>NC_137813.1:59904674-60562174 GCF_963921795.1 Nannobrachium achirus
TCCCTCTATACCTCACGCCCTATCACTCCTTATTCCTCTATACCTCACACCCTATCACTCCTTATTCCTCTATACCAGGGGTCTTCAACGTTTTCAAGCCAAGGACCCCTTGGCTGAGAGAGAGAGAGATGAAGCAGGGACGGGGGTCACTTTTCATAGATTCCATATAGTTTCATTGTTTGACAGCACAATCATCAGTGTATTTTGGATTCATGTCAATTTGTGTTTTCAGATATTTAACCACTTGAGCCGTTAATACTTAATAAACTTGACCTTTAACTCTGTACTTAGTCTGCCCTTTTTCCCCTCTACACCAAACCTCTTTGCCGAAAATAGCCGATCTACAAACGCAGCGCGAGGCGATGTTGTGAGCTTGTACTGTAGATCTGCTATTTTTGGGCTTAAATCCTCAGAATAAGGACGCTTGGGTTCAAGTGGTTACTATAAAAAAGGAGAAAAAAGTCACACAAAGACTTGGAGGACCCCCTGTTGAAGACCCTTGCTCTATACCTCACGACCTAGCACTCCTCATTCCTCTATCACCCCCTAGCACTCTTTATCTCTACCTCACCCCTAACCCTCACCTTAACCATACAGATAATGTGTTGTTATCGGTGAGCTTCAATGTGTGTTGCCTTTGTGTGTTGTTGTGCCTGTATAGGATAATATGAGCTACACGTGGTTAGACAGGCTGACTGGTGAAGTAGGGATGGGATGATACCCGATATTATCGTTAATCGTGATAAAAAAACACTTGCGATAATCGCATCATGGATATTTAATTCATCGTGATATCGTCCTCCGTCATGCACTAGGATCAATTCGCCTTTTATTTGCCGAGCTGCGTATCCGGTGCACTTAAACCCTCTATAATTGGTAAAAGGTACTTGCATACTTGATGGTCTTTTTTTCACTCTGTATCAAATGTCTTTGCCAAAAAATCTACAGTTCTAGATCTGTTTTGGCAAATGTTCCGCCCCAGGATAATGGATTTTGATTATCATAATAATATCGTAATTTCTTTTGTCACAATAACCAGGATATGACATTCTCATATCGTCATATCGGATGTCACCGGTTCATCTCCCGGCCCCTGGTCTACTGTATTTGTCAAGGACCCGGAAGCGTTTTCCCCATTCATTTTATCCATAGACATTTCATAAAGTATTTATTTAACCCTCTTTTAAGCCTCTGACAAAGCCACCCCGGCTTGTGAGGAATCATGACAATAAAAGCTATATCTTTTTTGCGTTCAACGATTAATTAGAAAGCTAAAAAAAGGGCAGGGTACAACTTGTACCCTTGTTGTACCCTTGTTGTACCTCCCCCATATTTCCAAGCCTACGTCTTGAACATAAAAGTCTAGTTGAGTGTGTGTGTGTGTGTGTGTGTGTGTGTGCGTGTGCGTGTGCGTGCGCGTGCGTGTGTGTGTGTGTGTGTGTGTGTGTGTGTGCGTGCGTGTGTGTGTGTGTGTGTGTGTGTGTGTGTGTGTGTGTGTGTGTGTGTGTGTGTGTGTGATGAAAGGGTAATTGTCATATATATTGGGACTATGTTCCCTGGAGGCAGACACATGACTGCATATTGCTTCAACAGTCATCCGGTCCTCCAGGGGTGTCACACCAAATCCTGGGCCCCGGGTACAAGGATTCACTGCGGGCCCCCCATGAATGTTGTTCATAGGGGGAGGGGGTTTATCCCATTGAGACTGGGAATGTGTTATTTTGTGTTTTAACCATTGAAAAATAGCAGGTATACAAGCTCGCAGCGCGGCACCGAGTGCCGTGCTGCGAGCTTGTAGATCTGCTATTTTTGAAAAATCCTGAAAATGTGTTTATTTGAAAAAAAGAAAAAAAAACAATGTTTCTGTGTCAGTGGTGCTCAAACTTTTTCATGTGAAGAACCCCCAAAATGATGTGTATTTGGCCACGGACCCCCATCTAAAAATATTTAGTTCCAGGGACCCCCCCAGAAGTGACATTTGAGTAACAAATGTTCGCTTAAAAAATACATATATTCAAATATTTGCACACATTTTCACGACTTTTCAAAAATAGCAGATCTACAAGCTCGGTGCCGCGCTGTGAGCTTGTATATCTGCTATTTTTCAATAGCTAAAGTATAAGGCCCCTCCACCTTGGGCCCTGGTAACTCAGTCCCACTTCCCCTCCCCCTTGAGACGCCCCTGCGGTCGTCTCTCTGCTTTATGTTCCCATAACTCACACAGGGTGGAGCATGGTGTGTGTGTGAGTGAGTGCGTACTTGTGCAAGCATACTTATGTGTTCCTGCCATAGGACACATTTTGGGAGTGGACAATCTTGGACATCAAGCCAATTGACTCGGGATGCATGTCTAATAACTGGAGGAAGACTTGGTGACACCTAAAATCTATACAGTAATTACAATTATATAGATTTTAGTGGAGTTTCATAACGATAGGATAAACGCATGGATCTGTGAGGCTTGGATCAGTTCTTCAGGATTGGATTATGTTCAAGGTTTTCGTCATTGTCGGGCAGAAACCTTGTATCTCCAAGTTTCAAATGTGTACGTTTTTTCGCAAAGTAAGGCTTCATCACACAAGGCCGTCGCACAAAAGTAGTGAAAACAGACGATCTACAAGCACACAACGCCTCGCGGAACGCCTCGCGGAACGCCTCGCGGTGCGAGGCGTTGTGTGCTTGTAGATCGGCTGTTTTCACTTGTTTAAATCATTTTTTAAATGATAAATACAAACCAAACGGTTTTGGACATACAAGGTTTCCACCTGACAACGACGTTATGATATGGAGCTATGGAGGAAAGAATGCCCGGTCAATGCAATGTCCCCGAAAAGATGGAAAACAGACATGTGTATGATGTACAAGTATGTACGTGGATTGGGTGGCCAGGGTGTGCCTGTGCCACCCAAATATCACATGCAGAATGAAGTTATAGTCTCTCCAAAATGGGTGCTGTAAAATTATAATAATTCTTCATTTCAAAATAAATTTGAAATTATTTTTGTAAAAAAAGAAAAACATCCACCTATTAAACACTTTTTTTATCAAAGCTGATACATGTGTGCACAAGCAGCCATTGACCTGCGACCCCCAACTATCGTCACGTGACACTAGCTGTGTAACTAGAATTACAACCAGTAAGACGCCTAAGGGGCGAAAAGCCCTAAAGGGCGAAGTCGCGCAGGATGGAATTCATTTGCAAATGTGATTCAAGTTGAGGTTGGGTGTTTAAGTTGGACAAAATGTGGACAAAATATTTTCCCAAATATGGATATGACTGATGTCTGACATCATAGATGTCTTAGTTAGATGTCTCATGTTATAGACCACATGAGACTCACACAATATGTCCATATATGGGCATTCCAAGCTATGGGCTTAATATTGATGACATCAATGAGCATACAAGGGACAAGGACAGGATGTGATGTCACAATGACAATGTGATGTGATGTCACAAGTTCAACAATGTGATGTCACAACAGGTCAGCGGCTATAGAGGCGTTACAGACAAGATACGGACAAGATGTGACAGGTTTCATAGTTAACTGCATAAAATAACACCCAGCTTTTCTGGTACAGTATATGCACTTTGCTCCGACAATCTTTTATTTATTATTTTGTTTATGGCTACTACAGTGGTTTGACAATTTGGATATTAACCAGACTCATGCTAAATAAAATCTTTCCCAGGACCAAACAGGCTAAAACAAGCATCCCCTACAAGACATCCCCTAACATTGGATGGTTATCTCACCCATGGCTATTCCTGATGGTTATCAGGAATGAGGAAAACATAGATATACGTAAATGTTCGCATTGATATTTATGTCTTCTTATTTTATTTTACTATTCAACATTGCTTTAAGTGATTTACAGTAAATGAGTCTGTATAGTAAATATTTAACTCATAGAAAACAAAGTCCCCACATGTTATTTATGCTTCTCTCTGCAACAGCACAGAATAGATATTTTGCTTATTCAGTGTTTTCACGTTGCAGGTGAGCACTCCAGCACTACGGTTTTACAGTATTATGCTTTTGCAGATACAGGTTTCAGGAATACCATTCAGAGAGAACCTATCACTTATCTTCAGGGATATTATATGACACTGATTTTGTGTATGTTTGGATGTATCTTATAGGATTGCAGTCTCATGCTGAGTAGGTGCTTATTCAGTCTCTTCTTGATTGTATAATGTATTAGTCAGAAAAGTAAACAGCACGAGGTACAGTATATACATTTAACCCATTTAGGCCTAGGGTTATTGACCGCTTTAACAATTGAAAAATAGCAGATATACAAGCTCATAGCGCGGCACCGAGTGCCGCGCTGCGAGCTTGTAGATCTGCTATTTTTGAAAAATAATTTGTAACTCAAATATTTGCTTCTGGATGGTCCCTGGAACAACCTATTTTGAGATGGGGGTCCGCGGTAAAATACTTGTAATTTTGGGGGTCCTTGACATGAAAAAGTTTGAGAACAACATGATTTAGAAGAAGGATTTAGAAGTCGGGTCAAAGATCGGGTCAAAGATATTCAAAGACACATTTTCACGGTTTTTCAAAAATAGCAGATCTACAAGCTCGCTGTGAGCTTGTATATCTGCTATTTTTCAATAGTTAAGCTAAAAAGCATAACACAAAAATGTCCTTTGGACTTGTTTCCATTGTGGTATTATGTATTCAATTCATCTATACTGTATATGTATAGTTGCAGACTCACTCCCTAGCTTCCGCCGTGGTCTGACTCTGAAGACTCACCTCTCAGACACCACCTTGGCCCATACACTTACCGTAGCACGTGCTAATCCTCAATGACATACAATTTTGAACGTTTTTTACTGAATTGGTGTGTGGTCTACCTCATTTTTTCTTAGATGACTATTGCTATGCATTTGAGGTATTCATGTTGATGTATTGTATTACCTTTGCCTACTAAGTCGCTCTGGAATCTTCTGGATTAAGAACGTCTGCCAAATGCCTAAATTGTAAATTGTAATTTATATAAGGATAAGGATATACACAATATATCAACAAATAACACTATTTAAATGGTAAATGGTGCATTTATATAGCGCTTTTATCCAAAGCGCTTTTCATAGATCGTCGTGCATTACATTCACCCATTCACGCATGCATTCATACTGTACACCGGTGGCGGAGGAAACCATGCAATGCACCAACCTACTCACCGGGAGCAATTTAGGGGTTCAGAGTCTTGCTCAAGGACTCTTCGACATTAACTCAGGGGGAGCCCAGATTCAAACTGGGAACCCTTTGGGAACCCTTCGTGCTCTAATAACGGTTTCTCTACCCCTGAGCTATGCCGCCCCTTATTTACGAAGGAGATAAGGGACAAATGTAGGCAGTAGTAGTTTACCTCCCCTTGTTCTCCTGATAGATGGACGTTCAGGCTGGTTTTGAAAGAAGCCAGTGATCCACATCTTTTAAAGGATGATGGTGTCAGGGCATTCCACATTTTGGTGGCAGAGTAGAAGGCCTAGAAGGAGAATCTTCCCATGTTTGTTCTATAAATGGGTGGCACCAGATCGCTCTGGTCGCCCCCCTCTGGTATTGTGTCTGTGTGTGTCACCCACTTTGATGTTATGATGAGGAGGAGGAGGTTTGTTCAACCTCTAAAGCCCCTTTTTGACTGCAGCTTTAGCACCACACCACACCACACCACACCACACCACACCACACCACATAACAATATCTATATTTTCCATTACACAAAATTACCCCATCTGTAAGAAACAAATTGACCCTTTTAACTGTGATTATAATACAATATACATTTGTATTACAACTATCCTAATTATAATGCACTATAATGGATTATAACTGTGATTATAATACACTGTAAAGTATTAATGTATTACTATGATAATTATAATACACCATAATAGATTATAATAGTGGTTATAATAACACAATCGAATCTATTATCATGAATTACAACTATATCCTGGTGGTCTAAATGAAAAGTCAGTGAGTGCAGTCATTATAAAGTGTTTGGCCATGTTTGGCCTAGCTCAGACCTACTCTGGAGTGGATACTTTTTAGTACCACATTTAGTACCACTTTCACGCCACTCTACCCAGGTCCTTGCCACAGATATAAAAAGCTAGATACCTCCCCCGCCGCTGCAGTTCATTGGCGCGCCTGGTCAAGGAGTCCTGGCAGAAATGGCGGAGTGTGGAAGACAGACTGTCACTCAAAAAAACTGCTAGCCAATCACAGCGCGTCTTTTCCGGGACTTTTCCCATTCAATTCAAAGGAGCTTTATTGGCACGTTTACATGGCCAAAGCAAGTGTCAATACCAGACATGGAGTTGGATCCAGGATTTGGTCACATTCCCGTCTACATTCATTAGACAGATTAATGAATCATGTTACTTACCTGTGGAAAGTGATTCCCAGCGTTCTATTTTCCAATGTGCATCTGTTAGTACAACCCGGAGCTGTACATGAAACGCCCATGTTTCTCTCTGGGAACTTATTTCACAAATCTCTGAGTGTTTGGTTTTCATCCAGTTCCTGATGTTGCGCTGCTCAGCGTTGCGTACCGGTTGCGTATGAGAAAACCCGCCCCATCTGCCTCTGATTGGCCGACCGAATTTCCGCTTCTGTGACGCACGTTGCACAGAATTCCGTAATTCTTTTTATTTTTTTTTGCCAGGAGTCTTGGACCAGCACCCCCCCAGCCGGAAGAGGCGTCTACCTTTCTATGTCTGTGGGTCCTTGCTAGGGCTGTCACGATATGACATTTTACATGACGATTAATTGTCACTCAAATAATTGGCGATTAACGATTTAATTGTGTTTTTGTCATTGACAATTACATTTCTGTTTGGCTTTTAGGCTTTGAAGTTGCACATGGCAGATATGACACAAAACCTAAATACACGAAGAAATTACTGACATATTTGACAACTTACTACTTAAGAAATAACATTGATAGTGGAAATAGCCGATCTACAAGCTCACAAGTTGTGAGCTTGTAGATCTGCTATTTCCACTATTTCTGACATTTTTCAACATTCACGATTATGACGATTATGACAAAATAATTGCGATAATGTCAAATAATCACGATTAGACGATTATGTAATAATTGTGACAGCCCTAGTCCTTGCAGTGGAAAACCTGGCACAAGTGGGCGGTGTGGAGTGGAGTGGTGTTGGGCCACGTCAGTGGAAAGGGGGCTTTAACTGAAGGCATGAACACTGCTTGTGGTGTGATGTCTTGTACAGCCGCAGGGGGGAAAGGAAGGCTGTTCCATGTTGTTACAGCATGAGTGCAGAAAGCTCCCGTCAAGGCGTTTGGTGTTGTTAGCCCACTGGGGAGTGACAAGGTGTTAGTCAAGTCATGGCCCGGCCGGCTGGTCTGACCCCGTCACCCCGGGACATGAGCTGAGACAGGGTATATGCCAGGTTGTGCTCAAAATGATTCAACTCCCCTCTGCAAATCTGGTTTATTGGCTAAATTCACAAACTGACAACTGAATGAAATATAAATCATATAAAGAACAATGTAAATAGCTCAACAAAAGTAAAAGAAAAAAAAATCTATGCTAAATGTCACTTTCAAAATCTCTTAATTACACCTGAAAACATCTGTAATCAACTGCAATCGACTAATTAAGGGCTTAAATAGTTGCATCATATGTGCAATCTGGCCTGACGAGATGGCTAAGTCTAAGGAATGGTCAGAAAAGTCCAGAGAATAAATGATTGCTTTGTACAAAAAAGGAAAAGGATATAAAACAATTGCAAAGACACTGAATGTTCCAAAAAGTACAGTTTTGAGCATATAGTTCACAAGTTCTAAGTCAAAGGTACAGTGGCTACACTAATGAACACATTTTTCAGAGGGGGTTGAATGATGTCAGTGCTTTCAGATCTGCTGGGCTGCTGGCAGACATGAAGTCAGTGTGCATTTTGAATAGAACAGTTGCTGCCAGCAACCGTTCTGTGATGACTCAGCTTGGTTGATGGCATAATGCTTTCGGGTGTATAGTCCTCTTCCACACCCATTGATCTTTAGTACCTTTTTATGGATGTTAGCTGGCTGCCTGTTATAAGAGTGGTTTATTGTGAGTCATTTGTCCAGGCAAGGCTGGAGGAGCAATCCATGAAGCTCCTGACCTGGGTTTTGTAGATGGTGCCACTGCCTCTAGGTCTGTTGCAGGCAGCGACTAGCCTCGTGTTGCCAGGCTTACTCATCTGCGAAGAGAAAAGAGAGAGTTCTAGGAGGTGGGGCTTAATTTTCCCAGAAGTTCTATGTATGCAAACGTATTCTCCGGTAGAAAAAAATCTACTCTACGTCTTCTGCTCCGTCGGTTGCGATTGCAATAAACAGTATATAAAACAAAAGTATCGATTCGGACAACGTTACACCTATTAAGAGCGAGTTGAGAGCTACAATCTATTTTTCTTTGTTTCGCTGGGGAATGTAAACAGCATGACTTCTGTTAAACACAGCACTTACTTAGGCCACTTCCGCTACTACCGCTAGAAATCTTGGAACCAAGCGGAAGTCATATCTTGCCCAAGCTGGGCAGCGACAGCTCCAGAGAATTGTGACTGGGGGGGGTGCTGGCAGTGGTTAACACTTTGCCTCACAGCTAGAAGTTCCTGGGTTCGATTCCCGCCAAGGGACATGTTCCACCCTCCGTGTCATCAGTGCCCACACCCTAGGTGGGGTTGGCAAAAGGGCCTTTCTGTGTGGATTAGATACCCTCACAAAAACATGCAGTAATCCTGGTCTCTCTAATGCCTGGCCAGCCGGGGCGCCTGATGGAGGGGAAAGGAACTGGTTGGAATAACGTGTTCCTTCAACGCGCTACGTCCAAACCGGGGAAATCCCCACTGTCAAGAAGCAACTTGGACTACTCATGCATAGAAGGAAGCATGAGGTCAGTCCGTTGTCTCCCCAGGCACGGCAGAGGGAGAGCAGAGCCCAGGATTACATAGGCAATTGGCACTGGGTGAAAATGGGTTACAAAATCGTGGGATAAAAATTATATATATAAAAAAAAAAGAAAATAATTCAGATATGAACCTGCGAGGCGCATTAAGTGAAAATGGGGGCCACTTTGTGGCTCCTGGGCCGCCATTTTGCCCATTGATTAAAGCTTGTTGGCCAGCTTTCATAATGCTCAGACTCAGAGATGGATTGATGTTTTGTATTGAGATCTACAGTGTTGTGCCTCATTTATGCTTCGTTGCATATCGTTGTTGTCGGCTGGAAACCTTGTATCTCCAAGTTTCAAAGTTGTACTTTCTTTCGCAAAGTAAAGCCCTGCTTCATCATACAAGGCCGTCGCACTAAAGTAGTGAAAACAGCAGATCTACAAGCACACAACGCCTCGCGGTGCGAGGCGTTGTGTGCTTGTAGATCGGCTGTTTTCACTAGTTTAATTCATTTTTAAAATGATAAATGCAAAACAAACGGTTTTGGACATACAAGGTTTTCACCCGACAACGACGATATACCGTAGTGCTCTCTGGAAACAACAGATTGTCAGCAAGAAACAGCATGGCAAAGAGAGAAGTACAACCTGGGCTTGACTTCAGTCATCACTGATCAAAGGCTGTATCGATGCCTTAATCTGCTTCCATGGCGTCTTCACCATGTTGAGGGCTTTCGTCTGTGTGATGACTGTATTGATTGTGTGCACGTGTGTGCTCACTTACTTGCGCATGTGTGTGTGTGTGTGTGTGTGTGTGTGTGTGTGTGTGTGTGTGTGTGTGTGTGTGTGTGTGTGTGTGTGTGTGTGATGTGATTTAAAGCGGTGGTTCTTAACCTTTTCAGGCTGTGACCCCCCAAATAATCATATTTTAACTGGCGACCCTTCCACCCTGATAAGCACTTAGAGTTGAGGCACTACATTTTGTATAACATGGTTCTATTATGAAAATAGAAGATCTACATGCTCACAACGCCTCGCGCTGCGAGGTGTTGTGAGCATGTAGATAGGCTATTTTCACAATTTCTGCCTCAAATATTTGACAATTTGACCAATATTTAATTAGTCATTCAAATTGTCACTTTAGAAATGTGCAGATACCCTCTATACACTTAAACGTTATGCTGGTTTGTTTACTGTTGTTGAGTGAGAAAACAATTAAGTTAATCGTCTGGGGACCCCCCCAAAATAATGTGGGGAACCCCCTGGGGGTCCCGACCCACAGGTTGAGAAAGTTGTTTTTAAAGGAGTGCGTACCTTCACTAGTACATGATGTATATCTGGTGTCCAATGTCCATCTGCCTACCTAACTGCCCATGTGTCAGTGTGTGCATGTTTACTGTACCGGTATGTGTGTAATGTGCAGGGGCGAAATTAGATCTTATTCTGCATGGGTTTTCAGATCAAAAGGGCCCTGTACTGCCGTGAGGGGCAGAGGCGTCAGAGCCTCTTAGAGAGTGGGGGGGTTGACATGGGGGGGGGGGGGTCATGGAAAAATGGCGGTTTTTCGCGGATTTGATTGCGTTTTATTCGGGTTTCCGCGGTTTATTTCTTTGCAAGCTGTATACCATTTTAAAGCTAAGATTCTTGTGATTCCGAATCCGCAAACCATTTGATTATAGCACCGAAACTCACGCCGCAAACAACGCAGAAGTCCGACATAAACAATAAAGGTTTCCGCGGTTTATTTTTTTGCTAAACAATCGGGAACGGCACACTACACTTTCCCTTTGCCTCTCTCCACAAGCACCAGCCAGCAAGATAGTCTATATAGTTATAGTAGATGGACTTCTTGGTACCAACACTCCAACAGACAGACAACACCAGTATCATATAATCATTCAGTTCCAAAAGCTTTTCAGTTAATCTACATAATTTTACACCACTGTCTACTACTACAGCAACTTGCACGCATCGATCCAGACCCCAGTGTTAGGAAACAGTGGTTCTGGTTCACGTAGCCACTAGCCCACAACACTGCAACAGTGTACATTAGCCAGCAGGCAGCATAGCATTAGCATCCATTCCATCATCATTACTCTAACTCTAATATATAGCCACGAGTCACGACTCACCAAAGTGTTGAGTTAGGATGAGAGGAGCAGAGGATGATGTTTAATGCCTTTATAGCCTTCATGGTCTTGTCTTGATGTTATTCCTTTATGCATGTAGTGTGTTGTTCATTTCACCATGAGTCCATAATACGCACGGAAGACAGAGAGTGAGAGAGTTAAAGGGACTTCCTATGAAAGCCATTTCCTCTCTGCACAGAAGCGTATTTCAAAACAAGAGTCTTTATTTTATTTTTTTCATATACAATCGATCATTCAACATGTTTATTTTGAAATTGTCCTGGAAATATAATTAGCCATAGCCCCTACTACGCGTTTGCAGCGCAGGGGAGGGAAAAAATAAAAAAAAGCACCCCGGCCGGCCAAAAAGGTGGGGGGGATGAGATCACGGTTTTATGAAAGTGGGGGTGTCCCGTCGTACTCACAATGAATGGGCGTGACGCGCCTGGTGAGGGGGGCCCATAGATTAGGAGATTAGAGACCCCTGATATATTGGAAATGACAAAATACATATCGTCGTTGTCCGGTGTAAACCTCGTATCTCCAAGTTTCAAATATGTTCTTTCACAAAGCAAAGCCCTGCTTCATCGTACAAGGCTGTCGCACAAAAGTAGTGAAAACAGCAGATCTACAAGCACACAACGCCTCGCGGTGCAAGGCGTTGTGTGCTTGTAGATCGGCTGTTTTCACTAGTTTAAATCATTTTTAAAATGATTATGCAAAACGAACAGTTTTGGACATACAAGGTTTTCACCCGACAACGACGATATCTGGTGTCCATCTGCCTACCTAACTGCCCATGTGTCAGTGTGTGCATGTCTACTGTATGTGTGTAATGTGTCTCGCTGGGTGCAGATACTGTAGCAGATGGCCTTTCTTCTGGGCTGCCTTCCCATGCACCTCTCCTTGTCCTACTGCCCCCCACACCCCCCTCCTCTCTTTCATATAAACAAATGAGCTCTCCTGTCAGGTCAGGAGATGCTACGTCCTCTCCTCTCCTCTCCTCTCCTCTCCTCTCCTCTCCTCTCCTCTCCTCTCCTCTCCTCTCCTCTCCTCTCCTCTGCTCTCATCTGCTCTCATCTGCTCTCCTCTCCTCTCCTCTCCTCTCCTCCTCCTTTATGTGGCCACAGTCAGGTGGGTGGTGACCCAGCTGAAGTTAGCCACACCCACAGCTGCAGTTGCATGGTAAAAAGGGGAAGGGGTGATATTAAGATGTCATTATGTATTTCAATTGGGCCTTTTGAGTCAGAGGCTTTCAGCTTTCAGGAAGCAACCAAACATACACAGGGAAGACATCTTTGCATATTATACCAACTCCTGGGGCTCTATTATTAGAGAAAAATCAAACCATCGGTTCGAAGTGGAGCGGTGAATTTGAGCAGCTATACCCTGTGTGTTTGTGCACATGTCTAGGCTGCGCAACAGTGGCCTTCTCAATCCGTTCCTGTTTTTATAATCCGGCCACTCGACCCCTCACTCTGGGGTCACAATCTATCCTGTACAACTTACTACTTACATCTACAGGTTTCAACCATGGCATCAAGCACTCAATGTCCCTGGTCTGGGTTAGGGTTTGGGTTAGGTTTAGGCGTATAGTGGTTAACATTCACCAGGTTAGCATTCACCAGCGTCGGCAGGTTAGCATTTCACCAGGTTAACATTCACCCGCGACGAACAAATGGAAAGTCGAACAGATGCTTTCAGTCGCAAATGTAAATGCTTCTTACAATTATCGCAATATGTTTTTACTAGGGCTGGGATGCGATTACAAATTTTAATCTAATTAATTACAGGCTCTGTGATTAATTAATCGCAATTAATCACATTTTAATCGCACCTCGATATTTGACCTGAGAAGTAAGTAAAACACATTTTATTG
The DNA here is from genome assembly GCF_963921795.1 of Nannobrachium achirus. Classification (NCBI taxonomy): domain Eukaryota; kingdom Metazoa; phylum Chordata; class Actinopteri; order Myctophiformes; family Myctophidae; genus Nannobrachium; species Nannobrachium achirus. The sequence continues at coordinate 59,917,602 of NC_137813.1, forward strand.
TACGATGAATCTAAATTTTGCATCCAATGGGCCAAGCAAAGCGCTCTGATCGGCTACTTATCCCTTTGCGCTTGTTGTCTCTTCTTGGTTGGTGCATCGCTATGATCTATATGCCCGAAACTGAAGGTTCTGTGGTGCAAAAACTAAGTGTGATTAAAATGCGTTAATTTTTTTAATCGCGTTAATTTTCTGTAATGAATTAATCGCAATTAATCAGTTAAAGTCCCAGCCTTAGTTTTTACAGTATAATGGTCCAATTATTTAAAAAAAGAAAAAAGTATGATAAAGTTGGGTATGCTCCTATAGGATTTCTACTGAGTAAAAACCCACCCTCGCCACCCTGTAACATTATTTTTGTGGTTCCATTTTGGGAAATGAGTCTAAGAGAAATTTGGGTGACATCAAGGCTCCCTCACAGGGATGTGCGGAGAATGTTAGAGAGGCATGGGCTGAAATATCTAAAAGGGCCTTTTGGTGAAAATATTAACCCGTCACATTCATGGTCTGGAGAGGGCAGGTTTTTACAGACGGATAAAAGGGCAGGGGCTCAAGCCCCTAGCCCATTTTCTTCACCCGGTGTCAATTGTCTAATCATGTAATCCTGGGCGCTACACTCCATCTGACAACCTGGGGAGAGCAACGGACTCAGGGACGTGCTGGCCATTGGGAAAAGCGGGACAACTCCCGAACGGCCGGTTCATTCCCGGCCGGTCCAGGCCGGCCATTAGGACAACATTTAAAATAAAATGTCGGCCTTCGTTCCATTTTGGAGGCTGGGCGGCCAACAAAGTAAATCATCACTGTCGGGCAGAAACCTTCTCCAAGTTTCAAATTTGTAAATCTTTTCGCAAAGCAAAGCCCTGCTTCATCATACAAGGCCGTCGCACAAAAGTAGCGAAAACAGCCGATCTACAAGCACACAACGCCTCGCGTTGTGAGGCGTTGTGTGCTTGTAGATCGGCTGTTTTCACTAGTTTAAATCATTTTTAAAATGATAAATACAAAACAAACGGTTTTGGACCCGACAAGGTTTCCACCCGACAACAACAAAATATAACTCATGTAATTGGCCAACTGGCTTGTCACTTGTCATGATCTGAAATGGCAAATCTTTGAGTAGCAGCAGCAGCAGCGCTATAGCGTGCAATGAGGGCCTCTCCAACTCTTTTTCCCGGGCTGAATCAGGGGCCCAGCACGTCCCTGAACGGACTGACCTCATGTTTCCTTCTATGCACGAGGAGTCCAAGCCTGCCCTCTCTGCTGCAATCAAGTTCAGGAGAGAATAACCTCGCCTACCAGGCTTTCTGGGGGAAAGCCTGGTGATCGTTAACCATGGGCGGTTTGATCCGGTCTAGGCGGAAACCACAAGCCGAAGAAGCGGCGTCGCTTTGTTTTTGGCTCCCTCCGTTTGTTTCCCCAATTCCTATTACAATGCTCGAGTAGCCTAGTGTAGTCTTGCCAGTCGAGTTGGAATAAAAGATATCCCAAACACATTTTTCAAAAGCAAAACTACGCCGCATCAAGGAGTTTATTCCTAAAAGTATGTCCTTGAGCGCAGGGGAATTATTTTGGGTTAAAACTGAATCCGGTTTGATAGTTCCGGCAAATTGTAGTCCTTTGAGTACTACAACATGACGTAAAGTGGTTTCCTCTCCCGTCCGGATCAAACCTCAAAAAGTGAAGTAATCCCAGACTAGGAGAGAAAAGGCAGTTCTCTTGAATGCTGCCTTCAGGTAATATGGCATGGAAAGGAAAGGAGGCATTTCTTTCACCATAGTAAAAGCTGCATCCATGCAGGAGAGCGGACACTTTTCCACAGAAGGGTAAGGAGTGCAAGGAGCTCAAGCCCCCTTTGATCGCTGCGTGTGCACGTAGATCTCTCCCTTGTGGTCTTCAAGCCACGGATGTTAGCCGTCAAAGTGGTCCGTTTTTGTTGTGAATATTCAATGAAGAGCTGTTTGAATCCCGTCTGGATGCTTGCTTTGTTCCACCATGACAAACGACATCACATTACACTCGGGTCAATGTTGCTAAACTAGTAACTTCATCACTATTTGCGGCAGTGACCCTAGAAAAGAAAGTAGTGACTTTATCTTTATTTGTTTCACCGCTGGCAGAATGTCTCTTCTCTTCTCTTCTCTTCTCTTCTCTTCTCTTCTCTTCTCTTCTCTTCTCTTCTCTTCTCTTCTCATCTCTTCTCTTCTCTTCCCTTCCCTTCCCTTCCCTTCCCTTCTCTTCTCTTCTGTCAGTGAAATAGGTCAACAGTAGCTCAGTAGAGAGTAGCACAGTAGAGAGTCTTCATCACTCTCCCGTAAGTCTTTACGCCTGAGTAGCCTTCCCTCTGTGGAACAGCAGTGTGTGTGTGCACGTGCGTGCGTGTGTTTACACACAGGAGAGGTGAAAGACAGAAGGAGGAGCGGCACAGTGTTTGTGCGTGTTTATGAGATAAAGAGCGTGCGCGCACCTGGGCAGACGTGTAGGCATCGTTGCCATGTCTTTTTAGTGTTGTTACCAGTTTTTTTCGATTGCTAAAACACATTTTTCAAAACTGTACGTTCTTTTCAAAACTGCACACACTATCTATCTATCTATCTATCTAGGTCGTCCTCAGACGAGCCCTCCATCGTTGTTTCCAGTCATCTCGGTTCTCCATACATCTGGCCAGCTCATTGGTGTTCTGTGTCCCTACGTCTTCCTTGAGTACGTCCACGTATGTTTTTGTGGGACGTCCTTGCGACCGGTGCCCATGTGTTGGCTCCCACAGTACCAATTTGCTGGCTGGAAGCTCCTGGTGTCTTTGGCAGTGTCCTGCTAGTCTCATTCTTCTGGTGGCAATTTTCTCGCTTACCTTTGGTATTCCCTCATACAGGCTCCTGTTGGTAACATGTGCACACATGTGAACAAGTGCACACACTAAACTCCAAACATCACACACAAATTGCTAAACCATGGCATCCCTTTGCAAAACAACTCTTTGCCATCAAATCTCTTAACATGTTCACAAAATGGAACTCATGTTTTCATTTGGTAAACACAGCCATATTTTCACATGACACACACATACCATTCATTGAATAAACACAATAAGCTTTTGGTTGAACACTACCAAGCATGTACAGAGCACTGAAGAGCAAAATTGAAAACACAATTATAGAAATGGAAAACACTGAATGAATGACAATTAATCTGGTAAATGAACCAATTCCCTTTTTGTAAAATTACCCAGTGTATGCCCACTTCACTCATAGACAAACATAAAACAGCACACAAATATGCAGACATAAAATTTTATTGACTGTAGGTCTAAACGTTTACCCCCAAACTTGGAATTTATTTGGACACTTGAAAAAATATTTAGTATCATTTTAAACTTGAAGTAGGCTACAAAGTTATTTTCATTCAGTTTGAACCAAAATGGCTATTATCTCAACGTTTTCCTTGCAACATAATCACTAAAATATCATCACTGTCGGGCAGAAACCTTGTATCTCCAAGTTTCAAATGTGTGCGTCTTTTGGTAGCAAAGCCCTGCTTCATCATACAAGACCGTCGCACAAAACTAGTGAAAACAGCTGATCTATAAGCACACAATGCCTTGCGATGCGAGGCGTTGTGTGCTTGTAGATCTGCTGTTTACACTAGTTCAGTAAATTTTTTAGATGATGAATACAAAATGAACGGTTTTGGACATACTGTACCGTACAAGGTTTCCACCTGACAACGACGATATGCTATAAATATAAGGTGCTGGGAGTGAAAATTATAATGTAGGGGTGCCTCAGATTAAAAAAATCACACCCGTGTGAAGTGGAGCTGTGTGTGTGTGTGTGTGTGTGTGTGTGTGTGTGTGTGTGTGTGTGTGTGTGTGTGTGTAGATCATGTGTACCGATTTTTGTGACATTTGAAGAAAATATGTAGGAAAAGGAGCAAAAAGTGTGTTTTGGAGAAAATTCAAGATGGCGGAAAATCTATCCTGGCGCAAATGGGCGTGGCCTATATGGGGAGATGCGTCTTGACCCAAGGAATCCAGGGAAAAAATAATTTTAATTTTCCGATCCACGGTTCAAGAGTTACGGGGCAAAACGTAAAGTGGGCCGTTATAGCGCCACCATGAGGCCGAGTGATGTAATTATTTTTCGATTCATTCTTAAAATCATTATGAATCTCCTCTCCGAGGTTTGAAACTGTAGCTCCTATGGTTTACGAGAGAAAAATACTTGAAAGTGATTTCTTGCATTGTCCCATTATAAGTCAATGGGGACAATTAAGCGTCGTTTTTTGCCGATTACGTCGGCATGGTAAGGCGGATCGGAACGAAAGGTAATAGAACACCATTCCCGGCCCATCCGCACATTTTGATGTATATATTGCGCGAGTGGCGTAAATGGTGCGGCACTAGTTACGCGCCGAAGTCAGGCTACACACACACACACACAGACACACACACACACAGACCCACACAGCCACGTATAGGGAGCTGCACACAGCTCCAAAAATATTCATGGGGTGCCCTGAGACAAAAAAGTTCGGGAACCCCTGGCCTAGAGTGCCGCATGAAGCCCTAACAGGCCTCAAAGCCCACATCTCCACTAGCCAGCCTCCTCCATGGCAAATTGCTCGCCAGACCCGAAAGTTTTGAGATTTGAATATTTGTGTGTTGTGGATTGATGCTTTGAGATTTTATGTGAGAAGTGTGTGCAAACCTGAAAATTGTGTGTTGTGTTTTGACAACAAGGTGATGTGAAATTTACATCAGAGTGTAAAGAAGGAAAGTCAGAGTCTAATATGATAAGGAAATCTAAAGTAGTAACACATTGAGTCAAGCGATTGGGGACAGAAGTAAAGGTTGTGAAAATTGTGCCTAATTTTTGCTTTTTGTGTTTTAGCAATCGAAAAAAACTGTAATGGGACCTTTCAGAGGTCACCTCTTCAGAGAGCCGAGGAGAGGAGAGGAGAGGAGAGGAGAGGAGAGGAGAAATGACATCATATGAGTCATGATGACATCATACTTATTTAAGCCTTAAATAACATTATTCCCCTTCTCTCTCTCTCTCTCTCTCTCTCTCTCTCTCTCTCTCTATAGTTACCCACTGCAACATGTCTGCCATCTTGGAGGATACAGAGAACGTGTTTGGTGAGTCACACACACACACACACACACGCATGCACGCACACACACGCACACGCACACACACACACACACACACACACACACACACACACACACACACACACACACACACACACACTCACAGTCACACAGAGCCGCTGATGTGCTTGCAGATAAAGGCCACATCACTGTGAGATGTGACCTTATCAACACATCTAACTCCCTGTCTGCTGCATAGTCCCCAGTCACCTTTACTCCTGTGTGTGTATGTGTGTGTGCGTGCGTGTGTTTGAGAGAGAGAGAGAGAGAGAGAGAGAGAGAGAGAGAGAGAGAGAGAGAGAGAGAGAGAGTACTGTGGACTCAGGGGGACTGTCCAACTCTACCCCTAACATTTAAAGTTGAGTCATTTTGTTTGTGTATTGAAACGGTTTAAATATTAAACCGTTACAAACAAAATTAATAGCTAGGGCTTAAATGTTTGTGTAGATAGGGCTTAAATGTTTGTGTGTGTGTGTGTGTGTGTGTGTTTTGCTAATAAAGCTGTTGCTTTTTTGTAATTTTCTCCTCCAACTCCAATTAGAATCGCGACACACCCCCTTAATTCAGTGTTCCCAGGCCAATTTGACCGGTTTGTTTCAACTGCTGTTGTGTTAACACAATGCACGCACGCATACAGAGCAGGTAGACTCTTAAACACTCCAACCATGGCTACACGGAGCTGGATATTTCTGAAGCTAGACATTTTTGTTGTGCTGTTGGGGCTTGCAGCCACACAAAGCTGGATATTTTGGCCGCAAAGCTGGATATTTTTTAAACCGGATAAATAAGTGGAGAGATTGAAAAATATCCGATTCACTGGATCCGTGTAGACAGGGAACCCGGATATCTCTGAAGACTTTACTGTGTGTGTGCTTGTTAGACCTAGATATCTTTGTCGTGTGGACCTAGATATTTTTCTATGTGGATATCTGAAAAACTGGGATATCTGAAAACTCCAGCTCCGTGTAGCCATGGCCCTAGCATTTCATTTATTTGCAAGGTTATCACTTTAGAGAACACAGTGAACTGTGGAAAGGTTTAATCAGGGTTGCCTGTGTTTTGTGGCGTTCATGTTCAGAACGGATGCTATCCATCGTCCCTTGTATAGCCTACTGTAATGTGTATGCCGCGTTCGCATCGATCCACCTCTTATCTTCTAGCTGTGTCCTCTTGTGTGCATGGCTTCAAATTCCAGTGTTTATCCAGCCGTTGTGTGTGGTTCTATAAAGGATGTACGGTATTTCCCTGAACGAGCAGACTGTTTTGTCACTTGTGATGGCAGGGTATCTTTGCACGCAGGCTGCAAGCATTCGCCGCTGGAAATGGGTATCAGAGCATACGAGCGGAGTGGAGCGCGAGCGGTGCGGGGAGCGGAGCGAGTCTTTTTTTAGTTGAGGGTGAGCGAGCGACTTTTATAATGGGTCTGAGCGCCGACCCTCCTCCCCTCCGAGCCGATCCTGTTGGGGCAGCGCGCCGCATGTTTCCAACAAAACAGAGGCGAGTGGAAAGCTCTCCAAGTCTCCATCAAAGCCAAGGCTCACGTTAGTGCAGCCATTTGTGTTGGGAACACACTGGCAAAGGAGAAAGTGTTTTGGACATGGTAGTAAACTACTTTTTTGACTCTGATTGACGGCCCTGAGCGGAGTGGGGGGCGAGCGCGGAGCGAGAGATGCGAAAATCAAGTTGAGCGACGGAGCGGTGGGGAGCGGAGCGGCCCAGTGGCCGACCAGAGCGACGAGCGAGTGGGACAACTGACAAGAGCCCTCTGGAGTGCGGAGCAGCTTTTGTCATCGCTCCACTCCGCTCGTGTGCTCTGATGGGTATACTCTCTTCTCCTTTGGAGTGGAGCCCATGGTGGCGCCTAAACCCTAACCTTAACTTCACCAAAACTTTGCCTCTAAAACCACGTTGACCTGGTGCGGCACACAGAGGAAAAGACCGGCTGATGAGGCCAATGCGGAAGTACTGGAAACTCTGCGGTTCTCCTTAATGGCCTAAACAGTGTCGCTATTTCCCTTCCTGCTGTTTGCGGAAGAGTTTTCATGCCATGAAACTCAGCTTGTCACGAATACTTTATGCTGGGCAATTCTCGCTATTTCTACGTGTCATTATTTCAAATAAGGGTCAGGGTTAGGGCTAGGTTTTAGGGTTAGGTTTAGGCATAGTTTTACTGAGGTTAGGGTTAGGGTTTGGGTTAGGTTTAGGCATAGTGGTTAGCATTCACCAGGTTAACATTCACCCGCGTCGAACAAATGGAACGTCGAACAAATGTTATGTCGAAATATCAACACGCTCCCCTTTATGCTTTCAGTCGCAAGTTTAAATGCTTCGCAATATGTTTTTATAATGGTCCAATTAATTAAAAAAGAAAGTATGATAAAGTATGCTTTTATAGCAGGGGTTCCCGAACTTTTTTGGCTCAGGGCACCCAATATAAATATTTCTTTCATCCGAGGCACCCCTACATTATATTCATAATTTTCACTCCCAGCACCTTGTATTTAAAGCATATTTTAGCGATTTGCGAGGAAAACGTTGAGATAATAGCCATTTTGGTTAGAACCGACTGAAAATAATCAAGTTTTAAATGATACTAAATGTTTTTAAGTGTCCATATAAATTCCAAATATTATCAAATGATCTTGCGGCACCCCTGGACTGCCGTCACGGCACCCCAGGGTGCCCCGTCACCCACTTTGAAGACCACTGTTCTATAGGACTTCTACTGCACCCTCGCCGCCTCATAACATTCCTTATATGGTTCCATTTTGGGAAATTAGTCTATAAAAAATTGGGTGACATCAAGGCTCCCTCACAGGGACGTGCAGAGAATGTTAGAGAGGCAGGGTCTGAAATATCTAAAAGGGCCTTTTGGTGAAAATATTGAAAATATCAAACCTCCATGCTGTAACGCGTTGTGAGCTTGGGGGTCGGCTATTTTCATTATACTTCACATTCATGGTCTGGAGAGGGCACATTCTTACAGACGGATAGAAGGGCAGGGGCTTAAGCCCCCTTCTATGAGTGCACTTGCCTGCTCCCTCCCTCGCTATGCTAGCACATGGCATTGCAATATCATTTCCCATCCCTCAAAAAGATGCCAGGATACGTCACGTCCCAAGTGTTCACTAAGTTTCTGCTCTTCTTTTGTTGGTTCTGCTGTAGCAGCAGGCCTATACTGTCATCATGTGGAATATGTTTCTGACAGACAGGTTATTGTCTTTAGTCCACAGTCAAAACATTTGCCGAAAAAAGCCATTTGTTTCACCATTGCAACATGCTGGCTGTGGGTGTCTGGAAAGTGCGCGCAAAATGCCTACAAATGTAAAGTAGTAGTTAAGCAATAGATATAAAAAGCTAGATACCTCATCCGCCACTGCAGTTCTTGGGAGCGTCCTGTAAAAAAGTATCCACCTGTTTCCACGGGAGTTTACTGGAGATTATTTGGACACTTCCGGTTTAACAGCAGACATACAAGCGTCGCAGATGCAGCCCGTTGTGAGCTTGTAAATCACACTCGGCTGTGGCGCCGGAAGCTCGGCACAATGTCTGCGCAATGCACTATGGGGTGTTGGAAACCCGTGGATAGACGGAAGTGGGGACGTGTCGAAGGCACGCACACTGCCACTCAAAGTGACTACTGGCCAATCACAGCGCATCTTTCCCGGGACTTCAATTCAATTAAAAGGAACTTTATTGGCATGAGGAAACAAACGTCTACATTGCCAAAGCAAGTGCCTCTGGGAAAGAGGGAGTCCCGCCTCTGATTGGCCTATACCGATCCTCCGTTTCTGTGACGCACGCGGAAGGATTGCCAATACTTTTTTTAACAGACACCTTTTTAATGTCTATGCATTAAGCTATAACCCAATAACATGCTGGCTTTCATAGGTTGCCAAAGGGGCCAATCGGAGGCCACGAAATGGTTGCCAATTTACTCAATCTGGTTGCTGAGGGAGACTGGGCAACCATTACTATCCATTACCATCTGGCACATGCAAACTCCTCTCCTCTCCTCCTCCAATGTCATTTTAAAGGAGCTACAGTCAACCTTTTCTTGAAAAACGGACGCTAAAATAAAAATAATGTTTCGAAAATATTTTATAAAAAAGATGAAGCTTCATATATGTGTTTCTATTCAAAAATGACCCCAAAAAGCATAAAATAATAGTAAAATAATAATTTTGGCCATTGTCAGGCTGACTTTGTTTACATCCCTTATCAATCCATATAAAAGAATAGAAGTCGGTCTGACAATGGCCAAAATGATTATTTTATCATTATTTTACGCTTTCTGTGGTTCATTTTTGAATAGAAACACATATATGAAGCTTAATCCTTTTTATAAAATATTTTCGAAACATTATTTTTATTTCAGCGTCCGTTTTTCAAGAAAAAGTTGACTAGGTCCTTTAAAAATGTGTTTCCGTTGATGTTTTGTGTAAAGCCCATTGAATTGCCTTGATGTTGAAATGTGCCGTTCAAATAAACTCTGCCATGCTCTCTTTCAATGCTCCATCCGAGGGACGCTGAACATTGGGAAAAGCGGGACAACTCCCGAACGGCAGGTTCATTCCCGGCCGGTCCAGGCCGTTCCATTTTGGGGGCTGGGCGGCCAACAAAGTAAATCGTCACTGTCGGGCAGAAAACCTCGTATCTCCAAGTTTCAAATGTGTAAATGTTTTCACAAAGCAAAGCTCTGCTTCATCGTACTAGGCTGTCGCACAAAAGTAGTGAAAACAGCAGATCTACAAGCACACAACGCCTCGCGGTGCGAGGCGTTGTCTGCTTGTAGATCGGCTGTTTTCACTAGTTTAAATCATTTTTAAAATGGTTTTGGACATACAAGGTTTCCACCCAACGATGACGAAATATAACTCATGTAATTGGCCCACTGGCTTGCCACTTGTCATGATCTGAAATGGCAAATCTTTGAGTAGCAGCAGCGCTATAGAGAGATCTCTCTCTATAACGCGCGATGAGGGCCTCTACGACTCTTTTTCCCAGGCTGAATGAGGGGCCCAGCACGTCCCTGCTTTCAATGCTCCATCCGTCTCTCTGTTGGAGACCATTAACCCTCGGGGTGCTTTGGGGGTTTGATGAGCGCTTGAAAAAATTAGAGGCGAAAGGGAGAGGGATTACATCTTTCTTTTCCACTTCTCTCTCTAATTTCTTAATGTTCCTCTCTCAGTTCAACTTTCACTTAAACACACGCACACACGCACGCACGCGGACGCACGCACGTACGCACGCACGCACGCACACACACACACACACACACACACACACACCCGAACGCACACACACTCCAGGGGTTAAAGCAAAAAAAAAATCCAGAGACGGAAATTTATTTTACCCCCCCCCGGAGAACTTTAACCCCTGCACACTCCCTGTACCCCTTCTCTTTCCCCCATTCATATCATGTATTCATTTATTTATTTTGTCCCCTGAATATTCTTTATCCAGCATGCATTCTGTCTTCCTTTCATATACAGTATTCTAGATATACATTGCACATTCAGTGAATTATTCCAAACCCTTTTTTGTAAAATCTTTGAATTTTTATGGGATACAGCTTGTGAATATCAAAAGTCCATATTTCAAATCAAAATATTACAATATTACATGAGACCACTCAAAACAAGGATTTATAATAGAGAAATGTCAACCTTCTGAAGTCAGAGTTGCTTGAAGTTTCCAAAAGCAGTTATGATTTGGGGTGCTATGGCATCTGCAATGCCTTTTTTACACAATATATATATTTATAATGGTTATACTATATTGTCACTGTCGGGCGGAAACCTCGTATCTCTAAGTTTCAAATTTGTAGGTTCTTTTCGTAAAGTAAAACCCTGCTTCATCATACAAGACTGTTGCACAAAACTAGGGAAAATAGCCGTGTGCAAGGCGTTGTGTGCTTGTAGATTGGCTATTTTCACTAGTTTAAATCATTTAAAAAAATGATGAATACAAAACGAACGGTTTTGGACGTACAAGGTTTCTGCCTGACAATGACGTCTCCCCTGTGGGGCGGCGGTGGCGGCTCAGGGGTAGAGAAACCGTCATTAGAACACGAAGGGTTCCCAGTTCGATTTCCGGGATCCCCCAGAGTTACAGTAATGTAAGAGTCCTTGAGCAGGACAGGGGTGTAGCCAGGATTTACCAACTGGCTCGGCCTGGCACAATGTGGGAGGGCACAGATGTGAGCTTATACATCGGCTATTTTAAAATAGCGAACATTTAAATATTTACAGGGACAAAATAAAGCCACTTGCCAAGCAATATGGAGATGTTTTAATTACCGGTAAATCGCTTCAAAATGGACTGAGCTATGATCAAATTGTGGTGTCTTTCTTTGCTTCCTAGATAGCCAACATGGGTGGCCCAGGCCCACCCTTGGCTACGCCCCTGCTCTGAACCCCTAGTTGCTCCCGGTGAGCAGGTTGGTGCCTTGCCTGGTTTCCTCCACCATCGGTGTGTGAATGTGTGCGTGAATGGGTGAATGTAATGCACAATCTCTGTAAAGCACCTTGGATAAGGGCGCTATATAAATACACCATTTACCATTTACTGTCTCACTTCTATTATGAGCCCTCCTTCTGTATGTCCTCACCGCCCCAAGCAGACTCCTTCCCTCATCCCTAATCCAATCTCTTCTTTTCATCCGTTTCGTTTCTTCACACCCCCCAGTACTAATAGAACCTCTCTCTCTCTCTCTCTCTCTCTCTCTCTCTCTGTCTCTCTCTCTCTCTCTCACTCTCTCTCTCTCTCTCTCTCTCTCTCTCTCTCTCTCTCCCCAACCCCCCACGCTACTGCTCATATAATGTAATGTAATAAACTGTAATGTCTTCTTCCCTTCCCTCCACCCACCCATGATGTGGTGTTTGATCTCTCATATCCTGCCCACACCTCTGTCTGTCTGTCTGTCTGTCTGTCTGTCTGTCTGTAGCCTACCTACCTAATTCTGTTTTGTCTACTCCTCTCCTCTCCTCTCCTCTCCTCTTCTCTTCTCTTCTCTTCTCTTCTCTTCTCTTCTCTTCTCTTCTCTTCTCTTCTCTTCTCTTCTCTTCTCTTCTCTTCTCTTCCCTGGGGAACTACAGAGAGGTTTTGCTGCCCTATGTCTGCTGTGGGGGTGGTGTGTGTGTGTGTGTGCGTGTGTGCGTGCGTGCGTGCGTGCGTGCGTGTGTGTGTGTGTGTGTGCTCGTGCGCAAGCGAGGGTGCATGCATGCTTACTTGTGCATATGTCTCTCTCTCTGTGTGTGTGTGCGTGTGTGTGTGTGTGTGTGTGTGTGTGTGTGTGTGTGTGTGTGTGTGTGTACATCTGTGTACATGTGTGTCCTATGCACACATTCTTGAGTGTACAGCTATGTGTGTGTGTGTGTGTGTGTGTGTGTGTGTGTGTGCGTGCGTGCGTGCGTGCGCGCGCGCGCGCGCGCGTGTGTTTGTGCAGGGCAGGGGTAATGGTCAACTTGTTCAATATTTGATGGTTCTATGTGGTGTGAGTGGGAGGTAACCGAGGATGATGAGGAAGAGGAGCGAACAGATTCTGTTTCTGCCGAGTTCACACAAACCGACGTCAAATGACCACCGGGCAGTGTGCACACTATTCTTTGTATTTACTGTGATATTTACATAAACAAGGAATATGTCTGGCAGAGGTTCGCTCGTTACCAGTGTTGCATTGGTCCGGTCATGCGTGTATACACGCCGTCCCGTGTCTTTTCTGACCAGTGTCACGCCTCTCACGTGCACGGGCATGCACAGTGGTGTCAGTTCAGAAAAAGCTAAGGTATGGCAACATGACTGGTGTCTTGCACACGCACGGAGGCGCGCGCGTGCAATCGCGCGTGATACATTTATTAGTTTTTTTCCCCTAATTTCTACAGTTTCTTGGGCTGGATATGGCAGCCTGGAACGGTTGTTCAAGTGGGGAGAATACAAGTGTGGAGAATATAATTATAATACCTTGTTAAAGTGACCTTTTTTTTTTTTGCATTTGTAGTTATTTTACTGTAATTTAACAACATAATATAGAAAAAGAAACAAAAATGGATTTATATTGCGAGGCGCTGTGTGCTTGTAGATCTGCTATTTTCACTAGTTTAGTTCATTTTTAAAATGATAAATACAAAACGAACGTCTTGGACATACAAGGTTTCCACCCGACAACGACAATATATATTTATTTCTCCTTTGTTTTGGCAATGAAGCATATTGTTTTAGTTGCTGCAGGACATGGGAGTCTTATGCCCCAGCTGTATTCAGCTGGCAGCTGATTGAAGTGTTTAATCATGCAGCCATTTAAATATGTCTCACGCCTACACTTGTATCTCTGCTATGCCAATGCTGCCACACGCTGCTGCTGCTGCCAAAGCTTTGTCTCCATCACCTCAGCCTCCACAATGCTAGTTCAGATAGAGTGCTGCATGGCTCAAACGTTAAGCTGCAATTCTATTCTAAGTCTTGCGCAGATAGCAGCAAAAACAAAGTGGTGCAGCAATGTTGAGAAAGTTGCTTCTGCTGTGTGGTGAGACCCAGCGGCAGCATGCTGTGGTCTTAAATAGGTGTAGACTAGTCTCGCGTGGCCAGACTGTTGCCTCCGCGATTTGGACAAATGCTCCCGGCATACAGTCTGGCAAACGGAAATAGAAACAATGAGTTGCGAGATAAAGCGGATGTGACGCAACCGCTCCCTTGGTGCAGTAGCAATAACATGTCCTACTGGAAAGCGTTAAGTCTCCTTTCAACATTTCTGAGGGCATTATTTCGTCTTTCTCTGGAAGAATAGGCCGCTCGAATGACTTTGTCTGAGCTATTGTGTTTCTGTTATGTTTCCAATGGGACTGCAGTTCCGTGCAGCAGTGGCAACTTCCGATACTGGCCGTTCGGGAGCTGCCGTTCCAGACTCTATATAGCATTCGGAGATTGTGGAATAGTTGTCTGGCTACGCGAGACTAGGTGTAGACTAATAGGCGTACGCATTAAGGTGGCGTGGGCGGTTCAGACATTTTGGACACACCTATTCAACGGAAAAAGGCAGCAGTAGAAATGTTGTCACTGCCGTATTGTTTGAATGAACACTTGAACACTTTGTTAGTTAAACATGTAAACAGCAAAGAATTAAGGGAACATTTTGTTCCCTTCATTTCTTTGAGCAGTTATTAGATATCTAAAATAATGCATTGGATCGCTACAACCCTGTAAATAACTATTGTCATTGCACTTTGACTGACTGAATTGCAATCATCCTGTCAAATGTGGCACAGTTTTAAAGGCAGGCCTACCAGTCACTGAAGTACTTTTAGAATTGTCCCACATTAGGCAAATCATTGCTGTCCCACATTGTGAACTGAAAGCGGGACAGCGGGAAACCTGACTGAAATAAGACACAATATTGTTTCGATGAAAAAACACATCAAAAACAACAGCAGCATATCGTCGTTGTCGGGTGGAAACCTTGTATATCCAAGAGCGTTTGTTTTGTATTTATCATTTTAAAAATGAACTAAACTAGTGAAAATAGCAGATCTACAAGCACACCGAGGCGTTGTGTGCTTGTAAATCGGCTGTTTTCACTACCTTTGTGCGATAGCCTTGTAGGATGAAGCAGGGCTTTACTTGGTGAGAAAACGTACAAACTTGAAACTTGGGAGATACAATGTTTCTGCCCGACAGTGACGATATATGACGTACTGTATATGATACCTCCTCCTCGCTTCCGTTTCGTCTTTTACTGTCAAATTGTCCCTAATATAAGTCAAAACGACCAAAGCAAATAGCTTGCTACTTATAATGTTTAAGATGTTTTAACGAACAGATGACAGCTTCCTTTCTCGGCTTTTGGGAGTTGTTGTTCCAGACTCCAGATTGTAGAATAGTTGTCTGGTTATGCGAGACAATAGTCTCACAACTAACTTGTAGTGTTATTCTTCACACATGGAGCTTCCCGTTTGAAGACTCTCTACCAGGGACGTGCAGAGGCAGGGGTTGACATTTCTAAAAGGTCCTTTTGGTGAAAATATCAACAATAGCCATACCTCCAAGCTCACAACGTGTCGCGCTTCGATGTGTTGTGAGCTTGGAGGTCGGCTATTTTCGATGCTTGATACCACACTGAACTAAGCAATATTCTTTCAACATAAGATGAGTTCAGAGAGTTTGGACAAGGCAATTCTCTTGAATGCTGCCTTCAGGTATGGCATGGAAAGAGGACATTTGCATTTCTTTCACCATAGTAAAAACTTCAGAGGGCATTTTTACAGACTGATAAAAGGGCAGGGGCTCAAGCCCCCTTTGATGTCTATGTGTGCACGTGCCTGCTCTCTACTCATATGAAACGTAGATACCTCATAGGTCGCTGCAGTTGGAGCAACATGTCAACGTGGACGCCATATTGGCTGGAGGGGGAACTGTAAATCACAACTACTGGCCAATCACAGCGCGTCCTCGCCGAGTCTTTGCTGAATGGAATTACATCTATATAAATATAACGCCCATGCCCATTATCATTCCCCTCCACAATAGGGCGCCCCAGAATCTAACGCTGCGTCTACGTTTTTGACCCTATCTCAAACGCTGCCTTTTTTACTATTTTTACATTTTTTAAAATAGTTCAAATAGCTGATCTACAAGCTCACAAAATGTTTATATAGATCGACCATTTTAACCATTTTAAAATGACGATAACGGGTAAGGCGGCACACAAGATAGGGCCCTACCGCTCTTGCCGTAAAGGGGAGAACCACCCCTTCTGTGTTGCCTAGAACTGGAGGATTGATTTTGGGGTTTGGCTTGCAAAGTGCTCCGTGATCACAAACCCCACAATCAATCCTCCAGTTCTAGGCAACACAGAAGGGGGGGGGGGGGGGGGGGGGGACTTTATTCTAATTTCCACATAACAACTCAAAGGTATATATTAATGACATAGTTCCATGTGGAAAATGGGCGGTTCTCCCCTTTAATCTACCATTGGACATTTGAGAAGTCCTGTCTGTCTATGACATGACTTCGCTGCTTGTGTTTGACTTTCATTTGTCTGAGGAAGACCTACTACTACTACACTACACCCACTGGAGCTTTAGGTGCCCCACATTAGACAGAGTGTCCCACATTACTGACAAAGGCTATTGCTGGCAGAGAGAGGACCCCTAAACTGATATTTGTACCGATACGTGGACCTCCATCTGAAATCAGTTTTTTTGCCTGGGACTCCCATACAAGAATTCTTTCGAAAAATATCAAATCTATGAGCTTACAATGTGTCACTGTGACCTTGCATTGACTATTTTCCAAATAGCCGATGTAAATATCCTAACGTTAAACTGATTGAGCTGTCGACCCCCTGGAACCCGGTCGAGGACCCCCGGGGGGTCCCTCGGGACGCCACTTTGAGAACCACTGTCTGACGTAGACAGACGTTATCAGACATCCTGTCTGTCCAGTGCGTCCTGGTAGAGAAGGTCACGCTGTCAGAGACAATCATGGTGTGAATATGTCTCCATACTCATGCACGCAGCGCTCCATTTCCTTCCATTTAACAAGCAGGACAGTAGAAGGACATTGTCCCCCCTCTAAGATAACAAGGTTGCATATTAAACACTGTAACAACATTATACACAGTAAGAGCATACACATTGACATTCCATGCCCTCAATTTTGTATGCATTTAACCCATTTAGAACGGGTACACATTATTGCGTATCATTATTTTTATGCTTTAACTATTGAAAAATAGCAGATATACAAGCTCACTGCGAGCTTGTAGATCTGCTATTTTTGAAAAATCGTGAAAATTTGAATTTTGACCCGAAGTGTCTTTTGAATCCTTCTAAGATTTTTTGAAGAACCTGTGTTTCTATGTCAGCAATCTGGCTTTTCATGTGAAGATATTTATGTATTTGGCCACCGACCCCCATTCAACATATTTAGTTCCAGGGACCACCCAGAAGCAAAATTTTAATTTTAAACGTTCGCTTTGAAAATGCATAGATTCAAAGATTTGCACTCATTTTTACGACTTTTTCAAAAATAGCAGATCTACAAGCTTGCAGCGCGGCACTCGGTGCCACGCTGTGAGCTTGTACATCTGCTATTTTTCACTGGTTAAAGCATTCAATAATTCTAGGCCTAGATGGGTAAAAAAAAATTGGTTTTGACCAGGGGCATTATGATAAAGAGGTGTGAATCAAAAAAAGCACCCATGCGCTTGTTTTCGGTGGAGATGACAGAGCTCACAATGCGTCGCATCACAGGGCATTCAAATACATTTTGAACATGTGAAATGGGATATTTCTGAACAATGAGTGTTACTTTTTATTTAAGTATATTTTGATACCAATAATTTTGTACTTTTGCTCAAGTAAAGCAGAGTCTTTCTATATATTGATACTTTTACTTAAAGGAGTGATGACACCGGCCGAAATGTAACATTATGGTACAGTAGGTCACGTGGTCTTTGTTGAAACGGTTTGGAAAGGGGGTGGAGCCGGCTGTTGCTGCCGACAGGCCCATCAACAGTAGCTGTATGGGCCTGTCGGCAGCAACACAGAGCCCCCAGTGATAGGCTGTTGATTGTACTGCATAATTTGATTGGATAATTTAACATGGGGGTACATGACATCATTAAAAAAAATGCTAATTTGATAGCCATAATTAGCTGTTTTGGCCGTGTCACGCCCCCTTTAAGTAAAGAATTAGAATACCTTTTCCACCACTGAACATAATGACCACACACTGCCAGGTCACTTCCAGCATGTTCCTAGAGCAGACTTAACCCATTAAGAACCAATAGTTCCTGGAAGTTAGCAGCCAAAATCACAATAGAGTTGCAGCAGAACATAGGACTTTTGAAGCACTTTAACGTATATCAAAAGGTAAGACGTGTGTGTGTGTGTGTGTGTGTGTGTGTGTGTGTGTGTGTGTGTGTGTGTGTGTGTGTGTGTGTGTGTGTGTGTGTGTGTGTGTGTGTGTGTGCGCGCGCGTGCACGCGTGTGTGCGTGCGTGTGTGCGTGTGTGTGTCTGTGTTCACTGGGTTTCTTCACAAACACTGTTTTGCGTGTTGTGTGTTGCTGAGTGAAGTGCCGTTGTTTGGCCTCTCTGATTTTCATAAAAAAAGCTCACGTTTAGTGCTGTGTAACTGTGTTAAAACTTGACGTAAATCGCATTGTGATTTTACTGTAGCTCTTCTGGCGATTTACATCATGTACACAATAAGCCTACAAATATACTGTACAGTAAACATGCATTTTGAAAACATGACATTTACTTTATTGGTTTTCCCATAGCGTGCAGTATATAGGCCTATATACTGTATATTTCTGCGTAGTGTGGAGACTTACCAGTGTGGTAGTTTAAGGGCGGACGGAGAACTGAAATGGTCTTCCTTAACTCTATCAACGCTTTGGACGTTCCCGTTCGCCCCAATTCTGAACGTCGCTCCTCGCCAATGCGGCCGTTCGTTCGTTTACCTTGTTGATGTCCGTAAGCTGATGAGGGGTTGCGCCTCCGTGTACTGTAAACACATCGCCCGCAATGATGGTCTTAAAAATCCCTTATGCGTTAACATCAACGGAGACCAATTCTCTTCCGTGTTGATTTCTCTGGCCCTGTGGCTCTGTGGCGAGTGACTGGTCTCAATGGATGGCAACTCAGAACGGCCAAATTCACATTAATTCTTGCATGACGCCGACCTCTGCTGCCTGGTCCGCCAAAGTGCATGTTGCGCAATCAAAAAATAAATAAAAATAATAATAAATAAATAAATGTATATCTATCTATCTACTATAACGTCGCAAAGGTAAGCCGCTTTTTGCTGGCAAAAGACCCAATAAATAAATAAAACATCTGGCAGTATAAGAGTTAATTAGTGTGGCTGGATACGTGACTGTCTTTGCACTTCATTGCAGTTGTCTGCATGTGTAGCTTGTGAAAGTGTGTGATGGTGTGTGTGTGTGTGTGTGTGCATGCGTGCGTGCGTGCGTGTGTCAGCAATACATGTATCAAATGTGCCCCAGCTGTCAGTTTAACAGCTTCCTCTTTCCTGATAGTGCATGCATCATCAGGTGTGTGTGTGTGTGTGTGTGTGTGTGTGTGTGTGTGTGTGTGTGTGTGTGTGTGTGTGTGTGAGAGAGAGAGAGAGAGAGAGAGAGAGAGTGGGGGGAGGGCATTGTGGTGCGTGTTTGAAACTGCTTATGACTCTCCTTCCTCGTCTTCCTCTTCTCATCCATCCATCTCTATTTTTGCTGACACCTGCCACCTGTCAAATTAGAGAGAGAGAGAGAGAGAGAGAGAGAGAGAGAGAGAGAGAGAGAGAGAGAGAGAGAGAGAGAGAGCACCATAACTGTTACTGCAGTTGAAACCCAAGGAGCGGCGGCCATCGTTGCTTCCACTTCGCAGTCTTGTATTTGGTTTTATGGTCAACAGGTGTGTCCATTATCGTCCACTATCTCTGTCTCTGCCTCTCAAACGTTTAGGACGCCACGATTGCAATGTCTGCCTGAAACAATAACATATTCCAAAGTGATGGGTTACGCTCAGAATGACAAGAGTGAGTTAACTTGTATTTCTTCTCCATATCTTTACAATGATGGACAAACGTTTTGGCTCTCCAGCCTTCGTCAGTGTGCAGAATAGATCAAGGGTATCTGCTTCCTTTTGAGGAGGAGGTGACAGTATCAGTATTCCTAGAGATATTTTGAAAAAATTAAATAAAAATACAGTAAGTCGTTTATTGCTGAACGGGCAACCTAATGTGTATCAGATGTAACAAAAATAACAGCTCTTCAAAATCACAATGTGCTAACAGCCTGATCCTATGTTCCCTAGGACAGTGGTTCTCAACCTGTGGGTTGGGACCCCCAGGGGGGTCCCCAAATTATTTTGGGGGTGTCCTCAGATGATTAATTTAATGTGCAACATTGTTTTCTCGCTCAACAGTAAACAAACCAACATAAAGTTTAAGGGTATAGACTATAGAGGGTATCTACACATTTCTAAATTGAAAATTTGAGGACTTTTTAATAACTATAAAATGACAAATTAAACATTGGCCAAATTGTCAAATATTAGAGACAGAAATTGTGAATATAGCAATTAAGTTGCGAGGCGTTGTGAGCATGTAGATTGGCTATTTTCACAATAGAACCGGGTTATACGAAATTTAATTCCTCAACTCTTAGTGCTCGTAGGGTGGGGGTGGGGGGTGGGTGTGGGGGGGTCCCCAGTTAAAATACGATTATTTTGGTGGTCGCGGCCTGAAAGGGTTGAGGCCTATAGGAGAGGTGGTGTCGCAAAAACTTTGCCCGAGATTTTGAATGAAATTTTACAATTCTATATTATATGATTTGTGTTTGCTACTGCCTGTCTTTGGGCACTGCACGTATATAGAAAGAGACTCATTATTGTGCTGTATGATTGTTATTAGGGATGGGTATCGTCTGTAATACTTTTAATGGTATTGATCGCACAACGTCGATACTATCGGGTATCGGTTCATGTAAAAACGAACGATACCTTGTTTCGATACTCTGGAACACACCCCTGGCCGGTCGCATCTGTAACAGTTGGGCTACTGAGAGTTTAATGACTGCTTTAGTAGGCTACACTCTTTACTGTGGAAAATAGCCGACAATAGCCTATAATGTTTATTATTATGATGATTATCCAACGTCTATACTCTCCTTCCGCCACACTGTGTGATCATCATCATCACCTCTGCTCTACCGCAGCAGCGAGTCACCACTCTTTCCGTGTTGAATAAAAAGTATCGAAAATGGTATCGAAAAGGGTATCGTATCGATTCCGAGGTATCGAAAAAGTTATCGTATCGATTCAAAGGTGAACGATACCCATCCCTAATTGTTATATAGGGCTGGAAATTGTGTTAAATATTTCTGGAAAGCTTTTGGAAAGGTTTTGGAAATTCATTGGTAAAAATGTGTGAGAACCCTGCAAGTATAACAAGTGACAAACATTCAATACTGATCCCTTCACGTGAAGATGACACATACCGCACATCTGTGAGCTGGTCACGAAGGCTAATAAGCATATTAATCAACTCACTTCTCAATATACATACAGTAAACATACGCAATAGACATAATCCATTTGACAATAAAACACATACTCATCATGAATCAGCTTCGACTGTTTGCAATAAAGCATCTTAATTTATACTGAACGATATCGTCGTTGTCGGGTTGAAACCTTGTACAGTATCTCCAAGATTCAAATGTGTATGTTCTTTCGAAAAGTAAAGCCCTGCTTCATCGTACGGGGCCGTCGCACAAAAGTAGTGAAAACAGCCGATCTACAAGCACACAACGCCTCGCAGTGCGAGGCGTTGTGTGCTTGCAGATCGGCTGTTTTCACTAGTTTAAATCATTTTTAAAATGATAAATGAAAAACAAACGGTTTCGGACATACAAGGTTTTCACCCGACAACGACGACATCATTTAGGTTTGATGGCATGAGGGGAAATGGCGGTGCCCAAGTTTATCCCCATCGATCCGTCAATTTGCGAGTTGAACCTTTGGGATTGCCGTGGGCAATGTGTGCACCGTCTAATATATCAGCAACGGTCAATACTTTGAAGACAGGGTCATCATAGGGTCAGGGGTCATCCCCCACAATGCCTTTCGGCCTTGGCCACCAGGGACAAATGAGATTCATGGTTATTTATCTGGGGAGGGGGTTCAGACAAATGTGGAGGAATTACAGAGTGATTAAATAGAAAATTGAAGGTCACACACACGCGCACGCGTGCGCTAACCGCCTGAATCAAACAAACAGAATAAAGTGAAAGCCAGGGCAAGTCCGTCTGTGATTGGTCTGTGCCCTGGCCAGTGGAATGCCCCCGTCACGCGGACGATTGATTGAACTCTAACGGTATGTCAGGGCTCTGCCAGGGGGTGGGGGAGTAGGAACGGAGAGGAGGTGGATGGGAGGTAATTGATGG
This sequence comes from Nannobrachium achirus, assembly GCF_963921795.1. Classification (NCBI taxonomy): domain Eukaryota; kingdom Metazoa; phylum Chordata; class Actinopteri; order Myctophiformes; family Myctophidae; genus Nannobrachium; species Nannobrachium achirus. Next base: position 59,939,706 of record NC_137813.1, read on the forward strand.
GGAAAAAAGGACAATGGAGTTCACAAGGTCACAGACAATCAACAGAGGATCCCTTCCCCTTTCCTTCCCTTTCCTTTCCTTTCCTTTCCTTTCCTTTCCTTTCCTTTCCTTTCCTTTCCTTTCCTTTCCTTTCCTTCCCTTTCCTTTCCTTTCCTTTCCTTTCCTTTCCTTTCCTTTCCTTTCCTTTCCTTTCCTTCCCTTTCCTTCCCTTCCCTTCCCTTCCCTTCCCTTCCCTTCCCTTCCCTTCAAAGTTTGCCAGAGAGTTCCGTTTCGAAACAAATGCCACAAATCGAGAATTTTTTCACGCACATTCCCACTCATGGTGACGCTATAACAGGCTGACTTGTGTTTTTGGAGCGGTGAAATCGCTCCCAATAGACAGGTATGTCTGTGGGTCTGTGGGTGGGTGGCTGGCTATGTGGCTGGCTGGCTGGCTATGTCTGTAGCCTGGCAATACCTTGAGTGGCCACACACAACACACAAGTTAAAGGAGGGGCGCTGTTGTGCAGGCACACACACACACAGCTTCTATGGCACTATTGTGCAGACTAGACACACACACACACACACACACACACACACACGGTATAGCTGCTCAGATTCACCGCTCCACTTCGAACCGAGGTTTGATTTTTTTTTTACCTATAACTCCACCTATCAATGTAAAACGATGTATGTGTGCACTCCCTAGAGGCCAAGGAAAAACCTTTGCCCTGCATTTTTCACATCTGACTTTTAGAGCGCCAACCAGGAGGCCGACACTTTTGGATATTACTCCTTCCGATTTTATCCAAATATCACGCAAATCGTTACACAGTATCTCTATAGTGATCACGGCGGGTCTGTCCGATATTTCATATTCCATCCTAAATGGCTAACATTGGCTTCCAAAGTTTACAGGATTGGTCCGTTTCGAACAAAATGCCTTAAATCACGAATGCAGGGTCCAATTTCTGTGAGATTTTGTACGCACATTCCCACTAGGTCGAGGAACAAATGCCATCCTTTTCACATTGGTCTGTTACAGCGCCGCCAGCAGGTCGACTTTTGCAACACACATTTTTTAGATCAAAATGCCTCAAATTATGAATGCAGCGTCAGATTACAGTGAAAGGCCGAAAAAGACATGCCATCCTTTTCACATTGGACTATTATAGCGCCACCAGGAGGCCACAATAACATAGCTGACCTGGCGCTCTACTCCAGTGTTTTCTCAAACTTGGGGTCGGGACCCCAAGTGGGGTCCCCAAATTCTATTGTGGGGTCCCCAGATGATTAGCTTAATGTATTTCTTTCTCACTCAGTGTGTACAGGGGTATCTGCACATTTGTAAAGTGACATTTCTTTCAAGACCGTTTTAATACCAAACTGGCCAAACTGTCAAATATTAAGTAAGCAGGAGGCGAACATTGTGAAAACAGCCGAACTACATGCTCACAAGTTGTGAGCACTGAGCATGTAGATCTGCTATTTTCACAATATTTATTATCTGTGGAACCAAAGTCACATTAAATGTAATACCTTCAATTCCAAGTGCTTGTCAGGGTGGGGGGTCCCCAGTTCAAACATGTTTATTTTGGGGGTCAAGGTTTGAGAACCCCTGCTCTGTAGTGGGGTGTGGTGTGAGTTGACTCTGTGATCGTCTTGCAGACCTGAACGAGGCGATCCCAGAGACGGAGCTGCTGGACAACAGCATCCAGAAGGGCCGGCTGTCCATCAAGGCCCGCAAGCACCGCCCCTCGCGGTCCCGCTACCGCGACAGCGTGAGCTCCACCGAGGGAGACGACAGCCTGGAGAGGAAGGTGAGCACACACACGTGTTCACTTGATTGCATTTCCAGCTCCATGTACCAGTGGCGTCAGTTCAGAAAAAGCTAAGCTAAGGTATGGCAACGTGACTGGTGTCTTTGCGTGCAAGACACCAGTCATGTTGCCATACCTTAGCAACAGGCATGATACATTTATTTTAAGAAGTATATTCTATTTTTCCCCCGTTTCTACGGTTTCCTGGAATGGTTGTTCAAGTGCAGCTAAACTTGGCATGTTAGTAAACCCAGGGAATATACCATTTTCTCAAGATGGGGAGAATACAAGTGTGGAGAATATAATTATAATACCTTGTTAAAGTGACCATTTTGTAAAATGTTTTACTGCAATTTAACACCAGCACAGATAGACAAAGAGACATTCATGGATTTGTATTTAAAAATAACTTTTATTTACCCCCTGGACCCAGGGTATGGCAGCTGCATACCCCTGCCATACCCAATTGACGCCCTTGCCATGTACCGGTCCCACCCTAATTTACAGTACAGAATAAGACAGAATAAAGTCATAATAAGAAATAATGTGTTTGTAATTAGAAATAATATGTTTGCATTAGACAGAAACAAACACAGTTATACCTTAATTATCTATTATGTTCTAATTAGAAAGCGAATAACGACTTTTTGAGCCGATTGTGCTGTTGCCGACCATTTTTGGAGCTCGCCGTCAAAAACGGCGGTCTTCCACGAGATCGGGCTTTGCTCGCCGTGGTTTTGCTCGTTGTGAGTGAACGCACTGCGAGAAGATCTGGCCGCGATTATAGCGCTCGGCGATTTCTTCCCAAGCGTTTCTAGATATCTCCGATTGATATTTGGCTCTGTCGCAAACTGGACATACAGTATGAAAGAGGTTGTGCACCCTGAGAAGATCTGTGTTAAATGATTAGAACATAATGTAGGGGTAGGCCTAATTAAGGTAGGCTATAACTGTGTTTGTTTCTGTCTAATGAAAACATATTATATATATATTATTCTGCACTGTAAATTAGGGTGGGACCGCTATCCGGTCATTCAAGGCACACATTGCATCAGTCACCCAGTCCTGTTGGTTCACACTCTATAACATCCGTAGAATCAGACCCTTCCTCACCCAGGAGTCGGCCCATCTCCTCATCCAGACATCTGTCATATCAAAACTTGACTATCGTAACTCTCTCCTCACTGGCCTCCCGGCATGTGCACTTAAGCCTCTCCAACTGATCCAAAATGCCGCGGCACGACTGGTCTTCAACCAGCCAAAATTCTCACATGTCTCGCCTCTTCTCCGCTCCCTCCACTGGCTCCCGGTTGCGGCACGCACTGAATACAAAACACTGAGTAAAATGTACTTGAGTAAAAGTACAAAAGTATTGGCAACAAAATGTACTTAAAGTACCAAAAGTAAAGGTACTCATTAGGCAGAATGTCCCATTTCAAGTTTTCAAATGGATAAAAAATCTTTTGAAAATAGCCGATCTAAAGCCCACAATGCGCCGCGATGCGACGCATTGTGAGCTTGTAGATCGGCTATTTTCAAATGGCCGGAATGTATGTAGAGCTGAAGTTGTTGTTAAGGGTGGTTTCGTAATAAAATTATCAAAATCTACAAAGTAACTAGTTACTAACGTTTTCAAATAATTGCAGTGGAGTCAACGCACAATATTTGGATCCGAGATGTAGTGGAGCAGAAGTAAAAGTATTGGAAATTGGAAAGTACAAATAACTCAAATGTGTACTCTTATTTAACACCACTGTTCTCAAGGACACTTCTGCATCATGCCAAGCGGAGCAGGGGTCGAACTGGCAATCCTCCCAGACATCTGCTCTTCCTCCTGAGCCTTTGCCATGCATGCCCATATTATCTGTTATGGATGTATTCGGTGAACCCAAACATCACAAGTACAGGTTTGTTGGTTACATCGAGTGTGTGTGTGTGTGTGTGTGTGTGTGTGTGTGTGTGTGTGTGTGTGCGCGTGTGCGTGCGTGCGTGCGTGTGTGCGTGTGTGTGTGTGTGTGTGTGTGTGTCAGTACCAGGACAGTCCGCTGCATTCGGCGTGCTCTCCGCTCCAGTCCGCGACGAGAGGCTCCTCCCCTTCCCCCGATTTGCTGCTGCCTAATTCCCGAAGCCCCGCCTTCTCCTTTGACACTTCCCTGGTGAGACCAAAAGGGAGGGAAAATAAATGAGCCTAAAGTCTAAAGGGGAGCACACACTGGACACGGGCGGCTACGCAGCGTCGAGTCGCGGTATCGACACACGTCAATGCGGCGTGTTGCCACACAGCACATCCATTTCCCCTGGTAGGGAGAACCATGGGAGAACATGTTCACCGCGCGGCAACGCTGGAAAAATAGAACAGCAGCGTATCGGCGAGGCAGGCGAGGCGGCAGACCCGCGGCTGCGCGTGTCTGACGCCGCCAGTATGGGTTAGTTCATTGAAAATAATGGGGCCGTATGTTTTGCCGCGCCGCCTCCGCGTCCAGTGTGTGTTCCCCTTTAACAGAAAAAAGAAAAACAACAACAACCGTCAAATAACCGAAGGTTTAATATCCTGTCTCACTTCGGGTCGTCATCTCCAGGTGCGTCGCTCGCCAGAGGATGGAGGCACGTCATTGGCTGCTCCCCTGCGTGGGCGTTACCGCCAGCTGACCAATACCACGTCTCAGGAGGCCCTGGTCACGCCTCCCAGCTCGCCCTCCAAGTCCTGCCCCTCCTCTGACTCCTCCCCCGTTTACATGAGGAGGAACAGGAGGCCCGACAGTGAAGGTACACACACGCACGCACACACGCACACACACACACACACACACACACACACACACACACACACACACACACACACGCACACATACACACACACTCGCCCAGGTGGGGTCCTCAGGTAGTTTTGAGGGGGTTACTACAAAAAAAAGAAAGCAAAAAAAAAAAAGGCCATTATGCCATCAAAAGTCATCAACAAACTACCATATATAATTGGTCAAACAATGGTCAAATTGTCAAATAATATAAGAAAGATGCAAACATTATGAAAATAAACACCCTACAAGCTCACATCGCCTCGTGTTGCGAGGTTGTACCGGTTGGTCTGATATTTTCGCAATATATCAATATATCTATGGAAACGAATGGAATGGAATACCTCAATTCTTACAATTCCAAGTGCTTGTCAGGGTGGAGGGTCCCCAGTTCAAATATGATTATTTGGGGGGTCACGGACTGAGAAGGTTGAGAACCACTGTTCTAGGTTGATTGGGCAGAGTAGCAGAAGGCCATTTTACTAAGTTCAATACAGACACATACTGTAGGCTAATAGCCACACCGTTTACATAACATAACATGTTAGTGGAAAGAGACAGCGATCCAAGCGTGGGTTTATAAACGAAAACACACCCGTGTACAAGCTCTGTGCATGCATAATGAAGAACACCGTGCACAGTGGTGTGTGTGTGTGTGTGTGTGTGTGTGTGTGTGTGTGTGTGTGTGTGTGTGTGTGTGTGTGTGTGTGTGTGTGTATGTGCGCGTGTGCGTGAGAGAGAGAGAGGTTTTACAACCCGATATGCATCTCAGGACTCCGTGTAATATAGACAGCCTCCAGCAAACCCAGAGAATAAGCTGACACATGCATATATACAGCACATCCCCATAATCCCCCAGATCCCGTATAGCCTTGGGCGGCTGGAGGAAAATTGAGCGCGAGCCACCCCCCCGCCCCCTCAGTATGTTGTGTATGGCAGCACCACTTAGAGCTGCATCACCGCGCGGTACGGGGAACTGCACTGCCCGCGACCAAGTCGCTACCGAGCAGTGACGTATATAGTAACTAGGGATGGGACGATAAGCGATATTATAGTTTATCGTGATAAAAAACACTCACGATAAACACATTGTGGAGATTTAATTCATCATGATATTGTCCTCCGTCATGCACTGGATTCAATTCACCTTTTATTTGCAGAGCTGCATATCCACTTCTATAATTCTATTGGTAAAAGGTACTTCTACCACTTTTTCGAGTCACGTGTTCAAATACTGGATTGTGATTGGCTTAAAACAGTAGTAAATGAGGCCACAATAGCCGGAATGTGTGAAATGCCCGGATGTACATGCAAATGAGGCACATTTCCGAGATCAATACGCGATGAACGCATCCGGGGACTTCAGGAGGGAGTCGGAACCTATGGTCGGAACACCTTTCCCCCCACCAACAAATGACGGTCGCAGCTGTCCTATGTTTACTAACGTGCGTACTATCGTCGCCGATTTATTTGGATCCAATGCAATCCGCCAACTTTAAAGCCCCTTTTCTCTGAACCTATGCCTTTCTGGAAGCGAACAGCCTCTATTTACGGCCGGAACGGTGCTTTTAACTGACGTTAGCTTAGCTGTAAGCTAGGCGACCGAGTATTTCCCGGTGAATCTGTGCGCAAAGGTGGGGGCTTGGGAGTGTGGGGGTCTGGGGGACACGCACCACCACTGACTATTGCTGATGATGGAGAGGTTCTATAGCTTAGCCTTTATGTATTGAAAATGAGAGGCACTCTTGCCGATTTAGTAAGAGACTCGTCTCCAATTGCAAGATATTTAAAAGTTATTTGGGGCCATGATGATGATGATATCCTTTTCTTCCCACAACTAGACTAAGGATTTTATATTGTCTGTGTTATTGTTTACAACCACTGAACCACAATTATTCACGTGTGGCAAGATTCACTCGTTTTTAGTAGGCTATATAGTGTAGGCTTAGAAGAAGCCTTTTCAGAAGTTAATTTAATGATTTCCATTTAATGATTTCATTTATCCTCATCTAATGCACCGTATGCACGCTGTTTAAAGGCCGTGTAGGCTTTTCAGAAGTTAATTGAATGTTTTCCATTTGCGCTAATGCACGCAACTGTTTTCGCCAGGTTTTAAGGTCTTATTTTAGTTGTTTCTCATAAGCTCGCAACCCTCCTTGCCCATCGGCCCCCACCTTTGCGCACAGATTCACCGGGAAATACTCGGTCGCGTAAGCTAGACATCTGTCTCAGCATGGAGTTGGCGCCATCTGGTGGTGAGTAGAAGATGTTGTTTGTGGCACTATTTGTTGTTATGGCGGAAGTTTTATAGGCAATAATGATTGTAACTTAAGATCCTTGCAAGTTACAACTATGTGTTTTCTTTCATGTATACGGGAAAAAGTGGTAGAAAAGCTATTTACCACTCGGGGTCGGACATTATGCTCTCATAATGTCCTGAGTGCGGGTGTTATCGGACTCGGCTGGCGCCTCGTCCGATCACACCCGCACTGCGGACATTATGAGAGCATAATGTCCTCTCACTCGGGGTAAATTGCTTACTTATAATATACGTACTTGATAGTCTTTTTTCACTCTCTTAATGTCTTTGCCAAAAAATAGCCGATCAACAAGCTCACAACGCGTCGCGTTGCGACGCGTTGTGAGCTTGCAGATCGGCTATTTTTTGGAAATGTTCTACCCCAGGATAATGGATTATCGCGATAATATAGTAAATCGCGATTTCTTTTGTCACAATAATCGTGATATGACATTTTCATATCGTCCCATCCCTAATAGTAACTAAGTACATTTACTTCAAGTGCTGAACTTAAGTAACCTTTTTTGAGGTATTGTACTTTACTTCAACTTCGATTTCCTGTACTTTCACTTCTATACTCCACTATATTCCGGATCCCAAATATTGTACTTTGTACTCCCCTACATTTGTTTGAGAACTTCAGTTACTATAGTTACATTGTAGATTTTGATTATTATTAGAAAACTTACATTAAAGAAGTAGTTCACCCCCAAAATGACTTTTTGTCTATTGATTAGTCACGCCATGGAGACTAGAGTTCAATAATATTTTTAGTTTTTTGTCGCATTCCTAAGACAGAAATGTGATAACAATAAATTTACTCCCATTCGTGTGTGTGTGTGTGTGTGTGTGTGTGTGTGTGTGTGTGTGTGTGTGTGTGCGTGCGTGCGTGCGTGCGTGCGTGCGTGCGTGCGTGCGTGCGTGCGTGCGTGCGTGCGTGCGTGCGTGCGTGCGCGTGCGTGCGTGTGTGTGCGTGTATGCACGGGTGCACGTGTGTGCGTGAATGTGTACTGTGGATGCCTGGTTGCAGGAGATATACACGCCAAGTGGGTGCACAGCCAAGGTTAAGAGGATCATCATCACCCCCAAGCCTACAAGCTGTTCACGCTGCCGCCATAAGGCAGGCGATATACCGCAGTATCAAATGCCCAGTAAACAGACCGAGGGACAGTTCCCACCACTGCCGGGCCATCAGGCTGCTGAGTCTAGCAGTATAGTGGCTCAGAGCCTCTCCCTGATAACCAAAACTCCTAATATCTCCCCCTGGCCAAGGGGGAATTCCAGGCCCAGTGGCGTCAGTTCGGCAAAAGCTAAGGTATGGCAACATGACTGGTGTCTTGCACGCGCGCGTGCAAGACACCAGTCATGTTGCCATAACTCAGCAACAGGCATGATGAATTTATTCTCATTCTCAGCCAACTTACAATATGCGTCTGCGTGTGCACTTATAATGCCAGTAATATTATGAATTTTTCAGTTCTACAGTACAGCATCCAACCAGGCTTTAAATTGTTGGAGGCTGTACTGGATTGAATATACCACTAGAGAGCGCCAACGATAAGCACACCAGGGTTTGCTATAGGCCTCATGATAACATAGCTGCTCCATCCGTTTACATGGGGCCGGGAGCTAACGTTAGCATGGAACAGCGTGGGACCCTGAGCGCCACACGCGCGCTTGATGGTGTAATTAACCTATCGACTATCGCCTGGGACATGCGATACACGCCACAGACACTTCAAACCGGATCAAAATCCGACGTACTGACGCTGAGATATGGCGGAGTTGCAGTATTGGCGTCAATGGGAAAATAACATGTTGTTGACGTTACGTCGATGACGTCAGATCCTTCGCATTTTCAATGCTGAGGCTTTGAGAGCCTAGAATACACAGTTTTTGCTGAAAAAAATTCCAAACAATTTAAAAAATGATCACCAAGGCGATGGAAGGCGATGGTGGCTAGCTGGGACTACTGAAAAATAATGATGGAATCATATTTGGCTGGGAGAGGGTTAAGAAGTATTTATATTTTTTCTTCCCTTTAGCCAAGGTATGGCAGCTGCCATACCTTGCCATACCCAATTGTGGCCTCTGTCCAAGCCCCCAGAACGGCTTGTAAACTGTGAAGCTGGCTTGGCGCTACTGGCCAAAGCTGGGTGAACTACATGCACGGGCAAAAGAGAGGGCACCGCTGGGGTCTGCCATGGGGTTCAATAGATGTAGTTTGGCGTTCGTGACGTAGGCCTAAGACGTTCGTCGACGTAAGAAAAATTGGCCTATAGCTATAGGCCAATTTTACCCACAATGCACCTGGATTCAGCTACTCCCGGCAGTCTTCCGGGTGCTTCAAAACGGCCCTGAACAACTTGCATTGAAATGAATAGCTGGCGGCGGGGCCGTCCTCTCTCTATTTATCAGTGGTGAAAGTGAGCCGGAACGGCCGGAACCCCCGTTCCGTTAAAACATTTGGGGCCGGAACGGCGTTCCGTTAAGACGAGGAGAAAGCCAGCTGTCAAAATCCCATGTTAAACCTGCCACAAACGCACGTACAGGAAGAAAACAATAGCCTATACCAAAGTCAGATTAACATACAGTAGGCTACACAAGTGTTACTAGTTATATTTTCTGATAAAGTGCTTCTAAATTATTCCCGTACGTTTGTGTAGGTCAGTGTGATCCTATATCCATTCTGTTTGCGTTTGACACGGAGCGAATAGAGGTGGGACGTTCGCGAACGAATCGAGTCTTTTGAACGGCTCTTTGAAATGAACGATATGATTCGGTTCACAGTAGGGAGCCGTTCCTTTCTAATGAACAGTGGCCGTCTTTTGAACGGCTCTTTGAAAGGAACGGATCCCAGAGATCCGGCTCACTTCAAAGAGCCATAAATCCCATCTCTAGGAGGACTCGTTGTGTCTGTGCCTGCATGGATGCGGCCAGAATAGACCAAAATGATTCTATTCTGCATGTGTAGTGGAGTAGAATTAAAAGTATTGGAAATACTCCAGTAAAGTAGGCTAGGCTATACTTAAAACCTGTACTTAAATACACTACTTTAGTAAATCGTCGTTGTCGGATGGAAACCTCGTATCTCCAAGTTTCAAATGTGTATGTTCTTTTGCAAAGCAAAGCCCTGCTTCATCATACCAGGCTGTTGCACAAAAGTAGTGAAAACAGCAAATCTACAAGCACACAACGCCACCCGCGAGGTGTTGTGTGCTTGTAGATCTGCTGTTTTCACTAGTTCAAATCATTTTTAAAATGATAAATGCAAAACGAAAGGTTTTGGACATACAAGGTTTCCACCCGACAATGACGAAATGTACTTAGTTACTTTAGATAACTGGTTATAATAATATTAATAATAATATATATAATAATATAATAAATATAATAATATATAGATGCTTAGGCCTACCCTTCTGTATGGAACAATGAACAATATGAACAATATGAAGAGGCTTATTATAGATAATTCATTTAGGATTTCAATCGTGTTTCATGTTACAGTAAGTGTGTTGCCTAATTCAAGTGTAGGACCTGTAGTGTTTTTATTGTGTGTATAACTGTTCGAAAATGCAGTTTTCTATGCATTTCAGGGGTTTTGGGGGGTTAGAGGCGCCCAATTTTTTTTGGCCGCGCGGCGAGTTCCGGCAAGAATTTCAAACCACTTTCACCCCTGCTATTTATATATTAACTCTATGTGGAATTCCCCTTTGGGCTATAGTGGTTAAGATTTTGGCTTTCCGCGCGGGGAGACCCGGGTTTCAAATCCCGGGGTGTTACATGAGCCGTGTTGTCATCGTATACAGACGGAGACGGGACAAGAGTGCATACATGGTGTCAGAGCTGGGATACAGGCAATGCATCCTGGGACATGTAGTCTACAGCAGGGGTTTTCAAAGTTGGTGGCGGGGCACCCTGGGGTGCCGTGACAGCAGTCCAGGGGTGCCGCGACATAATTTGATATAGTTGGAATTTATTTGGACACTTAAAAAATATATTTAGAATAATTTAAACTCTAAATACAACGTTATTTTCAGTCAGTTCTAACCAACATGTCTATTATCTCAACGTTTTCCTTGCAACATAATCGCTAAAATATACTATAAATATAAGGTGCTGGGAGTGAAAATTATAAATATAATCTAGGGGTGTCGCTGTCGGTGCCTCGGATGAAAAATACATTTCTAGGAGTGCCTTGAGCCCAAAAGGTTTAGACCTGCAGTCAATAAAATGTTTTGTCTGCATATGTGTGTGCTGTTTTATGTTTGTCAATGAGAGAAGTGGGCATAAACTGGGTAATTTTACAAAAAGGGAATTGGTTCATTTACCAGAGTAATTGTCATTCATTCAGTGTGTTCCATTTCTATAATTATGTTTTCAATTTTGCTCTTCAGTGTTCTGTACATGCTTGGTAGTGTTCAGCCAAAAGCTTAGTTGTGTTTATTCAATGAATGGTATGTGTGTGTCATATGAAAATATGGCTGTGTTTACCAAATGAAAACACGAGTTCTATTTTGTTAAGAGATTTGATGGCAAAGAGTTGTTTTGCAAAGGGATGCCAGGGTTGAGCAATTTGTGTGTGATGTTTGGAGTTTTGTGTGTGCAATTTTGAAGAAAAAAAAAAAACGTACAGTTTTGAAAAACATGTTTTAGCAATCAAAACAACTGATGTCAAGCCCTGTGTCCTCTCTCACCGCATCCGTGAACCTTCCTCTTTGGCCTTCAGAGAGGAAGCTGAGCTGTGTGTTGTCATGGCAGCCTTAACACATTTTTAAATAGATAGGTAGGTACTATGCTGTACCATTCTAGATAGATGTGATCCCAAAGGAAATTCCACAAGAGAGACCACATTTGGGTTTTTGGAAATGCATTTGCCTATAACGATAAAAAAGGGAAATAAGTGGTTAACGTGTGTGTGTGTGTGTGTGTGTGTGTGTGTGTGTGTGTGTGTGTGTGTGTGTGTGTGTGTGTGTGTGTGTGTGTGTGTGCGCGCGAGTGTGTGTATGTATGTGTGTGTGTGTGTGTGTGTGTGTGTGTGTGCGTGTGCGTGTGCGTGTGCGTGTGTGTGCGTGTGCGTGTGCATGTGTGTGTGTGTGTGTTAGTGCTGGTATCAGACAACAGTCGTGACACCAGTCCAGCTGACCCCAGCAGCCCCACTGTTATCTTTGATAAGAAGACCAAGAGACGATTCCTGGATCTGGGGTGAGGCTTGTACTCTGTATACAGGCACTTGTATACTGTACACACCACACATGCACTTACACACACACGCACTCACGCAAGCACGCACACACATCCATTCTTTAGGTCTTTGTTGAACGCTATTGAATGTTGACCTTGAAACATTCTGTTGTTCATCTCTGTTATATCGCCACTGTCGGATAGAAACCTCGCATCTCCAGTGACGTCATTACGTGCGCATCCCGCGTCTCTGACGCATTCACGTTGCCTAGAGACGCATTCACGTCAGTGTTCTGGGGTCCCACGGACGCATCGCCTCCATTGGAGTCCACGTGAAAATAATTTACCACGTCGCGAAAAAAAATATATTTTAAAAAGTCCACAGACGCCACCATTGTTCATGGGTGAAGGCATGCTACTGTACCCTACGTTAACACAAATGAAATCCGCGTAGAAAGTCTTAAAACAGACGATAGAACTAACGACAGTGTGTGTTTGGAATCCACCGACGCTATTGTGTGCTCCATGCATGGTCACAGAATTCAATGGGTGCCTTAGTTTTAGCGTAGCACCGGGCCGCTCTCTGACCATAGTGGCACAGCGTGTTAGGTGATACACCAAGAAGGGTTCCCCCACCGAACGTGGGTTTGGCTTGTCGAGCCTGTTATCGGGTAAGCGTCACGTCATGGGCTGCTATAGCGGCCGGGGGCCGGGAGGTACAATGTGTCATCGATAGTTGTGTGCTTTGGAAGTGCATGCGTGCCGCGGAACAACGGTGGAACGCGTGAAACACTAAAAAGTTTGGTTACCTTTTGGAAAAGACAAGGGGAGAGCTAAATACAATGGGCTATATGCAGCACGGTTGTTACATCATGCTCGGGAGGGAACACTGTCTTCGACAATGCAGACGGAGCCAGGCACTTGCATCACATAAGACCCAAGTGCAATCAATAACTTTGCACGTCTGCGACTAGCTCTGGTCCGTAGCGTTAGTGGAGTTCTCCTCCACTAACGCTATGGACCAGAGCTAGTCTGAGACGAGTTGAAACAACTCCAACGCGGGCTGTTGAAGCAGCGCGACACCCGTTCTCTTCCACCCACAGTATGTGGTGCTTGAAAATATGAATGATTCCATCGATAATAATCCGTTTGGGACACTCAAAATCACTGCCATAGAGTTATAATGTATCGCTCCGTGCGAATGAATCCGTAGCGTTGCCAGCGCGACTTCTGAGTCTACCGAAAATAGCAGATGTACAAGATCACAACGCGGTGCGAGCAGACACGGTTTGAGCTTGTTGATTGGGTATTTCTTTGTTGCGTGACACCGTCGTACTATGCATTATAAATTACACTGTTAAAGAGACGGTACACATTTAGTTTCTTCAAATATTTTCCAAAAATAAAAAGGTTGACTTGCCTTCTGTCTGTTAAAGTACTGTATTTGAAGGTCCTGGTCAAATGTATTTAATGGAAAAAATAGATATGCATTTACTGTAAAAAAAAAAAAAAAAAAAAAAAAAAAGGAGAGACATGGAAATGTTAGCCTATAGTTTATAGTATAGTTTTACAGTAGGCTATTATTATTAATTCATGAATAGTACTGTAATTATATATATATATTAGTGTCTCATCATGTCTTTCCACAAAATAACAGAAAAAAGCTCAATAGTGGGCTCGATAAAAGCCCGGCTCGATAAGCAACATCGATAAGGTGCTCATTATCAATAAAAATTAACGAGCTCCATCCCTAGTGCTTCTTCATCTCAAGGTACTATTATAGTTTAATTGTTTCATTCGTTTTTGTATGTATTTTGTAAGATAAACAATGTAAATAACCATATAATAACCAATTCAAGTTAAATGCTGCACTTTGTCAAAAATGACATGACGCGTTGAATTTTTGTGGGACCCATAAAATATCCCTGGGACTCATCCGAAAGACCCTCCTTGGGTCCCGGGACTCATTACATTAAAAACCTATTAACATCACTGCATCTCCACGTTTCAAATGTGTACATTTTTTTCGTAAAGTAAAGCCCTGCTTCGTCATACAAGGCCGTCGCAAAGTAGTGAAAACAGCAGATCTACAAGCACACAACGCCTCGCGGTGCGAGGCGTTGTGTGCTTGTAGATCGGCTGTTTTCACTAGTTTAGATCATTTCTAAAATGCTAAATGCAAAATGAACAATTTTGGACATACGAGGTTTCCACCCGACAACAACGATACCTACCGGTATATATCTATCTCTGTCTGTCTGCCTGTCTGTCTGTCTGTCTGTCTGTCTGTCTGTCTGTCTGCCTGTCTGTCTGTCTGTCTGTCTGTCTGTCTGCCTGTCTGTCTGTCTGTCATCTCATCTACAGGGTGACTCTCAGGCGATCCTATGTTCGCGTGAGGAAGGATAAATCCAACAGGCTGTCCATGGGCAGCAGGTGAGTACAGACTCTCTCTCTCTCAGGGGTGTCGCACCAAATTCTGGGCCCTGGGTAGCAGATATACAGTGAAAATGTACCGGTATGCAAGTCTTTGAATATTTCAAATCCTTCTGAGGTTTTTTGAAAAACCTATGTTTCTATGTCATTGGTGCTCAAACCTTTTCATGTTAAGGACCCCCAAAATGATACGTAGTTGGCCATGGACCACCATCTCAAAATATTTAGTTCCCGGGACCCCCCAGAAGCTAAATTGAGTTACAAATGTTCGCTTAAAAAAACATTCAAAGATTGGCACACATTTTCACAACTTAAAAAAAAAAATAGCAGATCTACAAGCTCGCCACGCGGCACTCGGTGCCGCGCTGTGAGCTTGTATATCTGCTATTTTTCAATAGTTAAAGTATAAAATAATTAAGGCCCCTCCACCTTGGGCCCTGGTAACTCAGTCCCACTCCCCCCCCCTTTGTGACACCCCTGCTCTCTCTCTCTCTTCTCTATGATTATTGATATTCAAAATGGACAGAACTCTCTGATGTTGCTAGGAGACGAGACAAAACCCATGGACACATCCAGTTTTATTCCTTTTATATATTTGTTAATTAGTAAGAATAGCCGGACTGCAACCTCACAACACGTTGCATTGCGAGATGTTGTGAACTCGTTGATCTGCTGTTTTCACTATTTTTTTGTTAAATGATTTATTGATATATATATATATATATATATATATATATATATATAATTTGATCAATCGAAAAAGGTATGGATAGAATAATTGCTAAGAGAATAATAACCGATAGTTACTGCCTGACTGTAGGGATGGGAAAATTTCATATCACGATTATTGTGACCAAAGAAATCACGATTTAGGATATTATCACGATAATCCAAATATCCCCAACATCCATTATCCTGCGGCGGAACGTTTGACAAAAGATAGCAGATCTACAAGCTCACAACTGAGCTTGTAGATCTGGGTTAGGGTTAGGCTATATCGGCTATTCTTTGGCAAAGACATTTGATAGAGAGTGAAAAAAAGACTGTATCAAGTACGTATATTATAAGTACCTTTATAGAGGGTTTAAGTGGTACCGGATATGCAGCTTGGCAAATAAACGGTGAATTGAACCCAGTGCATGAAGGAGGACAATATCACGATAAATTAAATATCCGCCATACTATTATCGTGAGATTTTTTTTATCACGATAAACGATAATATCGCTTAGCGTCCCATCTGTACAGTATAGGTCTATTGTCGGTGTCGGGTGGAAACCTTGTATGTCCAAAACCTTTCGTTTTGTATTTATTGTTTTAAAAATGAACTAAACAGTGAAAATAGCAGATCTACAAGCACACAACGCCTCGCACCGCGAGGCGTTGTGTGCTTGTAGATCGGCTGTTTTCACTACTTTTTTGCGACAGCCTTGTATGATGAAGCAGGGCTTTACTTGTTGAAAAAACGTATAAAACCTGAAACTTGAAGATACAAGGTTTCTGCCCGACAGTAGTCTCGCGTAGCCAGACAACTATTCCACAATCTCCGAATGCTATATAGAGTCTAGAACGGCAGCTCCCGAACGGCAAGTATCGGAAAGGAGCCACTGCTGCACTGAACTGTAGTCCCACTGGAAACATAACAGAAGCACACTCGCACAGACAGAGTCATTTGAGCAGCATATTCTTGTTATGCGTGTATAGTTTAAGAAAACGTTTGAAAACATCATGGAGGTAACAAATAACACCAGAGAAAGACGTAATAACGCCCCCAGAAATGTTGAAAGGAGACAACACTTCCAGTAGGACATGTTATTGCTACTGCACCAAGCGGTTGCGTCACATCCGCTTTATCTCGCACTCATCGTTTCTATTTCTCAAATCGCGGAGTCAACAGTCTGGCCACGCGAGACTAGCCTGACAGTGACGATATGTGTGTGTGTGTGTGTGTGTGTGTGTTTCTGGTCGTGTGCTACTCAGGGAGCCGTCGGAGAGCCCGTCTCGCTCCTCTGGCTCCTTCGTTCCGTTCTCCTGGTTCACCGAAGGCCGGGGCTCCGTCTCCTCCTCGGGCACTCCTCCCTGCTCGCCCAAAGCACCTCCTTCTGTCAACGCCTCCTCCTCCAGCCCGCGCAAGTCACACTCACAGGTACGAGATACAGTATACCATGGAGCGTTATGGTGCATTCAACACGGGAAGAGATATATTTCGTCACTGTCGGGCAGAAACCTTGTATCTCCAAGTTTCAGATGAGTATGTTTTTTTTTCGCAAAGTAAAGCCCTGTTTCGGGCCTTCGCACAAAGGTAGTGAAAACAAGCGAATAGGTAGTGAATACAAGGTAGTGAATACAAGCACACAACGCCTCGCGGTGCAAGGCGTTGTGTGCTTGTAGATCGGCTGTTTTCACTAGTTTAAATCATTTTTAAAATGATAAATGCAAAACGGACGGTTTTGGACATACACAAGGTTTTCACCCGACAACGACGATTTGTTTCTATAGCCGTTTAGTTCAATCGCTTCACTTTGGTCGCGCTGGTCAGCGTCGGGAAACAAATGAGGTCACGTCAGAATCGAGGGGAAACACCTGGAAAAAAGGGAGTCCCCAAAACCAAACACCCAAAACATTTCCGTGTCTCCGGGCAACATCAACGCTGACTGGCCGTCAGGATGCGATGGGTGGAGTGGGGGTGGGGGGAGCAATGGTCGCTTCAGTTGGATTTTCCCAGCTGGGTCGAAGATACCGAGGCGACCCGTCTACACCAAATGTGTTCGCCCAAAGATTGCTGATGTACAAGCCCCTACAACATGCAACAACATTTTCAATAGTTAAAGTATAAAATAATTAAGGCCCCTCCACCTTGGGCCCTGGTAACTCAGTCCCACTCCCCCCCCCCCCCCCCCCCCCCCCTATGTGACGCCCCTGCTCTCTCTCTCCACCAAATGTGTTCACCCAAAAATTGCTGATGTACAAGCCCCTACAACATGCCACGTCGCGACACGTTCAGAGCTATTTTTGGCAACTGTTCCCCCCGGATTCTGAAGTTTGAGTGGTTAAAATGGCAGATCTCAACCAAAGCGTGTCGCAGCGTGACACACATCCTGTGTGTGTGTGTGTGTGTGTGTGTGTGTGTGTGTGTGTGTGTGTGTGTGTGTGTGTGTGTGTGACTACTGAGTGTCCTCCTCCTCTTCTGTTCTCTTCATCTCTTCTTGTTTTTTATCGAATCTCCATCCTTCTCCCTGTCAGGCTGCTGTCGCCCTCCTCATCTGTTACTGGTTATTTTGGTCACACGCTGTCCCTTTACACGCACACACACGCACCCGCACGCGCACGCGCACGCGCACACGCGCGCACGCACGCACGCACGCACGCGCATACACAGCTGATTCAGCAACAGCCAGTATTGAGCCGAGGCTACATTAGACAGAGTGGGAGGCAGAGCCTTTTTTTTTAACACTTAATTGGCATGGCATAAAACTAATTGTTGATTTCTACATACATAACAGTGTAATACAGTATCTGGCTTAAAGTCCTGTTCGCAATTTGGTGTTAGGGGAGTTTCTCACCTGAACTGAGTCAGTGGGTCCCTAGACATGAAAAATCACCGAGGTGCTCGTCCGCCATAGTGCCACGAATGGCGCAATGGCCAAATCAAATATGGCTGCCATCGGCTATGATGAAAATCCAACTTTTCTGTTTCTGGGTGTATATGCACATGTAATACCTTCATTTGGACTAATTTGGGTATGGGGAATTCATTTCTGATATTGTTTTGACCATTTTGGGTGATTTGGACCTCAAAAGGTCATGGTCAAGGTCATTTTGCTATTCCGAAGACCGTGGGCCATAACTTGGCCATTGTTAGGAGTAAAAACAGGTGCAGTAGGTCTAAATCAACTAATGCTGACATGTATAATTCATTTCTGACATTGTTTTGACCATTAAGGATCATCTTGTCTTTGAAATATCAATGTCAATGCCATTTTTCAAAAACGATTTTGTTCATTACTTGCACTTTTTATAGTATTTTTTGTAAGTTTGTTACTATTTTATAGTAAGTTTGTTTTGTTTATAACAAAATACATACTAGTGAGAAATACAACAAGTAAACATCCACATTTAACTTTAAAGGGGGGTTTTAAATGGGTGTTTAAATGAGCAGATAAGACTATTTACAAATAAAAGTGACAAATAAAATTACACAACAAAATCACACACAACATTAAATAATAATTTCCCTCAAAGTGCACCATATTGATTGTGTGCATGCAAGTTAGTATGAGGTGTTTTTACAGGATGGATTTGTCATTGTTCCATGGCAAAATATGATGCACAGAACTCCATCAGTGTCGAGTGTCTTGCTTCAGACATGGCAGGAGTGTACTAAAGTCAAAGTGCTCCTTCCATCCATCAGAGCTTGACATTAATTGACTTTTTGAGGCAGTTGTCCTTTGGACAAGTATATTTCCCATTCACTTGTCCGGGGACAAAAGTCACTTGTCCGGATAAAAATGTCATACATTGAAATAATAACAAAAGGACGGCTAATGACCCCCCTTGCTCCCTCCACTCCATAGTATGGGCACTTGTCCTGGACAACAGGACAAGCCTTTATGTCATGCCCTGTTCCATTTTCCATTGGCTCTAGTCTTTCCTCAGGTTCCTTGGCTGTTGCAAGCAGGTGGCAAGAAACACGCTAGAACGGTGCCTTGTTGGTCTCAGCAGTTGTACTTCTCTGCTACCAATACTGTGTCTTGTTCTGTCAAGGTCTTTGCCTCTCCAAAGTTTGTTAGATGATATTGTACTCGGTCAGAAGCCATAACTACATTTTTAATCCTCACCTGGCCCATGCAGTCATCTCCTGTCTCCAAGGCATATGTGCCTTGATCACTGTCTTGGCTAGTGGTGCTCCAAGATGAGACTGCTTGATGCAGTAGAAGTGAGTCTCACCAGAGCCATACTGCTGCCAGATCTCCTTCATCCCCAGTGCTTGGAAATATGGGGTGTAATATAGCAGTAATGTGAAGGAGACAACAACTCTCTGGGGTCCGCTCATAGTTCCGACATCCCATTATTCTGACCATTAGGTTAGTGAAGGTTAGGGATAGGCTTAGTTATAATGGAGGCTGAACAGGTGTCAGCCTCCTCAATCCTATTCAAGATGTCTGGGATCTCTTCTCCACTAGCGACATCATCAACAGAGACAACAGAGCTGATAATGGTAAATGGACTGCATTTACAGTATATAGCGCTCTTCTCCAAAGCACTGTACAATGTATTTCACATTCGCCCATTAACACATACATTCACACATACATTCACACCATGAAACCATGCAAGGTGCTAACCGGGAGCAGTTAGGGGTTCAGTGTCTTGCTTAAAGGGGAAGACCACCCATTTTCAATATTGAAATATGTCATTAATATACCTTAGAGGAGTTGTGTGGAAATAGAAAAAAAGTTCCCCCCCTTCTGTGTTGCCTAGAACTGGAGGATTGATTTTGGGGTTTGTATTGTAAAGTACAACTTGATGACATCACACCATTGTACTTTACAATACAAACCCCAAAATCAATCCTCCAGTTCTAGGCAACACAGAAGAGGGGGAACTTTTTTTCTATGTCCACACAACTCCTCTAAGGTATATTAATGACATATTTCAATATTGAAAATGGGTGGTCTTCCCCTTTAAGGACACTTCGACAAATAAGCAGGAGGAGCCAGAAATCGACCCTGGAACCTTCAGATTCCAAGGCAGCCGTTCTACCTACATCGCCACAAGCTTGAATGGACACCATATTCCGAACACACAGCTGGAGAGCTGTGTGTTCTCCTCAGACACCCAGAATTTGTAAAGTTGATGAGGGATGGGTGCGTCTGTTATCTCTGATGATGATGAGTGGCTCCATGCAAAAGGGGCTGGAGGTGAAGAGATCCCAAAGATTGAACTAGATTGAGGAGGCTGTCACCAAGCTGCTGGTACATGTGGAGTCAACTGGCCCTATTATAACTAAACCTACCCATAACCCGGCCTAACCTAATGGAGGGAATAATGGGTCGCCAGGATTATGAGTGGACCCCAGAGAGTTGTCGTAGTGATACTTCCAAGCACTGGGGATTAAGTAGATCTGGTAGCAGTATGGCACTAGGTGTGCAGTGGCACATGCTTCTACAGCATCAAGCAGTCTCTCATCTTGGAGCACCACTAGCCAAGACAGTGATCAGGGGACATATGCCTTGGAAACTGGAGATGACTGCATGGGCCAGGTGGGGAATAAGCATGCAGCTATGGCTTCTGACCGAATACAATATCTAACAAACTTTGGAGAGGCAAAGACCTTGACAGAACAAGACACAGCATTGGTAGCAGAGAAGTACAACTGCTGATACCAACAAGGCACCTTTCTAGTGCATGTCTTGCCACCTGCTTGCAACAGCCAAGGAACCTGAGGAAAGACTAGAACCAATGGAACATGGATGGATGCAAGGAACACTTCGACTCTCGAGGATATGGCTGCCTTGCTGATGGATATCGGTGCATCATATTTTGCCATGGAACAATGGCAAATCCATCCTGTAAAAACACATCATACTAACTTGGATGCACACAATCACAATATGGTGCACTTTGAGGGAAATTGTTATTTAATTTTGTGTGTGCTTTTGTTGTGTGATTTTATTTGTCACTTTTATTCGTAAATAGTCTTATTTGCTCATCTAAACACCCATTTAAAACCCCCCTTTAAAGTTAAATGTGGATGTTTACTTGTTGTATTTCTCACTAGTATGTATTTTGTTATAAACAAAACAAACTCACTATAAAATAGTAACAAACTTACAAAAAATACTATAAAAGTGCAAGTAATGAACAAAATCGTTTTTGAAAAATGGCATTGACATTGATATTTCAAAGACAAGATGATCCTTAATGGTCAAAACAATGTCAGAAATGAATTACACATGTCAGCATTAGTTGATTTAGACCTACTGCACCTGTTTTTACTCCTAACAATGGCCAAGTTATGGCCCACGGTCTTCGGAATAGCAAAATGACCTTGACCATGACCTTTTGAGGTCCAAATCACCCAAAATGGTGAAAACAATATCAGAAATGAATTCCCCATACCCAAATGAGTCCAAATGAAGGTATTACATGTGCATATACACCCAGAAACAGAAAAGTTGGATTTTCATCATAGCCGATGGCAGCCATATTTGATTTGGCCATTGCGCCATTCGTGGCACTATGGCGGACGAGCACCTTGGTGATTTTTCATGTCTAGGGACCAGAGATGCCCACGAGTCTCGTGATCACGAGTCGAGTCGAGTCAAGAGTCTTTGGGGGAGGAGTCCGAGTCGAGTGTCGAGTCTCTGGGGGACGTGGGGGACGAGTCGAGTCGAGTCTCAAGTCTTTAAGTGGCGAGTCCGAGTCGAGTTACGAGTCTTTATATACATAGGCCTATATATCTTTTTTTATTATTTTTTATAATGATCTAGCCTCCAGCTGAAAAAGTTAGATGGCGCATCATGATCACCCGGTACTCACAGATACAGCTACAGCAGCAGCCAGAAGCCATGGCAGGCTAAATTAGGAAAGACACATGCATGTATGTACTCACAATCACGCTACGGAGGCTGTTAAATGTTCCACGATTAATAATAATGGATCCATTTCCCCCAGAAAACAGCTCTGAAGTAGACCTCCTGCCTCTCCTTCCTCGGTGAAAGTTCCTTGGAAGCAAGCAGTTATGTCCAATAGTAGCAGGGTCCCCGGCCGTCCGATCATCATCCAATGAATAAAATAATCCCAAAACCAGCCACACTTCAGTTGCTTGCTTGACACTTAAATCCTTTTTGTAGACCTTTGTAGCTATCTGTACTGACATTTTCCTAAGACAGCTTGAGCTAGACAAGTACTCAAATGTTGTTTTTAATAGGAATTGCGAAGCAATCACAATTTTTCTATTTGAAGAAGCCACCAGAGCTGGACAGTAAGCAACATAACACTTTACTGCAGTTACTGCCGTAAAACGTTTCGCTACTGGTTACCATAGCGACGTGTACTCTCAGTGGGGATTGGACCTGGGAATACATTTTACATCACTGTCGTAAACGTTTGTTGCCGGCGTATAATTAATATAGGCCTACTATATTAATTAAATTGTACTGGCAAGTGCATGATTGTATTCATGATCACTCCTTTACTGTATTAATATAAACAGACAGTATGTCAGGATTGATACATTACTTAGTCATTGATACAGCATCATTTTCAATAGCAGTTTTAGTTAAGATATAAAAAAAATAAAATAAACGTGGTTCAACATAATCTTTATTCCAAAATAAAGCTTTTCTTTTACTTCTTTAGCATAAAGTTTTTTTTCCCTTTCATTTCCACTCCCCTCCTGCTTTTTTAAAAGCTATTTTTCTTTTTTAAAGTTACTGCAGTGCTGTGAAGAATCCTGACAGCACAACTGTAACATTACGGGCATATTTGGCATAACTTCACGTTAATGCTTTGAACAATAATTACGTGGGGTTAATTAGTATAGGCCTAGATGCAGCTGGTGGAATTGACATCATGAAGAGAAGAGCCCACCGGAGAAAAAAGTGAAAACCCGACGCTAGAAAAGCACTGTCTCACGGAAAATCCTATTATCTTATCAAATTATTAAACAAATGCCACGTTAACTGAAGTAGAATAGCTGATGATGAGCTAAACATAGGCCTATGTGTTTTATTTCGCCGTTTTAATATTTAAATCTTATTCTGAAAGGCTGCATGCAGCAGCTGTCCTGCCTACTGCTGCTACTGAACTAACAGCCTAGGCCTAGGCTACTGTAGGTTTATTGTTCAGCCTATAAACCTCTCAAAATCAACTATGGCTTATATTGTTTAGCCTATAAGGCTCCCAAAAAATCAGAGTTGCAAGCTATTAATCCACCTTGTCATGGCGCGTCGGCGTCTAGATATAGATTGGAAAGACGCACTATAGCCTATACGTGCGAGCGCAACAGATACAAAGAACAATTTAATAATCCTCTAGCAGTGTAACAGTAGGGCTACTGGGCATGGTAACCTCACGTTACTGCTTTAAACAATAAGTTAACTTACGAGGGGTTAATGAGCTCAGCTATTAGACCTATATAGCTGCAGCTGGTGGTAGTGGAACATTATTAATATTATTACGAGAGGAGGCTGCGCTCTGGAGAGAAACCCGACGTTAGATAAGCAGGTTCTCACAGATAATCCTATCATTTTATACAATTATTGAACAAATGCCAGGTTAGCTGAAGTAAAATAGCTGATGATGAGCTAAACATATATGTTTTATTTCGCCGTTTTAATATTTAAATCTTAGGATGAAAGGTCCATGCAGACGGCTGTGTCTGCCACGCTTTGCGAGACAGACTGCGGTTTTCCCAACGGCCCTGAGCTGCGCGCGGTCCAAGTGAACACAGCGAAGCGCTCCTGGCCCCCACCGTTGCGCTTAAGTACGTTGGGAAAAACAACGCGGTCGCCGCTGTCTCCGTGCGCAACACTCAGCAGCACAGCGGCGCGCAGCCGCGCAACAGAAGAAAGAAAGAAGAAAGGAGAAGGAAAGGCAATATTTGTCGTGCTTGTCATGCATTATAGTGCTTAAAATAAAGATTGTTCACGTCGTGAACAATCTTTATTTTAAGCACCGCTCATAAGACTCGTGAACTTAACGAGTCTTATGAGCACGAGTCGAGTCAAGTCACGAGTTTTTGAGGGGCGAGTCCGAGTCGAGTGACGAGTCGCCAAAAGTGTCACTCGATTCGACTCGAGTGACGAGTCTTTAACTCGAGTCCCCATCTCTGCTAGGGACCCACTGACTCAGTTCAGGTGAGAAACTCCCCTAACACCAAATTGCGAACAGGACTTTAAGCCAGATACTGTATTAGTGCTTTTGAAATTCCTTCTACAAGCACTGAACAAATGTAAAAAAAAACATTAAAAAAACTATATAATGCAACTGTTTTTACTAATATCGTGAGTAATATAAATATCGAGGTATTCAACAACTTTATCGGATATCGAAGATTTTCCTAATATCGCCCAGCCTTAGTCCCGAAGGCTCTGTTTGTGCCCTAGAGCAGTGGTTCTCAACCTGTGGGTCGGGACCCCCAGGGGGGTCCCCAAATTATTTTGGGGGGGGTCCCCAGATGATTAATTTAATGTGCAACATTGTTTTCTCTCTCAACAGTAAACAAACCAACATAAAGTTTAAGTGTGTAGAGGGTATCTGCACATTTCTAAAGGACTTAAGAACTTAAGGACTTTTTAATACCTCTAAAATGACAAATTAAACATTGGCAAAATTGTCAAATATTAGAGGCAGAAATTGTGAAAATAGCCGATCTACAAGCATGTAGATCTGCTATTTTCACAATAGAACCGTGTTATACAAAATGTAATGCCTCAACTCTTAGTACTTGTCAGGATGGGGGGGGGGGGGGGTCCCCATTAAAATATGATTATTTTGGGGGTCGCGGCCTGAAAAGGTTGAGAACCCCTGTTCTAGAGAATAATATTCTCCTTGCTTACTCTGGTGACTCCACAGACCTTCCTTTCCGCTATAGTGCCGCAAAATGGCACTTTTTTAGGTACAGTATGTAGGTTTTATCGTTGTTACTTCATTTAAGTTTAATCGCATTAAATACTTTGCTGTTGTACACAAGATGTACCTGTACACAAGATGTAACAATAAAGTACAACCTTGAACCTTTGATGCGTTGAGAATACATGCCCTATCAAAGTGTCCCCGTGCAAGACACGCACGCTCATCTTGACCATCTGAGCAGCCGTCAGCTGGATGAAGCTGGAACTGAATTCCCGTGTGGGATTAATAAGATTTACAAAACTCTCTACCTTTGTCTCTGTCTCTGTCTCTCTCTCTCTCTCTCTCTCTCTCTCTCTCTCTCTCTCTCTCTCTCTCTCTCTCTCTCCCCATCTGTCCTTCTATCTATCTCTCCCCAGCCATTAACCCAAAGTGGAAAGAGTTCCATTAAATACCCATCAGCAAGCATCCTAATGGCTTGAATAGGCTTATTACTCTGTGTGTGTGTGTGTGTGTGTGTGTGTGTGTGTGTGCGTGTGCGTGTGTGTGCGTGTGTGTGTGTGTGTGTGCGTGCGTGCGTGCGTGCGTGCGTGCGTGCGTGCGTGTGTGTGTGTGTGCATGTGTGTGTGATGGCAGTAATGTTCTTGTTGTAATGCATGGCCATATCTGCCTACAGTATCTGTCTCCTTCAGACCGGGACCTCATAGTGTTACATGACACACTGCAGACTGTGTGTGCGTGCGTGCGTGCGTGCGTGTGTGTGCATGTGTTTGTGTTTGTGTTCAAAGAGGTACAGAATTCCTGCATGTGTTATACACTGAACAATCCCTGTCATTTCATGAAGTTTGAAGTTTGCATTATTTTGCAAACCTGTGTGTGTGTGTGTGTGTGTGTGTGTGTGTGCGTGCGTGCGTGCGTGCGTGCGTGCCGTGCGTACACACACACACACACACACACACACACACACACACACACACACACACACACACACACACACACACACACACACACACACACATTCACAGTAAGCACTGATGGCATGCAGAGGAAACCATGCAAGGCACCAACCTGCTCATCAGGAGCAATTAGGGGTTCAAAACTTTAATTAAGTACAATACTTGAATAGATAGATACCTTTATTATCCCACGGGGGAAATTCAGTTGCCCAGAGGCAGCACAGCAGTTGGTTAAAAGTTACAATAATAAAAAGAAAAATAGTACTGTAGTGTACAGTAAAAAAAACTAAAAAAGACAAAAAAAAACAAGGCACAATAAATATATCGTCGTTGTCGCGTGAAAACCTTGTATGTCCAAAACCGTTCGTTTTGCATTGATCATTTTAAAAATGAACTAAACTAGTGAAAACAGCCGATCTATAAGCACAAAACGCCTCGTGGTGCGAGGCGTTGTGTGCTTGTAGATCTGCTGTTTTCACTACTTTTGTGCGACGGCCTTGATCATGAAGCAGGGCTTTAATTTGGGAAAGAACGTACAAATTTGAAACTTGGAGATACGAGGTTTCCACCCGACAACGACGATATACAGCTGGCACTCGGGCATCAAGTCACCTTCCCCCAACAACACCTCCAAACATGTCCACTGCTTTTGGAGCAACACATGCTGCATGCACATTTCTATTTAGAGCCGAGGTGTGATTATACATGTATATATAGTCTTTTGTCATTTGAGGCTATATCATTTGAGATATATTTAACTCAATGTTTGAACTACTAAATTACACTTACTTACACAATTACAATTTCTAGTGCAAGACCCATTGGGCTCTATTTTCGTCCAGGCCTTATCCCTGTATGTTTTTCTTTTTTTGCAGTTCTTTTTTACTATTTAAAAAAAAAAACTTTTGGAATATTTCAAATAGCTGATCACAATGTGTTGATGTAGATTGGCTAAATTAAGTATTTTAAAATGTTTTTCAAAATGGTAAAACTAAAGAAAATGGCAAAGACGTTTAGGGATAAGGGGTAAGGCATGGACGGAAATGTGGCTGCATGATTGTCTCCTGCTGCTGCTGTACTAAATTAATCCTAATGAGTAAATGTTATCGATTGCTACTTTCAAGTTTTCTTCAATACAGCATGATGTCGATTTAGCTAATTATGCAATACACCTTATGCCTATTTCAGCCGTGCAATAACCCCAGCAACGCAATGCAAAGCAGGCATTAAAAAGTCCTCAAATTTTCGCTTTAGAAATGTGCAGATATCCTCTATACACTTGAACTTTATGCTTTTTTGTTTACTGTTGAGTGAGAAACCAATATTGCACATTAAATTAATCATCTGGGTACCCCCCCAAATAATTTGAGGAAATTGGGGACCCGGCCCACAGGTTGAGAACCACTGCTTTAGGGAATGATTATGTCTGTCTGTCTGTCTGTCTGTCTGTCTGTCTGTCTGTCTGTCTGTCTGTCTGTCTGTCTGTCTGTCTGTCTGTCTGTCCATATGTCCGTCCGGTTGAGCAAACTGCCACAACCCTGTTTACACTGCTACACCAATCACAGGGGGCAAACTGATGTCATCATTGAGACATCAGGTTTTTAAAGGCCAGTCCGTTACTATATCACTAGACCACATTCTTACCATAGCTGCATCTTTACTACCACTATTAGGCCACCTACAGTAGTATCTTATAGCATCCATAGTACAGGGAAGACACATTGTTAATGGACACTGTCCTCTTCAATGATTTTCGTATTTGTTATTGTTGTGTATTTCTAAATTAATATTTTACCAACAAGTCAGTTATCTTCAGACCATTTTATCTTACATTATATTGGATCTACCCCGACACATCCCTCTCTCTCTCTCTCTCTCTCTCTCCCTCTCTCTCTCTCTCTCTCTCTCTCTCACACACACACACACACACACACACACACACACACACACACACACACACACACACACACACACACACACACACACACACATTCAAATCACCCCCCGGTGAGAAATACTGGAAGTCACAACAATTTGTAGTATCGACGTGGAGCAGCAGGCTTGGGTTTCTGTCTCCAGTACAATACATAACAAACTCTGCACCAGTCATAGTCAATGAGGGTTCATTTGCCTGGTCAATTCAAAGATTCAACAGGTCTCTATTTGTCATTTGCTCATACAAGTAGTAGGATCAGTGGCGTCAGTTCAGAAAAAGCTAAGGTATGGCAACATGACTGGTGCGAAGGCGCGCGTGCAAGACACCAGTCATGTTGCCATACCTTAGCAACATGCATGATACATCCCCCCCCCCCCCCCCCCGTTTCAACGGTTTTCACTTTGTCTGATTTTAACATGTTCAAAATAAAGATTTCGTTAAAAAAAAAGATGCTAAAGCCTCTAGCATGCCTTTGGGGGATGAGGGGGGGGGGGGGGCAGCATCCAATTAATTCCCTATGGCCACCTCTAGCTTGGATGCCTCTAGCATGCCTCTTGGCTTAAGGCAAGCTTGCTTTAAGCCAAGAGGCATGCTAGAATGTCTGTCCGTGGCCTGAGAGCTGTACAAATAAAACGTTCCCCTTGGTTCCATTTGTACTCTCACAGGGTTACAGATAACCTGACTTGCGTCAGATGGTGGCAGTAGTGCGTAGGCTACCGCCCTACTTTACCATCTGAGATCTCTCGGGGGGAGTTGATAACGCTCGTAAAGCCCCGGGCCGGACCAATCAGCGGCAGCTATGCTGCCCTACAAAGGCAGAGTGCAGTAACTACGTTTTCGAATTTCACCAAAAAATGGGTTTAAAAGTGTTACAGCTTATCAGCCAAATGAGGTAAAGATATAAAAGTGATATTACACTGATTGTACATCTGTTCTTGAGGTAATTGTTCATCCCCCAATATCATGAAGGCTAATTTGACCGTTGGGCGACACAAATAAGTCGGTGTGTCCCAAAACGTAGTTACTGCACTCTGCCTTTGTAGGGCAGTATGGGCGGGCTCTGAGCGGCTCTGAGCCAATAGAGTCTGATTGCAGACCACGTGGATGCAGACAGGCCAATATGAGTGGTTGGAGTTGGCACTCCCAGACTGTGATAGAGAGACGGCCACATCCAATCACCTGCTAAAGAATTTGAAAAAATGGCCCGCCCCTTACATCGAGTCTGCCGGAGAGGTCCCAGATGATGGTAAAGCAGAGCGGTATGCAGCCAGGCATACGCACTGCTGTCATTATCTGGCGCAGTCAGGTTAGGTTACAGACCTATTATGGTCATTCAGTGCCTGTCTCTTTTTATGTGTTTCTGGTAATATTATTTTCACACACGACCCGATGAAGATCCACAACAGGATCGAAATGTTTCCAGACAAATAAAGAAGTTGTTTTGTAACTTCTTCGGTGTGCAGGCTCAATTATCCATTTGTGAATTAAGCAATATTATATGAGAGGATGTGCATTATCGTGGTTATTGGCAGTGGTGGAAAAAGTACTTAAGTAAAAGCATCAATACTGCAATGTACTACTCTGTTACACGTAAGTAAGTCTGGAATTCAAAATGTACTTGAATAAAAGTATGAAAGTATTGTCATAAAAAAGTACTTAAAGTACCAAAAGTAAAAGTATAAAATAGCAGATCTACAAGCTCACAACGCATCGCAGCGTGATGCGTTGTGAGCTTGTAGATCGGATATTTTCAAACAGCCTAGGTATAAAATAATGGTTTATGTATGTTTTATAATATTATCATTTATACTGTATCTGCAAAGTAAGTAACTAAAGTTTTCAAATAAATATAGTGGAGTAAAAGTACAATACTTGGATCCGAGATGTAGTGGTGTAGAAGTAAAAGTATTGCAAACTGGATATACTCAAGTAGTACAAATAACTCAAAAGTGTATAAGTACAGTACTTGAGTAAAAGTACTTACTTTACACGACTGGTTATTGGCATGCACTCGCTGCAGGAACGGCCGATGTGACACCGATCCCTAGGGAGGGCTGAAGTGCTGTTTCTCTCTTTCTCCATTTCCTGTCTCTCTTTCTCTCGTTCTTGTCCCTTTCCTTTATGTCTCTCCGTCTATTCTCCCCTTGTCTGTCTGTCTGCCTGTCTCTCCCTCCATCTTTCCTGTATTTTGTATGCTATCATATGTCTTACTGATGTATTGAGCACATTTTGTGTTATCCTTTTTGTATAACCTTTTGACTTCAAAACATGTACGTAAGAAACGTGTTAATAAAATAACCCCCCTCCCCCCCCCCCCCCTCTCTCCAGGACTCGGCTCTGAGTGAAGAGTTCTCCCCCCCTCCGCCCTCCTCGCCCCCACCACCACCACCAGTCGACTCCAGCTCGCGCTCCTCGCACCCCTACCACACCCTGTCGCAGTCATCTGACGAGGTATGCACACACACGCACGCACGCACGCACGCACGCACGCACGCACGGGCCGTAATCGGGCAACGCCGCCGCATCGCGCCGCCGAATCCAATACAAAGTCACATCTTTAGAGAGGATTTTCTCTGAATTGTGTTCCCAGACCAAAGACAACGTTTTTTTGCGACTGAAATAGCTTTAGATCGGGCTTCTAAAAAATAAAGACGCTAATGGCTAAGTGTTAGCTAACTTCCTCCTCTCGCCATACATAACAGTGGCTGGAGTGAAATCCCAAGGCACTACGGGCAGTGTCGACGGAAGCTAGAGCGAAGGCCTATAGAGATATTTCTGGCACTCTAGCGGCACCTTGTGGCCCGGGGCACTCATTGGGTTAATTGTCTCGATAAATGAAGCCACGTGTTGCCAGTGTTAAGGATAACATACAGCAACATAACATACTACACACAAGCGTGTGCAGGTGCTACACTACCAGTAAGACTCCCTAATCGGGAGATAAGCGACCGTAGGTCACTTATCTCCACAAATAGGGAAAAAATGTGTTTTGCCAAAATCTTCCTGATCCATGTTGATGACATGAGTGTAGACATACTGTGTAGTGATTTTCGTGATTTTAGGGCAAAATCTGTAGGAGCAGTGTCCAAAAATGTGTTTTTAAAAATCGGCCTGGAGGTGGCGCTATATGGGAGAGATTCATGTTGATGGGATGAGTGTAGACATACTGTGTACCGATTTGCGTGATTTTAGGGCAAAAATTGTAGGAGTAGTGTCCAAAAATGTGTTTTGCAAGAATCGGCCTCATGGTGGCGCTAGAAGAGGGCCATGTGAGAAATGAGGGGTGGGGTCTCCGCGCCGGCAAGGCGGACGAATAGGTACCGGCCCCGGCTGTCCCGGTCGCTCCTAGCCGGAGTTACGGCATTTTATGTGAGCTGCAGTGTAGGGGGTCCTCCACTGGGGGCGCCACCACTTTTGCATCCGTTCTGGAGCACCAGGAGTCGGTGGTCCCCGGGAATTCCCCGGAGGCAGCCCCGTTGGGGTGGTCATTTGGTCAGTTTAGCACATTTGGTCATTTTTTACATCTGGGGGTCCCCCAGGGACCTGGGGGTCCCTGGAGCTCCGGGGGTCCTTGGAGGTTGTAGTTCGGCAGGCAAGGAACGTGTGTGCAAAATGTGGCATGGATCGGGACAACGGTTGCGGAGATATGAGCAGGGCAAGAGTGTGACGTGTGAGGTGTGACAGACAGACTGACGGACTGACGGACTTACACTTTGTGCAGGGTTTGATAGTAAATGCGACCTACGGTCGCAACAACCCCTGGCCGCTCACTCAGATCAGCTAACACAGGGAAGCTGTTAGAACCTTCCCCAAAACACCTGGGACAATGCTAAATGCCTAAATCGTACATTGAGCTATAAGGGCTGCATTTTGATTGTCTTAAGTACCAGCTCTTATGCCTTAACGTAAAGGCCTGTCCATACTGTCTCCAACCACCTAACTTTTCGTCAGAGAATGTTAGAGAGGCAGGGGCTGACATTTCTAAAAGGGCACTTTTGGTGAAAACACCAAAAATAACAGATCTCCAGCTCACAACGCGTCGCAGCGCTCACGATGCTTGGAGGTCGGCTATTTTCGGTATTTGATACCACACTAAGCTAAGCATGATCAAGTGAATACTGGAGATGTGGCATAACAGCATGTATGAGAGGGCAATTCTTTCAGCACTAGTAGATGCCGCATTCAAGTTCAGGAGAGGCAATTCTCTTGAATGCTGCCTTCAGGTATGGCATGGAAAGAGGGCATTTGCATGTCTTTCACCATAGTGAAAACTGCATTCATGGTCTTAAAGGAGTAGTTCACCCCCAAACATTTTTTCTATTTATTACATGGCATATGCCATGGAGACTTGAGTTCAATTATATTTTTAGTTTTTTGTCACATTCCTAAGATAATAATTTGATTATCCAGAATCAATGGGGGTACATTTACCCAAATGCGACAAATACAAAAAAATATTATTGAACTCAATTCCCCATACCGAAAAAAAAAAGTAAGGCATTTTGGGGGTGAACTATACTCCTTTAAGAGGGCACTTTTTTACAGATGGATAAGAGGGCAGGGGCTCAAGCCCTCTTTGATATGTCTATGTGTGCACGTGCCTGCTCCCCAGCCCTTTGAGGAGCCAGTGTCTGTGGTGTCTTCGTGGACCACCCATCAGGTGTGTGAGTGGCTGCAGGGCCTCCACATGGAGCAGTACGTCCCAGAGTTCACCGCCAGGGACATCGACGGGAAGGACCTGCTGCAGATGGACGGCAGCAAGCTCAAGGTGAGCGGCATTCAGCGGAACATCCTAACTTTATTTGCTTTGCCTGCCCTTAAAGAGGTGGTGGTGCCATGATTTCCCCCCCCCCCCTCTAAAACATAATTATCAGGTATTATGATTATACTAGGAGGAAGATTTTTTCCAAAAAAGTATACAGAAAAGCTGCATCTCAAGTCCTTAAATCAAATCCTATTTTCTATTTCCTATTTCCTTGCTTGTATGTTAGTCCCTCCCATTGAGGAAATAGAGAAGAGGAGACGTCCTATTTCTGATGACAACATCACAGGTGATAGGCCAACTCCCTTGTAGGGGCGTTCTATTGTTAGTGGGCGGGACTAACATACAAGGAAATAGGAAAGAAGTGTAGGAAATAGGATGTAATTTAAGGGACTTGAGACGCAGCTAAAGAGTTAAAATTGACTTTTTATGTGGCCACACTCCCAGTTCATTAAGTATGCATGGATGTCGTGGTGGGTGGTGACCCAGCTGAAGTTAGCCACACCCCACAGTGTTGGGTGAATGGTAATTAGGGGAGGAGTTGATTCTGTGATGTAATAAGTATGTGTGTTTTTTAGCTGACACTTTTGACCACAAGGTGGCAGCCTCCAAGAGAAAACAAACAAATAGCAAGAGAATACATAATTGCTCATAAAAAACACCCCAGGGGGTCTAATGAAGTACTTTCAACCTCCTAGACACATGAAAAACTGAAAAAGTACAAAACTATGGCACCACCTCTTTAAAGGACAACTTTGTTTTTGTTTTTTTACAACAAGGGTTCATATCGTCGTTGTCGGGTGGAAACCTTGTATGTCCAAAACCGTTCGTTTTGCATTCATCATTTTAAAAATGATTTAAACTAGTGAAAACAGCCGATCTACAAGCACACAACGCCTCGCGGGTGCGAGGCGTTGTGTGCTTGTAGATCGTCTGTTTTCACTACTTTGTGCGACGGCCTTGTAGGATGAAGCAGGGCTTTACTTGGTGAAAAAACATACAAATTTGAAACTTGAAGATACGAGTTTTCTGACCGACAGTGAAGATATTTTAGATTGTAATTAGAGAAAATAATTGATGAGTGTTAAAATGTTTTCTTTTACTGCTTTCTATCGTTTTAGCTATTTTTACATTTTTGATTTCAGTGGTTGGGGGCATGCGTTCAAGTGGCTAAATACAGTATGTATTTTTAGAGACAATAAGCCCATTCCCAAGATGCACCCCAATCTTTCATGGGCAGATGTGACTTATGGGGGTTATTTGTGTTACTGTAAATATTAACAAAGAAATCGCCAGCTTATTGTGTCTAAAAATACATATTTAGCCACTTGCACACATGCCCCCAACCACTGAAATCAATCTGAAACTGAAATCATCATAGCCTACTTCATTTTATTTTTTTGTATGCTTCATCATACAAGGCCGTCGGACAAAAGCAGTGAAAACAGCCGATCTAATGTGTGCTTGTAGATCGGCTGTTTTCACTAGTTTAAATCATTTTTAAAATGATAAATACAAAACGAACAGTCTTGGACATACAAGGTTTCCACCCGACAACGACGATATTTACGCCTGCTCATCTCTTTCGTTTCTGATTTGGTCTTGACTCCTGTCTCCTTGTTTTATTGCTCTCATCCCTCTCTCTCTCTCTCTCTCTCTCTCTCTCTCTCTCTCTCTCTCTCTAGGGTCTGGGTGTGGTGAGTTCGTCAGACCGCAGTGCTCTCAAGCGTCGCATTAAAGAGATCCATACAGCGGCAGAGAAGGAGCGCAAGGCTCTGGACAAACTGGAGAGACAGAAGGACAAGCAGCGCAGGAAAGACCTGGAGCAGCGCCGCAGCTAAACGCCCACTAGAGGGAGACAGAGTACACTTAAAACAAAACAAAGATAAATGACAAGGGCCTTGAAGGATAAACAGGTTGTTCGAAGTCTACACAACCTTGACGACGTTGTACAGAACTGCTGAGATGGCCAGCACCCGGATGTGCAGTTTGGATAGTTTAGGGAAATGTTAAATGAAGGTTTAAGGAAGGTTTTGTTTACTGTTGAAGACACTGGGATGGACAGTAGTGTCAAACTGGAAGGGTAACAGGAAGAGTGGGCACTAAGGAAAAGTGGCCACCTCGATTGCCTATATTTTGTCCAAAATGTTAATGATCCTAAGTAATGTAAAGTATACAGGAATATGCTTGAACAGTTGACAATTAAAGGACCGGGTCACCTCTGGGACAACCAGATCTTATTTTATTGTTGTTTGGGACACGATCAACACAATCCTAAGTACTTTTTTTTGTTCAATCTGTGTTTTTAGATATTTTAGTATTTCAGCATGCTACAACTCGTCATATGATGCAAAATGCATCATATGACCAGTTGTAGCATGCTACAAGCATGCTGAAATCCTAAAATATCTAAAAACACAGATTGAACACAAAAAAGTACTTAGGATTGTGTTGATCGTGTCCCAAACAACAATAAAATAAGATCTGGTTGTCCCAGAGGTGACCCGGTCCTTTAAGGTCTATTAAACTCTTTCTGCCTTTGCTACAAAACCTTTATATCCTATCATTTTTGGCATAAACAAGAAATTGAAGGGTAAATTTAAGTCTGACAATGATGTGTACTTTACATACAAACCATACTTTTTTCAAATATTTGTAACAAAGGTGATGCAAACTTCCCCACCTGGGCTTTAAACCTGGGCCTCCCGCGTGAAAGTCCAATATCTTAACCATTACTCCAAAGGTATATATATCCCTATGGAGTGAGGGAGATACTAGACTTTTTGAGGCTTCAGGCTGGGGCTGCGACTCTCTGCCACATATATAGTTTTTTTACATTTTGGACAAAAATAGCCAATTTTACATCGAGGTGCCCACTCTTCCTCAGTGCCCACTCTTCTTGTATCCACTGGGGCCACCGAGCTAGCTGAGACCTGTAAACATTACTATATTTAAGCTTGTTATTCTAGGTTGAATCACTGCTCTGTGATGCCACCTATTGGATCCTCTTGGCAAAAGGCATACATTTCAGTGCAGCTATTCTTCTACATGTTTCACTGCAGTGTGTTTACGTATGGATGATATATTATACGCTTCTGGGTCATGACAGTCGGCACTTATAGCTTTGGCTGAAAGCTTGTTTTGAAGCTGCAGGCTTTAGACGCACATTCCGAGTTCATGCATAGATTTTATTTACCGTTTCTGAGCCTTGATGAACACCAAAATGTTGTTCAATCATGGCCCAGTAATGTTTGCTGAAATAGTCCCTAAAATACCTTTGTCTGCGTGGACGGAGAGGGCCTATTCCTATTGTGTAATGTAATAGTAAGGTAGGCTAGTTCAGTACTCATGTGAAGCCAATTGTTGTACCAAAGTTGAAATATCACCATTTAAGCCGGTTTCTTTCCACAGTGTCTATCAACCACTGGATTCAACAATTTTCAAAAATGTTCAACAATCTACAAGCCTATAATGTGTCACATCACGGCGTGTTGTGAGCTTGTAGGTCGGTTATTTACTTACATTTTGCCATACAACAAAAACATATAATATAGGGCTTATACCTGGTTATGCTCTAATTGAGCAACCATCAGGGACGTGCTGGCCATTGGGAAAAGCGGGACAACTCCCGAACAGCCGGTTCATTCCCGGCCGGTCCAGGCCAGGCCATTAGGAAAAAATTTAAAATAAAATGACAGCCTTCGTTCCATTTTGGGGGCTGGGCGGCCAACAAAGTAAATCGTCACTGTCGGGCAGAAACCTCGTATCTCCAAGTTTCAAATTTATACATTTTTTCGCAAAGTAAAGCCCTGCTTCATAATACCAGGCCGTTGCACAAAAGTAGTGAAAACAGCAGATCTACAAGCACACAACGCCTCGCGGTGCGAGGCGTTGTGTGCTTGTAGATCGGCTGTTTTCACTAGTTTAAATCATTTTTAAAATGATAAATACAAAACAAACCGTTTTGGACATACAAGGTTTCCACCCGACAACGACGAAATCTAACTAAAAATAAAAAAATAAATGAGGGCCTCTCCAACTCTTTTTCCCGGGCTGAATCAGGGGCCCAGCACGTCCCTGGCAACCATCCACTGGTACTACCAGTAAATAATTACAGTGACTGTGACTGTCCTGTGATGGAAAGGTGCTGGGTTCCTTCTGTCATCCCTGCTGCCACTACGCTAAAGTGTCCTTGAGCAAAAACACTGAATTTGAACCTGCTCAAACAACGATGTTGCTCTGGATAAGAGCTTCTTAATGCCTATAACGTCAAAGAAAGAGACTCTGGGAGGAATGTGACTTGTGTGTATGTGTTTGTGTGTCATTATATTATGTCATTGCAGCCCCGTTTGGAACCTCACTCTCCACGATAGCTCAAAGAAAGTCACCGACTATGTATTTCCGCACGTATACAAAAGGTTTAGGTATAGACCGAGACACGTGCATATTGTCACTGTCTGGCCAAAACCTCTTAACTCCATTTTGATATCTGAGTGTTGGTTAAAATAATATTGAACCAATGCAAAGTAGTAAAAAGTGCTTTGGACAAAACCTCCTCTAACTCCACACTTTCTGCCAAACCAGCTAACTCCACCCGATTGGCCCTCTCTTTTTTCATAAATATGTGCTATTGAACACCCTTTATGTCTGTGTGTTGGTTAAAATAATATTGAACAAATGAAAAGTCGTAAAAAGCCCTTAGATCAAAACCTCCTAACTCCACTTGAGCTCATTTTCCTGAAAATGAACATTTTGGAGTTGATTTCACAGCAACACCTTGTAGAGGGTGCCGTCCGCCATTGCCACGGTGTAAACAGTAGTGTAGTGTAACTTGTAGCTTAAGTACTTAAAGGGGCACTCCACCACTTTTCAACCTATGTTCATATAATTGGTCCTCACTCAAAAATAGTTTTTTTTTTTTTTTTTTTTTTTTTTCAGAGGAGGGCTGTGGGCACTGGGCAGGTCACGTCTTGTGACATCATCGATTGCCAATCCAGCTTATAGAAACTGCAGGCTTTCTATTCCTGAAAAGTTGCAATTTTAAAGTGGAAGCCATTGTTCTCGCGATAATACAAATCTAAATATTTTTTTCAAAAATATTGATTAATTTCTTTTTTGGAAAATGATGATGTCACAAGACGATGGATTCTGAACTTCCCACAGCTCTCCTAGGAGACTTGGACTGAGTAGAATTTTTTTTTTTGATATTTTATCATGAACATTAGTGAGGACCTATTATATGAAGACAGGTTGAAAAGTGGTGAACAACTCCTTTAAGTACTGCACTTAAGTACAATTTTGAGTATTTGTTCTTTGCTTGAATATTTCCCATTTTCAATCATTTTACTTCTACTCCACCACTGGCTGCTGTTTTCACCAGAAGGTCAAAAAATGTTTTGCCAGCAAAACAAACCTGTGTTTTGTATTTTTTTTTCTTTTCTTTTTTTTACTGATGTTATCTGGGTTGTATTGTGAGACAATATAATCCAATCAGACACGATTGGTCATGCTTTTGACCTTTGGTTGGACATTATATTGTTCAAGATATCCAGCCTTGCAACCCGCATAACATCACTCAAAATGTTTACGAACTTACAAGACAGGAGTGACATCAGAAGAAGAAGTGACATCATAATTATGTAATATAAATAGAAGACAGACTTTCTATTAAACCCATGTATGCAGCGCGGAACCTCATCTCATCGTGGAGAGTGAGGTTACAAACGGGGCTGTGCAGGGGCGTCACAAGGGGGGGGAAACGTGGGACTGAGTTACCAGGGCCCAAGGTAGAGGGCCCTTAATTATTGTATACTTTAGCTATTGAAAAATAGCAGATCTACAAGCTCACTGCGAGCTTTTAGATCTGCTATTTTTGAAAAGTTGTGAAAATGTGTGCAAATCTTTGAATATATGTATTTTTTAAGCACATTTTGAGATGGGGGTCCGTGGCCAAATACATATAATTTTGAGGATCCTTGACGTGAACAAGTTTGAGCACCACTGACATAGAAACATGTCTTTGTTTTCAAAAAACCTTAGAAGGATTTGAAATATTCAAAGACTTGCACACATTTTCACGAGTTTAAAAAAATAGCAGATCTACAAGCTTGCAGCGCGGCACTCAGTGCCGTGCTGTAAGCTTGTATATCTGCGACACCCCTGGGGCTGTGGTAGATGCAGAGAGTGTGCAGGGTGCCGAACTGAAGCCACGGTCATGCTGTCCAGTAGCTATAGACTGCACAGTGTGGGGATTTTGAATGTCCTGTGAATGTTCCACCGCTTACAGCAGGGGTCTTCAACAGGGGGTCCGGGGACACCTAGGGGGTCCTCAGAGTTACCACAGGGGGCCGCCAAATCCTTGTGTGATAGGATAATTCTTTTAAATTAACAACTTGAACCCTCACATCCCTATTCCAAGGAAAACTTTAGCCAAAAATAGCAAGCTCTCAACGCCTCACAGATCGGCTATTTTCGGCAAATAGGTCTGGTGTAGAGGTAAAAAAAGAGCAGACCAAGTACACAGTGAAAGGTCAAGTTTACAAAATGTCGACGAAGTGGTTAAATGTCTGAAAATACACATCAGATAGATAGATACCTTTACATTAACATGAATCCAAGATAGACTGATGACAGTGCTGTCAAACAAGTCTATGAATCTATCTATGAAATTGATGAAAATCTGCATCACGCATTTATACAATAATTATGTAGAGGGGGTCCCTGCTTCATATCTCTCTAAGGGGTCCTTGGCCTGAAAACGTTGAAGACCCCTGGCTTACAGATTTGGCTGGAAAACACCCACACCCAGAGTGGTTCTAACTGGAGTCTGTCCTTATGGAGGTAACTCTTA
Source organism: Nannobrachium achirus (assembly GCF_963921795.1). Lineage (NCBI taxonomy): Eukaryota > Metazoa > Chordata > Actinopteri > Myctophiformes > Myctophidae > Nannobrachium > Nannobrachium achirus. The sequence goes on from NC_137813.1 coordinate 59,979,302, forward strand.
GGACAAAGAGAAAAAAAGAATGTTTGGACAAGAATAGGACTTGCTGTCCTGTTTCCCATATCTCTGCTTGTCTCTAGGTGGTGCTGTTGTCCTCTTGTTTGTACATCAAACTAGTGCCCTGCAGGGGTGTTGCACCAAATTCTGGGCCCTGGGTACAAGGATTCACTGCGGGCCCCCCACGAATGTTCTCATGGGGGAGGGGGTTATTTTGCGCTTTAACTATTGAAACATAGCAGATATACAAGCGCACAGCGCGGCAGTCGGTGCCGCGCTGCGAGCTTGTAGATCTGCTATTTTTGAAAAATCGTGAATCGAGTTTTTTTTTTTTTTTTTAAACCTGTTTCTATGTCAGTGGTGCTCAAACCTTTTCATGTCAAGGACCCCCGAAATGATATGTATGGCCGTGTACCCCATCTCAAAAATATTTAGTTCCAGGGATCCCCCAGAAAAGATTGAGTTACAAATCTTTGCTTGAAAAATACGTATATTCAAAGATTTGCACACATTTTCACGACTTTTCAAAAATAGCAGATGTACAAACTCATGAGCTTGTACATCTGCTATTTTTCAATAGCTAAAGTATAAAATAATTAAGGCCCCATCCACCTTGGGCCCTAGTCCCACATCCCCCCCCTTGTGACCCCTGGGTGCTGTTGTCCTCTTGTTTGTACATCAAACTAGTGCCCTGGGACCGGAAAAAGAACATCTTGTTGTAAATCTGGACATCTTGGACTCCATATTTCCTGGACACCAACAACATGGTTCTGATATGCAGACTTTTCCCCCTTTGGATATGTACAAAACAGATGATTGGTATTGTTGCTGGAGTTTCAGATGCCGCCCGATCACCACAAGTCCTTTGTCAGAAAACCGTAACGGCACAAGGTTAGAAAATAGCAATTTTTTTAAACCTGTTCCTGGGTAAATCGACTCCACGTGAGCTTTTGTCACGTTTTGATAAATACTGACAATGAGCACCGTTGCCCAAAAGCCTGTTGGAACTATTCCATTACCAACCAACAGAGACAGACGTCCATCGTAGTGCAAACACATGTTTTCAAGTAACTGTAGTCCCATACTCTCTAACGGTTGATCTGATCATTCAATGTGGAAACTCTGGAACTCTGACGGGCTTGGGATTACAATGTTCAGTCAGACAAACTGTGAGATCGGTTTAATTAAGGTAGATCAAGCCAGTGGTGGAAGAACTAATCTGATTTGTTTTATTATTATTTTATTATTACCCTAATAGTAATTATTATTACCCTTATAGCTACTTACAGTACATTCCACATGGAAATATTTAGTACAAAGTACAAGTTGGGTATTAAATGTTTTACTTGAGTAAATGTACAATAGTACAAAATATAGGCTACTTATAGGTGTTGCTATAGTAGACCAAAGTTACTAAAAGGGTTTCTCCTCTTAAATTATCAAAACTTCAAATCTTTCAAAAACAGCCAATCTACAAGCTCATACGTTGTGATGCGACACGTTGTGAGCTCGTAGAAAGGCAATTTTGTAATATTAATTGAAATCTGCAAAGTAACTTCTAACACACATTTTCAAATAATTGTTGTTGAGTACAAAGAACAATATTCTCAGAGGAGTAGACGTATATAGTATTGAAGAACGGACATACTCAAAGTAAAGCAAAAATACCTCTAATTAATGAACTTTCCACTTTTCCACCACTGGGTAGAACATTGTAGTTCCGAGCTCCAGAATGGACGACCATGTCTGCTATTGTTACAAAGCTGGAGGTGCAGTTACAGACAGGGGAGCTTTTAAGTTTGGTTTATTGATGTGTTGTCCTAAGACTGTCCTATATGAAAATAGTATATTAAATATCATTTATAATGCAGAGAGCATGACTGTCACAACCTATGCAGCTGCCGGTCTCCTGGTTAATGTGTGTGCATGTGATTGTTGCATGTGAGAGCCCATGGTTTACTACTAGTAAGACGCCTCAGGACGACATGCGGGCGAGGTCGCGCCAATTCTTGCCTATCTGACCAGTGATGTATATCGGACCAGTTACCCAATCTCAACAGTGCCTGTGAGATTGACAGAACATGCCCATATTATATATGGGCATTACCAAATATGGGCATTCCCAGATATTCCCTTAATATTTATGAAATCGGGACAGGGTTCTTCTCCATATATGGGCATAGAACGGACAAGGACGTAATTAATTTGCAAGTGTGATCTGGGAGAATAATAATAATTTCCCCTAGTTTATAAACATGGGCAAATTATGGTGATCTCTAAACATCAATAGCAACATTAGGTTAGCAACTGCCGGTGCGCATTTCCGAACGCACCCCCCGTTTCCCGGCGAGCTTCATTCCGGCGACTCGGTTACCATCTGGGAATGCCCATATATGGGCATGTCAGAACATGCCTATATATGGGCATTCCCAGATATTCCGGATTCTAACAGACATTCCCAGATATTCCGGATTCTAACAGACATTCCCAGATATTCCATTGATTCCGGATGGGGTCCCATCTGGAATCAATGCGGGTACATTTACGAAAATGTACTTTTTTTGAAAAATACAAAAACATATTATTGAACTCAAGTCTCCATGGCATGAGTAATCAATAGAAAATATGTCATTTTGGGGGTGAACTACTCCTTTAAGTCTTTGAAATCTTAACCCCAACAGAACCTTTTCAAAGCAAAAAGTTTGACAATCAATTTGATTTGATTGCATTGTGGGTATGTTTCATTTTGGAGTGTCCCAAAATGGACAGCTCCCATACAGCCAACTTCATGCTATCTACTGTAGCACACAGAAACACCCATAGAGTCAACAGACCCAGACATAGTTGGGCTAATGTTATTACCTTCAGCATTTGTTTGCACGTCGAGATGCTGCTGTGAAAGGTGTGCATTGGCTGCCGCCGGTGCAGAGTCAAATTACCTCTCAAGAACTGTAGGTAATTCTGACGGGCATTTCACTCATTAAACCCCCCACCCTCCCATCTACAGGTGTTTGCATGGCAAGCAGAAGTTGAGCTCACAATTGAACAGGGACGTGCAGAGAATGTTAGAGAGGCAAGGGCATTTCCAAAAGGGCCTTTTGGTGTAAGCACCAAAAATAGCATATCTCCAAGCTCGTCGGTGAACTGAACTAAGCATAACCAAGTCAATACTGGAGATGTGGCGTAACGGCATGGATTTCTACACAGAGATAGGCAATTCTTTCCACATAAGATGCTGCATTCAAGTTCAGGAGAGTTTGAACAAGCCAATTCTCTTGAATGCTGCCTTCAGGTATGGCATGGGAAGAGGGCATTTGCATTTCTTTCACAATGGTGAAAACTGCAATCATGGTCTGGAGAGGGCACTTTATACGGACGGATAAAAGGGCAGGGGCTCAAGCCCCCTTTGATGTCTATGTGTGCACATGCCTGCAATAGAATGTGCAACAGAAATACCTGGTAATTGAAACCTCACCCAGCCTTATCTTGTTCGTTTACTTAGCATCGGAGGAACTGATAATAAAGCTAAGCGGAACATGAGGGAGAAAAGGTTTGGCTTTCTGGTATCTGAACACGAACAATTCAGCTGAGTCATAATTACGACCGGGTCACTACGAATTGCTACATGCGGGAAAATGTCTCACGTGCGTGACACCTCGCCACGCATCACATGTCAGGCGTGTCTCCAACCAGGAAGACTAATGGAAGAAAACATCGGGTGTCATATTTACTGTCATCTCATTCAGTGGCGTCAGTTCAGCAAAAGCTAGGGTGTGGCAAAGATGGGAGTCCTCATGGAAAAGAGGCCTTACATTTTGTATAACACGGTTCTATTGTGAAAATAGCAGATCTACATGTTCACAACGCCTCGCAGATGTAGATCGGCTATTTTCACAATGTCTGAAAAGAAAAACTATTTTTTTTTTTCAGTTTTTTACACAGGTTTCTACGGTTTCTTGGGCTGGATATGGCAGCTTGTAATGGTTGTTCAAGTGCAGCTAAACTTAGCATGTTAGTAAACGTGCCACAATTAACAATAATGCATTGCACCTGTGCAGCCGACCTGCGGAACCTGGGAATATACCATTTTGTCAAGCTGGGGAGAATACAAGTCTGGAGAATATAATCATAAAACCTTGTTAAAGTGACCATTTTGTTAAATTTTGCATTTGTTGTTATTTTACTGTAATTTAACAACATAATAACCAGCGCAGATAGACAAAGAGACATTCATGGATTTATATTTAAAAGTAACTTTTATTTCCCCCCCTGGACCCAGGGTATGGCGGCTGCATACCCCTGCCATACCCAATTGACGCCCCTGATCTCATTTCCTCATTCAATCACTTGCAGCCTATAGTCACTCAAAGCAGACAACTATTACACATCAGACTCTGCAACTACACACCTCCTGAAAGTCACGAACGGAAGCTGCCATCCGTTTTGTCATTTCCGCTCTCGACATTGTTGTATCGGTCCGTGTCTTTTCTGAGCAGTGCCACGCCTCTTGCGCGCACGGACGTGCATCGATGCAAAACAACCCCCAAGTTCACACCTCGACCTACCTTTTAAACAAGTGTCACACCAGGTTGGTTTAGCAAAGGAACGAGCCTGTATGCTTATCAATAGACCATTGTCTGACCTGTTAACTCCTGTAGAGTATGTTTTAAAGGAGTAGTTCATATATTTTATATATATATATATATATATATATATACCCGTAATTGCCGGACTATAAGCCGCAGCTTTTTCCCCAAAATTTGAACCCTGCGGCTTATACAAAGGTGCGGCTTATATATAAATCTTTACAGTTAACGGCCAGTTAGTTAGTTTTACAATGGTCTTTATCAAGGATTTATATATAGATTTGTACAGCTAATGGCCACCAGGGGCACTCTAGCGGGAAGCAGGAAGGACACCTGCGGCTTATAGTCAGGTGCAGCTTATATATGTAAACATTTGTTTTTTGTTCTAAATTTAGCTGGTGCGGCTTATATTCAGGTGCGGCTTATAGTCCAGCAATTACGGTATATATATATATATATATATATATATATATATATATATATATATATATATATATATATTATATATATATATATGTATAGTAAATTTACCTCCATTGATTCCAGATGGGGACCCAAATGCATTACTCTCCATCAGGGTCCCCATCCGGAATCAATGGAGGTAAATTTACTATAATTGTCTTAGGAATGCAACAAATACCAACAAAGATATTATTGAAAATCAATAGAAGGAAAAAAAAGTCATTTTGCGGTTGAACTGCTCCTTTAAGCGACGTGTGAGTGACGCCAAACATCCCCCAAACATGAAATCACCAATGCAACACTGGTTCTAGAAAAAAAAAAATGTGTTTGAATTTTCTGCAAAGCAGTTACTTTCCAGGATTCAAATTCAAAAACAGCAAAAGTAGCCTAGCTCTACGAACCCAAAACATATCGCTTCACGCCTGTTGCTGACATGTGTTGAGACAGAGAGAGAGAGAGAGAGAAGTTGGGTCAAAAGGGGCAGTTCCGTGACCGTGGAGAGCAAAGGTCCGTTTCTCAATGGATTTGTCATCTAGGAGGGTTATTAAACAAATTTGGCCGGGGTGTATTTTTCAAAATGGTTGGGAAAATGTTTGACAGCTAGGGTAATTTTCAGTCTCATTCACCTACACTATAAAGGAAAAAATGCCTACCCAAAAATCTGCTTTAAGTGGGATGTGAGGGGTCAAACTAGGGGTTTTTAATTATTCCGAATCCATTGCAAGCATTTGTTTTGCATGAAAAACATTCCTTGGGCTAAAAACGGACCCTAAAAGACTGTGAAAATTGATGACTCATCACTAAACCTATAGTGTTGTTGGCCGTTTTTTAGCCCAAGGAATGTTTTTCATGCAAAACAAATGCTTGCAATGGATTCAGAATAATTAAAAACCCCTAGTTTGACCCCTCACATCCCACTTAAAGCAGATTTTTGGGTAGGCATTTTTTCCTTTATAGTGTAGGTGAATGAGACTGAAAATTACCCTAGCTGTCAAACATTTTCCCAATCATTTTAAAAAATACACCCCGGCCAAATTTGTTTAATAACCCTCCTAGATGACAAATCCATTGAGAAACGGACCTTCGCTCTCCACGGTCACGGAACTGCCCCTTTTGACCATATAGAGAGACAGAGGGACAGATCGAGGCAGAGAGATTAGCAGTGGTTGTCATCTATCTATAAATGCGAGAAGTCTCTGCGTGTCTGCGTGTATGTAATCCGCGTATCTCGAGAACCGTTCGTCCCACCGGCTTCAGATTCGGCACGCGCGTTCTCCGCCGCGGCGCGGAGTGCAGTGCCCGGCCTCGACCCGACCCGACGCGCGTTTTTTCCGAAACGGCGCGAAACGTTCGGAATCTCCTTATGCGGAGCTGATTGTTGACATCAGGCTGTTCCGGAGGAAATCGGCGAAAGCTCTGACTCATTGTGACATCACTTCATAAAAGGCTCTGACATCACGTACGCCACATGAGTCAACAAAAAATCTCTGTGAGTGTGTATGTAATCCGCGTATCTCGAGAACCGTTCGTCCCACGGGCACGCGCGTTCTCCATATATGGGCATAAAATGAATGCCCCCATATATGGGCATAAAATGGATTGCAGACAGACAGATACAGATATCTCCATATATGGACATAAATTCGGCACGCACGTTCTCCGCCGCGGCGCGGAGTGCAGTGCCCGGCCTCGACCCGACCCGACGCGCGTTTTTTCCGAAACGGCGCAAAACGTTCGGAATCTCCTTATGCGGAGCTGATTGTTGACATCAGGCTGTTCCGGAGGAAATCGGCGAAAGCTCTGACTCATTGTGACATCACTTCATAAAAGGCTCTGACATCACGTACGCCACATGAGTCAACAAAAAATCTCTGTGAGTGTGTATGTAATCCGCGTATCTCGAGAACCGTTCGTCCCACGGGCACGCGCGTTCTCCATATATGGGCATAAAATGAATGCCCCCATATATGGGCATAAAATGGATTGCAGACAGACAGATACAGATATCTCCATATATGGACATAAATGGACAGAGGCAAACAGATGGTCAAAGATCTCCATATATGGGCATAAAATGGACGCAGACAGACAGATACAGATATCTCCATATATGGGCATAAATGGACACAGGCAAACAGATGTTCAAAACGGGTCCTATGACAACAGGTGTGAGGTTTGCATTAAAGGGGGAACCGGCACTGTGTCTGCAACACAGTTGGAGGCACAGACAGATACTCCATATATGGGCATAAAATGGACGCAGATAGACAGATATCTCCATATCTGGGCATAAAATGGACCCAGAACTATAACTGCAGTGATCTCCATATATGGACATAAAATGGACACCGACAGACAGACAGACAGATACAGATATCTCCATATATGGGCATAAATGGACACAGGCAGACAGATGGTCAAAACGGGTCCTAAAGGGCGGGGCATTCATTCCCTATTTACATTGTTCCGAGTTGGCCAGGTCGCCGACTAGACGCTGGGCCGCCCGAAGGGCGGCCCAGCTTCTAGTCTATCTATAAATGCGACAAATCTCTGTGTGTATGTAATCCGCGTATCTCGAGAACCGTTCGTCCCACCGGCTTCAGATTCGGCACGCGCGTTCCCCGCCACGGCGCGGAGTGCAGTGCCGGGCCTCGGCCCGACTCGGCATGCGGTTTTCCCGAAGCGGCGCGAAACGTTCGGAATCTCCTTACGCGGAGCTGATTGTTGACATCAGGCTGTTCCTGAGGAAATCGGCACAATCGCTGACTCATTGTGACATCACTTCATAAAAGGCTCTGACATCACGTACGCCGCATGAGTCAACAAAAAATCTCTGTGAATGTGTATGTATGTATGTGAATCTCGAGAACCGTTCTTCCCACCGGCACGCGCGTTCTCCAGATATGGGCATAAAATGAATCCCCGAATGGGGAGCTGATGTCTGACATCAGAGTTTTCCGCAACCGGTACTGTGTGTGCCCATATATCTCCATATATGGGCATAAGGGGACAAAGGCAAACAGATGGTCAAAACGGGTCCTATGACAACAGGTATATTGGGGTTTGCATTAAAGGGTGGGGACAAAGGCTAACAGATGGTCAAAACGGGTCCTATGACAACAGGTATATTGGGGTTTGCATTAAAGGGTGGGGCATTCATGGGGTCCGCTCCAAAAAAGAAAATAAAAGAGACAAAGACAAACATAAAAGGCAAACAGATGGTCAAAACGGGTCCTATGACAACAGGTATATTGGGGTTTGCATTAAAGGGTGGGGACAAAGGCTAACAGATGGTCAAAACGGGTCCTATGACAACAGGTATATTGGGGTTTGCATTAAAGGGTGGGGCATTCATGGGGTCCGCTCCAAAAAAGAAAATAAAAGAGACAAAGACAAACATAAGACAAGCGACAAAGCGTGGGTAGTTAAAGAAATGGACAAGGTACTGTATTCAGTTTTGTGTGACTCATCACAGTGCGTGTCACATTGTCCTTATTGCTCCTGGCTTTTCATCCTGTTCCAACGACAACATTTCACACACAACAGCTTCCTAAAAGCTCAAACTGTGGCCTGGATCCTATTAACCTTGTGAAGCTTAATATAAAGTCTAGACTCTAAACTTAGTAAACTGGACCGGAGTTTTAGGTAAACTGGACCGGAGTTTTTAATAAACTGGACCAGAGTTTTTAGTAAACTGGACCGACATTTTTAGTAAACTGGACCGGAGTTGGCTCACGTTGGCCACTCTTTTCCGTCTATGCCAAATCTAAAAAATAGCCTATCTACAAGCTCACAACATTTGAGCGCGTGTTTGTAGTTCTGCTATTTTCTGGCTACTGTGAATATGCATAGCTTTTAAAAGAGGACTGTATATTCTGAGGAGTTGAGGTTATATGTCGGTCCACCACAGGGCTCCAGTCAGAGAGCAGTGCTCAAAGATGACGCGTGTGGGTTTTATGTAGAGTAAGAGTTGGCAATATCATTTTCAACATACATACGAGAAAGGGTATTTCTTCCTGAACGCATTCTAACGTTCATATGTTATAGCTGAATCATGCATGTAAACAACTGGGGGCTGCCTGAAGCATGCCTGTGCTAAATTAGTTAAGGCAAGGGGTGTCGCACCAAATTCTGGGCCCAAGGATTCACTTCAGTTATTTTGTGGTTTAACTATTGAAAAATAGCAGATATACAAGCTCACAGCGCGGCACAGAGTGGCGCGCTGTGAGCTTGTATATCTGCTATTTTTCAGATATACAAGCTACATTCCAGCTATGTACAGCTACATTCCAACAGCTACGTTCCAATGGGTGCTGGGTGTCAAGTAATTACTTGAAACAACAACAGAAACAAAAAGCACTGTGGCTGAGTGGCTCTCACCTACAGGAGGAGTCCCTATGACATATGGTACAGAACAAAAGTTGAACACACATTGGAAATATCCGGTTATAGGTTTGACCTTCATCCAAACGTCATTCTTTTGTGTATTTCACTTGTCAACACATACAGTATAATAAAGCAAGCAGGATGCAGAACATGAGGAAGAACATATTAGGCCTACGTTGAAAATGAACAACTCCGTTGAGTCATCATTACTACAAGGTGATAATTGTTCCGTCAGCATGCAAGCATGGCGATGGCCCCTAGCTGCCACCTACCAAGGCTGTGTTTGATTGATTGATTGAAGACTTTATTAGAAGTTTGCATAGGAAAAGGTACAGTTTCATGACGGTACAGTTCACTGGTGCAAGGTCTACTAAAAGGAGATCCATGAAAAGACTAAGCTTATTTCCACTGGAAACCATTGAAGTATCTCATATAACATTGAATGACAGACAAATAGAACACAGTACTATGCAGTAGATATGTAAAGAAAAAGAAAAAAGAAAACAGTAAGTCTAAACAAGCAGTATATATACAAAGAAGGGGCAGGGGAGGGTAGGGTTGGGCTATAGGTTCATTTTTTTTACCAGTTGCAAACGGCTGCTGTAAGTGGTTTTTCAGGGCAATTTTAAAGGATGCTAGTGATCCACACTCCTTTATGGCCTTCGGTAAGGCTTTCCACATTTTGGTGGCATAGCAGAAAAACGAGTTTGACCCTTTGTTGGTTTTGACTCTGGGTGGGAAGTGATCTGTGGCGCTGCCTCTGGTGTTGTAATTATGGACATCCTTAATGTGTGAGGAATTAAAGGTCAGCCTCAGATCATACACCACAGTAGAGCTGGGTAATTGACCCAAAATGAAACAAAACTGATCTTTAGAACCAACAAGTTACCTGTAAGACTCCCTAATCGAGGAGATAAGCGATGGTCAGGTCACAAAAGAAATGTGTTTGATAAAATTGGCCTGATGGTGGCGCTAAATGGGACAGATCCATGTCGATGACATGATTCTAGACATACTGTGTACCGCTTTGCGTGATTTTAGGCCAAAATGTGTAGGAGCAGTGTCCAGCAATGTGTTTTGCAAGATCGGCCTCATGGTGGCGCTAGAACTTAAGGATGATTTTCTTAAGTGCAACATTGTTTCAAAAGTAGCAGATCTGCAGCACAAGCTCGGGACACGTTTTCAGCTTGTAGATCTGCTACTATCCCCGGTTCAAATGTGAGTATTTATCGATTTATTATTATTATTGGGGGGGTCGCACATCTTAGAGAAGGTTGAGAAACACTGCTCTGACAGGCTCCGTCTGTTGTCTGTTCCTGCTCTGGAATGTGATCAGCTTCAGGCCGGGGCAGGAATGTATTTTTGTCTCGGAGCAACACGAAACAAGGGTCAAACACCCATAGGGGTAAACAAGCTGAAACAAATGCGTTTTACTTAAAATAAATTAATCATGCCTGTTGCTAAGGTATGGCAACATGACTGGTGTCTTGCACGCGCGCGAAGGCGCGCGTGCAAGACACCAGTCATGTTGCCATACCTTAGCTTTTGCTGAACTGACGCCACTGCAAACACCTCTCCTTCATCAGCAACCATTATAAATGTCACTTCATGACCTGCAGCAGACGTCTTTAAACGTGCAGCCGGTGCTGGCAGAGTTCGTACGTACAGCAGGGGTCATGGACGTGTCCGTACACGTCGATGAGAATTGAGTAACTAAGTAGATGAACTTAGTTAGGTACTGTACTCACAGTTTTGAGAGATGTGTACTTATTTACTTCCAATTTCCATTACTTTTACTTCCCCTCCACTACATCTCGGATCCAAATATTGTTCTTTTACTCCACTACATGCAAACACGCCCACCCTATTTCGGCCATTTGAAAATAGCCGATCTACAAGCTCACAATGCGTCGCTGCTCTGCATAAGTAGTTTTACTTTTGGTAATTTAAGTACATTGATGCCAATACTTTTATATACTGCCAACTTTGTTTTTTACGACAAGGGTTCATATTTTAGATAGTCATTAGAGAAAAGAAGAGTGTTAAAATGTTTTCATTCACTTCTTTCTATCATTTTGGTGAATTTAATGATTTTGACTTGCATGCCTGCCCCGGGTTAGAATGCAAGTGGCTAAATATGTATTTTTAGACACAATAATTAAGGCCATTCCCAAGATGCACCGCAATCTTTCATGGGCAGATGTGACTTATGGGGGCTGGTGTAAATAGTCAAAAAGAATAGGCTATAAAATCACTAAAACAATAGAAAGCAGTAAATGAAAACATTTTAACACTCATCTTTTCTCAAATTACAATCTAAAATATGTAAAAAAAAAGTTGTCCTTTAATTTTGGACTTTTACTTCTAACAGAGTATGTCTGCATTAAAGTATTGATACTTTAGTAAAACAAATTAGTACTGTTGATAAATTGGAAAAAACACAAGTCACGTGTATTGGAGTGGTTAGCACCGCTCAAAAAAGCACATACACACAGTTAGTCTGACCACTCTTAACAATGCAACAATTAGACTTTGCATCACAGTGGAGAACTGCTCAGGCCTAATACAATATTGGTACAGTCAGTGGGTTATTAAACCATTGCAAAATAAAATGCAATACATACTTCAAAATGAACAAACCAACACTAAGTGCACGTAATAAAACAAACATTCTCACCACAGGGCGAGTAGAGTGGAAATCTACCTCATGCAGAGGAGGGTGACCAGTGGTGTTGTACCAAATTGTGGGCCCTGGTACAAGGATTCACTATTTAAAAATAGCAGATATACAAGCTCACAGCGCGGCACCGAGTGCCGCGCTGCGAGCTTGTAGATCTGCTATTTTTTGAAGAATTCAAGTCTTTGAATATTTCAAATCCTTCTAAGGTTTTTTTGAAAACCCTGTTTCTATGTCAGTGGTGCTCAAACTTTTTCATGTGAAGGACCCCCAAAATGATATGTATTTGGCCACGGACCCCCATCTCGAAATATTTAGTTCCATGCAGGGACCCCCCCAGAAGCTAAATTTGAGTTGCAGATGTTCGCTTGCGAAATAAATGTATTCAAAGATTTGCACACATTTTTCATACTTCTCTGTAACTTTGTAAATAACCTTATACTGCTGTGCTGCCTCTGGGCAACTAATTTTCCCCCTTGGGATAATAAAGGTATCTATCTATCTATCTATCTATCTATCTATCTATCTATCTATCTATCTTGACTTTTCAAAAATAACAGATCTACAAGCTCTCAGTGCCACACTGTGAGCCAAATCTCAGCACAGACATGTACACCTGCACTCAGTGACACACAAAACCACAATCAATTGGTGTCAAAGAGATACACAACAAACTACACCTGGTTACATAAAACTAGACTAGAACTAGAACATTTCAGGTCAGATGATAAACAATATTGACTAAAACTAATTGGAATTTACTTCAAAAGACTATGACTATAACTCAATGGAATTTAATTCACAGACTAAAACTAGACCAAAATGTGCTGTCAAAATTAACACTTCACTGCTATATGTGCAGATCTGTCCTTACAGTGCCACACCATACAAGAGGGAATCAGAACAAGATTCACTATGAGATTTTCTATGATTATGTAATCATAAACATGGATCATTAACATTACGCACGTTTCATGGTTCAGGAAATCATTTTATTAATTGTAAGACTTTAGACGGTACGTCATCTGAAACGAGACACATACTCATTGTGTCGTGTGTCAAACATACAAGACACGAACAAGACCCAAATGCATCATTTAAATTATTATTCTATAAATAACATTGTCCAGAATGTAACATGTCTAAACATAATACAAACATTAAGAAAACCTTCATGTATACATTGCCACTGTATGTTCCAGACAACACACATCTTAACTTGAAAACATTCATGAGGTGTTTGATTAAAAGTTACAAAAATAAATATATTATAAATAAAGTATAAAATAAATAAAAGATGTATGAAAACATTCAACATGAAAAAGAGGTAGCCCACATTTAGAAGTGCATCATGAAATCCTCCTGAATCATACATAGTGGCTAATATACTTGTAATTGTTACAACTGCATCCTTAGGCAAGAAGGAAGAAAAATAACCTGATAGTGTATTAATATTTGTAACCCCCGTTGTTCCTGAACAAACAGTGTGGAATCACTGAGAATGTTGATAGTATTAAGTATTGATAGTTGTCAGTGGTGTAAAGTAACATTTACTTAAAGGGGAAGACCACCCATTTTCAATATTGAACTATGTCATTAATATACCTTAGAGGAGTTGTGTGGAAATTTAAAAAAAAGTTCCCCCTCTTCTGTGTTGCCTAGAACTGGAGGATTGATTTTGGGGTTTGTATTGTAAATTACAATGTGTGATGTCATCAAGTTGTAATTTACAATACAAACCCCAAAATCAATCTTCCAGTTCTAGGCTACAAAGAAGAGGGGGAACCTTTTTTGTTATTTCCACACAACTCCTCTAAGGTATATTAATGACATAGCTCAATATTGAAAATGGGTGGTCTTCCCCTTTAAGTAAATGTTACTTTACACCACTGACAACTATCAATACTTAATAATATACTTAAGTATAAAAATATACTTAATATATAGGTCGTCTTCCCCTTAAAGTACTGTACTTAAAGTACAAAGTTATTTGTACTTTACTTGAGCAATTCCAATTTCCAATACTTTTACTTATACTCCACCACATCTCAGATCCAAATATTGTACTTTTACTCCACTACATTTATTTGAAAACTTTAGTTACTAGTTACTTTGCAGATATAAATGAGTATAAAAAAATAATAAAATAATAATAATAATAAAAAAACATACATTAATCCACTTTAGCCCTATTTATACCTAGGGTATTTGAAAATAGACGATCTACAAGCTCACAACATGTTACATCCCGACGCGTTGTGAGCTTGTAGATCAGCTATTTCCAAACATTTTGCACTTTTACTTTTGGTACTTCGGTGCCAATACTTTTCATACTTTTGCTCAAGTACATTTTGAATTCTAAACATTGTGCAGTATTGATACTTTTACTTAAGTACAAAATGTGTTACTTTTTCCACCTCTGGTTGATAGTATTGATAGTTTTAGAAGTGCCATTCATTCATTCATTCATTCATTCATTCATGCATGCATGCATGCATGCATGCATTCATTCATTCATTCATTCATGCATTCATTCATTCATGCATTCATTCATTCATTCATTCATGCATTCATTCATTCATTCATTCATTCATTCATTCATGCATTCATGCATTCATTCATTCATAGTGACTTTGCTGTATTGCTGTCTCTGCCTACGCCTGCCAATGCTGCTCTGTGACGCATCATGTTCACGTGACATCATCGCTAACATTGCGCAATTCTAGAATGCCACACTTCCTGGGTCTGCAGGTATTACAAACGCACCTCTCTCTCCCTCCCCGTACGTTCATTTATCTGTGTCACACGTCACGGTATGTCATTTAAATGCACGTTTCAGATGACACACAGTGTCATGGAAAACAATCAGTGCGGCTGCACAAAGGGCCACCATGGTAAAAAAATATGTAAACACGCGCGCACATCAAAACATGTCAAGTCACGCATTCAGTCGCGCACTCTCACATGAACGCGTACAACACTTTAAAAAAAGACATTAATAGCATTCAATTGGCACAGCATAAATAACAATGTGCAACATCATAAATAAGAGCAATGGCTGTTTAGATAGCCCACAATAAATAGCATCATCAATAAATAGTTAATTTACATCATTTCGAATAAATATACTTTTACAGGTAGACGATTGGATGCATGGAGAGATACTTTTCAGAACATGGAGCGACGATAAAGGGGGGGAATGGAGGATATCTGACAGTCTTCTTTGTGAAGGTGGAACTTTCCTGGGATTATTTCAGTGCACGACAGGTAGTGACTTGTACTGGTAGGTCTCTCTTAAGGTATTGGCAGGAGGAGGAATCCTCAACCGCGAAAGGAGATACCGGGCTAGTTTTCACATAGTTGTCCAAACAAACACAGCGGCTACAGCTGCAGTGAGGAAATCTCCAATGTGCAGTATTTCCTCCGTGTTGGCTGAGCCAGACTGAGGTGAGGTTGCGTTCAGCCAGATAAAGGCTGTGTAAAAAACACTCCGTAGAAGAGGAGGTGAGCTCAGATAAGAAATAGGAGTCCGCACACCCAATTTTCTGCTCCCAAAGCGTAAGATTTACTTGTGGTAGCGGTTCGAGCCTGCCGGCTCTTCATCAGACCTGTCGAAACGTTACCACGAATAAATCCTAACATGCACGTGCACACATGAGCCCCTGCCCTTTTATCTGTCTGTTAAAAAGTGCCCTCTCCAGACCATGAATGCGTTTTTTACTGTGGTGAAAGACATGCGAATGCCCCCCTTTCCATGCCATACGTGAAGGCAGCATTCAAGAGAAGTGCCGTGTCCAAACTCTCCTGAACTTGAATGCAGCATCTTATGTTGAAAGAATTGCCCTTTCTGTGTAGAAAGTAGGCTATAAGTAGGCTATGAGTGGTTTAACGCACCGAATATAGCCGACCTCCATGCTTGGAGGTCTGCTATTTTCGATATTTCCACCGAAAGCCCTTTTAGAAATGTCATCTTAAGCTTTGGGAGCAGAAGATTGGTGTGCGGACCAGCACCCAGCCTGTATGGCCTCGCATGTGCGTGCCCTTTTGGCTGTTTTTCAGCCTCTAGATTCAAATATGAACACACACTCATTATGCCACAAATACATCCTTGAGGTTTTTATGGATTCCTGAAAAGGGGGGTTCCTCCGAGCATGGCAAGTAGCGTGCACTGGGAATCCCAGAGCGTCCAGTTACGGTCAGAAGTTGGCGTTCTGTGTTTACTTTCCTGTCCGATCCCGAGCCAACCTGTGTGCTGCTAAGGCCATTGTGTGTTTCTGGTGTCAGACGTGTGGGGGTTCGGGTTTGGTCCTTCTTAGCCCTTGTAGCTGCCGATATTTCTCAGGCTACGTACCATATCCTGGCAGAAGATGCGGAGCCGGGCGAGGGTCTGGTGAGTGGCCACCTCCAGCTCGAAGTTGCCGGTGAGACGAGACGCCAGGTCTGGACTCTGGTACGGTTCTGTGTCGCTCAGCTGAGCCAGCGTCTGCATCTGAAGAGAGACACATGCTGATGATAAACCACATTCAAGGTCCAAGGTTCAAGGTTGTACTCATAGAGTATTTATACTGTATAGAGATCGGATAGTCCCGCCCCCAACTATTAATTTTCAATGCAAGTTGCTCAGTGGCGTTTTGAAGCATGCAGAAGTAGGTGAATCCAGGTGCATTGTGGGGGGAAATTGGCACATCTGGATGTGCCAAAATGTGTTACGCCGAGATGTAATTACGTCATGAACGTCAAACGACGTCCATTGAAACCCATAGCAGACCCCAGCGGCACGCTCTTTTTCTCGTTCATGTATTTTTTTACTGGCCAGCTTTGGCCAGTAAGGCAGTAGCTTCAAGCTTTACAAGCTGTTATGGGGGGGTTGGGGAGGCTAGTGTTTCCAATTGCCCTGGATCACTTTCGTTCTTAACAGTTCACTCATGTGCCTGTCTGCCTGATTGTGCGTGGAAAGAAGCTTTTTCGCAGTCTGTCGCCAGTAGTTTTTCGTTTCCCATGCCACTTATCCCCTTTAAAGTGATCCCTGACTAATACGACAAATATGTCTTAAAACATTATAATTGTCCTCTATAACTACAATGTAAAATTAAAAACACCTTAAATATTTTATTTCTTCTAGAAATAGCTAATCTTTCACTCAGTAGGGGAAATGCCTGTCGCAAGTTGATGATGTCATAAATGTCACGTGTCATTTTTATGGCATGCATGTGCAAAAAAACAAAACACAAACACATTTGAAATATTGATTTGATGCTCATATTAACCATAGGAAGTATTAAGTTTGTTTTTATTTTCACATGCATGCCATTAATTCCATAGGGATAGATCACACTTGACATTTATGACATCATCAACTTGCGACGGGCATTTCCCCTATTGAGTGAAAGATTAGCTATTTCTAGAAGAAATAAAATAATTGAGGTGTTTTTAATTTTACATTGTAGTTATAGAGGACAATTATAATGTATTAAGGCATATTTGTCGTATTAGCCAGGGATCACTTTAACGTTGGTGTCCCTATACTGGGTATGTCCTTACAGCCTAACAGGTAAAAGATATTTCACCCCCCCCACAAAGCATGTACAATTAGTTCAATATTTTCCAAATATAGCAACAAATGTTGCATCATGACATGTCATGACACCTTGTAAGGTCTGCGATTTATGATTTATCTGTGGGCGGCTGTGCACACGTGCTTATACGCTCATGGGAGTTTGCAGTTCTCATGGGAGTGCAGTTCTCTGCCAGTGTGTGCGGCTGTGCGCGTGTACTGTACATGCATGCATGTAAGCCTTAAAGGGGTGGGCAACTTTGATGATGGAGAGGGTCACTATATTTCCACTCTCACTCCAGAGGGCCACAGTGCATAATGCCTCTTTAACTTTTTTTTTCTTCTTATTTTAATTAATGCCCTACTTCGTCATTAAAGTAACAACAATAGCAGATCTACAAGCTCAAAATGCGTTGCACTGCAATGCGTTTTGAACTTGTAGATGTGCCATTTTTGCTACTTTTGAATTTGAACGCTGAATCATATTTTGCTATTTTTGAATTAGTCATTGGACATAAAAAAAAAGACAATAAGATTTTAATACTAGTCATTAAGCTACAAATAAGTAATAGTGATGGTAGTAATATAGCATACTGTATATACTAAGTATATATGGACTGGGCATGGAAGCATGACACATTAATAAAGAAAAATCAATCAATCACCTAGACTGAAGTAATTGGAGTGGGTCATGTTTGGAATTATAACATTGGAATCATTAATACATCAGTATTCTGATATTGCATTAAGTGGAGGCAGCAAATGGGCCTCATGTGGCCCCCGGGCCGCCAGTTGTGCCCATGATGTATGAATCGTAAGCCAGGGGTCTTCAACAGGGGGTCCGGGTTCCCCAGGGGGTCCTCAGAGTTACTACCCCCCCCCCCCCCTTTTTTTTTTATATTAACCACTTGAACCCTCGCGTCCATATTCGGAGAACTTCAGGCAAAAATAGCAGATCTACAAGCTCACAACACCTCGCGCTGGCCTGAAAACGTTGAAGACCCCTGTTGTAGGCAGTCAGACTTACTTGGCGGATCTGTGTCAGCAGGTCTCGCAGGTCATCCATGAGGTATGTGAGCCCTGACAGCCTGGTGGCCAGGCCTCCTAGCAGGTCCTGGTACAACTGGACTCCTTTTGCCATGCGGCTCACACAGCTCTCCTGCACAGCACACACACAAAAACAAACAATGAATGAACTAGAAAACATAACAGGACAAGTAATTAACTCTGTGTTAAAGGGGCCCCACCGTGCTTTTAAAAATATATATATTTTATATAAATATTGGTCCATAATACGGTTTTATACGGGTTTTAGCCTAAACAACCACTCGGATATAGAAATTTCATGTTCTGTCTGTCTCTAATTCCAAGCCATTTCAGATGCAATACCAAAATGCCCTTTGTTGGCAACGGGGCGCTGTCTTTGGACTAAAATTGGAACGATACAGAGAATATTATAGAACGACGGTGCGAACCATGTAGAGTCGATCGTAATCTTCTCTGTATCGTTCCAATTTTAGCACCACTTTACCTCATGGTTCCACCTCATATATCTAGTCTCAATAGAATATAGCCTCCCAAAAAAGAGACAGAGAAAAAGAGCGGAAGAGACACTGGGAAGACCAAAAAAAAAACAATAAAAAAATTGAAATTCATTCCTTTAAGAGAATTAAAAGAATATTGTACAGTATATAAAAGTACCAATACAGGAGTATGAGAATATGAGGAAGTGAAAGTGAAAGATAAACACAGTATAGCAGGGGTCTTCAACGTTTTCAGGCCGGGGACCCCCAAACTGATGGGGAGATGGAGCAGGGACCCCCTACCACCTCGTAGGGTGGGGGGGGGGGGGGGGGGGGGGGTCGGGGCTACGACACATTTTTTATTTTAAACATGTACAAGTTACAGCGAGCAGGGTGGGCCGTACCACTACCATTTCTAAACATATTACTTATTAACTGTAGTCCGGGAAAAAAACGGTGATTTTTGGCTGAACGTGGTTTCGTCGGTAAAAGTTTTTTTCTCAACTGATTCTTGTAGCTTGGGGTCACCTCTTAAGGATTCAAGAGGATGACCAGTGATATCCATTGAGCATTTTTTATTATTAACCCCTTAATGCCTGAAACATGGGCTCCCATTGACTTTCTATACAGGAGGAAAATACCCAGAAAAAGATTATTTTTCGGGGTATTTAAGGAGGAGCTGAGGGGTCTAACTAGGGGTTTGTCATGATGCTGAATCCATTGCAGGCATTTGTTTTGCACAAAAAACATTCCGTGGGCTAGAAATAGCCTCAGAAAACAATACACGTATGGGTGAGTATTCATGTTAGTCGGAGGCCTTAGGGTTTTTTTCTCGTGCTAATCAGTCTAAAAGTGCAAAATTTTGCACAGATGTAGCTCAGGGCTTGCTCTAATGATTTAGCTAGGGCGCCCGAGTCTGCGACATTCGGGGTCGCCACAGCGGCCAAATCAAGTTGGGCTCCCATCGACTTTAGTGATGAAAAGTGATGAGTCATCACTTTTCAGAGTTTTGTGGGTGTTGTGGTGACCCCGAAGGTCGCCGACCTAGCTAAATCATTAGAGCATGCCCTGAGCTACATCTGTGCAAAATCTTGCACTTTTAGACTGATTAGCACGAGAAGAAAAACCCTAAGGCCTCCGACTAACATGAATACTCACCCATACGTGTATTGTTTTCTGAGGCTATTTCTAGCCCACGGAATTTTTTTTGTGCAAAACTAATGCCTGCAATGGATTCAGCATCATGACAAACCCCGAGTTAGACCCCTCAGATCCTCCTTAAATACCCCGAAAAATAATCTTTTTCTGGGTATTTTCCTCCTGTATAGAAAGTCAATGGGAGCCCATGTTTCAGGCATTAAGGGGTTAATAATAAAAAATGCTCAATGGATATCACTGGTCATCCTCTTGAATCCTTAAGAGGTGACCCCAAGCTACAAGAATCAGTTGAGAAAAAAACTTTTACAGGCGAATCCACGTTCACCCCCATTTTTCCCGGACTACTGAGAACCAATGTCAATAATATCAACAATCTGTCAATTGCATAGTAATCATGTATTCAAGCTATTCAAAATGGATAGAATCATGATTTATTTTTTAACATAAATGTGAAAAAAGAAAAAAAAAAAACATTTTTTGAAATCTTTTTTCTTTTTTTTTTTAAGCAGTAATTTCGCGGACCCCCTGCAGTACCTCCGCGGACCCCCTAGGGGTCGCAGACCCCCTGTTGAAGACCCCTGCAGTATAGGAAGGTGCTCTCTGGTTAAAAAGGGGGGAGAAAAAAAAAAGAAGAGGAAAAACCAAGGCACAATTTAAAATTAGGGCTACATGTTTCGGCCTGACATAGGCCTTCTTCGGGGCAAACAGAAACAAATACACACGTGACATTTTTTGAAGTGTAAGGAATGTAAGTGCATAGGCTATGATGAGACGTCAGTGACTGTCAGCCACGCACAGCATCTAAGGCAGGGTTCCCCAATAGGCGGCCCGCGGGCCATTTGCGGCCTGCGGTGGGCTACTGTCTGGCCCACACCAACCCCAGTAATAATGGTGGTATAAGAGCAGCAACAACACTGGTATATCGTCGTTGTCGGCTGGAAATCTCGTATCTCCAAATTTGTACGTTCTTTCACAAATCATACAAGGCCGTCGCACAAAAGTAGTGAAAACAGCAGGTCTACAAGCACAAAACGCCTCGCACCGCGAGGCGTTGTGTGCTTGTAGATCGGCTGTTTTCACTATACTTTAAAAAATTATAAATTCAAAACGAACGGTTTTGGACATACAAGATTTTCACCCGACAATGTCGCTGGAGTAGCAGGAACGCCGCCGTCGCCCCCTGCAATGTTGTGGCCCTCGGCTTGGTACCCTAGACATGATTCGGCCCTTGGGGAAAACTAATTGGGGAACCCTGATCTAAGGCATCAAATAACACGCGCGCGTGCACGCATGCACACACACACACACACACACACACCCCGGTACACTCACCAGGGTGAACTGATCGGACAGTGGTTTCAGCGTTGGAGCGTCTGGGATGCCCAGACGATCTGTCCTGATGATCTCTAGGTGGTTTGGCAGGGTGGACAGGTCAAGGTTCAAACCCTGGAGGGAGCAGGAAAAGCTTTGGTTACAGATTTATCATGAATGGAATACGCGCATGCAAGGACACACACACACACACACACACACACACACACACACACACGCACACACACACGCACACACACGCGCACACCAGTGGCGTAGACAGAATCGAACCGGCGACTGGGCCTGAGCCCAACTGGGTGGGCCTGGGTGCGCGCCGCGCGATAGCGCGGCGCGCGAAAAAAAATCCATGTTTTTCGGGTCGGATCGGGTCTTCTGGTGCGATTTGGGTCGGGTTTGCATGATTAAATAATCAATTCATGCGTGGAGTCCACTAGTGATGCGCGGGTCATTCCAGCCGTGCAAAAACAGAATGGCATATTAGAGAAGAAGCCGGTAACATGACGGCATGAGATGCTTATTTTAATTGACAACACTCCTGTTAGTATAAGACTATACACACGGAGCACAACGCTAATGTATCACAGAGAGATATTGCAGACTGACCCAGTAGCCTAGTCACTGGTGCAAGACAAAATAAACAACTATGAAGAGAAAAGACCGAAATGTTTAATTGCACCGTCAACTTTTTATCAGAGCTCTGACGCTTCTCCCTCTCCCACAACAAAAACAGCCAAGCCAGCAGAACGTAATTAACCAGTCTCACTCACCTATTGCTGCTTTCAAATGCTGTGTATTGTTTTAAGTCCCAGGAGCATGGTTTTCATATCATGAATATGAACTTTAGATTAGTCAAAAAGCTTGTGGCAGTAATCCACGTGAATCCTGTATACATTGTGCAGGCTGCAACAACTCTTGACAAGTAGCCCAACACGCTTAAGCATTTCCTGTAACGGTGGATTTCAAAATAAGACCCTGCCGTAATATGATGATATATAAGCAATTGGTTTTATTTTTAAGTCGACTACTTACAGGAAGTAAATGGACTAAATTAGAATTACATGACACACTAGTCTAGACATGCTTGGCTGCGAGCAGGGAAGGACGCTTGTTGCACATTATATTATACTGTATATCACTAGCGTCCACATGATGATGTTATGTTATTTTAGTTGTTGTAAGGATGCGACTATCATCAAAATGACTTAATGTGCTATAAAAAAATATAATATATGTAATAAAATAAATAAAATAAAAAATATATATAATTTTTTTTTTTTTTTTTTGGGTGGGCACAAAAACGAAATGGGTGGGCCTAGGCCTAGTCAGGCCCACCCATGGCTACGCCTCTGGCGCACACACACGCGCGCACACACACACACACACACACACACACACACACACACACACACACACACACACACACACGCTAGGCCCATGATTTGAACCTGTGTTTCCTGCATGAAAAGCCAACATCCTAACCACTAGAACAGTGGTCTTCAAAGTGGGTGACGGGGCACCCTGGGGTGCCGCGACGGCAGTCCAGGGGTGCCGCGAGATAATTTGATAATGTTTGGAATTTATTTGGACACTGGAAAAAATATTTAGTCTCATTTTAAACTTGAAGTACAAAGTTATTTTCAGTCAGTTCTACATAATCACTAAAATATTGTCACTGTCGGGCAGAACATTTTTATCTCCAAGTTTCAAATGTGTATGTCTTTTGGTAAAGCAAAGCCCTGCTTCATCATACAAGACTGTCGCACAAAACTAGTGAAAACAGCAGATCTACAAGCAGACAACGCCTCGCGATGCGAGGCGTTGTGTGCTTGTAGATCTGCTGTTTAGTTTAGTACATTTTATAGATAATAATTTTGAACATACAAGGTTTCCACCCGAAAACGACGATATGCTATTGATATAAGGTGCTGGGAGTGAAAATTATAATGTAGGGGTGCCTCGGATTAAAAAATATATTTATGGGGTGCCCTAAACAAAAACGTTTGGGAACCCCTGCTCTAGACTAGAGGGAATTCTCTATAGCCTGGGGTCTTTACTTTATAGGTCATCAGGTTGAGCTACACACACACACACGTGCATGCCTGTATGTCTCTCACTCTCACACGCATGTACGCAGCACGCATGCACACGACTATGCAAATGACTAGATCTCTTGACAGATATAGCTGTTGAGTTGCCTGGACTTGTAGTCCCATTACCCGAGACAGCCTATCATTTTGGTGCTTGATGATCAGAAAATCGGATTTTACCAAACATGTTTGTTGTTTTTGTCTGGTGGCATTACACAATACAACTGAAATCAAAGAAAGTATAACCATTCTGCAATTTAAGATAAAGTAAAACATATATATTATGATAAGGAGATACAGTGAAGAGGTAGCAGGGGGAGGGGGTTAGGATTGAGGTTACATGGTAGTAATAGTACGGTAGTATGGTTCGGCACTGTTCGGCATTGTAAAATAATATGGATCTTTTGATAGAAAACAGATTTAATAGGGGTAGGACCTGATAAGCATTTCGAACAGTTATTGTATTCAAACTATTATTATTAATATTGTGTAATAGTATTGTGCATCATTTTGTGTTTTGCTTTTGTCGTTTTCGAAATAAAACATTCATTCATTCATTCCACATACAATCACACTGATTGCGACCGTCAGGGTGCAAGTTACTATGAAAAGCTCCACCGGCTGTTTGTCCGTCTGTCACGTCACACTTTTGCCCCTACTCTTATCTCTGCCACCGTTGGCCCTATCGATGCCAAACTTTGCACACACCCCTCACATGGCCCTCTTCTAGCGCCACCATCAGGCAGATTTTGGCTCCCGCTCCTACAGATTTGGGCCTAAAATCACGCAAAGCCGTACACAGGATCAACATGGATCTGTCCCATTTCCCATATTCCCTCCTGATTGGCTAAAGTTTGTGTATGCGACGTGACGGTCGCTTATCTCCCGTTTAGGGAGTCTTAAACTAAATACCTGTGGTTTCAGCCTGCTGATAAGATCGAGAGCAGGCTGATACTACTGAAGGCATTGCACTGGCCTGAGGTGCCGGCCACACAGAGCTGGATATTTCTGAAGCTAGACATGTCTTTTCATTTTTTAAACCGGATAAATAAGTGAAGATATTGAAAAATGTCCGATTCACTGGATCCGTGTAGGCATGGAACATGGATATCTCTGAAGACTTTACTGTGTGTGTGCTTGTCCCCCTAGTGGAGGTCTGGGGACTATATTTTGGTCTGGGGATTATTTTAGACCAAGATATCTTTGTCGTGTGGACCTAGATATTTTTCTATGTGGATATCTGAAAAACCGGGATATATGAAAAATCCAGATCTGTAATAGCCTAGGCCAGGGGTGGGCAACTTTGATGATGGCGAGGGCCACCATATTTCCACCTTCACTCCAGAGGGCCACATTGCATATTGCTAATTGTACTATCTCATACAAAAGAAGCAAAAACAGCATATCTACAAGCTCAAAACGGATCCTGCTGCTGATGCGTTTTGAGCTTGTAGGTCGGCTATTTTTGCTTCTTTTGAATTGGAATCCTGAATAACTTTTTGTTCTTTTTTAATTGGAATCCTGAAATGTAACATTTTGATTTAATTTCAAACGCATTTAGTTATATAGGCCTACTCATGTTAACCTCATGAACTTAAATACAAATACATTGGACATAAAAAATAAAATAAAAATACTACTATACTAGTCATTAAGCTACTAATATAGACTGACGGAATTAAAGCAGGTCATATTTGGAATTGTAACAGCTGAAATCAATAATATATCAGTATTCCGGTATTAACCTGCGGGCAGCATTAAGTGGAAGTGGGGACCACAGTTGCCCATGTATGGCCTAGGCCTAAAGAAGACTATTACCTCTGTTTTCACAGTCATGGCTCCATACACTGTGGGGATGTTAAGGTGGATCTTCAACACAAGAGTCCTCACACGCTCTGTGGTCCTCTTGAACTCTGGGTTATCCAACACCCGAACAGGTGCAGAGTGGACCAACACGGCCAGACAGCAATGCAGGGCAACAACTGGAACCAGAGAGAGACAGAGAGAGAGAGAGAGAGAGAGAGAGAGAGAGAGAGAGAGAGAGAGAGAGAGAGAGAGAGAGAGAGAGAGAGAGAGAGAGAGAGAGATTAATCAAAGGCCATGGGGGTGTCTTTTTAGTAAATTACTAAAAAGTTAAACTAAAGATAGCCTACTGCTTCTGACATTCTGACACCACACACAAGTTACAACACTGCAAATGAAATGGCCTCTTTTAACCTATTCACAGCCCTGAAACATGACGGCCGTATCTCACGAGCGTCATGGATCCGGATGGACATGGTTTCGGGCAGAGCTATTTAAATGACCGCTTACAGCTACACAAACATAAAGATTTAAACATCAAAGTGCTTATTCAAGGCTCACGCATGTCTAAATAGTGTACGTCCTACTGGAATTACCGGTGTCCTCCGTATGCATTAATAAGAAGCCTTTTTATCCGATCGTTTTCTATTTTTCCTCGTATATTTTGCAAAGCCACGCCCACATCTCAGTGTCCATAACCAAGAAATTACGAGGAGGATCAGAAAAAAGAAAACTAATACAAATGCTTATTAAAGAATACGGAGAATACGGTTATTTCTAGTAGGACGTACACTATCTAGACATGTGTGAGCCTTGATTAAGCACTTTGTTTTGAAATCTGACTGTTTGTGTAGCTGTAAGCGGCAATTTAACTCGCTCCGCCCGAAACCATGTCAATCCGGATCCATGACGGTCGTGAGATACGGCCGTCGTGTCTCAGAGCTTCTTAACACACTAGACAAACTAACACGCTTAGGTAGCCCGCGTTTAAACATCTTGTAGCCTGTGTATTATCATCAAATATACACGCTGCGCAACTGGTTTAATACGTAGAGCGCATGCACGCTGAATGGTGCCGCCGCAAAGCGGCGCTGACTCGGTGGACTTACTGAAAAGAAGGTTCATTCTGTGTCTCTAGGGAGGTCGCAGGTGGTGGTGGTCTCTGGCACTTCCTTCAGCAGATGCGACAACTTGCGTTCTACGCCATTTGCACGAGAAATGACTATTTATGCCGAAATTATTCCTGCGTGGGATTTTCCACCTAGGCATTGTATAAAGGGTTACCTTGCAATAACTACAGTGAAACGGATGACTCGTCTCCGAATTCCCGAAGTGATGAAGGGGGTTGAGTCAGGAGCAGGGCGAGGGAGAGAGGGCGTCACTTAAGGTGTAAAGCATTGGTTCTCAAAGTGGAGTCCGGGGACCCCCAGGGGTCCTTGAGGGAGTTCCTGGGGGCCCCGGCCCCGCTAAATGATAGTTTGGAACCAAATGGACCCTTATGGATATGTAACAGAGAGTGTGCACATGGAAGTTGAACCAAATTAATTTGATTCCATTTGCAGCCTACACTATCAGAGTTAAATTAACATAGATTTTACAATATTGGGGTCCCAGAGATAGAAATAGGCCTATGCCATCAAATGGGGGTCTGTAGCCTAATGCATGTCAAACTGGGGGATCCTTGAAATTAAAATGGTTGGACTTGAGAGCCCACAACAATTTACAGTTTTAACTTTTTTACTCCTTGGCTTTTGACCTAAATTATCGCATGCGGTATAATATTAACAGCAACATTTGGCACATCAGAACACTAGTCAATCTTGGAATGATCAATCTGAATAACTGGCATAAAAAATATATAATATTTGTATTGTTAACAAAATTCTATGACACCATATAGATTGTCTATTGTGTGTCACTGTCACCTTTGAAGCACCATCAGAAAAATTAAAATAAATTGAACAAAAACATGAATATAACGTAAAGAAAAATGCTGTAGCCAAAAAGGTCTATTTGGAAGGATGAAAACATAAATGACCAATCAGCACTATTTTGATAGACAGGGAAGGTCCCAGATCTAATCACATAGGTGCCGGATCCAATCAAAGAGGTGGGGGAACATGTTCCCCCTTGTTCCCCCACAAATTAAGCACTTATGGGGGTCCCTGGCATATATTTTCAAATGGGGGTCCGTGGACTAATGTGTGTATCAATTTGGGGGTCCTTGAAGAAGTTTGAGAACAGCCATATAATTCTGCATGCCACCACCATGGGACACTATAGGCTACTAAGTTGTTCTACATGTTACGACCACCACCAATGCAAACTTGTCCGTAATTATTGTCTGCTTTATTTTAGCGGCATAGCTCAGGGGTAGAGAAACCGTTATTAGAGCACGAAGGGTTCCCACTTCGAATCCGGGCTCCCCCTGAGTTACTGTCGAAGAGTCCTTGAGCAAGACTCTGAACCCCTAGTTGCTCCCGGTGAGTAGGTTGGTGCCTTGCATGGTTTCCTCCGCCACCGGTGTATGAATGTGTGCGTGAATGGGTGAATGTAATGCACAATCTATGTAAAGCGCCTTGGATAAAAGCGCTATATAAATGCACCATTTACCATTTAATATTAAGATGCTAACACAATTACAGCTACTTTTATTGTCTTCACAATTTTCATATTTGAATGTAATGCACCAGTAAGACTCCCTAATCGGGAGATAAGCGACCGTAGGTGGCTTATCTCCACAAATAGGGCAAAAATTTGTTTTTCCAAAATCTTCCTGATCCATGTTGATGAC
This sequence comes from Nannobrachium achirus, assembly GCF_963921795.1. Lineage (NCBI taxonomy): Eukaryota > Metazoa > Chordata > Actinopteri > Myctophiformes > Myctophidae > Nannobrachium > Nannobrachium achirus. The sequence goes on from NC_137813.1 coordinate 60,007,658, forward strand.
ATGAGTGTAGACATGCTGTGTAGTGATATTCGTGATTTTAGGGCAAAAACTGTAGGAGCAGTGTCCAAAAATGTGTTTTAAAAATTGGCCTGAAGGTGGCGCTAGGGGCCATGTGAGAAATGAGGGGTGGGGTCTCCGCGTTGCCTTGGCGGACGAATAGGTACCGGCCCCGGCTCTCCCGGACGCTCCTAGCCCGAGTTACGGCATTTTATGTGCGCTGCAGTGGCAGGGGGTCCTCCACTGGGGGCGCCACCACTTTTGCATCCGTTCTGGAGCACCAGGAGTCGGTGGTCCCCGGGAATTCCCCGTGAGCAGCCCCGTTGGGGTGGTCATTTGGTCATTTTTGCACATTTGGTCATTTTTTACATCTGGGGGTCCCCCCCTGGGGCTCCGGGGGTCCTTGGAGGTTGTAGTTTGGCAGGCAAGGAGTGTGTGTGTAAAATCTGGCATGGATCGGGTCAACGGGTGCGGAGATATAAGCAGGGAAAAAGTGTGACGTGTGACGTGTGAGCACATTTGGTCATTTTTTACATCTGGGGGTCCCCCAGGGACCTGGGGGTCCCTGGGGCTCCGGGGGTCCTTGGAGGTTGTAGTTTGGCAGTCAAGGAGTGTGTGTGCAAAACAATACGGCTAGCATGATCAAGAACACAAGATAGTAAAAGGCACAAAGCATTATAATTTACTTTACCGTTCGAAATAATGATTTGTTGGCTTTAAGTCCAGCTATTTCCGTTATAGTTTCCCCTTCTAAACTGACATCAGCACCAGGAAGTTGCTGAGAAATTTGGTGAGTGGGCGGGCCGTGAATAGGGCTATATGGCCATTTCAATCATGCATGTGAAATCATTTTGTCCATTTTACAGTATTCTACATCCTATCATACCCCCCAGCCATTCCTATTTCCTACATAACAAAATTAAAATGTTGTTCCCATACCCCATTTTTATATATTGTTCTACAACCTATCTGATAAATTGGGCTGTACTCATTCTATTAAGCCTTTTAAACCAGTGAAATTAGTTGCTATTCATCACTAGAGGGCCTTTTTGATTTGAAACTAGCCTCGCGTAGCCAGGCTTACTCATCTGCGAAGAGAAAAGCCTGTTCAAGATATGAGGCAGAGATGGGGGGGCTGAATTTTACTGGAAGCTGTATTTTTTTCACTGGGCAATGTAAAAAGACCCGCACTATGACGTAACGTCCGTTAAACGCAGCACTTCCGCTAGAAATCTTGGAACCAAGCGGAAGTCATATCTTGCCCAGGGTGATTTGAAACCCCATATATAAAGAAAAAAAATCGTCACCATAGATAACAGTAGATTATGTCTTGTGCTGCCACCATCGGCAGCTCATAATAAAACATTAAAACAACTGAAACAATTTAGTTGCACAACAGGTGTGCAGTCCCACCCAGTACAAGAGTCCAATTAGTTTTGCGCATACACTTTTAATTACGACCCGCAACATTTGACTATTGTAACTGTCTCCTCACTGGTCTCCCGGCATGTGCACTTAAACCTCTCCAACTGATCCAAAATGCCGCGGCACGACTGGTCTTCAACCAGCCTAAGTTCTCACATGTCTCTCCCCTTCTCCGCAGCCTCCACTGGCTCCCGGTTGCGGCCCGCACTGAATACAAAACACTGATGCTGACCTTCAAAGCAGCCAAAGGTATGGCTCCTCCATACCTCCAAAAGCTGATCAACCCCTACACCCCCACCCGTTCACTTAGATCAGCCAACACAGGGATGCTGACAGAACCCTCGCTAAAAACTCCAGGGCAAAAATCCACTCGTCCGAGACAGTTTGCCCTCCTGGCCCCCCAAGTTGTGGAATAAACTCCCTGTCGCACTTAGAACAACGGACTCACTCGCTAGCTTTCGCCGTGGACTGAAGACTCACCTTTTCAGACTCCACCTAAACCCTTAGCACTACAGTAAAATCAATGACCATACATGAAGCTAGTTAGCATTTGTTTTTAGGTTTTTTAGAACTTTGATTATATTGTGTTTTTTCTAGATAGATATCCATTTGCATTTGTTATATTGTTGGTGATGTACTGACATATTATCTTGTTTATTATTGTGATGTTATCTGCTTATTGTAAGTCGCTTTGGATTAAAAGCGTCTGCTAAATGCCTAAACTGTAACTGTAAACTGTATTTGGACCCAGGCCAGGTGTGCATCCCACACCACCATTACTGACACAAATTGTGACACATTTTCTATCTCAGAACCATGGTGGGCCACAGGTGAGATACACAGCACTGCCCACTGTGGGCGCTGGGGGAGTGTTCCCTCCTCCGCGTCATCAGCGCCCATGCACACCCTAGGTGGGGTTGGCGATAGAGCCTTTCTGTGTGGAGTTTGCATGTTCTCCCTGTGTCTCCTAGGGCTGGGGTTCCCAAACTTTTTTGTCTTAGGGCACCCCATAGATATTTATTACAATCCGAGGCAGCCCTACATTATAATTTTCACTCCCAGCACCTTATATTTATAGCATATCATAACCTTGTATGTCCAAAACCGTTTGTTTTGTATTTATCATCTATAAAATGTACTAAACTAGTGAAAACAGCAGATCTACAAGCACACACTTGTAGATCTGCTGTTTTCACTCGTTTTGTGCGACAGTCTTGTATGATGAAGCAGGGCTTTGCTTTACCAAAAGACGTACACATTTGAAACTTGGAGATAAGAGGTTTCTGCCCGAGAGTGACGATATTTGAGTGATTATGTTGCAAGGAAAACGTTGAGATAATAGCCATTTTGGTTAGAACTGACAGAAAATAACTTTGTACATCAAGTTTAAAATGATACTAAATATTATTTCAAGTGTCCAAATAAATTATCTCGCGGCACCCCTGGACTGCTGTCGCGGCACCCCAGGGTGCCCCGTCACCCACTTTGAAAACCCCTGTCCTATAGGGTAGATACCCTTATGCCTCCCCCTTTCCAGCCAGGGCGCCTGATGGAGGGGAAAGGAACTGGTTGGAACGTGTTCCTTCCACGTGCTACGTCCAAACCGGGGAAATCCCCAGTGTCAGGTGAAAAGAAGCAACTTGGACTACTCATGCTTAGAAGGAAGCATGAGGTCAGTCCGTTGTCTCCCCAGGCGCGGCAGAGGGAGAGCAGAGCCCAGGATTACATAGGCAATTTGCACTGGGCGAAAATGGGTTACAAAATCGTGGTACAAAAAATTATAATAATAAAAAAAAAGTTGCCAGGGCAGAATTTATGTTGTTTCCCGGCGACCTTCCTTCCGGGGACATTAGATAGATAGATAGATATACCTTTATTATCCCAAGGGGGAAATTCAGTTGTCCAGTAGAAGCACAGCAGTATACAGTTATTTACAAAGTTACAGAGACGTAAGAAAAGATAGATAAGAGGGGAAAAAACAAAAACAAAGACAAGAGCAGTACAGTACCAATAAAGAGAAGGTGCATCAATAGAGGGGGCGAATAATATATAAGTATATATACATAAAGTGTCTTGCAAAAGAGACCATAGCAGTCAATGCTAGTTAGTGCAAACAAGTATCTCACTGTCATTGTTAAATAAAGCAAAAATACTCAGAAACTACCAACACAACCTAATAGTGCAATGTCAAAAATCAGTGCGAAAAAAGAAGAAACTAGGAAGCGTGTCACCGCAAGACGCACATGAGCACTCTTCCTGGACGGTCCTTAGAGGTCAAAGTCAATACAGCAATAGTTCCTTAGAACCATTACTGGTATTCGTCCGTGGCTACAGGAGAAGCAGTGTCACAGTAGCCTAACAGGATGCAGGAAACGGCCCTTGATAAGGTCTACACAAGAATACAAATGGCACTTTGATGTCACATGGGTGGAACAACCGAACCTCGCATTGCCAGACTTTCCACCTCAGAGGTCTCCAGTAAAACACTCTCTGTGTTTTTGGAGGGAAAATGAAAAAAATAAATACAATAAAAATGATTAGAAATAAATGTTTAAAAAAAGTTTCACGGCCAGCTCACGTATTAGGAGGGCGTCGGGAGTCACCCAAAAAAAAGAAAGGTGTTTTCAGTGAATCTATCATGGTTAAAATGGAATTTGAAGTTATAATGGGTTTGTATAGAAATGGGGCGTGACTGATTATTAATATTAAATATCTAAATACTGAATCAAGTAACTTAAAATCTGTCCAAGGTGGTCACAAAAGCCTGATTAGACGATAAAATTACCAAACGTTTGAAAGTGAAATATCCCCGAATTATTTGCGTGAAAAGAATCGCGCCCGGTGTGTAAAGACCTGCACGAAATGGACCACAATATTGTTTCAAAAATGTACACCCAGGATTTGACGGTGTGCAGGTAACTGTCCTTGAGTCAGGCACTCTCCCTTCATAGGAATAGAGTTTGACGCAAGCAGTAGGCTACAAGCTCCCCACCCCCACCACAGCACGCAGTAGCATGTGTGGTGGCATGGCGGTTGTGGATGAATGAAAATATTATCTCTGTCTGTTAATCAATACATAAATAAATAATTCCTGTGCTAGAGGAGATCGAGTGTACTACTAGCACAGGATGACATGTGTGCGATGTGGTTTTGCAAAACCACATCGCCACAAAATCTATTGCCTAAGGTCTATTGAAGTTTGGGATAATTAAGCCTACTTAATTACCTACTCCATTGATGACAAAGACAATAAGGCTACCAGTAAGACGCCTAATGGAGAAAGGCGACTTTGCGCCATGTCTTGGCCATCTGGCCAGTGATGCATATCGGACCAGTTACCCATATGGAGATTAATATTGATGACATCAGGGATCTCCATTTATGGACATAAAAGGGATTTGGTTCCCCTGACATCACAGTGATGTCAGAGCGTGAGAGTCAAACAACAAAAAGACAAGCGTTACCCATACAGAAAGACAAACAGACAGACAGACAGATACGGTCAAGATGTGGCGGTTCTGATAGTAAACTGCGACCTACGGTCGCCACTAATACTTATTCAATGTATTTTCCTTGCATCTGCTCCCATGCTTGATAGCCTACCGCATACATGGGCAACTGGCGGCCCGGGGGCCACATGCGGCCCTCACCTTCACTTAATGCGGCCCGCAGGTTAATACCGGAATACTGATATATTATTGATTTCAGCTGTTACAATTCCAAACATGACCTGCTTTAATTCCGTCAGTCTATATTAGTAGCTTAATGACAAGTATAGTAGTATTAAAATGTATTTTTTTTTTCATGTCAAATGTATTTGTATTTAGGTTCAAAAGTTAACATGAGTATATAACTAAATGTGTTTGAAATTTAATCAAAATGTTACATTTCAGGATTCCAATACAAAAAATAAAAAATAAAAAATCAGGATTCCAATTCAAAAGATGCAAAAATAGCTGATCTACAAGCTCAAAACGCATCGCAGCTTTTGTATGAGATACTAGAATGACAAAGTAGGACAGCAATATGCAATGTGGCCCTCTGGAGTGAAGGTGGAAAAATAGTGGCCCTCGCCATCATCAAAGTTGCCCACCCCTGGGCCCTACCGTATGCTGAAAGTAGGCTCGCTATAACTTTAGACTAGACAAACGCCAGTCCATGTTATGTATGAATGATAGTGTAACTTTAGACTATTAGCATTTTGTTGATAATGTCAGTGACGGGTCACACAACGGAAACAGCAGTTCTGCAAGCTCACAATGCATTGCATAAATTCAGCATTAGGCCCATAAGGCAGCACTTCGGAAACATCTTCCAGTGTATTCAAACACGCAGAAGTTTTTTCCCTGCAGACCGCTTTCGTCACAGCTCGTGTTTATTTTGTGCCCGCATTCATCGTCGGTTAGTTCCATCTCTCTTACCGTTGTTGTGAATACCTTAACAAGCTCAGAGCCTTGCACTCTGGCACTGTTGCAAAATGCCTCTCAATCAGTTGTTCTTTTTCTGCACTGAGCCGTGTAGCCTATACGGCTGCTTGCAAAACAGTTGGACGACTGTCAAATGTTGTTCAGAAGAGAATCGGTTTAAACCTCGAGGGAACGCCAGAGCTGTTTGATATTACAGTGTCTATAACATTTATAGACGGAAATTTAATAAATATAACCCATAAACCATAAAATCTTAGTAGGCTACACCTTTTGTGCATAGGCCTACGTCTGAAATTTTACAAGACAACAGGCTTTTGTGTTGCCAAAGGGGGATTTTTTTTTTAAGTGTATAGAGGATATATGCACAGTTATAAAGTGAAAATTTAAGGACTTTTTAATACCTCTAAAATGAAACACTGGCCAAATTGTCAAATATTAGAGGCATAAATTGTGAAAATGTTCACAATAGAACCGTGTTATACAAAATGTAATGCCTCAACTCTTAGTGCTTGTCAGGGTGGGGAGTCCCCAGTTAAATTATGATTATTTTGGGGGTCGCAGCCTGAAAAGGTTGAGAACCACTGCTCTAATACAGCGCAGTATTTTTATACCGACTACCGAGTTTACCCACACTGCAGTGCACACATAGGTCCTGCTTGACACCGAAGTTATGGTTGCTGCTTTGACAAATATGTCTCTAGGCCTATAGCCTGATTTATTCTTGGTTGCGCGCCATGTATAGTAACGTAAAATTACCTCGACATTGTACTGTACATTAAAGGTGTATTCAGTGATAATGAAAGTGGCCAGGGGTCATCTTGTCCATTACTGGCCTTACAGCATGGAAATGTTTAGTTTTTTATAGATTTTTTACACCATTATAATGTTCTCGTTTTGATCATTAGACCGAATCACTGAATATCGGTAGGCCTACGTCTCCAGCTTCAGGACATGTATGATACTGATTTACTTACTACAGACTGGCATTTCACGAGTCCAGTAGTTTAAAATCTAGGCATTTAGCAGACATTCTTAATTCAGAGCGACTGTGGTTCTCAAAACCTTTGTTTTGACCATCTTAACTAAACATCTTAACTACGGCCATACTCTACCCTGATTGGTCGAGGACTGGCTGGCCACCTCTGAAACCCGAATCTAGCTATGCTCGTAACACGGGCCACGGTGGAAGTCCTTATATGGTCAGCACACATTCTAGTGAGGAGAATGAATGGAAAATCTACCAATTATATTTTTATTTGAATGAAATACAATCGCTGAATATAAACTTTAAGTTACAGTAGGCCTTGGTTGCTTTGCACCACTGCTGCACATGCACTTCACCATTTCATCTGCACACCAATATCTTTCTCACTCTCAATCCCCTCAAACCCCATTCTCTTGAAATTCTTCTTCCTGAAAACTTTCACTCCTGCTCCTACAAACAGATCTAGAAGTCATAGAGGCCGGTGGTGCCTGGGTCACTGGGTCACTGAGCTAGGTCACTGTCCTTCGCATACTCCAGACCAGACCCCAGGGACGTGCTGGCCATTGGGAAAAGCGGGACAACTCCCGAACGGCCAGTTCACTCCCGGCCGGTCCAGGCCGACCGTTGGGAAAAAAATACAAATAAAATGTCGGCCTTCGTTCCATTTTGGGGGCTGGGCGGCCGACAAAGTAAATCGTCACTGTCGGGCAGAAACCTATATCTCCAAGTTTCAAATTTGTATTTTTTTCGCAAAGCAAAGCCCTGCTTCATCATACAAGGCTGTCGCACAAAAGTAGTGAAAACAGCAGATCTACAAGCACACAACGCCTCACTGTGCGAGGCGTTGTGTGCTTGTAGATCGGCTGTTTTTACTAGTTTAAATCATTTTTAAAATGGTTTTGGACATACAAGGTTTCCACCCGACAATGACGAAATATAAATCATGTAATTGGCCCACTGGCTTGTCACTTGCCATGATCTGAAATCTAAAATCTTTGAGTAGCAGCAGCGCTATAGAGAGAGATCTCTCTCTATGGCGCGCAATGAGGGCCTCTACAACTCTTTTTTCCCCGAGCTGAATCAGGGGCCCAGCACGTCCCTGCCAGACCTGTTGAAAGAGGTATGCGTGACACCCTCATAAATAGCAGCACACAGTGTTCGGAGCAGTTCAAGCGCAGCACTGCAGTGCACACGAGGAAAGCTCACACATAGGCAGGGAGGAGTAGGCCTACAGTCACTCCTTGCTCAGGGGTGTCGCTCCAAACTCTGGGTCCTGCATGGGTACAAGGATTCACTGCGGGCCCCGCATGAATGTTCTTCATAGGGGGAGGGGGTTTAACCCGTTTAGACTGGGAACACATTATTACACTTTGTTTTGTGCTTTAACTACTGAAAAATAGAACAAGCTCACAGCACCGTACTTAGCCACACAGATATGGTCTGTCTTCCTCCATATAAGGGCATTCCCATATATATACAAGTTTTTTTTTTTGAAAAACCCATGTTTCTATGTCAGTGGTGCTCAAACCTTTTCATGTCAAGGACCCCCAAAATTACATGTATTTGGCCACGGACCCCCATCTCAAAATATTTAGTTCCAGGGACCTCCCAGAAGCAGAATTTGAATAACAACTGTTCACTTAAGAAAATTCATGATTTGCACACATTATCACAACTTTTCATAAATAGCAGATCTACAAGCTCGTAGCGCGGCGCTGTGAGCTTGTATATCTGCTATTTTTCAATAGCTAAAGTATAAAACAATTCCAGGCCCCTCCACCTCGGGCCCTAGTAACTCAGTCCCACTTTCCCCCCCTTGTGACGCCCCTGCTCGTCTCTGCAAGCTTGTTTGAAAACAACCTCAAAATAGTACTAGACTAAAAACAGTAGGGCAGGCCTTCAAAGCAGCCGGAGGTATGGCACCTCCATACTTTCAAACCCTGATCGAACCCTACAACCCCACCTGTTCTCTCAAATCAGCTAACACGGGGAAGCTGACAGAACCCTCGCTAAAAACCCCCAGGCCAACGATGCACTCATCCTAGCCCAGGGTTCCCCAATTAGTTTTCCCCAAGGGCCGAATTATGTCTAGGGTACCAAGCCGAGGGCCACAACATTGCAGGGGGCGACGGTGGCGTTCCCGCTACTCCAGCGACAGTTTTCGTCGTTGTCGGGTGAAAATATTGTATGTCCAAAACCGTTCGTTTTGAATTTATCATTTTAAAAATGATTTAAACTAGTGAAAACAGCCGATCTACAAGCACACAACGCCTCGCACCGTGCTTGTAGATCTGCTGTTTTCACTACTTTTGTGCGACGGCCTTGTATGATTTGCGAAAGAACGTACAAATTTGGAGATACGAGATTTCCACCCGACAACGACGCTATACTAGTGTTGTTGCTGCTCTTATACCACCATTATTACTGAGGTTGGTGTGGGCCAGACAGTAGTCCCCCACGGGCCGCAAATGGCCCGCGGGCCGCCTAATGGGGAACCCTGTCCTAGACTCTTCGCCCTCCTGGCCCCCAAGCTGTGGAATAAACTCCCTGGCCGTTGCACATGGAACTGCAGACTCACTCTCTAGCTTCCGCCGTGGTCTGAAGACTCACCTATTCAGACTCCATAGCAGCCCATACAGCACTTACCGTAGCACTAAAAACATAAAAAACGCTATCTAAATTACATTTATCGTTGAGGGTGGACTAGGTCTGCAGTAAGTGCTATGGGCTGCTATGGAGTCTGAACGGTGAGTCTTCAGACCATGACGGAAGCTAGAGAGTGAGTCTGCAGTGAGTCTGTGTTCAGCTTGTACAGAATGCTGCCGCCAGGCTGCTGACTGGTACCCGTAGACGGGACCACATTACACCGGTACTGGCCTCTCTCCATTGGCTGCCAGTTAGGTTCAGAACCAATTTTAAAATTATTTTATTTTGTTTTTAAAGCCTTAAATGGACTAGCACCACCCTACATCACAGAGCTGCTGAAAATAGCCGATCTACATGCTCACAACGTGTCACGCTGCAACGCGTTGTGAGCTTGTAGATCTGCTATTTTCAGCACACAACACCGGAGAGCAACCAAACATAAAATGACTCTCTAGTCCCTCCCCGACATTTTAGTCTAGGTTTTATTTTGTTGACGAAATTGTCAATATATTTAGTCTTGGTTTTAGTCATCACAGCTTAGTTTTTAATTCGTTTTTATTTAGTTTTCGTCAGTGAAAGAAACGCAGTCGACAAACATTTTTCGTCATAGTTTTAGTCGACGAAATCAACACTGGTACAACGGGTCTCTGACAATGGGTACAACAAATACAAGAATGTTAGTTCGGTACAACAACCTAGTCGGACCGGGTTAAAGCCGGCGACCTGGGAACTGTCGGCCCAGACGAATCCAATGACCCACACATCCGGCGACGAGTTTGGCATGCATTCCAAAATCGTTCCTGAGTAGGCCGGTGCCCAACAAAAAAATACAGATATTTGGGGCAGAGGCCAAATCCACCAATGCTCTGGAGGTGCAATCATCACAGGTACAGTATCAGCATTGTATTTGTTAGACAGATTGTATAAAGTCATACATGTTTCTGTCCTGGCATAAAACAGTATTGTTTCAGAGTTACTACAGGGGGTCCTCCAAGTCTTTGAGTGATTCTTTTCTTCTTTTTTTATATTAACCACTTGAACCCTAGTGTCCTTATTCTGAGAACTTTAGCCAAAAATAGCAGATCTACAAGCTCACAACGCCTCGTGTTGCGAGGCGTTGTGAGCTTGTAGTTCTGCTATTTTTTGGCAAAGACCTTTGGTGTAGAGGGGGAAAAGAGTTGACTAAGTACAGAGTGAAAGGTCAAGTTGATTAAGTATTGACGTTTCAAGTGGTTACATATCTGAAAACACAAATTGACATGAATCCAAAATACACTGATGATTGATCGCGCTGTCAAACAATGAAACTACATAGAATCTATGAAAAGGTTGTGGGGGTCCCTGCTTCATCTCTCTCTCATCTAATGGGTCCTTGGCCTGAAAACGTTGAAGATCCCTGTTGTAGACAATGCAGGGACAAGCAACAAGCACCATCATCTTATTACAAATATTTCTATGAAGAGGAGCCAAATCCACGCAAGAAGCACCTTTTTTGCACCACCCACACACTCATATCATTTTTGCACCCCCGATTCGCACGTACTAAGGCTTGATGTCACTGCAGCTAAAAAGAATGGCAGGCGTTACTTCCACATCCCTCTTGTATACTTGCTATATCTGAGCACACAGAAACATTCCAAATCAAATGTAAGTTGGATTTGGCAAAATGCCATAGAAGGGCAAAGCAAGGAGCTCTTTTCCTTATTTTAAAATTATGTACGGTGATTTAATGGGTAATTCTGCTCACCTGAATATTGATTGGACTGAAATGACAAGCAAGAAAATATATAGTGTTATATGTGATGACATGTATGGTGGTGTTTTCCCCTATAGAAATCTGGACGACAATCAGAAGCAGGTGTGTTTAAAAAATATTTGGAGTAAAAACTTGTCTGAAAAAAGAGGGACGTTATGTGGCTGGTGTCCGTAAGACGACTAGCCGTTAGAGCAGTTGTCAAGTGGAGCTGCTTCGTAACAACTGTTAAGTGCCCTTTTGTGAGCTGTAATGAAGATGAAACTTTAGAGCACCTGCTAATTGATTGTCCCAGGTCACAGTATGTGTGGGGGAGAATGGCCCGTATTGGTTTCAATGTAAAGTTGACTTATAACGTCGTAATGTATGGCGTATTTGATGAGAAGCTCTCACCCATGGACCAGGACTTATATTGGGCTGTTGTATGTACCACAGTGAACAAACTGTGGAATACCCGCTGTGCAATGACTATTAATCAGGAGGCCATCTCTGGAGAGGTGGTCTTTAAACAGATATGCACAGAGCTGAAGAGACAAAGAACGTTGGACTCTAAACAAGCTATACTGAAGCCGTGGCACCTTTTGACGTTGTAATGTGCATTATATTGCTCTTATATTTATTATATTTCTATTTGTCTATTATATATTGTTTTTTGTAGCTAAAGATTTGGGCTTGATATTGAAAAAAGGGGGGGGTTTAAAACGAAAAGTAATGACCTTACTTTCTATACGTGTGTCTATTATAATGTACTTAAATGCCCTTGAATTGTATGTATGAATGAACTTTCTGAAATGATTGTAAACTGCCAATTTTTAATAAAGTTTATTTAAAAATAAAAAGCAAAATGCCATAGTATATTTCAGGGGCGTCAATTGGGTATGGCAGGGGTATGCAGCTGCCATACCCTGGGTCTAGGGGGGAAAATAAAAGTAACTTTTAAATATAAATACATGAATGTCTCTTTGTCTATCTTTGCTGGTTATTATGTTGTTAAATTACAGTAAAATAACTACAACTGCAAAATTTTACAAAATGGTCACTTTAACAAGGTATTATAATTATATTCTCCACACTTGTATTCTCCCCATCTTGACAAAATGGTATATTCCCAGGTTCCGCAGGTCAGCTGCACAGGTGCAATGCATTATTGTTAATTGTGGCACGTTTACTAACATGCCAAGTTTTGAACAACCATTCCAGGCTGCCATATCCAGCCCAAGAAACCGTAGAAACGGGGGAAAAAATTAAATGTGCTTCTTAAAATAAATGTATCATGCCTGTTGCTAAGGTATGGCAACATGACTGGTGTCTTGCGCGCGCGAAGGCGCTCATGCAAGACACCAGTCATGTTGCCCTACCATAGCTTTTTCTGAACTGACGCTACTGGCATATTTATTGATATTCGCCCTTAGGCGTCTTACTGGTATTAATATCCTCTGTTTACGCCGGAAGTCTAAATTTCAGTGTCGTAACTCTCTTTCCCAATGGCTCTGCTCCAGACCGCACGCACACCGTTGAAGAGGAACATGCAGGGGCGTCACAAGGAGGGGGAAAGTGGGACTGAGTTACTAGGGCCCAAGGTGAAAGGGGCCTTAATTATTTTATTCTTCAGCTATTGAAAAATAGCAGATATACAAGCTCACAGTGCGGCACCGAGTGCCGCGCTGGCGCTGCAAGCTATTTTTGAAAAGTCGTGAAAATGTGTGCAAATCGGTGCCGCACTTGCTGTGAGCTTGTATATCTGCTATTTTCCAATAGTTAAAGCACAGAATAATGCATCATAATGCGTTCCCAGTTCCCCCTATGACGAATATCCATGGGGGGCCCTCAGTGAATCCTTGTACCCGGGGCCCAGAATTTGGTGCGACACCCCTGATTGTAGTGACGCAACTCTCTCTTTCCCAACGGCCCTGCTCCAGACCGCACGCACATCGTTGAACATGACCAACAATTGTATACTTACAGAAATCATTGCTTAATGATTTGTCATGTTTTGAAATGGGGAAATGACACCGAGGCAGTGGATTCCCACGGCACAGCTGCTGCTGCTGCCGTTGCAAAAAAGAAAAGAAAAATTACTAACAGTGGCATCAGTTCAGAAAAAGCTAAGGTATGGCAACATGACTGGTGTCTTGCACGCACGCGAAGCCAGTCATGTTGCCATACCTTAGCAACAGGCATGATACAATTATTTTTAAGAAGTACATTTTATTTTTCCCCCTAGTTTCTAAGATTTCTTGGGCTGGATATAGCAGCCTGGAATGTTTTTTCAAGTGCAGCTAAACTTGGCATGATAGTAAACGTGCCACAATTAACAATAATGCTTTGCACTTGTGCCGCTGACCTGCGGAACCTGGGAATATACCATTTTGTCAAGATGGGGAGAATACAAGTGTGGAGAATGTAATTACAATACCTTGTTAAAGTGACTAATTGTTACATTTTGCATTTGTAGTTATTTTACTGTAATTTAACAACATAATAACCAGCACAGACAAAAAAAGAGAAATTCATTGGTAATTTTTCTGTCTCTGTGTCCACAATAGATTTTGCAACGGTAGCTACAAGTGTGCGGATACTCTTCTATAGAGGGTATGCGCATGTATAAAGTGAACGGTCAATCGAGTGGCAAAGTGGGTTTAACATTGTTTAGTTATGTAATGCAATCAGATAGGAATTTTCTCTTTGGATGTATGGGCTGTCAAGGCCAGAAAGTAGTTTTGTGCCACTCAGTAGGCGTTCCCACCTAACTTCCGGTTATGGTGATGACGTCACGCGCATACCGGCCTCTATTACTTACTAATTCGTTCTTATCATAGCACAGACTATATAATATTACTAGTAAGACGCCTCAGGGCGACATGCAACCTCGCCCTTTTGTCGCCATCTGGTCAGTGATGTATATCGAACCAGTTACCCGTATATGGAGACCCCTGGTACCCATATATGGAGATCCATGTACTGTATGGTACATCCCTTTTATGCCCATACATGGAGATCCTTGTCTGAACCAGCCACACAGATATGGGCTGTCTTCCTCCATATATGGGCATTCCCATATGAAGTCCTGTTAGCTATGGGCTTAATATTGATTACAACTGGGACTCACCATATATGGGCATACAAGGGATTCTGTTAGAGTGGTTCCCATGACATCACAACATACAATATATGTTATGCCCATACATACATGGAGAATTGGAGATCCCTCCATGCCTTAATTGGCCATCTTGCCAGTGATGTACTGTATATCGATGACATCAGGGATCTTCATATATGGGCATAAAAGGGATTCTGGGGAATACCCATACATGGACTTTTACAGGTGATGCCACCTGTGATTTCACCTGTCACAGTGATGTGTCAGGGGAACCACAGTGTCAGGCGTGATCTTCAGACAGACAGACAGATACGCGGACAATATGTGCCGGTTTTCATAGTAAACTTGCGACCTATACGGTCGCAATAATGAATATATCGTCACTGTCGGGCAGAAACCTCGTATCTTCAAGTCTCAAATGTCTATGTTTTTTCGCAAAGTAAAGCCCTGCTTCATCATACAAGGCCGTCGCACAAAAGTAGTGAAAACAGCAGATCTACAAGCACACAACGCCTCGCGGTGCGAGGCGTTGTGTGCTTGTAGATTGGCTGTTTCCACTAGTTTAAATCATTTTTAAAATGAGAATTACAAAACAAACGGTTTTGGACGTACAAGGTTTCCACCCGACAACGACAATATATTAGTGGTAAAAGACAAGAATAATCAATACATGTGTATAGCGCTGTGACTGTCGCCTCACAGCTAGAAGGTCCCAGGCTCAATTCCCGCCACTGGCGGCGTGTTCTCTCCTCCATCAGTGCCCATACCCTAGTAAGTGGGGTTGGTCGAAGGGGCCTTTCTGTGTGGAGTTTGCATGTTCTCCCCGTGTACCCTCACAAAAAAAAAAAACATGCAGGCGCCACCGCTGGAAGATTCTTTGGCAGATTTCTTAGGAGATTCTATGTTCTTCACCAGAATCGTCAGTGCCGAAAAAAGGAATGAAGGGATTTACACTCCTTTAAGGCATTTGACCCTTTTTTTTGCTGAATCTGAAATCTGATCGTGCACGCGACATGCATATTTTGACTCCATGGAATTATCCTATCTTGGAAATGCACTGGAAAATTCGTTGGCAGATTTCTTAGGCAGGAGATTTTTATCTTCACCAGAAATTAGGAGGTCAACAGCAACAGTCAGCATGTCTCAAATCCCAACGAATGACGTGAGTTGCGTGAGAATACCTTTAAAGGGGAGAACCAACCATTTTCAACATTGAACTATGTCATTACCTTGATGTCATCACGGTATACTTTGCAAGCCAAACCCCCAAAATCAATCCTCCAGTTCTAGGCAACACGGTTCAATGTTGAAAATGGGTGTTCTCTCCTTTGACAAAAACAACAAGTCTAAGCATTTAGATGCTTGCAGCCCACCTTGTACCTTTGGCAGTATTTCAACCATCCATTTCTAGGTTTCAAATTGCCCGGATTTTAGATTATCGTTGTTGTGGGCACAACCATGGGCCCTATGATCTGAATAGTGGGCCAGCATTCTGTGGTTCTGGGCAAGCGGACCATTGTTAGGGGGGACCGTGCGCTTAG
Source organism: Nannobrachium achirus (assembly GCF_963921795.1). Taxonomy (NCBI): domain Eukaryota; kingdom Metazoa; phylum Chordata; class Actinopteri; order Myctophiformes; family Myctophidae; genus Nannobrachium; species Nannobrachium achirus. Next base: position 60,023,532 of record NC_137813.1, read on the forward strand.
AGACGACCGTTCCGGTTACCGCGCCTTAGAGTCGGCTACCAATCATTACAAATATTCTATTATATTAATTTTACATTTCTGCAAATGCAATGCTGCATCTGTTCCCCTCATTTCTATTATTTCAGCACACACTATCAAGAGGTTTATTTTCTCTATTTCTTAAGGTGCGGTGAGTCGACGGTCACACATCACCTCCTTTAAAATGCAGATTCTTTAATTCAGCCGTCACTCAACCTCATGCAAGATAGAGGTTGGTGTGTCAAGGCTGAAGCACACTGGTATGTCATGAGACAAGTCCAGGTTTGCCATTGTTATTGCAATACAACTAAAACAAAAACAAAAAAAGTCTCCGCTAGGGCATTCACGAATAGTGAAGTTTTAGTATTCTAATTATTCAACCTCAAAGTATTCGAATAGTTGAATATTCGACAGGACTGGCCAATCTGTCAAATATGAAGTAAGCAAGTGGCAAACATTGTGAAAATAGCAGATCTACATGCCCACAACGCCGCAACGCGAGGCGTTGTGACCATGTATATTGGCTATTTTTATCTGCGGAACGTTTGAGTCACATTAAATGTACAAGTCCAAGTGCTTGTCAGGGTGGGGGTCCCCAGTTCAAATATGTATATTTTGGGGGTCACGGCCTAAAAAGGTTTGAGAACCCCTGGTATAGAGCATTAACAAATTCATCCACCAGGGGTATTGACGACTCATTCTTATGACTTCCTATCTAGCCAAGCTTTATAAACTATATAAATGTATTTTAAAGAAAAACAAAAAAACTATACAAATAAGCCAATATTCGACTTCGGTGAACAATGTGGAATAGTGACTTTGATACTTGAATATTTGGTGAATGCCCTAGTCTCCACCAGGCAGAAGGCCCCATCCATCCGTTCGTCTGTGAACATCTAATCTCCATGAAACTGCATGCACACGCACACTCTCCCTGGATGCCAGATCAGAACCTCTGCCCCAACTTTGTCACATCGGCCCATTTAGTATCCCACCAGGATACAGATTTTTTTCAAGGGTTTTGAAGCCTATATTTAGATGACAATGTCATGATTATCACGACACGCGCATGGTGTTAAAACAGTTCTGGGATACATCACACAACCCAAACAGCTTTCGTCAGGGCGTAAACTGCATGAGTGTGTCCAGGACCTTTTTGACTTCTGTTCTCTGTGGGGTGGTATCTGGTATGTATAGTTAACCCATTTAGGCCCAGGATTATTGACTGCTTTAACCAGTGAAAAATAGCAGATATACAAGCTCACAGCGCGGCACCGAGTGCCGCGCTGCGAGCTTGTAGATCTGCTATTTTTGAATATATGTATTTTCAAAGCGAACGTTTGTAACTCAAATTTTGCTTCTGGGTGGTCCCTGGAACTAGATATTTTGAGATGGGGGTCCGTGGACAAATAAATATCATTTTGGGGGTCCTTCACATGAAAAGGTTTGAGAACCACTGACATAGTAGTCTCTCATGAACAGACTAACTGAGCTCCAGTTAAGTGAAAAGGACCTTTTCTTTGACGATGGCTGGCCAGATTGCTGACATAGAAACATAGGTTTTTTCCAAAAATCTTGGAAGGATTCAAAAGACACTTATAGAATCGGGTGAAAATTCTAATTTTCACGATTTTTCTAAAATAGCAGATCTACAAGCTCGCAGCGCGGCACCGCTGTGAGCTTGTATATCTGCTATTTTTCAATAGTTAAAGCATAAAATAATGAAACAAAATGTGTACCCGTTCTAAATGGGTTAAAGTGATCACATGCAACATGCAAGTCAGTCTTGCCCTTGGCACAGGCAAATTCTATAAATAAATGTGAAAAGGAGATTCCTTATGTGCTGGCAACTTCATCACTGTTCCATATTATTGGGCGGTGCACCGTAAAGTCTATTTAATTTGGGCTTTCTGCTGTTTTGCAGCGACTTCTCTTCCAAATTCTATTTATAATCCTACAAACCAAACATTAACAGCCAGCGCATTTAAACATTTAGGGTATATATTAATGCAATGTCAAAAAGAAAGGGTTTTAAATAGAAATGACCAGCCTCAATTAAATGTGCTGCAAGGGTTTGACATTCCATACGGGGCAACACAATGTGTTACTCGGGTCCTGGTCAGCAATATGCAATAGCATATTGTCACTGTCGGGCCAAAACCTCGTATCTCCAAGTTTCAAATTTGTTTTTCCGCGAAGTAAAGCCCTGCTTCATCAGACAAGGTTGTCGCACAAAAGTAGTGAAAACAGCAGATCTACAAGCACACAACGCCTCGCTGAGCGAGGCGTTGTGTGCTTGTAGATCGGCTGTTTTCACTAGTTTAAATCATTTTAAAAATGATAAATACAAAACAAACGTTTTTGGACATACAAGGTTTTCACCCGACAACGACGATATGCAGTGTTTTTTTACGCCATCAATCATCGTATGCTGCTGCAATGTTCAAACGTATCTTAAGGGCACACAATTACCCACACACCACATATACATGTAGGTAATTTCCCTCTGGCGTAGGGGAAAGTATGTGCTGTGACGCAATTTCTGGAGGAAGCAGGTGTCTACGAGATTGAAAATTGTGCAACTGAGGATCAGATGTGAAAATACGCCAGCGTCTACGTACGTGAAATCAGAGAATACGTAGTAATAAACAAAAGGAACTGATTTAATCACCATTTCCATTGGATTTTGAGTGGTTTATTCAACTGTGTCACACGTTTGGTGTTCCCAGTCAAATATGATGTGTGGCAATAGGAATGCATTTTCATGAAGGTTCATTAGTCCGAAGGTTCATTAGTCCGAATTTAGTTAGGGTTACTGAGGTTAGAGTTAGGCATAGTATTCTTAACAAATTCGGACTAATGAACCTTCGGACCAATGCCATGGCACCGAAAAGGATAGGCATCATGACATGGTTGTCCGGGCCAAACATCGTAATATTAAAGTTCTGTAGAACCATATAGAATACTTAATCAGAGGTTTCCCAACAAAATAGCCTCAATCACCTTGCACCGGCTCCACACCGTGGTAATTGTTTCCTAGTGTTTGCTGTAGCTGACTTGTATTTCTCCCCCGTTGGGTATAGCGTAAGGAGCAATGACAGCGACAAGTTCACCTGCTCTTGACCCACTTTTGCAGAGTTTGAGTGACATCTGGAACAGCTCCGTGATGACAGCCTTCCCACTTTCTACAAAGCTGTTGGATAAAAGCCAGATTTGAGAAAAGCGCCAGTCCAGCAGCAGTTTCACGTTCACAAAGTAGAGCCAACAAAAATACGAGACATCATCTCAATATTGATATCACTTTGAGATTAACGCGGGATGCTGGATAAGGCATAGCTAAATAAATGCGTAAAGTGGGATACCCGCCACCGACTTCTTGTGACCTACTCTGCAGTAGTAGGATACATTTTTGTTCTTCTCAAACTTACTTCTTTGCTATTCCAAACAAACATTCTGAAATGTTTGTTAAATATGGGCCTTGACATAACACAAAATACCATTGGTGCAGCATGCAGATTTGGCATATATTGACTACCGTATTTTCCGGACTATAAGGCGCGCTTAAAAGCCTTTAATTTTCTCAAAAAACTACAGTGCGCCTTATAGTCCAGTGCGCCTTATATATGGATCATTCATTGACATTGACATTCCCTTTAGCACAGCTCCATCTGTTTGATGCATAACGCAACGGTAGCGTCTATTATGTGCGCCTTATAGTCAGGTGCGCCTTATATATGAAAACAGTTTGAAAATAGACCATTCATTGACAGTGCGCCTTATAGTCAGGTGCGCCTTATAGTCCAGAAAATACTGTACATGTTTGAACTACAAAAGCGATGACATTTGAAACCTTCCCCACACACTGTTATGTAGATATTCTCATGGCATGTTTTTTGATGACTCAGCGGCACGCCATATAGCTCGTTGGCCATGGTTGTCATCCGATATAATTACCTGGTGTTTGGTTTCAATCACCTATTGTTCATGTGCTAGAAGCCTACGATGAAAATGATCTCAGAATAAATAAATAAAAATGACAAAGATGCAAACAAAGTTAGACAAAAAGAAAAACAGCATTTATTTATTTTCTGCCAAATAATACGGAGAGGAGAGTACAGTTTTAGTTTATACATTTAGTTTTTTTTGGGTGCACGGTTGTCAGTGAGGCACCGAGCCAAGAACACGTGCCAAAAAAAAAAAAAGAACACACACCTTGGTGAAGGGAAGGGAAGGGAGACAGAGGTGTAGGAAGCAAGGAACTGGGGGGTAGTTTTACTAACGGTGGAGTACGGACACAGAAACACAAGATCCTGCTCTCCGGGGAACGTGACATTGGCAGACTCTGAAACTACGGGAAACTGTCGTCGTCATCTTCGGCCATCTCCTTGGCAAACTCCAGGTCCTGCTGCTCGCGCTCACGGCGCTCCTACACGTGCACAGACACAAAAAATAAAAGATTATTGTTACCGGGGGGTAGAAACCTCTTATCTCCACATTAGAACTTTTGTGCTTTTTTTCTTTTCATAAATTACCGGTAATGCCCTACTGGATCATACTAGAGTGTCACACAGCAGTACCAAAAGTAAGAGATCTGCAAGCTTGAAACGCGGCACGAAGCAAGCAATACGCTTTGAGCTTGAAAAATTTGACGAAATTATTTTTGAATATAGATTTCTTATTTATTTACCAGACTGTAAACCACAAACTAGAAGTTTTTAATCTGTTAAATTCTTTATGCACTCCCCCCTCATTTTGTTGAATTAGATTTCTCTTACTGAACTCGTGTATATTAGGAATTATAAGACATAATACTTATGGAAAGTGGAAAAACAGTATATCTCCAACAGTTTGTGGAACAACAGTATAATTCCGTACAAGCAATATTCAGCAGACAAAGGGAGCAGATAACATTAAAACAGAAGATTTAACAAAATGAGGGGGGAGTGCATTAACAATTTAACAGATTAAAAATGATTAGTTTGTGGTTTACAGTCTGGTAAATAAATAAAAAAAGATGTATGTAAGACTGTTATTCGTCTCAGGTAATCAAATGTTGTTTTAGGGGAGAACATTGGCCCTGATCACGGAACACGCAGGTCTTCATAATAACTTAATTCTTTCATAGTCACCGTTTTACCAGTTAAGTTTAGCGATCCTTTGAAAACATTAATCCCACCAAAGAGGCAGGTTGACACCTGCCCTAGCCCTATTCACGGCCCACCCACTCAGCATCCTCCTGATGCTGAAGTCACGTTTTGAAGGGTAAAACCCTACTAAAAGCCCATAGAGTTAACACAGAAATCGCAAATGTAATACAATTTCCGAATAGTAAAGTATAAAATACGGCTAGCATGATGAAGAACACAAGATAGTAAAAGGCACAAAGCATTATAATTTATTTTACCGTTCGAAATAATGATTTGTTGGCTTTAAGTCCAGCAATTTCTGTGTTATCTTACCCTTCAAAGCTGACGTCAGCACCAGGAAGTTACTAAGAAATGTGCTAAGTGGGCGGGCCGTGAATATGTCTTATCCCAACAGCATCTTGTGCTAAAGGTTGTGTTGGGTGTGACAGAGCATTACCGCTGGTTGTTCTTTTAAAGCAGTGGTTTTCAACCCTTTTTGGAAATCAAGGTCCATTATTTGTTGGGCGTTTGAGCCACGGAGTACCATTTGATGAGATTTAGACTCACGGACCCAAAACGTAGAATATCGTTGGCTATAATTTTGTCCATAATTCCATACATGCTTTATTGTTGTGGTACCAAGAAGAACGCCACTCTACCCCGCACCTCTAGAGGCACACAACACTTATATCGTCGTTGTCGGGTGGAAACCTCGTATCTCCAAGTTTCAAATGTGTATGTTCTTCCGCGAAGTAAAGCCTTGCTTCATCATACAAGGCCGTCGCAGAAAAGTAGTGAAAACAGCAGATCTACAAGCACACAACGCCTCGCGGTGCGAGGCGTTGAGTGCTTGTAGATCGGCTGTTTTCACTAGTTTAAATCATTTTTAAAATGATAAATGCAAAAACAAACGGTTTTGGACGTACAAGGTTTTCACCCGACAACGACGATATTCTATGTGATGAGAAGACTGATTCTGAGGTCAAATATCAGCAAATGCCCCTTCTCACTGTTAACATGAGCACATTCTATTCCTCTTTTTTTAATGTATGTCAGGGATGCAATAAAATTAAACCAAGCACATGTTAATGTGTTCATAGTCTCCAGTCCCTGCATGTCAAACGCTCTCTGGTGAGAGACTGCCCTCCAGTGGTCACAGAGTGTCTCTGCACTGTAATGCTGTCAGAACATCACATTCATATAGAAAGCACAGTGGGGGGGAAGAAAACAGACATGATGGGTATCCTTATCACGTGTGTCGTGGTAGCAGACTAAACACAGCTCCAGCTTATTCGATTAATGGCTGCTATGATATATCTGTGACAAGAATGGTCTTTGTGTTAGCACAACCGTGGGAAATGCGTTTGTTTCATGCATTAAATGATTTCCCAACAATTCCTCTATGCTATTTTAGACACTGCGGGTATCAGCACTTTAAAGACCTGTTCTATACCACTGCAAGGTGCAAGGATATAATCAGCATTGGGTGCATGTGTCTTTAAATTGATTAAAGAATTATTAATCTATCAATTCATTTATCAAATAAACAAGATCGAATACAAATAAAACTTAACTATTAACAAATCCATAAAGTGTAAAAAAGCTTTGTGATTTTCACCATCTCCAATGTAGTGGGGGAGCCAATCAAGTGATTCTGCTGGTTGTAAATTTGGAATGATAATTGTTGGAGACATGTATATCTTCATTCTTGGGGTTCTCACAATGCCAAAAAAACATGTCTTCAATTTTTCTTTTTGGGTTTAGCATGTGTAATTAGCATAATTAGCCAATTAATTGCCAAAAACGGGAAATGGCAATAACTTTGCTTCTAGGTAACTTATAAAGGTGATCTAAGAGTCTGATGCCTCATTCACACTGCAGATATATAGTTGAACGTTTTGCTTGCTTGGTCAATGTTATCTCAATGGAAACCAGCTTTAAAGCTTTCAAAGCTTTGTTCTGTGTATCTCCTCTATCTTTAAAGCTGGTTTCCATTGAGATAACATTGACCAAGCAAGCAAAACGTTCAACTATATATCTGCAGTGTGAATGCAGCATTAGTCCATGTTTGTGAGGTCCAGAAATTCATATGTTACCATTGTGAAGTCATACAACCTTTCATAATTAGCATAATCAGCTTAAATTATTCAAAAACGAGTTGAACATCAGGAAATCGTTTCATTTTTCACATTTAGCTGACTTTGGAGAGATAATCTGAGACTCTTATTGACTAATTGAGTATGTTTACAAGTCCAGAAATTCCTAAATGCAACCTTTTGTCATTAGTATAATCTGCATACATGATTTATTAATTAGTCTGAAAGTAGGAAATTACCTGTTTCTTTTTCTGTTAGGATATCCATAGATTAATTCTTGTCATAATTAGTCAAGCAACTGTGCTTCAGCTGTGAGGGATCACAGCTGATAAAGCTAATCATAGTTATTGAAAACACCTGAATGATGCTGCTTGGACACATCACAATCGCATCATGAAGGTCACTGGAGGCTTTGTGGGCATTACTCAGAATGCTAGTGCTCGGGAAAGGTTCTTCTCTGGTCGCACCAGAGCTGAGTAGACTTGCTGAAGAAGCATGCCAGATGGCTGGCACACAAACAGCTACACAAAAGGAGCACCATGACTTGTCCATTGCTGTCTGGACAAGGCAGGAAAAGAATGTACTTCGATTGAAGCATGTGATCATGTCATCTTTGAATCCTCTAACATGGCAAAGACCTACCCAATATCATCACAAAAGTTGTGATGCCACCCCACGTGGAGAAAGATGTATGCAGCCAAGACGAAATTGGCCAGCAGAACTATGTTGCTTTTGTGAAAGCGCGCATTAACAAAAATGAAGTCAGTGTCTGGGCCAGAATGAAAAAGGTTCAACTGAAGATGTGGAAGAGTGCAGGAAAAGTTGTGAAACACAAGCTCGCTGACCAGGTGGTGGAATTGAAGGATGACAGGTCATTGTTTGCTCGAATGCTGATTGTTGCTCGATCACGGTCAGAGATCAACCTCAAAGAAGCCATTGGCCAGCACGAGTTCACTGCCAAACCACATGCTCTCTTCACAGTGACTGGTGAGCTTCGGCCCTGCACAGACAAGAGCAAGCTCATGACCATTCTCGAGGAGCTGCAGAATGAGAAGAGGACTGGTGACGTTGGTGTTGATCAGCAACCACAGAGTGCTGCCACTGACAGTTGTCCCCTGCCATGTAAGAGTGTAAGTGTCATAGATGGAATGGCATTGGTACAGGCAATGGGAAAGCCATCATGGATCAAGATATGTTCCAAGTGGGCTGACCACTTCATAGCCATACTGGACAGGAAGACCAAAGAACATAGTGAGACCCATGTAGTATTTGACCGCTATGATATTGCATCTTCACTGAAGGAGGCCACGCGTATGCGACGCCAGGGTGGCAAGGCCCCAACCACTTATCATGTGGAAGACAACACACCGATAGGGAAGGTGTCTGAAAAACAGTTCTTGTCAGGTATCCACACCAAAGATGAGCTGACTGTCTATCTTGCTAAGAAAGCCCTCCAACACTTCCAGGGGAAACCCAACGTTTTCATAATCACGTCAAGTCAAGATGTCCACTCAAACTATATCGATGTAAAACATCTCCACAGCTCACAGGAAGAGGCTGACATAAGGATAATCCTGCACAGCCTGGATGCTGTCCGAAGAGGAGCAACACAGCTCTACATTGAGTCCCCGGACACTGATGTCTTTGTTCTTGCAATCCGACGGTACAATCAGCTGTGCAAGGACACCTATTTCATCACCGGTGTGGGAAACCAAAAACGTATCATCTCACTGGAGCCAGTAGTGCAGGCATTGGGTGAAACGAGGACTTCAGTCTTACCAGGGTTCCATGCCTTCACTGGAGCTGACCAGACAGGCCATTTTGCTGGAAAGGGAAAGTTAACCTGTTGGCAAGCCCTAAACCGGTGTCCTGTGGAGGTGGTATCTGCATTTGCTACTCTAGGTACTTCAAAAAGACAAAAAAGCTCAGTTCTGACACAGAAAAAAAGATTGAAGCATTTGTTTGCCAGCTGTATGAGCCCGGTACAAATCTTGTGGATGTTGGTGAACTCAGGTGGAGGTTATTCACAAAGAAACAATTATAAGCAGAGAAGCTGCCACCTACACAAAGAGCATTACATCAAGCCATTGCCCGTGCCCATTACCAGGCAATGGTATGGTATCAGGACCACGTACCTAACCCACAGATGCCACCAGCAACTGAATATGGATGGGAGGCTGAGGGAGATCATCTGGTGCCAGTCACAACACGGGATCCCCCAGCTCCAGCCACCATTACTCAACTGATCAAATGTGGCTGCAAGAAATCCCAGTCCATGTCACATTGTTCTTGTCGATCTCAAAATTTGAACTGCTCCGAGATGTGCATGTGTGGGGAAGATGAAGAGGTGTGTTGTAATGTAAGCAAGGCACAACTGTTGGGATTGACGATGACGATGGAGACCCTTCTATTTAAATGTGTTTACAGAACTTTCTGTACATATTAGTATAAACAATCTGATAATTCTGTGACCATTTCTCATATTGTTCTTTATTTTATATGAGGGATATATAAAGAAATATAGCTAATTCTGGTTTCGGTGTGATTATTACATAATTATTACACAGACAAAAGGTTGCATGATTCATGTATAGGATAATAATAATTCCTGGACTTGTAAACATACATCTTAGAGTCTGTGAGAAGCTTTCAAAGTTGACTAAAACAAAGAAATGCAGCAATTTGCTTATTTTCACCTCGTTGTTGCGTAATATATGCTAATTATGCTACTTAGTAAAGGTTGTATGACTTCACAATGGTAACAGATGAGTTTCTGGACCTCACAAACATGGACTTAGACTCTTAGATCACCTTTATAAGTTACCCAGAAGCAAGGTTATTGCCATTTACTTTTTTTGGGAATTAATTGGCTAATTATGCTAATTACACATGCTAAACCCAAAAAGAAAAATTGAAGACATGTTTTTTTGGCATTGTGAGAACCCCAAGAATGAAGATATACATGTCTCCAACAATTATCATTCCAAAATTACAAAAATTGATAGGCTCCTCTACTAATGGCTTGATCAAAATAGGGAGAGATTATTGATCTATTAGTTTATTTAGATTTGTCGTGATTAACCACTGCAGGCCTACATTGAACCAGTGGGATCATTATGGGGCTTTCTCACCTCTGCTGACTCCAGGTCCTTGTTGTAAGCTTTAGGAGGGAACCGCATGGCCTGAAAGAGGAGACAACGCACAAGGCACAGAGACATACACAAGACAGAAAGATTACTGGACTGAAGAGGTCTTAACAAAGACACACACACGCAAAAAAGAAAGCCATGCCATCTCCGGTTTACTTTCCGCATCTGCGTGACATACTGCAGTTAGACGCCTTTATAGGACACCGGAATTAGGTGGGAGTCTATTCGTTCGGATGGGAGAAGCGAACGTGCAATAAAGAAGAAAAGAGTCCGCACACCAAATTGCTGCTCCCAAAGTTATGGTTTACGAATGTGTGGACACGGCTTCTGAGTAGGGATGGGACAATATGAACATTTCATATCACGATTATTGTGACAAAAGAAATCGCGATAATCAAACTCCATTATCCTGGGGTGGAACATTTGCCAAAGAATAGCCGATCTACAAGCTCAACGCGTCGCAATGCGACACGTTGTGATCTACAAGCTCAACGCGTCGCAATGCGACACGTTGTGAGCTTGTAGATCGGCTATTTTTTGGCAAAGACATTTGATAGAGAGTGAAAAAAGACTGTATCAAGTACGTATATTATAAGTACCTTTTACCAGTTATAGAGGGTTTAATGTGGTACCGCATATGCAGCTCGGCAAATAAAAGGTGAATTGATCCCAGTGCATGATGGAGGACGATATCACGATAAAGTAAATCTCCACGATACGACTATCATGAGTGTTTTTTATCACGATAAACGATAATATCGCGGATGGTCCCAATCCCTACTTCTGAATGAGTCTCTCTTTACCCCATGGCCACTGAAATAGATATTGGACAAAATCGCCACCAGCCACACAATTTTCCAAACACTTTGGCACTAAAATGGCTTTTTGAAGAGAGACATCAGGAGAAACCTCCTCTGTCCCAGCAGCAAACTCTCATGGGATCTACGTGGCACCAGAAAACATAGGATGTTCGCGAGATCTGCCATCAGATGCCATTTGTATGCCCGTTTGTGAACCATTTAGCCTCTAGTGCAAGGGCCTTCAACAGAGGGTCCTCAGAGTTACTACAGAGGGTCCCTCCAAATCTTTGTGTGATAGACTTTTTCCCCACCTTTTTATATTAACCACTTGAACCCTAGCGTCCATATTCGGAGAATTTAGCCAAACATTGCAGATCTACAAGCTCACAACGCCTGACGCTGCGAGATGTTGTGAGCTTGTTTTTGGCAAAGGGGTTTGGTGTAGAGGGGAAAAAGAGCAGACTAAGTACAGAGTGAAAGGTCAAGTTTATTAAATATTGACGGTTCAAGTGGTTAAAATCTGAAAACACAAATTGACATTAATGCAAAATACACTGATGCTGCTGTCAAACGATGAGACTATATGGAATCTCTGAAAAGCTTGTGGGGGTCCCTGCTTCATCTCTCTCTCAACTAAGGGGTCCTTGGCCTGAAAACATTGAAGACCCCTGCTCTAGTGGCTACAGTTAGCAGTGTACTGGCACTGCACTGTCAATGTGACAGAGTGGAGAGCGCAAGCACAGCTGACATTTTATTTATTTTTTACTTTCGACTTTACCTGGTGTCGACTTGTCTAATGAAGTCGACTGAGTCGACTTGTCGACTTTCTGGTTAATGCCTAGTGTGAATGCTTTATACCTGAATGCTCATACGTCTCTCTCTCTCTCTGTGTGTGTGTGTGTGTGTGTGTGTGTGTGCACGCATGCTGACCTTGACAGACATGTTGTGGATGTCCAGACAGAAGGAGATTCTCTGGTGGAAGGCCAGCTGGGGTTCTCTGGTCCCATAGATGTCCATGGTCTCTTTAGACTGGACAAAGCCCTTCTCATGGTTTATGCTGGCTTCAATCACTCCATCACGGATGGCCTGAGAGAGAGGAGGAGGGAGAAAGAGGGACATGAAGACGTGCAGAGGGGGGAAAAAGGAAAACACACATAAAACAAAAGGTTTATATATACTGTATAGGGTTGGGACCCGAAACCGGTTCTTTTTAGGACCCGGTTCCATGATAGCGGGTCCAGAACCATTTTTGCCGGTCCGATTCTCTTAACGGGTCTCATCAGCGCGCATTTAATGTGCATTCCATTGCAAGCAGCTGTGGTGATGTCAGGCCACCTCTAAAGAAAGAATGCTGGGAATGTCCGCGTCACTGAGCAGCGCGAGTGAGAGCGACGACAACTGAACACACCAATAAGCAGCGTGATAAACAAACAGCATGGTGCCGAAGAGACAGAAGTCTTCCAAAGTTTGGCTGTACTTCAGCTCACTGAAAGCGCGTTCATTCTGACGTCCATGAGCGGCGCTCGTAGGCTCGTTCGCTCGTTCGGTCCGCGGTCTTCTGTCCTCGCATCTTTCTTTTCATTCACATTTCACATTATGCTCCAAATAACACCCGCAGCTGCAGAAGACCTCGCGAAAGTTGATATGTGAGCGGACTGAGGCGCTCCTCTGTGCCGTCTGCCTGGGTGCTTCTCTTCTTCCTTGTTACGTCTTTGCAAGTTGCAACGCAAGTAAAGCCTGACTACTTCGCTGTGTTGCATGCCGAAAATAGCTGATCTGCAAGCTCACAACGCGTCGCATCCACAAGACAACGTGAGCTTGTAGATCAGCTATTTTAACCAACGCTTAAAGCCTTAAACATACAGATGGGCGCGACGTTTAGAAACCTGACTTCACAATAGCCCCTTTTCCACTGCAGCTTTAGTACCACACCACACCACACCACACACCACATGAATATATCTACATTTTCAATTACACAAAAGTAGCCCTATTGGTAAGAAACAAATTGACCCTTAACTGTGATTATATTACAATATAAATTTGTATTACAACAACTATACCTAAATTATTATTTATTTGAATGCCCATTAGGCTTATGTAAACAACTACTGTTAAATGGTCTCAATCGTTCATGTTTTATTTTTCTATAGCACATACAGAAGCGTCAGTGTCAGAAAATATGAAAAAATATATATATTGGAACCGTTAAGAGAACCGTTAGGAACCGGAATCGTTAAGAGGGAATCGCTAAGGACTCGGAATCGTTAAAATCCTAACGAGTCCCAACCCTTACTGTATAGCAGGGGTCTTCAACAGGGGGACCGGGACCCCTAGAGGGTCCAGCCGGAACACAGAGTTACTACAGGGGGTCCTCCAAATCTGTGTGTGATAGAAACCTTTTTTTCTCCTTTTCTATATTAACCAGTGTCCATATTCTGAGAACTTTAGCCAAAAATTGCCGATTTACAAGCTCACAACGCCTCGCAGCTTGTAGGTCGGCTATTTTTGGCAAAGAGGTGTCGTGTAGAGGTGAAAAAGAGCAGACTAAGTACAGAGTGATATGCCAAGTTTAGGCCGGGAACACATTTTGCTGTTTGGGAGGGGCTTACAGTACATGTACAGTATGTAGCAACATATTTGTTTTGTAGGCTAATTTCTGATTTAGCCCTTCTATAGGTTAGGCCTAAATGGGTTAAGTATTGACGGTTCAAGTGGTTAAATATCTGGAAACAAACATTTACATGAACCCAGAATACACAGATGATTGTGCTGTCAAACGAGGAAACTATATGGTATCCATGGGTTGAGGGGGTCCCTGCTTCATCTCTCTCTCAGCTAAGGGGTCCTTGGCCTAAAAACGTTGAAGACCCCTGTGTATACCCATCTGAAAAACATCTATGCTATACGTTGCAAATAATATAATAATATATAATCTAATCAGATTCAATGACAGGGATATCAAATATAATTCCAATTACATTATTATTACTACATTATTGTCTCCCTTTCTCTCAGTAAGAAAAACTTTCAAATTCTCAAATAGGCAGACAATTGTAGGGTGTCCTGATAACCAGGTAGTAAGTAGTAGTATATTATTTGCGCAATGCAATTATTTGTATGACTGACACGCTATAAGGATCGTCGAGGAGACAACCCCCAAATAATTGCGACCGTCAGGGAGCAGTTTACTATGAAAACCTCCACCGGCCGTCCGTCCGTCCGTCCGTCCGTCCGTCACACGTCACACCTTTGTTTGTGTACGGTGTGATGTCATATATCTTCAGTATGACATCACACCACATGTGTACACAAACCTTTGTGTACGTTGCTGTGGCAACAGTCTGTTGTTGCTGGTCTGTTAGTGTACGTTAGCAACCACCTTAGCAACCATGGTTTTACCCTAGCAACCAACTGTTTACCCTAGCAACCAACTGTTTACCATAGCAACCATGTTTTTTTACCCTAGCAACCAACTGGGCATAAAAGGGATTCTGTTAGGGATCTCCATATATGGGCATAAAAGGGATTCTGTTAGGGATCTCCATATATGGGCATAAAAGGGATTCTGTTAGGGATCTCCATATATGGGCATAAAAGGGATTCTGTTAGCTGTTAGTGATCTCCATATATGGGCATAAAAGGGATGCTGTTAGGGATCTCCATATATGGGCATAAAAGGGATTCTGTTAGGGATCTCCATATATGGGCATGAAAGGGATTATGTTAGGGATCTCCATATATGGGCATAAAAGGGATTGTATCCCAGATGATGCCCTGTACTTGGGATTTGTTGATGTAAATGTTCACATAGAGTGTAATAATTGGTAAAACAAACTTTTGGCCTATTTGTGGAGATAAGCGACCAACGGTCGCTTATCTCCCGATTAGGGAGTCTTACTGGTAATAATAATAATACAAGTTGTCCCCTACTATGCATTTATGGTTGTGGTTGGGGCAAAGAGAGGGAGAGAAAGACTTTTGTGACCCGAAAACATGTCAGCTGCCAAGCTGAAGATCACTAAGGTTGTCTGCGTGTCACCTTGGCCACTATGAACTCTGCATCCTCTGGACTGTCCAGCTGTAGCTTGGAAGCAATGTCTGCCAGAGAGATCCTGGAGTAAGAGAGACTGATCATACGCACTCCTACACACACAAACACACACACACACACACACACACACACACACACACACACACACACACACACACACACAAAGAACAGTGAAAAACTAAAAACATATGAGCTCAAGGCTCAGAAATTGACAAAGATTATTTCCCTCTGCCATAGAAAGCATCGTCACTGAGTGAACACACACACAAATGTATAAAACACCAGTCTTAGCTATTGACACTGTACAGACAGACAGACACACACACACTAGGGCATTAACGACTTGTGATTTTTTTCAAGTCGACTCGACTCAGTAAAACGTTGAGTTGAAGTCGACTTTATCGTTTGATGACGTCATCACATCACACACGACCCCCCAATTATTTTGTGGGGTCCCCAGATGATTACCTTAATGTGAAAGTTTGTTTTCTCACTCAACTGTAAACAGACATAAAGTTTAAGTGTATAGAGGGTACTGCACATTTCCAAAGTGCCAATTTAAGGACTGTCAGATATATAGAGGCAGAAATTGTGAAAATAGCCGATCTACAGCATGTAGATCTACTATTTTCACAATAGAACGTTTTTTTTTTTTTTTTTTACAACTTCCGACTTTCTCTGGTGGGAGTCGACTTGTGTAATGAAGTCCACTGAGTCGACTTTTTCGTTAATGCCCTAGAACACACACATTTATAAACACGTTAGCTATTGACACTGTACAGAAAAACAGACAGACACGCACACACACACACCCTACCAGTCTTGATGACATTGTGTCTCAGTCGGATGATCAGTGTGTAGGTCCCGTCTGTCTGGAACTTCTCATTGAACTGTTCCAGGACCTGGTTGAACTTGGCCAGGTTCCCTGTTCTCACAGCTACACACACACACACACACACACACACGAGAACAAAACACTGACCATGAAAACATTCTGGGAACTATGGAATTGGGCTTAGAATTATTGAATGCTTTAACTATTGAAACATAGCAGATATGCAAGCTCACAGCGCGCTGCAAGCTTGTAAATCTGCCATTTTTGAAAAAGTCGTGAAAATGTGTGCAAACCTTTGAATATATGTATTTTTAAAGCGAACGTTTGTAACTCAAATTTTGCTTCTGGGTGGTCCCTGGAACTAAATATTTTGAGATGTGGAGTCTGTGGCCAAATAAATATCATTTTGGGAGTCCTTCACATGAAAAAGTGTGAGAAACACTGACAAAAGTGGCAAAAGACACTTCAAAATCTGATCTACAGGCTCGCAGCGCAGAACTCGGTGCCGCGCTGTGAGCTTGTAAATCTGCTATTTTTCAATAGTTAAAGCATAAAATAATAATACGCAATAATGCGTACCCTGTCTAAATGGCTTAATGTGCTTTGTGCGAGCGTGTGTGCGTGTGTGTTTTGTGTACCCTGTGTGAGAAGGAAGTAAGGCATGAGTGATCTTTTGAGCGATGGCTGTCTGAACTGCAGTCTGTCGGGAATCTCCCCCAACAACAACTCAACCACTATCAACAGCTTATGGACCTGAAAGAGAGATGGAGAGGCAGTGAGAGGAGGACAGACAGAGAGAGAGGAGGAGAGAATCCGAGACAGGGATACAGACACAGGGTAAAGGTGGGGAGAAGGAGACATCAGTATCAACAATGTTACATTCATTGCATTTACAATACAGTCCAGCTACACAGTCACTTCGATGCGAGGCCTCAATACGTTTACATTCTGTAATGTTAAGTTACAATCCATTGAGACATAAAAGTGCAAATGACTATCGCAATTTACAGTACCAGGCGGTGACAACAGCACCGATGGAAGATGAGAGAAAGATCTGAGGGCTTCAAACTAGGAATTCAGGACATGAATGATTGTTTTTCAATTGATCATATTTGAAAAAAAAAAAGAAAAAGTCTTCCTAAATGTATTAGTTTGATTTACCTTTTTAGGGGTCTTTTAGGGGTAGATGGGCTAATCTGACACAAATACATGTACTACAAAGTATTAAATATTGTTTCTAGTTTGTTATAAAAGGGATTAGGTGAATTAGACAATCTCAAAGAAGACTTATAAGGTCACCTGAACAATCTTGTTGCTTGCCGATGTTTAACTGTATAGTACATGACTGTTTTACCCAAGTTATTTTCTGTGAAGGAAAGCCTGGCTCTTAGACACATACAATGTGAGCATAATATGAGTGGGGTTGGGATTCTTTAGGATTTTAAAAAGGATTTTTTTCCCCCCCAAAATCTTTTGGTCATTTTATCATCTAATTAGGCTTTTCTGAACACCCTGAACATTTTAATTAACCATGAACAGATTAATTAAAAACACCCATTATTAGTTTGGTGCCTCACACTACCCTCCAAATATGTGAGCAGGCCGTGTTTTTTTTTCCATAACCTTTTTCATTTGTTTTTAATAATTCTTTGGGAAAATGGAAAAAAGAAAATACAATAAAGAATGATTAAAAATAAATGAAAAAAAGTTATCGAAAAACACGGCCTGCTCACATATTAGGAGGGTAGTATGAGTCACCAGAAAAAATAACGAGTGTTTTAAGGCCGGCTTTACACTGACACTGAAATCTAGCCTGAATCAGATCTGAGTCACTTCAAAAGTGGAATCCGATTTTTTAAAAATAGTCTAAATCCCAACATGTCACATTCAGGTCACATGAAATCCGATTTTGAAAAACCACATCTAAAGGTAGTTTCAAATCCGATCCATATCGGATCTGAGGACATCTGACACAGTCTGAAAGCAGCGACCACATCCACCCCATTGAGTTATATGCAGGTCACATACAAGCCACTTCAAACTGGCCAAGCGTCACCGAGCGCGGCTGTAAATTACATCATTACAGAGCGCGAGTATTTACTATTTGATTACAGCGCACTGAGCACATGAGAAAAACAAAAGAGAAGAGTGAAAACACGTGAGCTAAACAGTGAAAACGAGAGAGAAGAGCGAAACACGAGAGTAAAGAAAAGAAGAGAGAAAAACAATATTAACGTGTGTTTACTATGGTCTATTATGTCGCATTTCCTGAACGTAATCAACCAGCGTCGCCGTAGTGACGTAACGTCATGACGCCTACGTCGTTACCACGGTAACCAAAGCATACATGTCGCCGCAGGGCAGCTTTGGGCTAACGCTGTCTGAACGCACAGATCAGATCTGTGTCACTTGCAAATGCAGTGTGAAACGTCGGGCCAAAAGATCAGATTTGAGAACAAATCGGATTTGGGCTGGATTTGACTGCAGTGTAAAGCCGGCCTTAATGAATCTATCATGGTTAAAACGTTGTTTGAAGTTACAATGGGTGTGTATTGGGAGGCGTCCTGCAGGAGGAGGGCCTGGTGACATTTACATCAAATATCTAAATATTGAATCAAGCAAATTAAAATCTGTTTTAGCCTACAAGCCAAACAGAAATGTAAATGCCAACGACAGAAAGAACAAAAGATAAATCGTTAATTGCAATTATTTGAGCGACAATTAATCGTCGTGTAAAATGTCACAATCGTGACAGCCCTACGAGTGAGTACTGACCGTCTGTTTGAAGCCCACGGCGGTGTGCTGGGGGGCCTTCCTCAGGGCGTTGGTTAGCGTCCTCCTCGCCTCAGAATACTCCAACTGGATGGCCTTGATACGACCTGGAGAGAGAGAGAGAGAGGGGGAGAGAGAATGAAACGGTGCCGGCGAAGAAATGTAACCACTGAAGAATAAAGGCCCTTTTCTAACATTTTCAAAAACGGCACATCTACCAGCTCGCAAAACCGTGAGCTTGCAGGTCGACCATTTTCAAAAATGTGTTGATATGCTATTTTCTTCGATAATGACACGACCAGAATTGGGGCGTTAGTCTAGGAAGAACAATTAATGTTGAACACATTCAATCCATTGACACGAATCACGTCTCCTTCACTCGCTGCTCCGTTCATTCAATTATTCTGGTATCTCCACTCTGACAGCCAGACTAGTCTATGACTTTTTTCCCCCTCCGGACGTATTTCACATATTATATCATGATATGTCAAAGGTGTAATCTTTTCCTGGTATTAATCACTTAAGCCTCGTTTTGTACTTTTCAAAGATTGTCAATAATTGTTAGAAATGCCCATCTACAAGCTCAGAACTGAACACATTGCATTGCAACACTTGAGCTTGTAGATCTGTTTTTTCTTTTTGTAGAGTAGAAAGTAGAAATTATCGGGGTGCCCGCTGGCCTGGTGGCCAAGGCGCATACCACATACTAGGCTATGATGCCTGCTGGCATCGCCGGTTCGATTCCCGATCCGGACGACCTTTGCCACATGTCATTCCCCATCTCTCTCCCCATTTCCTGTCAGTCTACTGTCCTATCAATAAAGGCATAAAAAGCCCCAAAAAAAAAAATCAAAAAAAAAAAAGAAAGTAGAAATTATCGTCACAATTACATTTTCTCTCACGGTATTGATAAAGGTATCTTTACAAAAAAAGTGTGATATGTGAATTTGTTCGAATCTCCACGGCCCTACAACAGGCGTATCTGCACCAATATGCAGGTGAAGAGATCTCCACCAATATGTCTGGGCTACATAAGACTACCTGCCCACATGTCCCCTCTCTCTCTCTCTCTCTCCCCCCTCCGTACCGGTATAATACAGGTATCTGGCCCATTCGTTGTTGTTGGCCAGTTCAGGGAACACAGACTTGGACACCAGCTTCTCGGCCTGGTCGTACAGGTTGAAGTGCAGGTAGTTCCTCAGCAGCAGGTTCAACAGGACGGCCTGGCCGTCGGCGTCGTGACGCAGCGTCGCCGTGCGCAGACGTGTGTGAAGGAAGCTGGGAGAGGGAGGGAGGGAGATGGAGAGAGGGGGAGGGACAGGCAAAGAGAGATGTATTTACAACAGGGGTCTTCAACAGGGGGTCCTCCAATTCTTTTCCCTCCTTTTTTATTATTAACCACTTGAACCCTAGCGTCCATATTCGGAGAACTATAGCCGAAAATAGCAGATCTACAAGCTCATAACGCCTCGCAGCGCGAGGCGTTATGAGCTCGTAGATCGGCTATTTTCGCCTAAAGGTTTGGTGTAGAGGGGAAAAAGAGCAGACCAAGTACCGAGTGAAAGGTCAAGTTTATTAAGTACCGACGGTTCAAGTGGTTAAATATCTGAAAACACAAACTGACATGAATCCAAAATACACTGATGATCGTGCTGTCAAACAATGAAACTATACGGAATCTATGATACTACTGACCGTGGGATAAAAACCGGCTCTGGAAACTGTTCCAAATGTGATGGAACCAATTCCAGTTCCTTAGTGTTGGATCCGGTTCCTCCAATTCCAGATCCCAAGCCTCTGTGTGTGTGTATGTGTGTGTGTGCGTGCGTGTGGGTACCTGCGGATGGTGTCAAACTGGTTGAGGAACTCGTAGACCCGTGCATGGTAATAATAACACTTTGCAGCTACCAGGTCGAGAGCCCTACGGTTCTGTGACCCGATCTTCTGCAGCAGGTCGTCTGACACCTTCTGGGCCTACAGGGGGTAAAGAATAGGAATGGGATGATAAGCGATATTATCGTTTATGGTGATAAAAAAACACTCACAATAATTGTATCGTGGAGATTTAATATGATATCATCCTCCATCATGCACTGGGATCAATTCACATTTCATTTGCCGAGCTGCATATCCGGTACCATATATACCCTGGTCCCTCTATAATAGGTAAAAGGTACTTAATATAGGTACTTGATACAGTCTTTTTTTCACTCTTTCAAATGTCTTTGCCAAAAAAGAACCGATCTACAAGCTCACAACGCGTCGCATTGTGAGCTTTTAGATCTGCAATTTTTTGGGCAAATGTGCCATCCCAGGATAATGGATTTTGATTATCGCGATAATATCGTAAATCACGATTTCTTTTGTCACAATAATCGCAATATGACATTTTCATATCGCCCCATCCCTAGTAAAGAATTATGTGTGTATTCTGAAATCCCAAACATGTTTCTTATGCAACTCCATCTATTAAAACTCCACTACTTTGTCATCACCTTGGATGGTAAACCTCTTACCAGTATTCGATGTTGACATAAAATACCCCCCCCCCCCCCCCCCCCACACACACACACACACGCACGCACGCACACACACACACACACACACACACACACACCCCACACCCCACACCCTTACCTCTGTGTACCGCTTGTTGTTGTTGAGGTAGACCACCATTAGAAGCTGCAGATATGCCTCGACCTCAGGCAGGAGAGGAGTGGCGGCCGCTTTCCCCGTCCTGGGACGGAACGGGACCTCACCTTCAGCTATCTCCATGGGCTAGGGGGGAGAGACGGGAGGATGAATGGACAGGAGGAAACATGGATGGATTTATAGAAGAGGGAAAGGTGGAGCGAGAGAGGGTGATGGATGGATGGAGAGAAGATGGAGAGTGATCGATGTGTTGCATCGCAACTTGCAGTGAGAGCTTTCTAGACCGCTTTTCCAGGTGTTTCAGCCAGGCGGACTGCAGGGTTTCGAGCTTATCGTTTCTGTGAGTTTAGGGTTAGGCATAGCGTTTGCGAGGTTAGGGTTGGGTCTATGCATAGTTTTAATTAAGTAAAATGTCAGGGTTTAGACTTTAGACACAATCAAGGCGAAACACCTGAGAAAGAGGGAGTCCCTGTAGATTGGCTATTTTCTACACTAGTCTACACTAGGCCCCCTTCCCATATAAAATCTTTTTGTTGGAAATAGATTATCTACATGTTTACAACGCCTCATTGCTGTGGCGCATTATGATCTGTTGGAGCTTCTATTTTCACGAAATCTTCGCCCCCTCGGAAGAGGGACGCTAAGGTTCAAATGTTTAAGTCAAGGGTCTTCAGCAGGGGGTCCTCAAGAGTTACTACAGGGGGTCCTCCAAATCTTTGTGTGATAGAAACCTTTTTTTCTCCTTTTTTATATTAACCACTTGCCAAAATATTTTCTGCAAAGAGGTTTTGTGTAGAGGGGGAAAAGAGCAGACTACTACAGAGTGAAAGGTTAAATGTATTAAGTAATAACGGTTCAAGTGGTTAAATATCTGAAAACACAAATTGACATGAACCCAAAATAAACGGATGATTGTGCTGTCAAACGTATGAAACTATATGGAATCTATGAAAAGGTTGTGGGGGTCCCTGCTTCATCTCTCAACTAAGGGGTCCTTGGCCTGAAAACGTTGAAGACCCGTGGGTTAAGTGGTTGATGGCAGGCGTAAAATGGAGTTTACTAGCCTGTCAAGCCCCTCACCTCTTCCAGGAAGCCCAGCAGGTAGTCCTTGGCCGTGGCGTTGTTGGTGTAGAAGCCGGTCACGGCCTTGTGGAGGACGTTGGAGTTGAGGCGACGGCTGGTGGAGGGTAAGGCACGCAGCGCACGCAGCACGAAGCGAGGCTCCTTCCCCGACACCGCCTTCTCGATCTGCTTCACATGTTCCTTGATGTCTGATGGAGGGGAAGAAGGAAGAGCGGATGAGAAAGTGTGTTGGGGGATAGTGGGAGTGGAGAAACACAGGGTGATGTACAATGAAATGAAGAGAAGGTGAAGGAGCGGGAGAGAGAACAAATATGATGAAGTAAGAGACAAGTGGTGAGATGGAAATGTGAGGCAAAGGGCAGAAGTAGTGATGTGACCGAATATTTGGCCTGCGAATATTTCCGGACGAAAAGCGTTAAAAATGCATTTTCGGCGAATAGTATATCACCGAATAGTGTTAAGAATAGAGTATAAACTCTCAAAAGATTATTATTTAAGTTGCCATAATCAGGTAGTTTTACAACAAAGGTACAGCAACAATGACAGCAATGGTACAAATTGGTAATAATAATAAACATTACAGTACATATAGATAGATAGATAGATAGATAGATAGATAGATAGGGAAAGAGGAGGATATTTTACAACTCAGGCATTTAGCACAGACACTGCTACAAAGTAACAGGGATACCGGGTAAACATCAAAACAAGCCTCCGTCAAAACATCATGCCATCTAAATAACATAGCTGTCATTTGTGGTCAAGCACTACAGTATTGTCACTGTTCACTGAAGACTAAAGTTCAACTAGATCCATATTTCTATCACAAGTTATGATTTTATTTACTAGACACAGTCAATGAAATAAATCATGAGCTTAGAGCAGAGGTACCAACAGAGACAAATTGTGTTCACGCTGTTCCAACTTAGTAGTTCTCAGTTAAACCACGTTTATTTCCCCATATCCTTGGATCAAGACGGCAATATAATGATATGATGTCTTTTATCAAGGCCAATTTCCACATAAACCTAACAATTTAACTTTCACTTTGTTATGGCCAACAGAACAGAACTGACAGCTACAGCTTTACTGCCAAGTTAGCTTATTGGTTGATTGATTGACTGAAGACTATTGGAAATTTGCATAGGAAAAGGTACAAGGTTTCATAACAGTACATCTCACTGGTACAAGGTCAACTAAACGGAGATCCAAGGAAGCCTTACTGCTTATTTACATAGGAAACTTTTTTTCTTTTATTATCAAAACATTGCATGACACTATGACAGACAGATAGAGCACAGTCAGTGCTATGCAGAGGAGGATATCATCAATAGGAAAAACAGTCGTAAAATAAAAGATAAGAACATTAAGGGGGGGAAATAATAAGTCAAAAGATAAAGGTATTTACAGTAGAAAGTGGGAGGCAAAGCTTATTTATTTACATGTCAAATAAACGTGTTTTAGCTTGTGTTAGTTAGCCGGGCTATGCTAATTCAGCTAACCGTTTAGTGTTGAGCGTTAACGGACATCACCATTGGCACCTTAACATTCTAACCGCAACAATTCTAACAAACAACAACAACAACCCGGGGAACCGTTACCTTCCAGCGTCAGGCTGTCGAGCTCCTTGGGCGCTTTGACCGCGTTGGCTGCGTCCTCCTCCGGCATGTCCACGTCCAGCGGCTCGGGGCCCGGCTCTTTGCTCTTGTCGGCTTTGGAGTCCTTGTTGGGCTTCTCCCGTCGCTTGGCGGTCGTTTCCTTCATGGTTTATTGACCGTATTTACGTGCACTACTGAAATTGGAATAGTTCAAGCTAAATTGACTCTTGGTTCGACCGTTTTTTTGACAGTTTTGTTGTTGTTTTTTGTTGAGTCACACGACTCACCGCTCGGCTCTAGAATGACTGGCAACTATTTTGTGGTGGTTCGCCGCGGTGCACTGTGGGAGAAAAAGGCCCTACTGGCGGATGAAGGAAAAGATCGATGCGTCGCGCTTTGGAAAAGAAATAGACGATCTACAAGCTGACAGTGCGACGCGGACGGCGGACCAGACCCTCTGATGGCTTGTAGATCGGTAGTTTGTTTTTTCTAAAGCGCGACACCGCCGTACGAAGGAGCATAGCGTCAGACGAAACGAGTCGATGACAGCTAGGCGTGATAGCAGCCCAAACACTTGACAGTCAACTTGTTATGTATTGCAAAATGAATTCTACAGACAGTTTCTTTCTTTTCTTAAAAAAAAAAGACAGTAAAGACAAAAAGTATTAAAAGCATCAAAACTGAAAAGGGAAAATTACAAAAAGATGAAAATAAAAGATTAAATAAATAGGTTTTTATACTCTCCCCCTCCCATATGCATATAGCCTACAGTCAAATTGCAGCCTAGATAGATAGATATATTTTACTACAGTAAAAGTAAAAATATGCTTGCAACTACTTTGTTGTATTAATTAATGAATATAGCCTATGTAGTCATAACATCAATCTATCAATCAATTATCAATCAATCAATCAAATGTCTGTCTGAGTCTATTTTGCAACAACAAAATATGTGACCTTTGAACTGAAAATACATTTTACTACTACTACTACTACTACATAAACATGTCAGCCATTGATTTCATTAATTCAAGTCTGTCCTCTCTTTCAATTTGTATTAATTCATATGTTCATAAAATATTGACACTCGGCCTGATGTTGGCGCTAGATGGGACAGATGCACGTTGAAGGCATGACTGTAGAGATACTGTGTGCCGCTTTGCGAGATTTTAGGGACAAATCTGTTGGAGCAGTGTCCATGAATGTGTTTTCCAAGAATCGGCCTCATGGTGGCGCTAGAAGAGGGCCATGTGAGAAATGGGGGGCTGGGGGTTGTGGTTTGGCAGCCAAGGAGTGTGTGTGCAAAGTTTGGCATTGATCGGGGCAACAGTGGCGGACATATATAGGGGAAAAGTGTGACGTGATGGACAGACTGACTGACTGACTGACTGACTGACTGACTGACAGACAGCCGGTGGAGGTTTTGATAGTAACTGCGACCTGACAGTCGCAATTAGCATTATAATGTCAATAGTATATGAACATGAATAAATACAAATTGAAAGAGAGGACAGTCTTGAATTAATGAAATCAATGGCTGACATGTTTATGTCAGCCATACTATCTGGCTGAGCAATAATTAACATATTGTACCTTGTTGAGAATGTGCCTTAAAGTATCTGGGTCACATAATGTTTGTGTTTTGAGAGAGGATTCCCCCGTTATTGTTTTGTTTATGAGATATTGCATATTGTGTTTAATTTTAAACAAAAACTTTCCTCATTAAGATACTAACTCCAAACATTTCCATGTGCATGCATGCCCCCCCGGGTTACCCAACATTACTCCTGAGCAGGGCAGGAATTTCAGGGAGGCCATGAAAGCCATGGCCGTCGTTGCCCCTCAGTTTGACCTCGTGCCCCTCAAACCAATGGCACTAGACCTTACCCGTTCGAAGATATGTGCTGCAAAATATGTGCAGAGTGTGGGTTATGGGGAAAGTAACTGTAACTGCATGGTGCGTGCGTGAGAATATGTGGGAGCATCATAATGTAAGGAGCAGCCCATGGAGGAGTGTATATTTATGATGGATACAAATGATTTAACAGCAAAATTAGGTGAATAGAAGTATGAGTATGTATTAGGCCCCTGCACGGGCCTAAAATGTGGGCCCGGGCCCGGCCCTGGCCCGTGGACTTCAGTCCAGGCCCGGCCCGTGGCCCGTTTGGTGCTGCTATTTAAAGCCCGAGCCCGGCCCGAAGCCCGTCACCTTATTATTAATTAATTATTTGTGTGCGCTGCGCGCTGCTGCAGCTACACTCTCAAGGGGAGTCCATGCTGTCACAGACCACCGAAATTTGCGTCGGAAAGGTCCAGTTCAACTACAAAATGACATCTCTTGCAACTTCTGAAAAGGATTACTCCTAATTTGAGTTCGGAAAGCTGCACGCACGTCAGAAAGTCGAAACTTTCCGACGAAAACTATGGTCGGAGAGGACGGAGACTGAGAGATGTATGTACAGCCCTCTATAGCTGTGCTCGTCTTGCGCTCTGATTAAAAGAAAGAAGTCAACACAACACAACACAACAGCACAGCAAGTAATTACACACACATCACATCACAACGCAAGAAATCTTCCTCCACCCACCGTTTGTTATGTTACTGTATATCTTCACAGCAATTAGATATTGATATTATTGTCGGCTTGCCGCCCGTGGCCATCTCGTAAAATACAGAGTATCGTCGCACGCATCCCGTAACTGATACGGGACTCGGGAGGTCGGGGAATCATTACAGGGCGATTTATTTGAGAAATGACGGTGAAATGGGTGAAACTGCAGTAGTGCTCCTAATGTTCTAGTCTCGCTGTGTTCGCAGAGTCGCAGAGTAGACTTGTGTGACTGTGAGAAGAAAGAAAAGCCGTCAAGCCCTCGGCTCGTTGCGGCTCTCCATTGGCTAATGTACTCATGTCACGACCAATCAGAGCCGTGGTTGCTATAGATACGGATAGAACCCATAGCCTAGAAGGCTATTAGCCTAGAAGGCTATGGGAGGCAGCACTCACTCACACACCACACTCCATTCTAGCTAAGCGCACACACAGAGACGTCATGTGTGAAATTCACAGCGCGAAATGTTCCGAGCATGGTTCTCACCAACGGGCCCTAGGCCCGTTGGTGAGTTTCGAAACGAGCCCAAGCCCGGCCCGTTTTGGCGGGCCGGGCCGGGCCCTGGTCGGGTCCCGTCGGGCTTGCAGGGGCCTAGTATGTATGTGCTTGCTCCACATAATTTTTCCATACCCGTTGGAAGATGAGACACACATCACCCGTTGCATGCGTGACCCATGCAGAGAGAGAGAGAGAGAGAGAGAGAGAGAGAGAGAGAGAGAGAGAGAGAGAGAGAGAGAGACCGAGAGAGAGAGAGAGAGAGAGAGAGAGAGAGACTGCAACATTCCTAACTGTGAGAGAGGTGTGTGTAGGCCCGGGGCTACAGATCCCATGGCCTGGAGGAACGGACCGTAACCCTGACAACAGGCTGTAGAGCTGTAGAGTGAAGAAACGCTAAAAAATAGCTAGAATTTGGGAAAAATGGAATTCGGGCTCCGTCACCGTGTGTCTAATGCTAATGGCCAATGCCATGTTAAATTTGAGATCAGTCGCTGAAGCGAGTGAATAGATAATCCATTGTGTGAGTGACCTACTGACTGACTGCTCTCCCTAATTAGTATATGGATGACATGAGGCCACAGTGGCCTTAATGCCCTGCCCATGCACACTGACTGTACCACTTTCTCCTCTGTCTCTTTCATGTCAATATGTAGTCAGTAGACACCGTTGTCTCTTTCCTCTCATGTAGACACCAGTGTTTTAACTTAACTCTCCAGAGTCCCCATCTTGAAACCAATCCAGTGTGACTTTGATTGGTGCAGGGATCAGATTGTAAATACCGGTACCATCATTGATTGCCTTCCTGCCCTCACATTTGGCCTTTGTGCCCTAAAAAAATGGACAACACCAAAGGCCAAGTGGCCTTGCCCCTAAAATGATGAAATTCTAGGCCTGCTCCTGAGACTGCATTATGTTTAAAAAAAAAACCCAAATGTAAATTAAAACTTGGACGGTACACCATGTATGCTGAATCACAAATTACACAATACAATGGCATAGTGTCAATCTTATATGAACATGTGAATAAATACAAATTGAGAGCGAGGACAGTCTTGATATAGGCTAATTGAAGTCGTACTATATGCTGATATGAATGCTAAGCGTCATATTTATCCTAATATGAAGAGACTTTAGAGTCAGGCTTCAGCTTACCTGGACCGACACAACCAGTGGCAGTCTGTACAAACAGGACCAGCAGAACTCTAATCTCACCATGTTCCACATCCTGGAGATCAGACACTACCCTAAACATATACATAGTACAGACTACAGCAATGAATATAACACAGAATAATATAATAATATATATAATATAAGAATTATTATATATTTTTTTGCACCAGCCAGAAACTGGCACATTGCCAAATGCTTTAGATGAAGGTGCAATACAAATGCTGCTTTAGATGAAGGTGCAATACAAATGCTGAGCATTTAGGCATGCCTTAATTACATTGTTTATTTCTTCAGGTTTCTATGGCTCTCGGCTCACATGGTCAATAACATCTTTTCTTACGGCTTGCATCAGCATTCGTCTATCTATACTCTATAATACACGTAGAAGTCACGTTTTTGGGTTAGGGTTAGTTATTGTTCCCATCTAGTCTGGGATCACTTCACTTTTCGGGTTTGTAACCGGTCTGGAGCGGAAACCACAAAACGTCATGTTGTAGTACTAAAAGGACTACAATTTGCCGGAAAGATCAAACCGGATTCAGTTTTAACCCAAAATATTCCCCTGCGCCCAAGGACACACTTTTAGTACCTACCTAATAAACTCCTTGATGCGGAGTAGTTTTGCTTTTGAAAAACCCTAACCCTAACCCTAACCCTATATGCATCTTTTAGTCCAACTTTTAGCGACTGGCAAGACTACACGAGGCTACTCGAGCATTTTAATAGGGATTGTGGAAACAAACGGAGGGAACCAAATCAAAGCGACGCCGCGCTTTCGGCGGAAACCAAACGGCCTGTTGTGAACGAACACCAGGGCGAGGTTAGTTCCCATCTAGTGTGTTAGGTAGAATATTCTCACCCTTCCCGCTTTTATGCAGTGCCAAAAATGTCTGGGAATTCCACTATCGTATTTCAAGTGCGTATTATTTAATTGTTGCAAGACAATAACCTACTTGACGTGTGCTCGGAAGAGCACTGCTTCTAGTTTCATGTTTTCAATTTCAGTACAGCATGAAAAAAAACACAAATTCACTGATTATCTATCTGAATCCACAGAGAAAAAAAACGATGTAAAAGGTGGGGAACAATCAAATAACTTAGTGGAAAGGGACACGAGGGACTGAACAAAAGAGCACAACTTCAAATGTATCGTCTTGGCTGCAAGTAGAAGTCACATTATATGTCCAGTTGTCCACTAATCTTTCCATCTATGAAGTCTCTTTGATCATAAAGCCACTATCATCTTTCCTTCTCACATTTCACGTGAGTATTATTTCATTGTTGCAAGACAATGTGTATGTGCAAGGAGTGGTCGTGGTGGTGAGTGCGTACCGCTCTGTGTGCAAGTCTTCTTGGGGGCACAGCTAAGGGGTGCATGTGGGTCGCCAGTTACTGGCTGCCTTTCCAACCCCTTGGCATAGATATCTTACGCAGACCGAAATGAACACGGGTTGAGTTAGTTTGGGAATTAAATAGACAAGAGTTTAGGCCTACCTTCTTTGTTTTCTTTTTTTCCTTTTTTTTTTGCCAACTGGGGAGAAACTAAACGCACATGAAGACTTCATAGACTAAATCAACGCACCATGGACCAATTGCTTAAAATCGTGGAGCAATATAGAGCTCAAATTGAGACTGTGATAAAAGGTTAAAAGAGACTTGTTGGCTGTGAAGGAGGATTCTCCCTATCCTCCCCCTACTTTAGATTACCTCTGTTGTCTGTGACTTAATGAATGTGTCCCTTTTACCTTAACTGGCGCTGTGGTAGTGCCACCTTGTACTGGCCCCAGGGTTAACATTTCAGCAACAAAGGGAGTTAATGGGACAACAGTTTAATATGCAAGCTGAGCAGGATAGCATGAGGCCAGATACTCCATATGCTATTGACAGGGCTGACGCTCACTCAACTGCTGCCCATGTTGTCATTTGAAATGTGAGGAAAGACGATAGTGGCTGTATGATCAAAGAGGCTTCATAATAATATCATAGATGGAAAGATTATAGTGCCCCCAAAATGACTTCTACTTGCAGCCAAGACAATACATTTGTATTTGTGAAAAGAGCACAAATACAAATGTATTGTCTTGGCTGCAAGTAGAAGTCATTTTGGGGGCACTATAAAAGTGCAGTCCCTTGTGTCCCTTTCGACTCAGTTATTTGATTGTTCCCCACCTTTTTCTTCTTCTCTCTGGATTCAGTGACATAATCAGTGAATTTGTGTTTTTCTTTTTCATGCTGTACTGAAACCATGACACTAGAAGCAGTGCTCTTCCAAGCACAGGTCAAGTAGGTTATTGTCTTTAATAATTCTTTAACAATGTCTTTAACAATTAAAGAATACGCACTTGAAATACGATAGTGGCTGTATGATCAAAGAGACTTCATTATCTACCTAAAATCTGAGTTCCCAGAAACTTTCGGCACTGCATAAAAGCGGGAAGGGTGAGAATATTCTACCTAACTTGATGGGAACAATGATAGAGGCCCTTAAACGTGACTTTTACATGCAGTCAAGATGAATGCTGATGCAAGCTGGAAGAAAAGATGATATTGACCATTTGAGCCGAGAGCCATAGAAACTTGAAGAACTAAACAAGGATTAAGTAATTAAGTTTCTCTGGTCTTCTACTTTCTGTGTCTTCGAAGCGTGTGGTTGTATAACAGTTTCCCATTTCCCTGCTACTCAGTGCTTAATTTGTCAAGGAATAGGTGCCGGATCCTGGGCTGGCTGTGTGCGCGGGCTGGGCGCATAAACTGTCACGCGCACCACAATTTACATTATTATTTTTTTCATCTTTTTGACCTATATTTACGCATCCAGTATAACATTAGCAGCAACAATTGGCACATATGGCACATCAGAACACGGGTAGTCAAACTATCAATTTGGAATGATCAATCTGAATAACTGGCATATTATTTTTTATTATTTTTTTATTGTTAACAAAATTCTATGACACCATGTGTGTATATAGTTTGTCTATTGTGTGTCACTGTCACCTATACAGTACCACATCAGAAACATTTAAGAAATTGAACAAAAACATGAAAATATAAAGTAAAGAAAATGCTACAGTCAAAAAGGTCTCTATTTGTATGGAAGAAAACATATATGACCAAACAGCACTATTTTGATTGACAGGGAAGGTCCCGGATCCAATGAAATAGGTGCCGGATCCAATCAAAGATGTACCCCCTCAAATTAAGCACTACTGCTACTGTAAGCTCAGAGGTCCCACCTATGCCACCCTGCCCACGGCTTCGTGTCCAGGGACTGTCCCTTGTCTCTGGGCCCCTGAATTTCTGGAGAGTTGGGATGCAGTCCCTTGGAGAGGGGTGACAGTCATGGTCACCACCTCTGCCTCTCCTGTTTCCCCTCTCTTGCCACTCTCATCATCATCATCATCATCATCATAATAACCTTTATTTCAACTTGGAGTACAATTGAAGGCCAGGCCCTCATTTTCAATGTACCGTAATTGCTGGACTATAAGCTGCACCTGAATATAAGCCGCACCTGCTAAATTTAGAACAAAAAACAAATGTTTACCTATATAAGCCGCACCTGACTATAAGCCGCAGGTGTCCTTCCTGCTTCCTGTTGAGCGCCCCTGGTGGCCGTTAGCTGTAAAAATCTATACATAAATCCTTGTTAAAGACCATTGTAAAACTAACTAACAGGCCGTTCGCTGTAAAAATCTCTAGATAAGCCGCACCGTTGTATAAGCCGCAGGATTCAAAACATGGGAAAAAAGCAGCGGCTTATAGTCCGGCAATTACGGGTAGTCTTGTTGACTCCACTGTGATGTACTTTTAAGGTGACATAAAAGTTTGTCATTTAGGGGTTCGGTGTCTCATCAGGGACATTTAGGGGTTCAGTCAGTGTCTTGGTCAAAGATGCTTCACCACTGGCAGAAGGTTGACACTTGGCAATGGTAGCCAATCAGGAGGGAATATGGGAAATGGGACAGATGCAGGTTGCTGACATGACTGTAGAGATACTGTGTACAGATTTGCGTGATTTTAGGGCAAAATCTGTAGAAGCAGTGTCCAAAAATGTGTTTGAAAAAATCGCCCTGATGGTGACACTATATTGGACAGATCCATGTTGATGACATGAGTCTAGACATAGTCTTTACCGATTTGTGTGATTTTAGGGCAAGATTTGTAGGAGCAGTTCCCAAAAAATGTGTTTAGCAAGAATTGGCCTCATGGTGGCGCTATAGAGGGCCATGTGAGAATGGGGGGTGGGGGTAGTGGTATGGCAGCCAAGGAGTGTGTGTGCAAATGTTGGCATGGATTGGGGGAACGGTGGCGGAGATATGAGAAGGGCAAAAGTGTGACGTGTGACTGACTGACTGACTGACTGACTGACTGACTGACTGACTGACTGACTGACAGACAGACAGCCGGTGGAGGGTTTGATAGTAACTGCGACCTGACGGTCGCAATCAAACCTGTGTGGGAACCTTTCAGTTCCCACACAGCTGCCTAATTTTGAACAATTGTCTTCACTAAATCACGTGGCAAGACATGCACGGCACACATATGATGAATGGGGGTAGTGGCACGTCATTGGATATGTTACACCCATTGGATGACAAAGGTATAGATAGGTATATAAACTCTCACTAGCAGGCTGTGGATACTCAAACGCAAGATACTGAAGGTAAGAGAGGCATCACATCTGCATTAGCCTCGGAAACCCAGGCTTCTTTTGGCGATAGGAAGAAGAAGAAGCCTGGGCGATCACGTTATGATCACTGTTGGAGGAAGTGTATAGAATTTCCCTAACCAATCAGAGTGCAGAGAGCGTCGCACCGAATGTGTTGACGTCATGACGCAGCAGCGTTCTCTGCGCTGAGCAGAGGAGCAGAGGGGGGTGGGGGGAGGAGAACACATGCTATTGGCCAGAGACTCGCGGAGAGATTCGCAGCGCCCGCCCATCTGCCTACACAAACTGGTCCGCGTTAGGTTAGAGTGCATCTGCATAGGCTGATGGATGTGTTCAGGAGGTTCTGTTAGTTTCTATCTTTCTATCACTACATGATTTAAGATGCTATTATCTTGCATGCGTGCAAATCTGGGAATGCTATGTGTCTGTATTTAAATGTTATAGCCTATGCTATAACATTTAAATACAATACAATGCCTATGCATTGCCGTAGTCTGTATGTACTGTATGTGCTTTTTTCTTTTTTCTTCCCTCACAGGTTTGTGTCTGATCTCCAGGATGTGGACCATGGTGAGGTTATCAGGTGTTCTGCTGGTCCTGTTCATACAGACTGCGACTTCCAGATCTGTAAACAGCCCAAGTAAACTGCCTCTTTGTCTAATAAGACTCCCTAATCGGGAGAAAAGCGACCGCCAGGTCACATGTAGACATACTGTGTACCGCTTTGCTTGATTTTAGGGCAAAATCTGTAGAAGCAGTGTCCAAAAATGTGAAAAGAATCGGCCTGATGGTGGCGGTAAATGAGACAGATCCATGTTGATGACATGCTCTAGACATACTGTGTACCGCTTTGCGTGATTTTAGGTTAAACTCTGTAGTGAGCAGAATACAAAAAAAATGTGTTTTGCAAGAATTGGCCTCATGGTGGCGCTAGAAGAGGGCCATGTGAGAAATGAGGGGTGGAGGGTGTGGTTTGGCAGCCAAGGAGTGTGTGTGCAAAGTTTGGCATGGATATAGAGGCAATTAACGGTGGCGGAGATATGAGTTGGGGAAAAATGTGACGAGACGTGACGTGACTGACTGACTGAGTTTTTGATAGTAACTTAGGATAGATATGATGCTTAACATTATATTAGGATAGATATGATGCTTAACATTATATTAGGATAGATATGATGCTTAACATTATATTAGGATAGATATGATGCTTAACATTATATTAGGATAGATATGATGCTTAACATTATATTAGGATAGATATGATGCTTAACATTCATATCGTCGTTGTCAGATAGAAACCTTGTATCTCCAAGTTTCAAATTTGTACGTTCTTTCGCAAAGTAAAGCCCTGCTTCATCATACAAGGCCGTCGCACAAAAGTAGTGAAAACGGCAAATTTACAAGCACACAACGCCTCGCACCGCGAGGCGTTGTGTGCTTGTAGACAAAGACAAAAACTGTGATTATAGTAAATTTACCCCCATTGATTCTGGATGGGGACCCAAATGCATGGCCCTGATTGGGGACCCAAATGCATGGCCCCGATTGGGGACTTTTTCTTACTGTCCTGTATCCTGTAACCTTAACTGCTGTGTGACTCTGGGTGACTGAATTTCCCCCTTGGGATAACAAAGGTATCTATCTATATATCCATCTATCTATCTATCTATCTAGTCAGCCTCCATTCTTTTCTTTTGTCTTTTCAAGACATACATGTACAGTATCCTTCCATCATGCATTTGCAGTGTTTTGTCTCTCGCGCTGTAGATTTTTCTCTATTTCATCATCCTTTGATTTTATCATTTCATCTATCTCTCTTTTAACAGCTTTCCACTCGCAAGGTTGTGAAGATGAACAACACCACAACATCCAATAACTCCATGGAGTGTGTTCTAAATGCCAGTGTGGCGGTGGTCTTCCCCTGTCTATATAGTGTCCTCTTCCTAGTGGCACTGGTACTGAACAGTCTGGCTGCATGGATCTTTTACAAGATCCCCACTACCTCCACATTTATAGTCTATCTAAAGAATGTGGTGAGTATAGGGATGTGTGTTGGAGACGTACACTGTTAGCCTTTTCACTGCAGATTTAGAGTAAAGTACTGGCAGTGCGTGTTCTATCTATCTACTGCTTTTTGGCAGTCTCTTGCTGTATTTGGAATTACAGTATATTACTGAGAATAGATGTACAGTTAAAGGTGTATTCAGTGATAATGAAAGTGGCCGGGGGTCACTGGCCTTACAGCATGGAAATGTTTAATTTTGTATAGATTTTTTTACACCATTATAATGTTCTCGTTTTGATCATTAGACCCAATCACTGAATATCGGTAGGCCTACCTCTCCAGCTTCAGGATCTGTATGATACTGATTTACTACGAGACTGTGGCATTTCAGTAGTTTAAAATCTAGGCATTTAGCAGTGACTGTGGTTCTCAAAACCTTTATTTTGACCATCATAACTAAACATTATAACATAACTAAGGCCATACTCTACCCTGATTGGTCGAGGACTGGCTGGCCACCTCTGAAAACCAAATCTAGCTATGCTCGCAACACGGGCCATGGTGGAAGTCCTTATATGGTCAGCACACATTCTAGTGAGAATGAATGGAAAATGTACCAATTATATTTTTATTTGAATAAAATACAATCACTGAATATACCTTTAAATACTGCTTTCCAGTAACTTACTGTATTCCTGTTCAAGGTTTTTCAGTAACTTAGGCCTACTGTATTCCTGATAAAGGGTTTTCAGTAACCTACTGTATTCCTTCTCAAAGTTCCTCAGTAACCTACTGTATATTATAGTATTTAAACTATATCTATGGTATGTGCAGATTCTGCAGAATGTTGAAATTGTTAAAACTGGTACAACACAGAGAAGATTAGCATTGGTCCCAATGCTAATCATCTCTGTATAGTCTCAATTTTAACAATGTCTGTGACATTCTTAACATCTAACATATAATTCACCAAATGTCTGAGTGTCTGTCTGTCACAGCGTTTCTCCTCAGTGGCTCGAGCAATTGATCTGAAATCGCATCACCATTAGCATATGAACACACCTGACATAACTGTGAAGCCCGTTTGTGACTTTCACAAATCATATGCTGTATATTAGCATTTTTATGGTGTATCTATATCTATTTAGCCTACAGTACCTTTTGTGACCACACATGTTAAGGGAGGGGCGCTGTTGTTCATAGGCCATGCACAATCACACACAAACCCACACACACACACACACACACACACACACACACACACGGGGGGGGGGGGGGGGGGAGTGTGCAGGCAGCCGGGTGGGGGGGGGGGGGGGGGGGGGAGGGGGGGGGGTTCTGGCCCTGTTACAGATGTTGTCCAAAAATCATGCAGATCGGTACACAGTATCTCTGTAGCCGTTAAATGGAACGGGTATTTCTTACATTGATGCTCCTACATATTAGCATGCAAGCACCAGTTAAAGTTACTTTCCATCCCTCATATACTGTGTGCACAGTGCACATCCCATAACCCACACACTGCACATCATTTCGGAGCTCATATCTTTGAACGGGTAAGGGCTAGTTAGAATAATACAGAGATGGTCAAAATCTCAACCTCTGTTAGAGTTCTTAGAAATGTACCTTTTCCAACCACCAAGGTGAGGGAGCTGAACCCTAACCTAGTGATAGCAGCTAGGGTTGAGGCTCAAATACTGACAAATCAAATTCTGACATAATGTCAGTCAGCTTGCCTATAGGCAGACACATGGACATGACATATTAAGCATTTTTAGCTCCCAGAAGCTTATGCCCCTAATAACTACTAGACAAATTAGACAACTAGACAAATGCTTTACCCAGAATACTTTGCTGTCTTCTTCCCAGGATGCTTTGCTGTTGAGAGCAAATTTACAGCAATTCCTGACAATAATGACATTCTCTTAAATTGCTGTAAAAAAGTAATTTTCACTCCCAGAATGCTTTGCTGTTTACAGTATAAGACTGTCTGATACTAATACAGTATAATACTGTTCCGATTTTTGCTATTAATTTACAGCAAGGGCTAACAGTGTAGGCCCTATTTGTCAGCTGCAGACCCATAGAAAAAACATTACAAAGTGATTAATAATATGATTCTTCACCAATAGGTGGTGGCCGACATGCTCATGACTCTGACCATCCCTCTCAGGGTACTACAGTATCCAGGTGTAGGCCCTTTGCGCCTGCGACTCTTCTACTGTCGATACTCAAACCCTCTGTTCTACCTCTCCATGTATGTCAGCATACTTTTTCTGGGCCTCATCAGTCTGGACCGTTACCTGAAGATAGTCCGGCTATTTGGGAGATATGCTGTGCAGAAGGTCAGGGTTGGCCAGGTGCTGAGTGCAACTGTCTGGGTAGTGATGTTATCTTCAGGGCTGCCAGTCGTCATCCTGGCTGACAAGCCACCGCAGCTCTCTGGAGGCGAACTGGCGTGCAGCGACCTGTGGAGTGGGGTTGGTCTGCAAATGTTTGAGGCAGCCCACCACGTTTTTCAGGTAATACATGGTTAACTTTGCACTGTAACTGTCTAAATGTTACTGTTGTGATATACTGTATTCCATGTTAGTCATAACCGACCCAATGTAGAATTTATTATCCCCATTACTAGGCCAGAACAGCCGAAGGTGAGGAATTATGTTTTCGTTCCTAATATGAGTCTGTTCATGAGTCTATCCGTGAGACTGTCAGTGAGTCTGTCTGTCTGTCTGTGTGCATCTAATGTTTGGCACCGCCTCTGCATGTACACCCAACATGGGCCAAACCAGGGGGTCAATTGGGTATGGCAGAGGTATGTAGATTCCATACCCTGGGTCCAGGGGTGAAAATAAAAGTTACTTTTAAATATAAATCCATGAATGTCTCTTTGTCTATCTGTGCTGGTTATTATGTTGTTAAATTACAGTAAAATAACTACAAATGCAAAACTTTACAAAATGGTCACTTTAACAAGGTATTATGATTATATTCTCCACATCTTGACAGAATAGTATATTCCCAGGTTCCGCAGGTCAGCTGCACACACAGGTGCAATGCATTATTGTTAATTGTGGCACATTTACCAACATGCCAAGTTTTGCTGCACTTGAACAACTGTTCCAGGCTGCCATATCCAGCCCAAGAAACCGTAGAAACAGGGGGGAAAACTTAATGTACTTCTTAAAATGAATGTATCGTGCCTGTTGCTAAGGTATGGCAACATGACTGGTGTAACACCAGTCATGTTGCCATACCATAGCTTTTTCTGAACTGACGCCACTGGGCCAAACATTTCAAGTCAAACTCATGGTGTCTTTGTTGTGCTTTCTATTGATGTATTGTGTGCAGGTGGTGTTCTGGAGCACACTGGTTCTGATGCTGTTCTGCTACACCTTCATCAGCAGGAAGGTGTACGAGTCATACAAAGCCTCCAGGAGCAGCTCTGAAGTGACCAGTCGCAGAACCAATGCAAAGGTCTTCGTTGTGGTCGCAGTGTTTTTCATCTGCTTCGCCCCCTTCCACTTTGTCCTTGGTCCCTACATATTGATCAAGACCCGAATCACATCCAACCACTGCAGAGCACTGTACACGGCCGACATCGCATATGAGACCACCATTTGGCTGTCGACCATGAACGTGTGTCTGGATCCACTCATCTACATATTCCTGTGCAAGATGTTCCGGAGACAACTGACAACCACGTTCAGCCGCAAGACCCTCACAAAAGGCAAAATGGACATGTGTGTCACAGTGTCGACCGCGGTTTTCCCGGTGAACCTGAGCGCAACGGTGGGGGCCGATGGGCAAGGAGGGTTGCGGAGCTTATGAGAAACAACTAAAATAAGACCTTAAAACCCGTCGAAAACAGTTGCGTGCACTAGCGCAAAATGACGATAAAGGAAATCATTAAATGGAAAACATTAAATTAACTATGAAAAGCCTATAGGCCTTAAAACCTGGCAAAAACAGTTGCGTGCATTAGCGCATGATTAGATGAGGATAAATGAAATCATGGAAAACCTTAAATTAACTTCTGAAAATGCTTCTAAGCCTACACTAGCCTACACTAGCCTACTAGTAAAACTAGTGGCCCCAAATAACGTTTAAATATCTTGCAATTGGCGATGAGTCTCTTACTTAATCGTCAGAGTGCCTCTCATTTTCAATACATAAAGGCTAAGCTATATAACCTCTCCATCATCGGCAATAGTCAGTGGTGTGTGTGTTCCCCACACTCCCAAGCCCCCACCGTTGCGCCAAGGTTCACCGGGAAAACCGCGGCCGCGTCACAGTGTGTGACAGGAAAGGCTGTTTAACTTAACTTCACATTCACCAGGCTTTCATTACAGGGGAAAGCCTGGTTGCTATCCAGAGCAATGTATTCAACCCGCGGCCAGTGGGCCGCATGCGGCCCCTACAGCATGTCTCAGCAGGTGTCTTTCTGCTTTCAGTGTGGAATCATTTGCAACAATAGGAACAAGTTAGGTTTGTTTCCAAAATGTTATTAGTAATTCTCGGTTCAAGAATTCTTGCCAGCAAAGTGAACCTGTGTTTTGTAAACCTTTTGACTGATGTTATCCGGTTGTAAGGCCGGATATCTTGGACAATATAATGTCCAATCAGACACAATTGACCATGCTTCACTTGACATCATAATTATAATTAATTGTTAACTCTTTTCTGACCTCTGAGTGGACATTATATTGTAAAGATATTTAGCCTTACAACCCGGATAAGCAGAGCCGGTTCTGGCCCCACGGGGGCCCTAAGCATGATTCTGCTATGGGGTCTTCCTGCGGGTGCGAGCGCAGTGAGCGCCCGCGAAAAAATAATAATATATTTTATCTTTTTTTAATCCATTTTATAATGGGATTTTTTTGCTGTTTTTTTTAAATATAAATAGGCCAAATTGCAGAATCGTCACGCAATGTAGCATCAAATAGCCTAACATAACAAAGGACTGTACAAATACCCCCAAATAAGCATAGATGTAGGCTATGCCAAGACGATGATCTGAAACATATTATAGTAGGCTATATAATTTGTAAATATACATATAGCACTAAATCCTCCGCCTCCCCCCCAAAAAAATATATATAAATGAATACATAAAAAACAAGAGGCAACATTTTTCTTTTGCTATTTTTGATTTGTTCTTTTCTTATATATATATAAAAAAATAAAACTTCCCCATAGGGGTGCTGGAGCACCTGCAGCACCTATAGTTCCCACGGCTATGGCCGGAGCCACCGTCTGTGCCAAAACATCACATTCACTTTCAGCTTACTACAAATGGGAGCATTTAATCTATGCACAAGGATTTAAGGATGTTATATTTATAATGATTACCAGAACATTCACTACCTGTGGCCATGGAGTACTCCGTTGCCGTTGGAACGGAAATAAACTTTTACGCGCTGTTAGACAGTGTCAAGCCTTGGCTTGGCTCCTCTCCTCTGAGGCGCAAATGACACCCCTGGTGGCGACCGAGTATTTCCCGGTGAATCTGTGCGCAATGGTGGGGGCTTAAGTGTGGAGGACACGAACCACTGACTATTGCTGATGATGGAGAGGTTATATAGCTTAGCTTTTATATTATGTTATGTAATGTAATCTTGCCGATTTAGTAAGAGACTCGTTTGCCAATTGCAAGATATTTAAAAGTTATTTGGGGCCATGATGATATCCTTTCATCCCACAACAAGGATGTATATTGTCTGTGTTATTGTTTACATCCACAATTATTCACGTGTGGCAAGATCGCGGTTCACTAGTTTTTAGTAGGCTATAGACTCGAGGTGGGTGAAGCCTTTTCAGAAGTTAATTTAATGTTTTCCATTTAATGATTTCCTTTATCCTCATCTAATCTTGCGCTTATGCACGCAACTGTTTTTGCCATGTTTTAAGGCCGTGTATGCTTTTCAGAAGTTAATTTAATGTTTTCCATTAAATGATTTCCTTTATCGTCATCTTCCGCTAATGCACGCAACTGTTTTCGCCAGGTTTTAAGGTCTTATTTTAGTTGTTTCTCATAAGCTCGCAACCCTCCTTGCCCATCGGCCCCCACCTTTGCGCACAGATTCACCGGGAAATACTCGGTCGCCCCCTGGTGCAATTGACAGATTGTTGATAGTACTGACATTGGTTCTCAGTTAATAAGTAATATATTTAGAAATGGAAGTGGTATGTCCACCCTGCAAGTTCTTTCCAATATGACTACTGCACATAGAGCCCATATTGTAAGACACACTGGGGCAAACGGGGGCAGATGGTGACATTTAGCCTACTTTCTATCATACATAAAGGCTGTGCTTCATTCTCCCTCATAGAGGGGTTGGAGGAACAGTGCGCCACAATGGAACAGGAAGAAGAAATCTGATCAGATAATTATATCCAGGTTTATATGATTTATGTCACATAATTAGTTATTCTATTTATAGTGACTCATAGGCAGTGTTGGGGTCTGTTACTCAAAAAAAGTAATGCATTACACACTACACATTACTTTAGAAAAAAAGTAATGCCTTACATTACTTGATTACTCCCTGGAGACAGTAATAAGTTACACTACTCGTTACATTACTTTTGCGTTACTCTATAAAACAATCACCTGAGATGCATTGTCAACATATTATATTCAATGTACAGTATTAGATATGTATTAGATATAATAAATATATACATCTAATATAATACAGTTATGTTCAATGAAGTGAGTCCCAGGGCTCACTGGTGGTCATTTTAGCGGAGAGGAGAGGAGAGGAGAGGAGAGGAGAGGACAGGACAGGACAGGACAGGACAGGACAGGAGAGGAGAGGAGAGGAGAGGGTCATGCCATGCCATGCCATGCCATGCCATGCCATGCCATGCCATGCCATGCCATGCCATGCCATGTGCTGTTAGTGTCACCCAGGCACAATGGGAGGCTCGGTGTACTGTCACACATTTATGAGTTACTGAAATTAACTCATAAATAGCACCGCTCACTTCACACTTGGTGTGATTTTTACCCCACTGTTTAATGTGAATACCGTTGGTGTGAAAGGTCTGTTGTCCTTTTCTGTGTTCACTCTACAGCTGGAGACCAGCAGGCACTGATTACACAGGATAATGAGCAGAATAATAGTGGTAAACATCACTATTAGGATGATTAGATAGGAGGGGAGGCAGTGACAGCTACCGGAGGAGCCGAGGCTACAGCTTTTCTAAACAGCAGGGGCGTCAATTGGGTATGGCAGGGGTATGCAGCTGCCATACCCTGGGTCCAGGTGGGAAAATAAAAGTTGATTTTAAATATAAATCCATGAATGTCTCTGTGTCTATCTGTTCTGGTTATTATGTTGTTAAATTACAGTAAAATAACTACAAATGCAAAATTTAAGAAAATTGTCACTTTAACAAGGTATTATAATTATATTCTCCAGACTTGTATTCTCCCCATCTTGACAAAATGGTATATTCCCAGGTTCCGCTGGTCAGCTGCACAGATGCATTATTGTTAACTCATCGGGTGCCCACGAGGTGTCTACACGCCAATCTCTTTGATGTCTCTGGAGGCCCAGCCGCAGTGCCCACGACGCGTTTGACGCGTTTTACTGTACTGTAGTTACTGTACATTGCTACCGCAATGAAGGATCTACCACGGTGATCAAACACCAACCATATGGGAAAAACACTACATTTCCCAAAATGCAGCGCGGTACACGTGACCAGCATGTGCCGTCTCCCTGCAGCCACTCACAAGCTTCTTCCTACTCTATCGTCCCTCTATGTATCCTAGTACGTATCATGACGAGTACTAGTATTTTCCCATGCGGAGTCTCGGCGGAGAAACGTAACATAGCGGATTCTTCTCCTATTCTAGATTTTTCAATCATCATGTTCAATGCGCGGTCCTTTCTACCTACCGTGACACAAACGCTGTGGCCCAGGTTTAGTAAAACGTGGTCCTGACTGAAAGAAAACATTATCATAAAAAGAAACAGGATATCCTGGGATTACATTTACTCGGATCATGGATACTATTTTCCCAGTAACGCAGAGGTACGTAACATGGCGGATTCCTCTCCTTTTTCAATCACCATATTCAAAACGCGAACCTTTCTACCGCCCGTGACACACGCTGTGGCGTGTGTGTCACGTAAAAAGCTGTCCTGACTGAAAGAAAAGATCATCGTGAAAATAAACTGTACATACTTGGATTACATTTACTCAACGTATTACGGATACTTTTTCTACGACGTGAAGGTACGTAAATGACGTGTTGCCATGGAGACGGTGGGCCCCTGCGAGGGTAACCCTTGAATCACCGTGGGCACCCGATGTGTTAATTAACTTTAACATGCCAAGTGCAGCTGCCATAGCCAGCCCAAGAAACCATAGAAAAAATAAAATGTACTTCTTAAGATAAATGTCTGTTGCTAAGGTATGGCAACATGACTGGTGTAGACACCAGTCATGTTGCCATACCTTAGCTTTTTCTGAACTGACGCCACTGCTAAACAGTGGCTCTCAAGCTGTTGAAGCTGTTGATCAAGTGAAGGAAGGAATGCAAGGAAACAGTGTAAAGGAGACACCCTACTTTCAAAAACAAACAAACCAACGTCACCATGTCACAAACGCTTTACTCCATGCGATGGGAGATGGGATTCAAACTCCAGGCAGCCATATCGATGCACAGCAGGCCCATTAGCAAACACACCCCAGGGAAGGAACACACACGTCGTTAAAATGTTATCTATATTTATTTAATAGTGTTTTGTGAAGAAGCACTTGTCAGACTAATGGGGCATAATGAAGT
The DNA here is from genome assembly GCF_963921795.1 of Nannobrachium achirus. Taxonomy (NCBI): domain Eukaryota; kingdom Metazoa; phylum Chordata; class Actinopteri; order Myctophiformes; family Myctophidae; genus Nannobrachium; species Nannobrachium achirus. Next base: position 60,067,473 of record NC_137813.1, read on the forward strand.
GAAATAGCAAGTCTCTGATTATTTCTCTGTAAAGCAATAAAGCTTCACTATGGTCTTTGGCTCATTGTATGATGGAGTGTTGAGCTTAAAGTGGATGACACACACAGGCACGCACACACACACACACACACACACGCACGCACACACACGCACACACACACACACACACACACACACACACACACACACACACACACATGCGCACGCACGCACACACACACACACACAAACACACACACACACACATGCGCATGCACACATACACACGCACGCATGCACACACCAACAAGACATAAAACAGCATGACATAAAAAAGGAAATTTCACACTGCCAAGTGAGGAGATTTTAGGATGCATTTAGCATGTTTGTTATGTCCTGGCAACACAGGCAGTGTGAATATTACACCCATTAGGAACACAACTCACATACTGAGAACAGCGAAGGCAACAGGAAATTAGATTGTGGGGACACCAAGGGAACGCCTCTCCCAGGCCTGGTTTGATTGAGAGCTGAGGGCAGGCATGGGTAACCGCCCGGCTCCACCGGGCACGTCGAGCGCCGCGTCAATGTCAACGCTGGGAACGCTCCCGTTCTAATTAATGAAGGGTGCTCAAATTCGCCCCGGTTCATTTTTTGACGACGCCCCACGCCGGCAAGACGCTGTCTTCTTGGTGGAGTCCTGGCCTAATGAGGGAAGGGCATGCACCTGGGTGGACAAAATGTAAAACTAACAAAGTTGCTGTGTGGACAATGCTTTCTTTCGCATCAGTGTGTTTTGGAGGTTTGTTTGGAGCCAACAAAATTGAACTTGTTTTCTTCAGTTCTTTTAATGGGACAGTTCTGTTAATGGAAAACCACGTTGGAAGGTGAAACTGCAGGCAACCTCATTGTCAGCAAACCTGGGACGGGGGCCGGTGTCCTTACACACACTAAGGAGATGTCAAGCTCTCCTTACAACGTGTTTAGGTCTATATTTGTCAGACTCATCTGCTTGCGTTTTGCTAAGAGATCTGTTATAGTTTAATACTAATTCATTTGGGAATATTCTTCCTCCATTGACTTGAATGAGAAAATGCTAAAATGAAACTTTTCCCAAATATGGAGATGACTGACATCATAAACGTCTGACATCATAGACCGCATGAGACAGACACAAATTATGTCCATAGATTGGCTTAATATTGATGAAATCAGGGATTTCCATATGTGGGCATAAAAGGGACAAGGACAGATACAGAGATCTCCATATATGGCCATTAATTTATTAGTGAATATTTTCCCCATAGACTTGAATGGGGAGAATTCAAATGGTAATTGGGACTCGCGTCACGACAACTACACTTGCAATTTCCCAAAATTGCATTCTTTCTGTTTCTATAGAGTAACAAAGTCATGACATGACGTGGAAGTAATTCCTCTATGGAGAATAACAATGAGTCATCTTAAAATCGTCTCATATAAGCATTGTGTGGTCCAAAAATAAACAAACGGTCTCCGCGATATTGTCGGGGAGGTGGCTCTGTATGGTTTATGATAGTCAGTCGCTCATATTCGAGACAGTATGTTTCTGGTGAAAATGTAACTAATTTGGCATTTTCTCACCAGCAGTTGATTCTTCATATCCATATGAGTCAAACCGCTGAGATCCTTTGTTGTGGGCTCGCCTGAAAAGCGAGAACACTATGTTATCTTCATTATTGCCAGACCCATGAAATGGGTAGGCCTACATAAGCAAATGTCGGTCTGTCTGTCCGGGTTTTCTATATAAAGGGTATATATGATGATGACATGATGATGACATGCCTACAAAAGGCATGATGTCATAAATGATGATGACAGACAGGGGGTCTGGCACAACCAGGTTGACCTGGTCTAGTTTATAGAGTTACGCCGCGTGAGTTCCGTCGCTCGTCGCAGACTGTACAAAGGCAGGGCCCTTAGCCAATGAGGTGCAATTGAGGTGTGGAATGTCTGGGAGTGGTGTTAGCTGGAGTATTGGTTGAGCTTCACATGACAGTTAGCACGCTGCAGAGTATAGTCACGAGTGAGCCCACACTGTTTCGTAGGAACAGTATCTCTAGTTTATGTTTGGAACACGGTTCTTATATGATGTGATATGAAAAAAGGTCTGGGAATTCAGAATGGGGGGAAAATCTAACCTTGGTTCGAAGTGAAGCGGTGAATTTTCATTCCAAGTGTTCTAGAGCTATGAAATCTGTGTTCTAGATCTATACATTCTGTGTTCTAGATGTATACTTTCCGTGTGTTTTAGTTCTATATTTTTATGAATTCTTAATGAATGAATGATTTTGCCTGGAGGGCCAAATTGTCATGTGAAGCTTGACCAATCCCCAATACTGCATGCACGGTCATTGCACTAACATGACACGGACACGGGACTCCTTGGAAGCCTATGGGACAAACAATACGGGACAGACAAAGCCACTCCTTGGAAGCGGCTTTCACCGCTTCAAAAAACGGGAACCAGGTAGGACGTGTAAATGACGTCAAACTTCACTGCTCTATTAAACCTGCCCAGAGGGTAGCGACTTCAGGTGGTCCACGTGACGCCGTGCGTCCTCTCGGTTGGCGTGCACATAGTAGAGCAGGTAGGCGATGACCATGGAGAACCAGAGGAACATGGTGACCAGCATGGCCACGTCGGTGGTCCTCCTCAGTGAAAGGCACAGGTCCCAGTCCTCGGCCAGCAGCACCAACGGCTTTCCCACTGCCCCTGAGAACAGGGGATCAGACCAAGGGATTAGATCAGGGGTCTTCAACGTTTTCAGGCCGAGGGCCCCTTAGCTGAGAGAGAGAAAGACCAAGCAGGGACACCCTCTACATATCTATACTATAATTTTGCGAATGTCTGAGTGAGTGAGTGAGTGAGTGAGTGTCTGTCTGTCTGTCTGAAACAGCGTTTCTCCTCAGTGGCTGGAGCAATTGATCTGAAATCGCATCACCATTAGCCACTAACCCTAACCGAAGTTCTGTTCAGATTCACTACACCTTCGTTCTGTTCGGGTCATTTTGACCCGGGGGGTATTTGGTTTAAAAAAAACAACACTAATATAAATGTTAACTTAACAAATCATCATGGTACATTGACTTTGACTCAATACCAAACAATTCATATGATATATATGGTAAATGTTTGCATTCTTGCTTTGCTATATCACATTAAACACTGAAAGAGCTAGGCGTTTTTAATGATTTCGCTGAAATTCATGTAAAAAAACTACTTTATTTAATACTGGGCAATATTGCTCATGCTTATAGGACAAAATTAAAATCAGACAATATTTTTATGAACAACATGCCCATTAATTGAATACTTGTGGTTCAACAGGACATCATTCTCACATAGAGCTGAACACACATGTGAACACACATGAACATCACATATGAATATACACTTGAAAGTATACACTAAGACAGAGGTTTTCAAACACTTTGGTCTCAGGGCACCCCTGTAAACATCATTTTCATCCACAGCACCCCTGAAATACAGTGTTACTTTACAGCACCTTATGTTTATGTAAAATAATGTAAAATTTGCCCTAAGATACAATACAGTCACAAGGAAAACTTCAGATAAGTGAGGGGTGAGGGGTGAGGAGGGGAGGGGTGAGGGGTGAGGGGTGAGGAGGAGAGGGGGTGAGGAGGGGAGGGTGAGGAGGAGAGGGGGTGAAGGGTGTGGGGGGGTGAGGGCGATAGGAGGGGGAGGGGGGGAAGGAGGTGACTGTGTGTCTGTGTTAGTATACATGCTTTCTTTTATTTCTGTGCATCTGGGGTGGCGGGGGGGGGGGGGGGGGGTGGGAGGGAGTTGGGGGGTTGGGTTGGGGGGTTTGGAGGGGAGGGGGTAAGGGCGAGGTGAGGAGGGTTGGAGGGGTGGAAGGGGTTAGGGGGTGATTGTGTATCTGTGTTTGTACATGATTCCTTGCATTTCTGTGCATCAGGGGTTAAGTGTGGGGAGGGGGGGTGTGGAAAGGGGGGGGGGGGGGTTCGGAATGGGGCTTCGGAAGGGGGGTGTTAGAAGTGGGGGTGACAAGTGGGGGTGACTGTGTGTCTCTGTTTTGGCATAATACTGTGTATTTCTGTGCATCTGTGCTTCCGGGTCAAAATGACCCGAACAGCACTTAAGGTTCAAAAAATATGAGGGGGGTGTAGCATGGGTGTAGTGCAAAAATATTTTTTTTACATGTTCATCTCAGAAGAATCTTTAAGGCCAGTGAGTTTCAGGTGGAAACAATTTAAACTTCTACCTTTTTTTTCCAAATGAAAATGCAAAACGGGTCAAAATGACCCGAACAGCACTTAAGGGTTAAACGAAACGGGTATTTCTTACATTGATGCTCCTACATATTATCATGCAAGCACCAGTTAAAGTTACTTTCCATCCCTCATATACTGTATGCACAGTGCACATCCCATAACCCACACACTGCACATCATTTTGGAGCTCATATCTTTGAACGGGTAAGGGCTAGTTGTATAAAATGCATGATGCAGATTTTCATCAATCTCATAGATACCGTAGATTCATAGGCTTGTTTGACAGCAGTAACTTGACCTTTCACTCTGTACTTGGTCTGCTCTTTTTCCTCTCTACACCAAACCTATTTGCCGAAAATAGCTGATCTACAAGCTCTCAACGCCTCGCAGCGCCTCGCAGGCGTCCTGAACAGGGTGGAGATAGAGTGTGCCAAAGTTGGTCTCAGGCTAAACGCTAAGAAAACTGAGGTTATCACCTATAACCTACCTGATCACTCACCTCTGACAACAACAGAAGGAGCTGTGTTGAAGGAAGTCAAGGACTTCAAGTACCTGGGCGCATGGGTCGACTCAACTGAGAAAGACCTTAAAGTAAGGAAGGCACTCGCTTGGAGGGCCCTGAACGGCATGAACAGTGTATGGAACTCTAACCTCCCCCGCCAAATCAAACTTAGCTTCTTCTTTGCAACGGTGGAGTCTGTTCTCCTCTATGGCAGTGAATGCTGGACCCTGAAGCCAACCCTGCAGAAGTCTCTAGACGGGTGCTACACTAGAATGTTGCGTGCAGTACTCAACATCAACAGGAGTGCACATGTTACAAACGAGAGCCTGTATGAGGGAATACCAAAGGTAAGCGAGAAAATTGCCACCAGAAGAATGAGACTAGCAGGACACTGCCAAAGACACCAGGAGCTTCCAGCCAGCAAATTGGTACTGTGGGAGCCAACACACGGGCACCGGCCGCGAGGACGTCCCACAAAAACATACGTGGACATACTCAAGGAAGACGTAGGGACACAGAACACCAATGAGCTGGCCAGATGTATGGAGAACCGAGATGACTGGAAACAACGATGGAGGGCTCGTCTGAGGACGACCTAGATAGATAGATAGATAGATCATTGCTGCCAGGCAGACACCTTGTATCTCTGTATTTAAACTAGTTTTATGTTTTGTAATGTAATGCTCTACTTTCATCATACACACAATATCATTGAAAATAGCACATAGGCTATAGTCAATGTGTGTTGTCTGCTATTTTCACAATAGAAAACCAAGTCATGTATTATTAGTACTTTTCTTTTAGATGTAAAGGAAAACGAAGCCTATCCTTACCTCCCCCTGACCTTTCTATTGTACATACCATTTATTTTGTATTGTTTTACCTTTTTTTACTTTTTATTTGTCTGTCATTCTATGTTATACAAGTTAAAAAAGGACCCAAATTCAAAAAAGCTCAATGCTTTCTTTTCCTTTAGTTGACCGTGTACCAGCTCGGTACTGTCATGAAACATTTCCTATGAAAACTTCTAATCAAGTCTTCAATCAATCAATCAATCAATCAATCAATCAATCAATCAATCAATCAATCAATCAATCCATGTACCGCCAACTTTATTGTAGTTTGGTTAACATTGAGACAGACATACAATTTATGGATTTGTAGCTTTAAATGCTTTCTTCTGTTTTTACTTCTAAGGATTGATAATTTACCCAGATCAGGAAGGTCAGAGGTCAGGCAGATGACCTCGGCCAGTGAGGAGGGGTCCAAATCCAACTGGGGCATCGATAACTGGCAGGGAGAGAGTGACATTTTGACGTCATTACATCTATCTATAAATGCGAGAAATCTCTGTCTGTCTGCGTGTGTGTCTGTCTGTAATCCGCGTATCTCAAGAACCGTTCGTCCCACCGGCTTCAGATTCGGCACGCGCGTTCCCCGCCGCGGCACGGAGTGCAGTGCCGGGTCTCGACCCGACCCGACGCGCGGTTTTCCCGAACCGGCGAGAAACGTTCGGAATCTCCTTATGCGGGGTTGATTGTTGACATCAGGCTGTTCCGGAGGAAATTGGCGAAAGCTCTGACTCATTGTGACATCACTTCATAAAAGGCTCTGACATCACGTACGCCACATGAGTCAACAAAAAATCTCTGTGAGTGTGTATGTATGTATGTAATCCGCGTATCTCGAGAACCGTTCGTCCCACGGGCACGCGCGTTCTCCATATGGGCATAAAATGAATGCCCCCATATGAGAATCGTTCGTCCCACGGGCACGCGCGTTCTCCATATATGGGCATAAAATGAATGCCCCCATATATGGGCATAAAATGGATAAAGGGACACAGACAGACAGATTCAGAGATCTCCATATATGGGCGTGAAATGGACGCAAATAGACAGATATCTCCATATATGGGCATATATGGGCATAAAATGGACCCAGAACTATATGGACGCAAATGGCATATATGGGCATAAAATTTACGCAGAATCAAAAAGATCTCCATATACGGGCATAAAGGGACACAGACAGACACACAGACAGACGGATACAGAGATCTCCATAAATGGGCATAAAATGGACGCAAATGGCATATATGGGCATAAAATTTACGCAGAATCACAAAGATCTCCATATACGGGCATAAAGGGACACAGACAGACAGATTCAGAGATCTCCATATATGGGCGTGAAATGGACGCAAATAGACAGATATCTCCATATATGGGCATATATGGGCATAAAATGGACCCAGAACTATATCTGCAGTGATCTCCATATATGGACATAAAATGGACGCTGACAGACAGACAGATAACAGATATCTCCATATATGGGCATAAATGGACACAGGCAAACAGATGGTCAAAACGGGTCCTATGACAACAGGTATAATGGGGTTTGCATTAAAGGGCGGGGCATTCATTCCCTATTTACATTGTTCCGAGTTGGCCAGGTCGCCGACTAGACGCTGGGCCGCCCGAAGGGCGGCCCAGCTTCTAGTGTTGTATAAAGACAGATGTACATAATTATACAGCAGATGTCATTGCCTACTCACACACACACACACACACACACACACACACACACACACACACACACACACACACACAGAGTCACACACACACACACAGAGTCACACACACTTGCAGTTTGCAGTCACAGTGCCAGGGGTTGTGCGTGAGGTTGGCATGTGCCCTCAGTCCCCCCACTGCAGCCGGGTCCAGCGTAGAGAGCTGATTGGACGACAGGTCCAGGAAGCGCAGCGAGGACGCCAGGCCTCGGAAACATCCGGCCTCTAGCACGGCGAGCTGGACAGATACGACGAAGGGCGTGAATGAAAAACAACAATCTGCGTGATGATGTCGATCACAAGTGAGATTTCATGTCCAAAATGAACTGGCACCCTGAATCCAGTTCAGTCAGACAACTCATACAATACAGATTGATGCTCTGCACATTAGCGGACAACTATCTAAGAGCAGATCCGGGGCATCAATTGGGTATGGCAGGGGTATGCAGCTGCCATACCCTGGGCCCAGGGGGAAAAATAAGTTACTTTTAAATATAAATCCATGAATGTCTCTTTGTCTATCTGTGCTGGTTATTGTGCTGTTAAATTACAGTAAACATAACTACAAATGCAAAATTTAACAAAATGGTCACTTTAACATGGTATTATAATAATATTCTCCACACTTTTATTCTCCCCATCTTGACAAAATGGTATATTACCAGGTTCCGCAGGTCAGCTAAACAGGTGCAATTCATTGTTAATTGTGGCAAAATGTACTTAAAATAAATGTATCATGCCTGTTGCTAAGGTATGGCAACATGACTGGTGTCTTGCACGCTTTTGAAGGCGCGCGTGCAAGACACCAGTCATGTTGCCATACCTTAGCTTTTTCTGAACTGTCGCCACTGGAGCAGATTGATACCCCAAGGGGATATGGAACCCTTAGGCCGGAATTACACATTAAGCAAGACACCAGTCATGTTGCCATACCTTAGATACATTTATTTGTACATTTAATTTTACCCCTAGTTTCTACAGTTTCTTGGGCTGTATATGGCAGCCTGGAACGGTTGTTCAAGTGGGGAGAATACAAGTGTGGAGAATATAATTATAATACCTTGTTAAAGTGACCATTTTGTAAAGTTTTTCATTTGTAGTTGTTTTACTGTAATTTAACAACATAATAACCAGCTCAGATAGACAAAGAAACATCAATGGATTTATATTTAAAAATAACTTTTATTTTCCCCCCTTGACCCAGGGTATGGTAGCTGCATACCCCTGCCATACCCAATTGACGCCCCTGGCAGGCGGCACTGCCAGGCTGCCGGAGGAAAGTGCAATGACCATCGATTTTCTCAGCTGCTTGAGACAACACATGCAACACATCCAGAGGTGTCGCACCAAATTCTGGGCCCTGGGTACAAGGATTCACTGCACCCATCATGCGTGTAAACCTCTCAAGTATATCTGCCTGAACTAGCTCCCAGGCCATACACATCCTTTCAGTCATCAGTGATACAGAACTGGATTTGTGTGCCACGGGAACCATTTTCTTTCATGTGCGCACCTGGTTGTGTGACAAGTGCAGTTCAGAGAGCAGAGGGAGTCCAGAGAACGAGTCCCCAGACAGAGAACTCAGCAGGTTGTGATCCAGGTACAGACGCTTCGTCTGGCTGGGAAGCTCAGCAGGAATCTGAGGAACCAGGCTCACACACGCACGCACGCGCGCACGCGCGCACGCACGCACGCACGCACGCACGCACGCACGCACACACACACACACACACACACACACACACACACACACACACACATACGATGGAAGACCGTTAACTTATTGTCCAGATCCTTAAAGGGGAAGACCACCCATTTTCAATATTGAGGAGTTGTGCGGAAATAAAATAAAAGGTTACCCCTCTTCTGTGTTGCCTAGAACTGGAGGATTGATTTTGGGGTTTGTATTGTAAAGTACAATGTTTGATGTCATCAAGTTGTAATTTGCAATGCAAAACCCAAAATCAATCCTCCAGTTCTAGGCAACACAGAAGAGGGGGAACTTTTTATTTATTTCCACACAACTCCTCTAAGGTATATTAATGACATAGTTCAATATTGAAAATGGGTGGTCTTCCCCTTTAACCATGGGGTTTCCTTTTTAGTGAGAGTAGGTTGGCCATCCCTTGCTGAGAGAAGAACCAGGCACTGGTACCAGTTTATTTCTAAGGCTATCGATGGGAAGTTACCACCCTATATCACTCTACTACTTGACTGGAAAAACATAACTTGCCACACTTGAGGTTCCACCTGTTCAGTTCGAACTATAGGTAAATCAGATTTGCTTTGCTTTGATGCTCTTGTTTCATGGAGCACTCTACATGCATGCTAAAAATCAATGCTCCAATATCCTATGGTCAATTTAATAACATGCTCTTAAATCTCCCTACCTCAGTATGCAATTGTTTTTAACCTACTAATTCTCTATGAGAACAATTGTATTTCTTGTTGTTGTTGTATATTTGTATATGTCTTAATTGTTGATCTTTGTGTGTGTAATCTCGTCAGCATTGCATTGGTGTTTGTGTCACATTAATTAATAAACACACGCACGGAGCACATGCAAAAAAGCAGTCCATCTGTAACCAGGTGTGGTTATTTCATTAAAACCATTGTTGGAAAATGGAAATAAGGAATTTAATTTCTTCATTCTATGTGTACTGTGCAGTGTGCATGCATGGATATGCTATTCATTATCTGGGTTATGCCGGCAGTGGAACTAAAGCAGAAAAAAAAAAACATTACTAATATCGTGAGTAATATCAATATCGAGGTATTCAACGACGTTAGCGAATATCGAAGCTTTTCCCTAACATTTGCTCAGTCTTATTTGTAATCAAGTATCACCGTCGGCCCTCCCCCGAACACGGGCCAATTGTGTTGGCATAGACGCCCGACAAAGCCGGATGCACCACAGTTGATTGGAACCCACAACCTCTGTGGTGGCGTCTCACCTGTGTCAAGCCCAGTCCACTGCAGCGGACAGTCAGCCCTCCATCCATTGATAAGGAGTGGAAACAGCCATTAGCATCCTTGGTTACATCGCTGCCACCTCCATGGTGCCAAAGGGCAGAACTTGATGATGATGATGATGATGACGACGACGACAACGACAACGACGACGACGACGACGACGCTGACGACGGCGATGATGATGATGATGATGCCATTGCCAGGCCAGACAGCAGAAGAAACAGAAGCAGAATCCTCAGGAAGTGCGCCACAAAGGAGACAAGCATCCCCTGCATCACATGGTGAGGCATTGTGGTATATATTGGATTCTGGATCACTCAGATTCAGTCAAACGGGGAAGAAAAAATTACCAGTTCTGTGGTTTTCTGTTAGGCTTGCTCGGTTTTGCTGAATCTCATTCAAATCAACAGCATCTCTGAAGCATCAGCTGTGTGGCACACAGCTTGACGTGTTGGTTTCAAATATGTGCCAGCAGACATATAACAGTAGGTCTACTCTGTCAGATGCTAAAATGGCAGCGTTGCCACATCCATGGAAATTAAGAGACCTGCCTCATTCTGTATGTCAAGTGGTAGGCTATGTATGTCTCAGTGCTCAAGCCAGGCAGTAGACAGTTTGTTTTTTTCGTTTATCAAAATCTCTGTCCCATTTCCTCTGAACTCGTCCGTTCAGTCGCAGCCTACTGTAGATGTGGACGACAAGTTTCTGCCGCGGCAACATCGTTCAAGCTGACGTCATGACAACTTTCCTTACAAATTCCATGTGAAGGTTCTGGAGTGGACGACGACCAGACTCCTTTTTCAGATGTGTGTGTATGTGTGTGAGTGTGTGCACATGCGTGCGTGTGCACGGGAGGCGGTCCAGCGACTTAAATGTCAAGTGTGACAGCTGAGGTCTGGTGAGGATGCAGTCGCCCTGTAGAGAGATCAAAAAGAGAAAATGTCGAGCTTAACAACGCCCTTCCACCCTGAGCACCAGCGGGCGCCCTGTGGTTCAGAAGGGATGCTCATGCTGAGTGCAGTGGCAGGAGAAGTTAAAGTAGCATACCCCACGTAACCCCTGTTACGTAAGTACTAGTTCGGTATTCAACATTCTTGAGTAAAAGTCAGCGGCGGCTCCTTAGAATTGTGACTGGGGGGGCTATGGGGGATCTGGCTTTTTTAGAGCGGGAGCAAATTCATTTTGGCAACAAACAATAATGAATAGAACTAATATGACAAACGTGATTCACTCGCACCTAGGTTATGGATAACTGAACAGACCAGATCATTGGCAGTTGCAGCTCCAAATCTGAGGACTGTAGGTGATCGGATAGGCTTTTTGTGAGGCTGAAGATGCTTTCCAGCATAAAAAAAGTATGTTTTTATAGTATGGTTTACATAGAAGTCAGTCAATTGTCTTTCACATATGCATATACATTTTATTTATTTATTCCTTAAATATTTTTCATCAGTATTGGGTTTGTGGGGTGGGGGGGCTTAGGGGGTGCTAAGCCTTCATCAGGGGCCTTCCTCAGGGGCCCTTCATAAAGCCCCCTCTAGCCCCCCCTCAAAAATGCATGCAGTATGTCCCATTTCACAGGTTGGTCATGCATACAAATCTTTTTAACATAGCCAAAGTATACATATACAGTTACCACTGATACTGAGATGTTGGAGGGAACTCTGTCTGTACTGTGATTTTTCTTTTGCCGACCAGTTTCAAATAAAACACCATAGAAATGATCATAACATACATGTTCTTGAGCAGAAATGTGATCTTTCGATCGCTTGTCATTCTGTTTCACTCCCAGCAGTGTTGTCTGTCTTCCATTAAAAACAATAAAATACAATACACTATGAAAGAGGACATTAAACTGATCTAATGTCAATCAGTAAACCAGAAGTAAAACATTAAAATCAATCATTGATGAATCATCCATGTCTGACCTGCTCGATGAAACACCGCAGAGAGGATTCACCCGTCCAGCTGCATCATCCGTCCACTTTCTGCCAGCGGGTTCATATGTATCACTGTTGGAGAGAGAGAGAGAGAGAGAGAGAGAGAGAGAGAGAGAGAGAGAGAGAGAGAGAGAGAGAGAGAGAGAGAGAGAGAGAGAGAGAGAGAGAGAGAGAGAGCCCGCCTTCTCACCAGTACCCGCTCCAGAGACCATATCACTCCTGTCCTCCACGACCTACACTGGCTCCCTGTCATACAACGCATCCACTACAAAATCCTACTAACCACCTTCAAGGCACTCAATAAACTGGCTCCCTCCTACCTATCTGACCTTATTCATCCCTACGTCCCAACCCGATCCCTCAGGTCCAGTGAAGCCAACCTCCTGGAGGTCCGCAAGGCCAAGTACCGCACCTGGGGGGACAGGGCCTTCTCTGTCTCTGCCCCCACCCTCTGGAACGCTCAAAAACCCACCTCTTCAGGATAGCCTACCCCAGCTGAGGTCTGGAATTTATGCCCAGAGTCCCCGACTGACTTTTATCTTTTTAATTGTTGAATTTACTGAATTTACTGTTTTTATTCTAATAAAGTTGTTTTTTCCTTTGTTGTTCAGTGCTTTGGGTACTTAGAAAAGCGCTATATAAATCCAAGCTATTATTATTATTATTATTAGAGAGAGAGAGAGAGAGGAGAGGTGGGGTGGGGTGGGGTAAGAGAGGGGGTGAGTTGGAGGATGCAAGAGAGATTGAGTTTGAGTTAGATAGTGTAAATTGGTGTAAAACACAAATTAGATAAAGAGAAAAATATAGAGAGATAAAGGATGAAAGTCAGAGAAAAGAGTGGGTAAAGGAGAGAGGGCATGGATTGGTGACTTCTAAACCAGATTGGTATCAAATAATTGAAAATGCTCACGTTGACAGAGCTAATACTTCCACAATGCAGATTATGAAACCATGGGATACATTTCTTCCCCTCCCTGAACCTTTAGCGTTCTCCTTTTGATTTTAGCTCTTATTTAGTCTTATTGCTGGCACATTAACAGAACGGGTACACATTATTGTGTATCATTATTTTATGCTTTAACTATTGAAAAATAGCAGATAAGCTCACAGCGAGTGCCGCGCTGCGAGCTTGTAGATCTGCTATTTTTGAAAAATCATGAACATTAGAATTTTGACCCGATTCTATAAGTGTCTTTTGAATCCTTCTAAGGTTTTTTGAAAAACCTTTTCCATGTCAGCAATCTGGCTTAGCCATTGTCAAAGAAAAGGTCCTTTTCACTTAACTGGAGCTCAGATAGTCTGTTCTTGAGAGACTACTATGTCAGTGGTTCTCAAACCTTTTCATGTGAAGGACTCCCAAAATGATATTTATTTGGCCACGGACCCCCATTCAACATATTTAGTTCCAGGGACCCCCCAGAAGCAAAATTTGAGTTACAAACGTTCACTTTGAAAATACATATATTCAAAGATTTGCACACATTTTCACGACTTCTTCAAAAATAGCAGATCTACAAGCTTGCAGCGCGGCACTCGGTGCCGCGCTGTGAGCTTGTATATCTGCTATTTTTCACTGGTTAAAGCATTCAATAGTTCTAGGCCTAAATGGGTTAAGGGAAATATTTGACCGTGCTTTACTACTTAAAGCAGAACGTTTTACAGAGACCTTCTAACCTGGGCTGATCCTCTAATGTAGATATTTCTGATCATGTCCTGCCTTGTTGTCACTCCTAGTGAGAATCATAGTGTCCTAAATCCTGCCTCCTCCTGCGTTTTCATCAGTAGCCTACCACTGTGCCACCGTTTCCGAGCTGAGATCCTACATTGTATGGTAGATCACTAGACTGTTATGAAATACATACCGGTATGTCCATTATATCTGTTGTGTCTGGCTGCTGTGATTATTATTATTATTATTATATGACTTTATTATTGAACTCTTGTCATTCATGATTTTATGGTCATTTCAATGTTTGTTCCCATTTAATGGAATACTGACCGGTTCATTGATCAATTTTGGTGATATAGTGGTCCAGGTGATGGGAGGAAGGTACCAATGATCTAGTGTGGGTTGTTAACTACTGCATGTACAGTAGTATGCATGATTTGAACATGCAACCTAAACTTGTTTATCACAGTAGTGCAATAAAACCTTTTTTGAGCGGTGGTCTCGCCGCTCCTGTGTTTGGCTTTCGCTATCTGTAGCTGGCCGTGTCTGTAGCCTGCCATACCTCTCCTGACTACACACACACACACACACACACACACACACACACACACACACACACACACACACACACACACACACACACACACACACAGCAAGGGGTCAATCGGTCAGGGGCCATTGAGGTCAACACAAGCCCAGAAGAGACCAGACCAGAGACACACGCGCACGCACGCTTGAACACACACACACACACACACACACACACACGCACACACACACACACACACACACACACACACACACACACACACCCTCCCACACACACACATAGAAATTTCACTAGCGAGAGTTGGATTAGATCATTTTAAGGTATTTGTACTTGAGTATTTCCAATAGTTTTACTTCTACTACATATACCTCAACCCCTGCATGTACCTCAAGGTGCCCAGGCCTCCACCGCTCAGTTCACACAGGTGTGATTTAGAGATCATGGCAGCAGTGGGTGTAGAGCAGACCTGGGCATTGTACGGCCCGGGGGCCGCATGCAGCCCTTTGGTTCACTCTGACCGGCCCGTGTACAAATTAAACACAAATTTTACCTCATGCATGGACTAAAGCTGCATTGCTTTTATTTTTTTAGTCACGTACATATGGACGCAATGCATAATGTACATCAGCATGTGTGCGTGATCATTGGATGTTGTCTCAATAACAAGCAGGTAGTCAGACTGGTCACGTCAAGACGACCTGCCTTACCTTACCCATCAAAATGGCTAAAGTGGCTAAGGGTCGATTCACACTCTTATAAAGAGCCTAACTTATTTCGTTTTGGCACTGTCCAGACCCAAATATGGGTTTCCCTCCCGGTTCGGGAGAGCATCAACCGACTAAACTCGGCTCAGCGGTGATGCAGAAATGTAGTGACCTCCCGACTTAATTTCGGTACTCAGCGGTGTCTTCTCATTAATTCAGCCCGGCTCCAAGTTCATATGTTCGGCTGTAAAGCCAAAGAAACAGCGGTCGTTTGGGAGGGAGACACGCCGACTTCCAAATGCTAGGCAGAAGAAGTGTGTTTTGAGTTAATGGAGGAAAGGTCGATGTTGTAAAAGAGTCCACAGCTAGAAGTACATGACCTTAGGGATGCCAAAAGTGGCCACAAGGGGGCAGAGTAGCAGAGCATGACACTGAGGAGGGATTTTGCTTATTTCTCATCGTGTGGTGGTTTATTCCTAAACCAGATGGTCACTATACTGACTTGTAAAATGCATTGCACTTATGAAAGGTAGTTATTGTTAAACATAGCATAGCTTTTCTGACTTAGGTACATCTTTGTGTAAACAGAAACTCCAGGAGCTCACAGTGGAAAGTGGTGTGAAGAAGTATCCCCGAAAGCCTATCATCTCCCCTCTCCAAGGGTGATTCAAATAGGCAGACAGACCTTTACTGATCCTGGGAGACATTCACTTGTCATAGTATAGTGCTGCAGAATTATGAAACAAATATACGGGTAGAGAACATAATGTAAGTGTCAGAGCAACAGTAATTAATCTATTATATAAAGACAACATACAGTAAATAGTGCATTTACGGTATATAGCGTCTGTTTTGTATTTTGTTATGGTTGATATCATCCATTTATCAATTCATATTGATAGTTAGATATGAATTATGATACATAATTATATGATTCATTTATTAGGTTATATTATGGACTAATGTCTGAATTTACAATATAGGAGACCATGTTTTGGTTGTACTGTAGTTCAAGCTAGTGGATTACAGGTCATGGTTATACTGTATCTCTGTCTTCTTGTTATGATAATGGGAACAACTCAATGAGTCCCACGATCTAACTGTCATAATCTGTATTCTTTATATGTATGTTAACTTACATCTTTGGGAGAGAGAATTAGCAAGCTGCCACTAGGATGGTATGCTCACTGTTTTGTCTCTTTGTCTGAGCAGAGGAAAGTGGACACCATGCAAAGCACCAACCTGCTCACCGGGAGAAACTAGGGGTGATTTTGCAGCAGTTTGAGGCTGAGCCTTGACTTTGACATGAGATCAAGTCCCCAGGAAGCAGCCCATACGGGTTTCTATATCAAATAGCAGTATTTAAATTGATAAAGATAGTGTGTTAGTGTAGTGGCTATGTATTTGACACATTGTAAATGGACAAATAGCTTACAGGCTTTTAGTTGGTTTCACACTTTTCTTGGATTTATCAGTCTCACCCCTGGCCCATTGATATGTGGGCTGTATCTCAAGTCTGCAAACCATAATATAGAAGAAAGATCATTACACACCATACATTTTTCATGCAATAACAATCTAGCTGTCTCAAACAACCTATAGCAGACCCTTTTGACATAGCGTAAGTTTAAAGTGTGTGGGGTGCCAGTCTTGCGCCTATTCACAAATACTTAGCTCTGAACGTGTGATACGGGAATATTCAATGTCATAGAACCGGCAGCATTTGCATTTTGGAATGTATTGTCTAATCAGTCACAATTTCTTGGCTATATGCATGTTCATAACGTGATTGTGTCAGTGTATTATTTTCATCAGTTCCAAATCATTTCAGTGTGCACAGTATGCATACTTGAATAAATATAAATCATAAATGTAAGTGTGAAATGAACTATAACGTGTCAGGTTTCTTATGATTATTAACAAAACAAGAGCTTAGCAGAGTCAGATAAATGACCAGTGTCCTCTCTCATAAGTGTCCATGCCACAGGGCAGGCCAACATCAGTGCTGTGTTTGCCGACACTGGAAAGCTTCAGTTTTAAAACAAAAAGCTTTGCCACAGACGACCTGTTTTACTTTTATTTCAAAGCCAGCCATCAAATCTTGCTCTGCGGCAAATATGAAACTGGTTGTTCTATATTAAAAGTATTTTAAAAGCCAAATGACGGGGAAAAGATGGCAAACTACTCTCCTTGTAGTGGTGTATATGTGAGCTTTTTAACGTCTCCAAACAAAACACAGGAGCACTCGGCACTCCACATGATTTTATTATGAAGTGAAACGTGTCTGCTATGTGCTCCATTTGTTATTTGACTTCAATATATTTTTCAGTCTGTATTTTATCTGTTTTAAGTTGTAGAGAAAACACAAGTGTCCCAGTATTCTGCAGCACACAGAGCACTGCCCTAGTGGGTTGAGACTACATGGTTCTCACAAATCCTTTAAGTCCCACCCCCTCCTCCTCTCTCACCATCAGTCTCTCTCTACGCAGACTTTAGTTCAGTGCATCTGAAATACGATACTGAAGAGAATGGCAGAAGTCGCCCCAGCTCCAGCTGCCGCCGCCCCGGCCAAAGCAGTAAAGAAGAAGGCCGCCGCTAAACCCAAGAAGGACGGTCCCAGCGTCCAGGATCTCATCGTCAACGCTGTGACCGCTTCCAAGGAGCGGAGCGGTGTTTCTCTGGCCGCCCTCAAGAAGGCTCTGGCCGCCGGTGGCGTCGACGTGGACAAGAAGAAGGTCATCGTTAAGAACACTGTAAAGAGGCTGGTAGCAAACGGCACCCTGCTTCAGACCAAGGGGACCGGTGCTTCTGGGTCTTTCAAGCTCAACAAGAAGGCTGAAAAGAAAGCAGTCAAAGCCAAGAAGCCTGCAGCCAAGAAACCCGCCGCGGCAAAGAAATCTCCCAAGAAGGCGGCAGCCAAGAAGCCCGCAGCCGCTAAAAAATCTCCCAAGAAGGCAAAGAAGCCTGCAGCTGCAAAGAAAGCTGTAGCCAAGAGCCCCAAGAAGGCTACCAAAAGTCCAAAGAAAGTGAAGAAACCCGCTGCCGCTAAGAAAACACCAGCAAAGAAGGCAGCCAAACCCAAGGCAGCAAAGCCCAAGGCGGCGAAACCCAAGAAGGCAGCCGCCAAGAAGAAGTAAACAGCCTCACAACAACCAGTTTAACACAAAGGCTCTTTTAAGAGCCACCCACAACTTTGATAAAGAGTTCCTATATTGTCTTGGTGCTGCCATTCAGGATCGATCAATTATGTGATTAGTTGTCATCAGTGAGAACTTGTATTAATTGATTAAGGTCCGTGTCGTAATAGAACTATGCAAAATGTCTAAATTAATTTAAGGCAACAAATGGGGCTACAGCCCAGCTAAAATACAATTAATGTATTTAATTACATGTTAACTAATGGTAGTTTGGAAGTTACATTTTATTTTCACAATCGGAATATAACTCCGTATTAATCTAGCAATATTTTCAGTTTTCTCTTTGCTATGACAATGCTTAATCTAATATGCATTTATGCATTATATTTTACTCCACTAGGAATTATTGACATGACATGCCTGACGTGTTCTTTAATCATTTGCCTCCAATAGATAGGACCACTTTTTATGCAAACGGTTAGTTTTCCATGGCCAATTGGCCATCTTGTTCAATATTTTGTAGAGAAATTATGCTGGTTGGTAAATGTGTTTAACAGTTCGTGTAAAATAAGATAGATTTGCCTTGCGAGCGTGCTACACGTCCCTGCGTAATATTGCACGTGTGTGAATAGTGTTTGATTCTACCCTAATACGAAGCAGGGAATTATTGCTCTTCAAACAATACATTTGGTGGCTCTTAAAAGAGCCGTTTTGGGGTTTGACAGTGACGGAAAGATTAAGCACGTTCTCCACGGATACGACGGGCCAGCTGGATGTCTTTGGGCATGATGGTCACCCTCTTGGCGTGGATGGCGCACAGATTGGTATCCTCGAACAGACCGACCAGATAAGCCTCGGCCGACTCCTGCAGAGCCATGACGGCGGAGCTCTGGAAGCGCAGGTCGGTCTTGAAGTCCTGGGCGATCTCCCTCACCAGGCGCTGGAAGGGCAGCTTGCGGATCAGCAGCTCGGTGGATTTCTGGTAGCGACGGATCTCCCTCAGAGCCACTGTACCAGGGCGGTAACGGTGAGGCTTCTTCACTCCACCGGTTGCCGGCGCGCTCTTACGAGCTGCCTTGGTGGCGAGCTGCTTCCTGGGCGCTTTACCGCCGGTGGATTTGCGAGCGGTCTGCTTGGTTCTTGCCATGGCTTCTTCTGGCTTAGTTGAATTCAGAATGTGTAAACAGCGCAAACGGCTGCCTTTTATTAGTGTCTGCAAGACGCCGTCATTCTATGATTGGTCAGTCGTCAGGAACCTCCTTCTTTGGGGAGGTACCATAAGTCACTTTCTACCGATTGGTGGGGAACACTTCACACTGGAGCTGCTGTAATAGATAATACTATGGAATACCACTTTCCAGCAAACTGAAAATACATTGTGTGTCATATGAGATGAGAAGAAACAAACATGTCTACTTGAGTGACAAAACAACACTTGACACAAGGATGCTTTGATGTATAAAGAGTATGTATGCATAATAGTAAAATCATACTCCAATTAATTTTTCCAATTATATCAATGTGCTCAAAGATCTGCCATCATGGACCATGTATTATGTTTTTTTTTTAATAGAAAGTCAATTAATCCTACAATTAAATACACCAATATAAACCGTTATGCCCAGTTATATTGAATTGTTGACTGAGAAGGCATCTTGTCTCAATATTTAACACGAATGTAATTAATGTTGGATAAATTATCAGCTTTCAATGCTGAATTAACTGAGGCACAATCCATGCAATGTACATGTATTGTATTGCCTACAAATGCTCATGACAAAATGAGCTTATATGAAATGTACATGTTTAAGTAATGGGGAAAATCTCTTTAAATTGAAACAGTGGGTGGCTCTTAAAAGAGCCTTTGTGGGGTTTGTCAAACGAATGAAGCAGGTTTATTTCTTGGCGGCTTTCTCGGTCTTCTTGGGCAGCAGAACAGCCTGGATGTTGGGCAGAACACCGCCCTGAGCGATAGTCACTCCACCCAGCAGCTTGTTGAGCTCCTCGTCGTTGCGGACGGCCAGCTGGAGGTGACGGGGAATGATACGAGTCTTCTTGTTGTCCCTGGCAGCGTTTCCAGCCAGCTCCAGGATCTCAGCGGTCAGGTACTCGAGCACAGCCGCCAGATAGACGGGAGCGCCGGCGCCGACACGCTGAGCATAGTTGCCTTTACGTAGCAGCCTGTGGACACGACCCACGGGGAACTGGAGCCCAGCACGGGATGAGCGGGTCTTTGCCTTCGCCCTGGCCTTTCCGCCGGTCTTCCCTCTTCCTGACATCGTGTAGGTTATTTCTGGAGTAGTAGCTCGAAGAAATGTGCTGGTTGAGAGCCGCGCGAGACCTTTTATATCTTCGACTAAAGAAAGGAAAGTGGAGTCTGTGTGCGGGTTGAGTGTGTTTGAGCTCCCCTCCAATCAGCATCATCGTCCTCCCTATGGCTCCTCCCAGAGCCCTGCCCCCTGTCTAAAAACTTTGCGTTCATCCCCAAAGAAGGAGGTTCCTCTGAGTCTGAGGACGTAAGGGAGGACAGGCAGACCCCCCCCCCCCCCCCCCCACACACACACACACACACACACACACACAATTCAATCCCCTATTCGTTTTTAGTCACAGCAGTTTACAGTAATATTACTAGTCAACTCTTCTTATCGACATGATGAGTCTTTCTCTGTGTTTTATTTATTTTCTTATACTATCTAAATTGTATTGAGGAAAAAATAGTGCTATTTTGTTTATACCCTGTATAAAATGACACAATGCAACATAAAGTAGCTCTGTTTATACCCTCTCCAGCGGTATATATGTTCCCCATTTTCATCTGTTTATATTTTATTTTTGACACTTGCTTTGGTGATATAAACGTATGTTTTCTCATGCCAATAAAGCTCATTTGAATTGATGTATATCCAATCCCTATGCTATATGATGTGTAATGGTACTTACTATTCATGTCGTGTTGAACCAAAAGGTCGTTAGGTTTAACACAATATCAGGGGTGGTGGGTGGGTTTGCAAGCATGTGAGGAAAAGGCAAGGAAAAAGTGATTTGGATTAGAACACAGGTCAGCTACGATGTTTAACGTTTAACCTTGTAATACATTAAATGTATTTTAGCAGGGGCCATTTGTCTCATCTCACATGTGACCGTGGTCCGTGGTGCATAAGTACAATTGAGGATACTCTTATAAAATTCAGGTGGTTGGCTCTTAAAAGAGCCTTTGTGGGTATAAATGTGGAACTGACAGTTTACTTCTTTTTGGGGGCTGCTTTCTTCGCTGCCTTAGGTTTGGCAACCTTCTTGGCGGGAGATTTCTTGGCTGCTGCGGGCTTCTTCGCCACTTTCTTGGGACTCTTTGTTGCCTTCTTCGGGCTTTTTGCTGCTACTTTCTTGGCAGCAGGCTTCTTGGCTTTCTTCGGTGATTTCTTGGCGGCTGCGGGCTTCTTTGCTGCAACCTTCTTGGGCTTCTTTGCCGCGGCGGGTTTCTTGGCGGCAGCGGGCTTCTTTGCTTTGACGGCTTTCTTAGCTGCAGGCTTCTTCGCCTTCACCGCTTCAGCCTTCTTGTTCATTTTGAAAGAACCAGACGCACCGGTGCCTTTGAGCTGGACCAGGGTGCCTTTAGCGACCAGGCTCTTGACGGCGATCTTAACGCGGGCCTTGTTCTTCTCCACATCGTATCCACCGGCAGCCAGAGCCTTCTTGACCGCAGCCAGGGACACACCGCTCCGCTCCTTGGAGGCGGACACGGCCTTGACGACCAGCTCAGCGACACTGGGGCCGGTCTTCTTGGGTCGTGGTGCTGCCTTCTTCTTGGCTGCTTTGGCCGGAGCTGGAGCTGGAGCGACTTCTGCCATTATAGTAATTTAGTCCTGTCTTCTCGAAACTTGATACTGACAAACTGACAGTGAACGCGCTGAAGGGGCTGGTCTTAAACACCACATGAGAACCATGTAGACTCAACCCACAGGGTCAGTGCTCTGTGTGCTGCAGAATACTGAGACAGTTGTGTTTTCTCCTCAACAAAAAACACATAAAACACAAGTGAATAAAAGTTTTTAAGTCAAAAGAACAAGTGGAGCAGATAGCAGACTAGTTTCACGTCCTAATAAAATCATGTAAAGCCCTGGGGACTCCTGAGTTTTGTTTTGGGACGTTTATAACCTCTCTACATGGAGAGATGTTGACCAACTTTCCTTTGTTATTTCTCTTTTAAAATATGTCCAACATACATTACCCTGGCAAATATTCACTGCACAGCAAGGGGAGATGTCTGGCAATGTATTACAAGTAAAACAAGTAATCTGTGTCAAAGTGTTTTGTTTTAAAATCATCATTTCCCAGTGTCTGCAAGCACACCTGTCCAGTGGCATGGCAACTTATGAGAGGACACTGTGGTCATAAGCTCTTGTTTTGTTATTATTCATTTTGACTCATTTCACACCTGTAATTATTGAAGAAAGTCCAATTATATATTGTTTTCCAATGGTGCCATTTACAACGAAATACATAGGTCAAACACACAAGACACAATTGAATTGTGTATGTAGGTTTATACTCAAATTGTATGATATGTCTATACGTGTGTATAGGCCTACGCGTGTAAGTAAGGGACCACGATAGCAGTGTTGTTTGTGGATGTAGCAAAACGAATTTGTCAATATACATACAGTATAGCCTATATATTATGTTTTTTCACCCCCAAATCCATGGTTGTATGTCAAGGCACTTTTGTAGCGTTGTAGCCAGGCCTTGGCTTGTAGGCTGAGTTTCACACTGCACAGTGCAAGTGGCCAAGAGGGGTCTGGGGACCACTCCCCAGCAAAATAAGTTAATATAGCATCACAATTATTTTAACCACTTGCATACTTTGACTATCAAAAAATTTGGCAACGTCACTTTTTCTTGTTTTGTTTTTTTCTCTATCAGTTTGGGGGTAATCTACACAACATATAGGATATATTATACACACCATGATCAGTGCTTATGGATTCGACCTCACTACAAGCTAAAAAGAATATTTAGGTCAGATCAGAGGCTACTATCATGCTCATACTTGTTGACTGTCCGTAATAAATAAAATAAAAAAGAAGAAGAAAAGTATTACATTTGCATATGAATGAGTTTTTTCGAACATAAAAACATTTGCATGTCAATGTCAAGAACAACCACAGTGCAACACAAACTCAGTGCCATGAGCTAAATTCAGTACTACTGGCCTTAGAATACTAGACAAATCAGTTTACGATAGGGGTGTCCTGTATTTTGCAAGTGTAAAGGCTAACACACTACAGATACTGCATTTAAAAGCTCAATTGAAGCCCCTTTTGTAATACAAGCGGTCATAATTTAAGTCGACAGTAAAAGGTTAATCTCTTTTCTTGAAAAGATGGGTGGTCCTTAAAAGGACCGTTGTGTTTAGAGCAGGCAGGACAGCTTACTTGGAGCTGGTGTACTTGGTGACAGCCTTGGTGCCCTCAGACACGGCGTGCTTGGCCAGCTCACCGGGGAGCAGCAGGCGGACGGCGGTCTGAATCTCCCTGGATGAGATGGTGGAGCGCTTGTTGTAGTGAGCCAGACGAGAGGCTTCACCGGCGATGCGCTCGAAGATGTCGTTGACAAAGGAGTTCATGATGCCCATGGCCTTGGAAGAGATACCGGTGTCAGGGTGGACCTGCTTCAGGACCTTGTACACGTAGATGGCATAGCTCTCCTTCCTGGACTTTCTGCGCTTCTTGCCGCCCTTTGCGGCGGTCTTGGAGACGGCTTTCTTGGAGCCCTTCTTGGGCGCTGGCTTCGCTACCTCAGGCATTTTGCTCTTTCTCTAGTAGATACTGAAGAAGGATTGACTCCCCATGCGGCTTAGCACCCTTATTTATACCAACCCCATGTAAATGAAGGGTACACATCCCTGCACAGGATTGGGTGATTCTGCCACAAGGAGGGAGGTGTCTTAGTTTCTGCAAAATGTTTTACCGCCCAGCCCTACAACATGCTCTATTGTCCCTCAAAATGAGCGGGACAAATGTCCCCTCCTATGTGGAAAGTCTCAGGTTGGGACTAAGTATATTATATACATTTAGGGTATATTTATTATTTCATTGAATAATGATATGCAACACGCCCATAGACAATTCCAGTTGTAACACAGTGTCTTTCAATGCAGAACATAATAATTAATTAGAACAGTCTGTGTTCATCTGTAAATAGTGTCACTATAACTGCAAAGCAGCCTATTGCTTAGCTTGATTCTCATTTCCCTTCCCAGTTCTTTTTAACCACATACTTTAATCATGTTTAATGTGTAGCTGCCGCTGTCTCTGACTTCAAACACCAACGGAAAGATGTGTGTAATCGTTTGAGATGAAATTAGGTGAAAGGTGACTCATTCTACAGTCCTATGGTTTTCACCCAGGCGCCGAAGCCCAGTAAAAAGTAAACATAGTTTAGTTTATTCATTTATATAAAAGTGAGTCAGGGAGTGTGAGTGCTGGCAAAAGTGGGCGTGAAGTTGATTTACATTTAATCAGATTCAATACAATTTATTCGTGATTTTAAATGCAAATTGTTTTTTAATGCACTATCGTGCTTACTGACCAGCCATGTAACAGTTGTACTTGTAATACGGTTAAATCCATGTTTGTTTACTGCACGCTTGCCTATAGGGTAGCAATCAGTTTACATTAAACTAGTGCAGGACAACACATTGGCATAGAATCAACTCTTTGAAGAATTGTGTGGGCGGCTCTTAAAAGAGCCTTTGGGTTGTTGGTAGATCAAGTCGAAATTATTAACCTCCGAAGCCGTACAGAGTGCGTCCCTGCCTCTTCAGGGCATAGACGACATCCATGGCGGTAACGGTCTTTCTCTTGGCATGCTCGGTGTAGGTGACGGCATCACGGATCACGTTCTCCAGGAAAACCTTGAGAACACCACGGGTTTCCTCGTAGATCAGACCGGAGATACGCTTCACACCGCCACGGCGAGCCAGACGGCGAATTGCGGGCTTGGTGATTCCCTGGATGTTATCACGAAGCACTTTACGATGACGCTTAGCGCCTCCTTTTCCAAGTCCCTTTCCGCCCTTCCTTTTTTTACTTTTTAAATAGACTTTATTGAAAATTTTGCAGGTTTACAATCATTTTGCAGGTTTACAATCATTTTAAGCATTCAAATAAGTCATAAATACAGTCATACATTAGGTAATAATTACACAATTATAATATAATATGTAAGGGCATTACTTTTTTTTTTTGTTTAACCCTCACCTTTCCTTCTTTTTTACATCGAAGAGAAAAGCATACAAAACAAGAAAATAGAAATATAATAAATATAGAAAAATAGAAATAGATGTTTTTTTTTTTTTTTTCTTCTTTTTTACAAGTTCAAAAGGTGCCATGGCTTCAGTTTGTTATGTTTAGAGTCCAGTGTTCGTTGCCTTCTGAGCTCAGTTTTTACTTGTTTGAAGACCACCTCCCCAGAAATGGTCTCCTGGTGAATGACCATGGCACTCCTAGTGTTCCACAATTTATTCACAACAGTGCAAATAATAGACCAAAAGAATTCTTGGTCCATGGCGGACATGTTTTCTTCAAAAACCCCGTACATTACAGCGTTATACGAGACCTTTATATTAAAACCAAGTTGTGACATTTTCCCCCATACATATCTTGACCTTTGACAATCCACGAGCAGGTGCTCTATGGACTCATCATCATTACAGTTTTCTACAGGACATTTTACAGTTTTCACAAAGCAGCTCCATTTTACCACTGCCCTTACTGCTAGCCTCCTAACGGAGACCAGCCACATTACATCCCTCTTTTTTTCAGAAACATTTTTACTCCAAATATTTTTAAGGCAGACCTGTTTTTGCACATCATTAAGGTTTTTATAAGGGAAGATGCCACCATATAAATCATCACACAAAAATTCATAAATACTTTTGCTGGACATTTCAACCCAGTCAATATTCAAATGTTCAGAAATAGCTATTAAATCCCCATACATAATTTTATAATATGGAAATGAGCTCCTTGCCCTACCCTTCTTTTTGGTCCAGCTCAGAGCCTCCCCAATCCAAACAGCGCTTCTTTTAAAACCAGATGCAACATTTTTACAAAACGAAATCTTTAGTTTGAGACCAAAATCTACAGCCCCTAGCCCTCCATTCTTTTTACTTTTATAGAGCAGGTCTCTTTTTGTCACCTCTCTAGTAGTTCCCCATATAAAGTTAACCAGAGTTTTATTAATTTTTTTCAGTGTCTGGTCCTTCGGTGGAAAAATGGTTGCTAAGAATAAACATTTAGAAAGAATATATGACTTAATAATTATTATCTTGGTTCTGTAACACATAGACTTGTTTTCCCATTTATTTAGTTCCTCCTTAATTTCTTTATCTTTTTCCTCCCAGTTTTTTCCATAGGAATCGTTATTACTAAATTTTATACCGAGCACTGTCATAGTATCTGTAACTTGTATGTTAACATTTGGCCTTGCCTCTCTCCTCCCGAACCAGACACCTTCTGTTTTATTCTGGTTTAACTTTGATCCGGAGACCTCTTCATAAAATGCTAGATGCTCCTTTACAATATCAAACTCTTTCTCATTTTTAACAATGACTGTTACGTCGTCGGCATAGGCCAGGACGACCACACGCTCACCTCCACTAGTTTTAATGCCTGTTAGTCTTTTATCGTTTTTTAATCTTTTTAATAAAGGGTTAATAGCCAAAATATAGAGGGCTGCTGAGGCTGGACAACCTTGTTTTACGCCCCTCTTAATTTCAAAGGTTTCAGTCAAAACACCATTTACGTTTACCTGTACTGTGGACTCTGAATACAGTAATTTAATCAAATCGATGAATTCCTTTTTAAAACCATAAGATTTTAAAACCTCCCACAAATACTCTCTTGAAATGAAATCGAACGCCTTCCTTTGATCTAAATTTACAACATAAAATTCCTCTTTCACATCACCACCAGTAATGTCTCTCAAAATCCCCAGGTTATCCCACATAAGTCTACCCTTAATGGCACACGTTTGTTCTTTTTCAATTAGTTTTTCCAAATCATTATTTAGTCTATTTACTATTATCTTAGCAAGTATTTTATAATCTATGTTCATCAAAGTGACATGTCTCCAATTATCTAAGTTATTCGAGGGCCCTTTTTTATATATTAGAGATACAATACCATGATAAAAAGAATCGTGCATTTTACCCAACCTGATTCCGTCATTAAACGCTGAGGTCAGCAGGTCCACCAAATCTTCAACACAAGAGAGAAAGAGCTCACTCGGCAGGCCATCTGGGCCTGGCGCCTTGCCCTTATTTAACTGTGAAATAGCTTCCCTTACTTCATTTTTAGTTATTTCCCCACCTGCTGAGTTAAGGCCAACCTCGCTTAGTTCAACAGAATCAAGAAAGGTATGCAACAGTGGCTCATTAATAGTAATTTTCTCATACATCCCTCGGCCTGACATTTTGCTGCAGCTGTGTGTGTAGATACAAAACTGAATGCCTGCTGGACTCAGAGCCCTCTCTTTATATCCTCGTTCTGAGGACGTAAGGGAGGACAGGCAGCCTGCTCTACACTGGGCGTTGCCAAAAAAAAAAGCCGCAGCCCCGACCCCACCCCCTTCTTGGTTCTGCATGACAATGACCTCTCCAACGGTTATAGGGCATGGTTACTTATAAAGATGAGAGACTTGGTGGAAGTTTTGAATTGATTCCCACTTTTCAAGTATGTGTCTTTTTTAGAATACCATATTATAACTCAGCAAGCCAGGAATAAGGGTACAATGTATCTCCACCAAGCAGTAAACATAACAAATATATTATTATTATTACCCTTATTATTACTATTATTATATTATGCATTTTATTTTCAAGTGAGGGGACACAGGGTAGACCTCATGGGCGTTGCCCAAAACTGCAGCACACCCAAACGCTCACAAACACTTCTGTAAAATAGGCTATATAATGGCTGCTCTGGTTCTCGTTTTAGTCACATAATTCCTTGGTTACTACCCTCAATGTGTTCTTTAATCAAGTGCAATATGTGACTCTAACCTTTGTGAATTTGGAAATAGCTTTTTATACATAATAAGATACACTGGCGAAATTGTAACTTAACAATGCTTAATAAGCAGGTGTATCTTATTAGTGTGGTTGCCTACAGGACACTAGTTCTATAGTGTAGCTTTCTTATTTTCCCAGATAAACAATCCAGACTATTAAAAGTAAGTCCATGGGGAGTGGTGCTAGCTCGAGGATTGGTGGGGCCTCACATGACAATCTAGATATTCGATCATAAATAGGTCAGGGGGTCACATGACACCTGGCCATCTACACTTACTGTAGTCAGACGAAGAATGCCGATCCCACATTGGCTGTTGAATGCTGATCCTTCATTAGCTGTTGATGGTGATCATGACGTCATATGAGCCATACAAAGCTTTGTATAGCTCATATGATCATATAGGCCAACTAGGAAGACGCCTCAAGCCCCTAAAGGGCGAGGACGCGCCATGTCTTTGCAATCTATCTGGCCAGTGATGTATATCGGACCAGTTACCCATATATGGAGACCCCTTGTACCCATATATGGAGATCCATGTACTGTAGTCTATATGGAGATAAACTGTGAGAGCCCAAACATCCTTACTCAGTTATTCGTTATGTAAAGGTCTATGACATCTGACATCATACATACGATTTATTTTATGCCAATACATGGAGATCCCTGTCTGTAGAACCAGCCACACAAATATGGGCTGTCTTGGCCATCTGTCTTGGCCATATATGGATTCTGTTCATATTCTGTTCTGTTCTCATATATGGGCATTCCGATGAAGTCCTGTTAGATATGGACTTAATATTGATGACATCAGGGAACTCCATATATGGGCTTAAAAGGGATTCTGTTCGTGGTTCCCATGACATCACAGTGAAGTCAGAGCGTGATGTCAGAGCAGCAAACTCATTCTGTTAGAGTGGTTCCCCTGACACCACAGTGATGTCAGAGCATGATGTCAGAGCGGCAAACCTAGACCTTAAAAAAGTGTACGCGTCCAGACAGACGGAATCAGCATGTGCCATTTCACATACTAAACTGCGACCTTCGGTCACAATCAGGTCACATTTATTGATGGTGACATCATCACATTACTAATTGCTAGTCAATAAGTATGGCCATTGGCTCATTATTAATGGTGAAGCTAAATAAAACCTAACATACCAACATGCATCTACACATAGAGTCCATTAACGATAAAACATGCCTATTAATAATTGATACATTATTAATACAACTGTTAACAAAAATGTTATTAAGCATGGGCCTTATCAGGATCTAAAACTCACATCACAGCCAATTCTTATTATTATTGTTATTCTTATTTTTACTGCGTTGTAACACAATGGCTTTCGTCCATTATGGCGCTTTTCCACTGTGTAGATTGTTTCAAGCATGTATCCATGTCACCTTAACCACACACACATATAGCCCCTTTTTGACCGCAGCTTTAGCACCACACTGTTGTCTAAGAGCAAGCTAGTTTGTGCTAAAGACATCTACTCTTTCATCGCCCTGCCGAACCGGCGTGAGTTCGAGTTGTGCTTCTATCAAGAGCCAACGCTGCGTCGCTTTCTGGAGCAATATACTATTGATGTGGAGGAGGAAAAATGGAAGGACTGGTCCATAGAATCCTCCGTGAGTATCAGCACCGTGAATGTGGTGGTTAAGTTCTGGACCGGACGGGTCTCAGATCATGATGTGGACCTGTACCTGAAACGTTACTGCAACATCCTTGAGAAACCGTACAAGCCGGTGGATGCGTTCGGGATATGGTACGGAGTACGAAAGTACAAAGTAGAGATTAAGCTTGACACCAGCGGGAAACGTATGTCTCTGCCCTGCTCCATTTCACTGGGTCCCTACAATGGGCGCATTTTCTACCCGGGCCAGGAGACCAGGTGCTTCATCTGCAACAGCACGGAGCACCAGGTCCGGGAGTGCGACCAGGTGAAATGCTGGAAGTGTTCGATCCTGGGACACAAGGCGAAGGACTGCGGGAACGACGCGGTGTGCAGTTTGTGTGGAGAGCTCGGGCACTCGTACTTCCAGTGCCCCAAGTCGTACAGCAACAAGGCTAAAGAGCACCGAAAGGAGCAAGCAGCAGAACAGCAGAGACGTGTAGTGGAGCTACTGCGGAGCAGCAGGCAGGCGCTGCCACCAGACGGAGCCAGCACCCCACAGTCGGCTGACAGTGGGCAGCAGAGCCGCCGTACTCAGCTTGAACCCGGCGTTCCAACACCAACTCCGACTGAGGAGCGTGGTGGAGCTGGGATGACAGCTGGGACGGGAAGGAAGGTGCCTGACGTGACAACAGCGAAGCTGGTTCCTGGGAGAGGTCGTACCCCTTCTTATTATAACTCTATGGGTCGTACTCAGCTCGAACCCGGCGTTCTAACACCAACTCCGACTGAGGAGCGCGGTGAAGCTGGGATGACAGCTGAGACGGCAAGACCGATGCGTGGCGAGATGACGGTGAACCAGCAGCCGGTGGCCAGCAGAGGGAGAGGCCGAGGGAGAGGCACATTCTCCGCCGCGAGCATGAGGGAAGCAGCAGCGAGCTCCGGAGGGGCGTCCGCTCTCATGGGGAGACAGCAGCAACAGCAGCAGCAGCAGTCGCCGCCCCCCTCTTGCCCAGAGGCCGCCGCCGCAGAGGAGACGGAGGAGGCTGTCAGACAGCTGGAGAAAGCTGTCAAAAACATCCTGCCTCCCTGGTCCGACTCCTCTGGCGTCGAGGAGGAGAAGGGAGCAGAGGCCAATGATCAGCGTGATGAGGAGATGGGCGAGGAGTCAGACGCCTACGACTCGGCAAGTGAGGAGCCGAGCGAGAAGAGCGAGCGGAGCGACAGTAGCTCAAGCAGCAGTCTTGATTCTAGCGGAGGAGAAGGGCTCCCCTCCACTACTGCAGAAGGGACACATGGAGACGGAGCTCACGTGAGTGCTTACAAGAAACGTTATACGTCGCCTCTGGCGAATATTTATATAAATGAAAATATTACTCCTTTAAATTATAAAACCTGTGTGTTGGTTAAGTCTGATCATCTGGCCGTAGTTGTCGTTTTAAAACTCGGCAAAACAGAAAAGAAGGGTTTTTGGAAGTTGAATGTGAGCTGTTTAAGAAATAATGATGTATTGATAGAACTAAAAAAAGAGATGGCTATTACCAGGTCGTTACATGTGTTAACTGAATCATACATTGAGTTATGGGAGGTTTTGAAAGAGCGACTTCGTTTTTTCTTTAAATTTAAGTCTAAACTTTTAAATAAGGAGCAAAACGAAAAGTACAATGCTTTAATGGCTGATTATGTGAATCTCCGAACGAAAGTAGATAAATCGGAGGCTGATATTGAGCTCTTAAGTGAAATGGAAACTCAATTGGCCAAATTAAATGATGTGTCTTATTGCCTCCGCCTACAGGCTGGTATGGGGGACACAGATTGCTCCAGTAATATACATAGTCTAATGAATATACACAAGAAGGATTTGGAAAATAAACATGTTGGTTCAATTCTAAATGACAATGGTCAATTAATTGAGGATGAAAAAATAAAAAGGGAAACCATTAGAGAACTCTGTAAAAAAATGTATGAGAAAATTACTATTAATGAGGCAGTTTTGCATAGCTTTCTCGACTCCATCGATCTGAGCGAGGTTGGCCTTAATTCAGCAGGTGGGGAAATAACTAAAAATGAGGTGAGGGAAGCTATCTCACAATTAAATAAGGGCAAAGCGCCAGGCCCAGATGGCCTGTCTAGTGAGATTTATCTCTCTTGTGTAGAAGATTTGGTGGACCTGCTGACCTCGGCTTTTAATGATGGTGTCAAGTTGGGCAAAATGCATGATTCTTTTTATCATGGTGTTATATCCCTAATATATAAAAAAGGGTCCGCGAATAATTTAGATAATTGGAGGCATGTCACTCTGATGAACATCGATTATAAAATACTTGCTAAGATAGGCTAATTGTAAATAGACTAAATATCGATTTGGAAAAACTCATTGAAAAAGAACAAACATGTGCCATTAAGGGTAGATTTATGTGGGATAACCTGGGGATTCTAAGAGAAATTACTGGTGGTGAAGTGAAAGAGGAATTTTATGTTATAAGTTTAGATCAAAAGAAGGCGTTTGATTACATTTCAAGGGAGTATTTGTGGGAGGTTTTAAAAGCATATGGTTTTAAAAAGGAATTTATCAATTTGATTAAAATGCTGTATGCAAAGTCCACAGTTCAGGTAAATGTTAATGGTGTCTTGACTGAAACTTTTGACATTAAAAGAGGAGTAAAACAGGGTTGTCCGCTTTCGGGAGCTCTCTATATTCTGGCAATTAACCCTTTATTAAAAAAGATAAAAAACGATAAAAGACTAACAGGTATTAAAACTAGTGGGGGTGAGCGCTTGGTCGTCCTGGCCTATGCCGACGACGTAATTGTAATTGTTAAAAATAAGAAAGAGTTAGATATAATTAACGAGCATCTATCACTCTATGAAGAGGTCTCTGGATCAAAGTTAAACCTGGATAAAACGGAGGGTGTCTGGTTTGGGAGGAGCGAGGCACGGCCGAATATTAACATAAAAGATACAGATTCTATGACAATCCTAGGGATTAAGTTCAGTGCCAGTGATTCCTATGAGAAAAATTGGGACGAAAAGGATAAAGAAATTAAGGAGGAATTAAACAAATGGGAAAACAAATCCTGTTGTTACAGAACTAAAATTATTATTATTAAGTCTTTTATTGTTTCTAAGGTGATTTTCTTAGCAACAATTTTTCCTCCCAAGGACCAGACTCTGAAAAAAATTAATAAAACGTTGGTTAACTTTATTTGGGGAACCACCAGAGAGGTGACAAAAAGAGACCTGCTCTATAAAAGTAAAAAGAAAGGGGGGCTGGGGGCTGTGGACTTTGGGCTCAAACTAAAAATGTCTTTTTGTAAAAATGTTGCATCTGGGTTTAAAAGGAAAGCTCTGTGGATTGGAGAGGTTTTAAGCTGGTCCAAAAAGAAGGGTAGGGCAAGGAGCTCAGTACCTTATTATAAATTAATGTATGGGGATTTATTATCCAACTCTGAACACCTGAACATTGACTGGATCGAAATGTCCAGTAAGCATATTTATTCTATTATTTGTGATGATCTGTATGGTGGCATCTTCCCCTATAAAGGTCTTGATGATGTGCAGAAACAGGTGTGCTTGAAAAATATATGGAGCAAAAACTTATCTGAAAAAAAGAGGGATGTAATGTGGCTTGTCTCTGTTAGGAGGCTAGCTGTTAGAGCAGTTGTAAAATGGAGCTGCTTTGTGACAACGGTGAAATGTCCAATGGGAAATTGTAATGACGATGAGTCAATAGAACACCTGCTTGTAGACTGCCAGAGGTCAAGATATGTCTGGGGGAAGATGACACTCATCGGTTTTAAAATCAAGGTGACTTATAACGCTGTTATGTATGGTGTGTTTGAGGAAAAAATGTCTGCTATGGATCATGACTTCTATTGGTCTGTGATTTGCACTGTGGTAAACAAGTTATGGAACACTAGATGTGCCATGGTGATTCACCAGGAATCCATATCTGGGGAAGTTGTATTCAAGCAGATAAGAACTGAACTGAAAAGGCAAAGAACACTGGACTCAAAACAAAGAATACTCAAGCCATGGCACCTTTTGGCACTTTAAAAATTACTGTTAAAAAAAAGAAAGAAAAAAAAATATATTCTATATTTTTCTATTTTATATTTTTGTATTTATAGGCCTTTTGGCTTCAATGTAAAAAAAAGGGGGAGTGAAAAAAAAAAAGAGAAGTAATGCCCTTACATGTAGTAATATAATTGTGTAATTACTGTATGATTGTTTTCATATGCATTTTTGTAGTCTACTGCTTAAAATGACTGTATTCATATGCCTGTTTGATTGCTTGAAATGATTGTAAAACCTGCAAAATTTTCAATAAAGTTTATTTAAAAAGCGAATGAAGAGAAGAAGCCTAGAAAACAATGAAAGCTTGTTTAACATTCACACCTCTTCATCATGGCTTCACTCTCATTCGTTACCTGTAACGTGAGAGGAATCAAATCCATGGAGAACAGAAGGTCTAAGTTGAACATTCTTCACAATACGAGGTATGATATTATATGTGCTCAAGAACTGAGACTGACGACACAGAGTGATATTGATGATGTTGCTACTATTTGGAGAAAAGGCACTTCTATTATCTCTATAGGTTTTGATAAAGCTGACGGTGTGGGTATATTTTTTAATAGTAAAGCTGAAATAATTAAGCAAAGAGAAATTATCCCAGGTAGAATTTTACTTGTTGACTGTTTTTATTTAAATTTAAAAATTAGAATTATAAACGTGTATACACCACCAGATTCTGCAACAAAAGTAAGAATGTTTAAAAAATTATATGAGTTGTTGACGGTGGGTTATCACACTATATTATGTGGTGACTTTAATTCCTATACTGACGAATTGGATAGAATCTCTGCTGTGCACGTAAATCCCCGGGGCCGCAATAGAGAGGGAAAGGAACTGAAAAAAATGTATGAGTTCTGTGGTGTCAGTGATGTTTTTAGAATTTTGCATCCAACAGATGTGGGCTACGCGTTTTGACAAAAATGTCAAGACGAGGATAGACCATATTTATATTAATGGAAACATTACTCCTCTAAACTATAAAACCCGTGTCTTAGTTAAATCTGATCATCTGGCCGTAGTTGTGCTTTTAAGACTTGGCAAAACAGAAAAGAATGGGTTTTGGAAAATGAATGTAAGCTGTTTAAAAAATAACGATGTGTTTACAGAACTAAAAAAATAGGTTGCTATTACCAGGTCATTACATGTGTTTACTAAATCATATATTGAACTATGGGAGGTAATGAAAGAGCGGCTACGTTTTTTCTTTAAATTTAAATCTAAACTATTAAATCAGGAGCAAAATGTGAAGTACAATGCTTTAATGGCCGACTATGTAAATCTTCGAACAAAAGTAGATAAATCGGAGGCAGATAACGAGCTATTAAGCGAAATGGAAACTCAATTGGCTGATGTGTCACAGTGCCTCCGCCTACAGGCTGGTATGGGAGACACAGAATGCGCCACTAATATACATAGTTTAATGAGTTTACACAAGAAGAAGCTGGAAAATAAACATATTGGCGCTATTCTAAATGACAATGGTCAGTTAATTGAAGATGAAAAAATAAAAAGGGAAACCATTAGAGAACTCTGTAAAAAAATGTATGAGAAAATTACTATTAATGAGCCACTGTTGCATACCTTTCTTGATTCCGTTGAACTAAGCGAGGTTGGCCTTAATTCAGCAGGTGGGGAAATAACTAAAAATGAAGTAAGGGAAGCTATTTCACAGTTAAATAAGGGCAAGGCGCCAGGCCCAGATGGCCTGCCGAGTGAGCTCTTTCTCTCTTGTGTTGAAGATTTGGTGGAACTGCTGACCTCAGCGTTTAATGACGGAATCAGGTTGGGTAAAATGCACGATTCTTTTTATCATGGTATTGTATCTTTAATATATAAAAAAGGGCCCTCGAATAACTTAGATAATTGGAGACATGTCACTTTGATGAACATAGATTATAAAATACTTGCTAAGATAATAGTAAATAGACTAAATCATGATTTGGAAAAACTAATTGAAAAAGAACAAACATGTGCCATTAAGGGTAGACTTATGTGGGATAACCTGGGGATTTTGAGAGACATTACTGGTGGTGATGTGAAAGAGGAATTTTATGTTGTAAATTTAGATCAAAGGAAGGCGTTCGATTTCATTTCAAGAGAGTATTTGTGGGAGGTTTTAAAATCTTATGGTTTTAAAAAGGAATTCATCGATTTGATTAAATTACTGTATTCAGAGTCCACAGTACAGGTAAATGTAAATGGTGTTTTGACTGAAACCTTTGAAATTAAGAGGGGCGTAAAACAAGGTTGTCCAGCCTCAGCAGCCCTCTATATTTTGGCTATTAACCCTTTATTAAAAAGATTAAAAAACGATAAAAGACTAACAGGCATTAAAACTAGTGGAGGTGAGCGTGTGGTCGTCCTGGCCTATGCCGACGACGTAACAGTAAAAATGAGAAAGAGTTTGATATTGTAAATGAGCATCTAGCATTTTATGAGGAGGTCTCCGGATCAAAGTTAAATCAGAATAAAACAGAAGGTGTCTGGTTCGGGAGGAGAGAGGCAAGGCCAAATGTTAACATACAACTTACAGATACTATGACAGTGCTCGGTATAAAATTTAGTAATAACGATTCCTATGGAAAAAACTGGGATGGAAAGGATACAGAAATTAAGGAGGAACTAAATAAATGGGAAAACAAGTCTATGTGTTACAGAACAAAGATAATAATTATTAAGTCATATATTCTTTCTAAATGTTTATTCTTAGCAACAATTTTTCCACCGAAGGACCAGACACTGAAAAAAATTAATAAAACTTTGGTTAACTTTATATGGGGAACCACTAGAGAGGTGACAAAAAGAGACCTGCTCTATAAAAGTAAAAAGAATGGAGGGCTAGGGGCTGTTGATTTTGGACTCAAACTAAAGATTTCGTTTTGTAAAAATGTTGCATCTGGTTTTAAAAGAAGTGCTGTATGGATTGGAGAGGCTCTGAGCTGGACCAAAAAGAAGGGTAGGGCAAGGAGCTCATTTCCATATTATAAAATTATGTATGGGGATTTAATAGCTATTTCTGAACACTTGAATATTGACTGGGTTGAAATGTCCAGCAAAAGTATTTATGAATTTTTGTGTGATGATTTATATGGGGGCATCTTCCCTTATAAAAACCTTAATGATGTGCAAAAACAGGTCTGCCTTAAAAATATTTGGAGTAAAAATGTATCTGAAAAAAAGAGGGATGTAATGTGGCTGGTCTCCGTTAGGAGGCTAGCAGTAAGGGCAGTGGTAAAATGGAGCTGCTTTGTAAAAACTGTAAAATGTCCTGTAGAAAACTGTAATGACGATGAGTCCATAGAGCACCTGCTCGTGGATTGTCAAAGGTCAAGGTATGTATGGGGGAAGATGTCACAACTTGGATTTAATATAAAGGTCTCGTATAATGCTGTAATGTACGGGGTTTTTGAAGAAAACATGTCCGCCATGGACCAAGAATTTTTTTGGTCTATTATTTGCACTGTTGTGAATAAATTGGGGAACACTAGGAGTGCCATGGTCATTCACCAGGAGACCATTTCTGGGGAGGTAGTCTTCAAACAGGTAAAAACTGAGCTCAGAAGGCAACGAACACTGGACTCTAAACATAACAAACTGAAGCCATGGCACCTTTTGAACTTGTAAAAAAGAAAGAAAAAAAAATCAATTTCTATTTTTCTATATTTATTATATTTCTATTTTCTTGTTTTGTATGCTCTTTTTTGCTTCGATGTAAAAAAAAAAAAGAGAAGGAAAAGGTGAGGGTTAAACAAAACAAAAAAAGAAAGTAATGCCCTTACATATTATATTATAATTATGTAATTACTTTAATGTATGACTGTAATCATATGACTTCTTTGAATGCTTAAAATGATTGTAAAAATGCAAAATTTTCAATAAAGTCTATTTAAAAAGCAAGGAAGGGCGGAAAGGGACTTGGAAAAGGAGGCGCTAAGCGTCATCGTAAAGTGCTTCGTGATAACATCCAGGGAATCACCAAGCCCGCAATTCGCCGTCTGGCTCGCCGTGGCGGTGTGAAGCGTATCTCCGGTCTGATCTACGAGGAAACCCGTGGTGTTCTCAAGGTTTTCCTGGAGAACGTGATCCGTGATGCCGTCACCTACACCGAGCATGCCAAGAGAAAGACCGTTACCGCCATGGATGTCGTCTATGCCCTGAAGAGGCAGGGACGCACTCTGTACGGCTTCGGAGGTTAATAATTTCGACTTGATCTACCAACAACCCAAAGGCTCTTTTAAGAGCCGCCCACACAATTCTTCAAAGAGTTGATTCTATGCCAATGTGTTGTCCTGCACTAGTTTAATGTAAACTGATTGCTACCCTATAGGCAAGCGTGCAGTAAACAAACATGGATTTAACCGTATTACAAGTACAACTGTTACATGGCTGGTCAGTAAGCACGATAGTGCATTAAAAAACAATTTGCATTTAAAATCACGAATAAATTGTATTGAATCTGATTAAATGTAAATCAACTTCACGCCCACTTTTGCCAGCACTCACACTCCCTGACTCACTTTTATATAAATGAATAAACTAAACTATGTTTACTTTTTACTGGGCTTCGGCGCCTGGGTGAAAACCATAGGACTGTAGAATGAGTCACCTTTCACCTAATTTCATCTCAAACGATTACACACATCTTTCCGTTGGTGTTTGAAGTCAGAGACAGCGGCAGCTACACATTAAACATGATTAAAGTATGTGGTTAAAAAGAACTGGGAAGGGAAATGAGAATCA
Organism: Nannobrachium achirus; assembly: GCF_963921795.1. Classification (NCBI taxonomy): domain Eukaryota; kingdom Metazoa; phylum Chordata; class Actinopteri; order Myctophiformes; family Myctophidae; genus Nannobrachium; species Nannobrachium achirus. The sequence continues at coordinate 60,106,307 of NC_137813.1, forward strand.
AGCTAAGCAATAGGCTGCTTTGCAGTTATAGTGACACTATTTACAGATGAACACAGACTGTTCTAATTAATTATTATGTTCTGCATTGAAAGACACTGTGTTACAACTGGAATTGTCTATGGGCGTGTTGCATATCATTATTCAATGAAATAATAAATATACCCTAAATGTATATAATATACTTAGTCCCAACCTGAGACTTTCCACATAGGAGGGGACATTTGTCCCGCTCATTTTGAGGGACAATAGAGCATGTTGTAGGGCTGGGCGGTAAAACATTTTGCAGAAACTAAGACACCTCCCTCCTTGTGGCAGAATCACCCAATCCTGTGCAGGGATGTGTACCCTTCATTTACATGGGGTTGGTATAAATAAGGGTGCTAAGCCGCATGGGGAGTCAATCCTTCTTCAGTATCTACTAGAGAAAGAGCAAAATGCCTGAGGTAGCGAAGCCAGCGCCCAAGAAGGGCTCCAAGAAAGCCGTCTCCAAGACCGCCGCAAAGGGCGGCAAGAAGCGCAGAAAGTCCAGGAAGGAGAGCTATGCCATCTACGTGTACAAGGTCCTGAAGCAGGTCCACCCTGACACCGGTATCTCTTCCAAGGCCATGGGCATCATGAACTCCTTTGTCAACGACATCTTCGAGCGCATCGCCGGTGAAGCCTCTCGTCTGGCTCACTACAACAAGCGCTCCACCATCTCATCCAGGGAGATTCAGACCGCCGTCCGCCTGCTGCTCCCCGGTGAGCTGGCCAAGCACGCCGTGTCTGAGGGCACCAAGGCTGTCACCAAGTACACCAGCTCCAAGTAAGCTGTCCTGCCTGCTCTAAACACAACGGTCCTTTTAAGGACCACCCATCTTTTCAAGAAAAGAGATTAACCTTTTACTGTCGACTTAAATTATGACCGCTTGTATTACAAAAGGGGCTTCAATTGAGCTTTTAAATGCAGTATCTGTAGTGTGTTAGCCTTTACACTTGCAAAATACAGGACACCCCTATCGTAAACTGATTTGTCTAGTATTCTAAGGCCAGTAGTACTGAATTTAGCTCATGGCACTGAGTTTGTGTTGCACTGTGGTTGTTCTTGACATTGACATGCAAATGTTTTTATGTTCGAAAAAACTCATTCATATGCAAATGTAATACTTTTCTTCTTCTTTTTTATTTTATTTATTACGGACAGTCAACAAGTATGAGCATGATAGTAGCCTCTGATCTGACCTAAATATTCTTTTTAGCTTGTAGTGAGGTCGAATCCATAAGCACTGATCATGGTGTGTATAATATATCCTATATGTTGTGTAGATTACCCCCAAACTGATAGAGAAAAAAACAAAACAAGAAAAAGTGACGTTGCCAAATTTTTTGATAGTCAAAGTATGCAAGTGGTTAAAATAATTGTGATGCTATATTAACTTATTTTGCTGGGGAGTGGTCCCCAGACCCCTCTTGGCCACTTGCACTGTGCAGTGTGAAACTCAGCCTACAAGCCAAGGCCTGGCTACAACGCTACAAAAGTGCCTTGACATACAACCATGGATTTGGGGGTGAAAAAACATAATATATAGGCTATACTGTATGTATATTGACAAATTCGTTTTGCTACATCCACAAACAACACTGCTATCGTGGTCCCTTACTTACACGCGTAGGCCTATACACACGTATAGACATATCATACAATTTGAGTATAAACCTACATACACAATTCAATTGTGTCTTGTGTGTTTGACCTATGTATTTCGTTGTAAATGGCACCATTGGAAAACAATATATAATTGGACTTTCTTCAATAATTACAGGTGTGAAATGAGTCAAAATGAATAATAACAAAACAAGAGCTTATGACCACAGTGTCCTCTCATAAGTTGCCATGCCACTGGACAGGTGTGCTTGCAGACACTGGGAAATGATGATTTTAAAACAAAACACTTTGACACAGATTACTTGTTTTACTTGTAATACATTGCCAGACATCTCCCCTTGCTGTGCAGTGAATATTTGCCAGGGTAATGTATGTTGGACATATTTTAAAAGAGAAATAACAAAGGAAAGTTGGTCAACATCTCTCCATGTAGAGAGGTTATAAACGTCCCAAAACAAAACTCAGGAGTCCCCAGGGCTTTACATGATTTTATTAGGACGTGAAACTAGTCTGCTATCTGCTCCACTTGTTCTTTTGACTTAAAAACTTTTATTCACTTGTGTTTTATGTGTTTTTTGTTGAGGAGAAAACACAACTGTCTCAGTATTCTGCAGCACACAGAGCACTGACCCTGTGGGTTGAGTCTACATGGTTCTCATGTGGTGTTTAAGACCAGCCCCTTCAGCGCGTTCACTGTCAGTTTGTCAGTATCAAGTTTCGAGAAGACAGGACTAAATTACTATAATGGCAGAAGTCGCTCCAGCTCCAGCTCCGGCCAAAGCAGCCAAGAAGAAGGCAGCACCACGACCCAAGAAGACCGGCCCCAGTGTCGCTGAGCTGGTCGTCAAGGCCGTGTCCGCCTCCAAGGAGCGGAGCGGTGTGTCCCTGGCTGCGGTCAAGAAGGCTCTGGCTGCCGGTGGATACGATGTGGAGAAGAACAAGGCCCGCGTTAAGATCGCCGTCAAGAGCCTGGTCGCTAAAGGCACCCTGGTCCAGCTCAAAGGCACCGGTGCGTCTGGTTCTTTCAAAATGAACAAGAAGGCTGAAGCGGTGAAGGCGAAGAAGCCTGCAGCTAAGAAAGCCGTCAAAGCAAAGAAGCCCGCTGCCGCCAAGAAACCCGCCGCGGCAAAGAAGCCCAAGAAGGTTGCAGCAAAGAAGCCCGCAGCCGCCAAGAAATCACCGAAGAAAGCCAAGAAGCCTGCTGCCAAGAAAGTAGCAGCAAAAAGCCCGAAGAAGGCAACAAAGAGTCCCAAGAAAGTGGCGAAGAAGCCCGCAGCAGCCAAGAAATCTCCCGCCAAGAAGGTTGCCAAACCTAAGGCAGCGAAGAAAGCAGCCCCCAAAAAGAAGTAAACTGTCAGTTCCACATTTATACCCACAAAGGCTCTTTTAAGAGCCAACCACCTGAATTTTATAAGAGTATCCTCAATTGTACTTATGCACCACGGACCACGGTCACATGTGAGATGAGACAAATGGCCCCTGCTAAAATACATTTAATGTATTACAAGGTTAAACGTTAAACATCGTAGCTGACCTGTGTTCTAATCCAAATCACTTTTTCCTTGCCTTTTCCTCACATGCTTGCAAACCCACCCACCACCCCTGATATTGTGTTAAACCTAACGACCTTTTGGTTCAACACGACATGAATAGTAAGTACCATTACACATCATATAGCATAGGGATTGGATATACATCAATTCAAATGAGCTTTATTGGCATGAGAAAACATACGTTTATATCACCAAAGCAAGTGTCAAAAATAAAATATAAACAGATGAAAATGGGGAACATATATACCGCTGGAGAGGGTATAAACAGAGCTACTTTATGTTGCATTGTGTCATTTTATACAGGGTATAAACAAAATAGCACTATTTTTTCCTCAATACAATTTAGATAGTATAAGAAAATAAATAAAACACAGAGAAAGACTCATCATGTCGATAAGAAGAGTTGACTAGTAATATTACTGTAAACTGCTGTGACTAAAAACGAATAGGGGATTGAATTGTGTGTGTGTGTGTGTGTGTGTGTGTGTGGGGGGGGGGGGGGGGGGGGGTCTGCCTGTCCTCCCTTACGTCCTCAGACTCAGAGGAACCTCCTTCTTTGGGGATGAACGCAAAGTTTTTAGACAGGGGGCAGGGCTCTGGGAGGAGCCATAGGGAGGACGATGATGCTGATTGGAGGGGAGCTCAAACACACTCAACCCGCACACAGACTCCACTTTCCTTTCTTTAGTCGAAGATATAAAAGGTCTCGCGCGGCTCTCAACCAGCACATTTCTTCGAGCTACTACTCCAGAAATAACCTACACGATGTCAGGAAGAGGGAAGACCGGCGGAAAGGCCAGGGCGAAGGCAAAGACCCGCTCATCCCGTGCTGGGCTCCAGTTCCCCGTGGGTCGTGTCCACAGGCTGCTACGTAAAGGCAACTATGCTCAGCGTGTCGGCGCCGGCGCTCCCGTCTATCTGGCGGCTGTGCTCGAGTACCTGACCGCTGAGATCCTGGAGCTGGCTGGAAACGCTGCCAGGGACAACAAGAAGACTCGTATCATTCCCCGTCACCTCCAGCTGGCCGTCCGCAACGACGAGGAGCTCAACAAGCTGCTGGGTGGAGTGACTATCGCTCAGGGCGGTGTTCTGCCCAACATCCAGGCTGTTCTGCTGCCCAAGAAGACCGAGAAAGCCGCCAAGAAATAAACCTGCTTCATTCGTTTGACAAACCCCACAAAGGCTCTTTTAAGAGCCACCCACTGTTTCAATTTAAAGAGATTTTCCCCATTACTTAAACATGTACATTTCATATAAGCTCATTTTGTCATGAGCATTTGTAGGCAATACAATACATGTACATTGCATGGATTGTGCCTCAGTTAATTCAGCATTGAAAGCTGATAATTTATCCAACATTAATTACATTCGTGTTAAATATTGAGACAAGATGCCTTCTCAGTCAACAATTCAATATAACTGGGCATAACGGTTTATATTGGTGTATTTAATTGTAGGATTAATTGACTTTCTATTAAAAAAAAAACATAATACATGGTCCATGATGGCAGATCTTTGAGCACATTGATATAATTGGAAAAATTAATTGGAGTATGATTTTACTATTATGCATACATACTCTTTATACATCAAAGCATCCTTGTGTCAAGTGTTGTTTTGTCACTCAAGTAGACATGTTTGTTTCTTCTCATCTCATATGACACACAATGTATTTTCAGTTTGCTGGAAAGTGGTATTCCATAGTATTATCTATTACAGCAGCTCCAGTGTGAAGTGTTCCCCACCAATCGGTAGAAAGTGACTTATGGTACCTCCCCAAAGAAGGAGGTTCCTGACGACTGACCAATCATAGAATGACGGCGTCTTGCAGACACTAATAAAAGGCAGCCGTTTGCGCTGTTTACACGTTCTGAATTCAACTAAGCCAGAAGAAGCCATGGCAAGAACCAAGCAGACCGCTCGCAAATCCACCGGCGGTAAAGCGCCCAGGAAGCAGCTCGCCACCAAGGCAGCTCGTAAGAGCGCGCCGGCAACCGGTGGAGTGAAGAAGCCTCACCGTTACCGCCCTGGTACAGTGGCTCTGAGGGAGATCCGTCGCTACCAGAAATCCACCGAGCTGCTGATCCGCAAGCTGCCCTTCCAGCGCCTGGTGAGGGAGATCGCCCAGGACTTCAAGACCGACCTGCGCTTCCAGAGCTCCGCCGTCATGGCTCTGCAGGAGTCGGCCGAGGCTTATCTGGTCGGTCTGTTCGAGGATACCAATCTGTGCGCCATCCACGCCAAGAGGGTGACCATCATGCCCAAAGACATCCAGCTGGCCCGTCGTATCCGTGGAGAACGTGCTTAATCTTTCCGTCACTGTCAAACCCCAAAACGGCTCTTTTAAGAGCCACCAAATGTATTGTTTGAAGAGCAATAATTCCCTGCTTCGTATTAGGGTAGAATCAAACACTATTCACACACGTGCAATATTACGCAGGGACGTGTAGCACGCTCGCAAGGCAAATCTATCTTATTTTACACGAACTGTTAAACACATTTACCAACCAGCATAATTTCTCTACAAAATATTGAACAAGATGGCCAATTGGCCATGGAAAACTAACCGTTTGCATAAAAAGTGGTCCTATCTATTGGAGGCAAATGATTAAAGAACACGTCAGGCATGTCATGTCAATAATTCCTAGTGGAGTAAAATATAATGCATAAATGCATATTAGATTAAGCATTGTCATAGCAAAGAGAAAACTGAAAATATTGCTAGATTAATACGGAGTTATATTCCGATTGTGAAAATAAAATGTAACTTCCAAACTACCATTAGTTAACATGTAATTAAATACATTAATTGTATTTTAGCTGGGCTGTAGCCCCATTTGTTGCCTTAAATTAATTTAGACATTTTGCATAGTTCTATTACGACACGGACCTTAATCAATTAATACAAGTTCTCACTGATGACAACTAATCACATAATTGATCGATCCTGAATGGCAGCACCAAGACAATATAGGAACTCTTTATCAAAGTTGTGGGTGGCTCTTAAAAGAGCCTTTGTGTTAAACTGGTTGTTGTGAGGCTGTTTACTTCTTCTTGGCGGCTGCCTTCTTGGGTTTCGCCGCCTTGGGCTTTGCTGCCTTGGGTTTGGCTGCCTTCTTTGCTGGTGTTTTCTTAGCGGCAGCGGGTTTCTTCACTTTCTTTGGACTTTTGGTAGCCTTCTTGGGGCTCTTGGCTACAGCTTTCTTTGCAGCTGCAGGCTTCTTTGCCTTCTTGGGAGATTTTTTAGCGGCTGCGGGCTTCTTGGCTGCCGCCTTCTTGGGAGATTTCTTTGCCGCGGCGGGTTTCTTGGCTGCAGGCTTCTTGGCTTTGACTGCTTTCTTTTCAGCCTTCTTGTTGAGCTTGAAAGACCCAGAAGCACCGGTCCCCTTGGTCTGAAGCAGGGTGCCGTTTGCTACCAGCCTCTTTACAGTGTTCTTAACGATGACCTTCTTCTTGTCCACGTCGACGCCACCGGCGGCCAGAGCCTTCTTGAGGGCGGCCAGAGAAACACCGCTCCGCTCCTTGGAAGCGGTCACAGCGTTGACGATGAGATCCTGGACGCTGGGACCGTCCTTCTTGGGTTTAGCGGCGGCCTTCTTCTTTACTGCTTTGGCCGGGGCGGCGGCAGCTGGAGCTGGGGCGACTTCTGCCATTCTCTTCAGTATCGTATTTCAGATGCACTGAACTAAAGTCTGCGTAGAGAGAGACTGATGGTGAGAGAGGAGGAGGGGGTGGGACTTAAAGGATTTGTGAGAACCATGTAGTCTCAACCCACTAGGGCAGTGCTCTGTGTGCTGCAGAATACTGGGACACTTGTGTTTTCTCTACAACTTAAAACAGATAAAATACAGACTGAAAAATATATTGAAGTCAAATAACAAATGGAGCACATAGCAGACACGTTTCACTTCATAATAAAATCATGTGGAGTGCCGAGTGCTCCTGTGTTTTGTTTGGAGACGTTAAAAAGCTCACATATACACCACTACAAGGAGAGTAGTTTGCCATCTTTTCCCCGTCATTTGGCTTTTAAAATACTTTTAATATAGAACAACCAGTTTCATATTTGCCGCAGAGCAAGATTTGATGGCTGGCTTTGAAATAAAAGTAAAACAGGTCGTCTGTGGCAAAGCTTTTTGTTTTAAAACTGAAGCTTTCCAGTGTCGGCAAACACAGCACTGATGTTGGCCTGCCCTGTGGCATGGACACTTATGAGAGAGGACACTGGTCATTTATCTGACTCTGCTAAGCTCTTGTTTTGTTAATAATCATAAGAAACCTGACACGTTATAGTTCATTTCACACTTACATTTATGATTTATATTTATTCAAGTATGCATACTGTGCACACTGAAATGATTTGGAACTGATGAAAATAATACACTGACACAATCACGTTATGAACATGCATATAGCCAAGAAATTGTGACTGATTAGACAATACATTCCAAAATGCAAATGCTGCCGGTTCTATGACATTGAATATTCCCGTATCACACGTTCAGAGCTAAGTATTTGTGAATAGGCGCAAGACTGGCACCCCACACACTTTAAACTTACGCTATGTCAAAAGGGTCTGCTATTAGGTTGTTTGAGACAGCTAGATTGTTATTGCATGAACAATGTATGGTGTGTAATGATCTTTCTTCTATATGGTTTGCAGACTTGAGATACAGCCCACATATCAATGGGCCAGCTGGGTGAGATTTTGCCGTGGAAAAGATCTCTTTAAGTAAGTAGATCATTGGCTCTTAAAAGAGCTGTTGGCCCTAAACGATTGGGCCTCGGTGGCGAGCTGCTTCCTGGGGACTTGATCTCATGTCAAAGTCAAGGCTCAGCCTCAAACTGCTGCAAAATCACCCCTAGTTGCTCCCGGTGAGCAGGTTGGTGCTTTGCATGGTGTCCACTTTCCTCTGCGGTGTATGAATGTTTGTGTGAATGGGTGAATGTAAAGCACCTTGGATAAAGACGCTGCTGGATAATATTAATTAATAACTTAAATAAATATGGATATGGATAAATCCATAACCAAAATAAGACAGAGACGAGCCAAAGGACAATCAATACATCGCTGTATTGAAGAGACTCAGACAAAGAGACAAAACAGTGAGCATACCATCCTAGTGGCAGCTTGCTAATTCTCTCTCCCAAAGATGGAAGTTAACATACAGTATATAAAGAATACAGATTATGACAGTTAGATCGTGGGACTCATTGAGTCGTTCCCATTATCATAACAAGCAGACAGAGATACAGTATAACCAAAACATGATCTCGTAGTCAGTCACCATGACCTGTAATCCACTAGCTTGAACTACAGTACAACCAAAACATGGTCTCCTATATTGTAAATTCAGACATTAGTCCATAATATAACCTAATAAATGAATCATATAATTATGTATCATAATTCATATCTAACTATCAATATGACTTGATAAAAGGATGATATTAACCATAACAAAATACATAACAGACGCTATATACCGTAAATGCACTATTTACTGTATGTTGTCTTTATATAATAGATTAATTTTACTGTTGCTCTGACACTTACATTATGTTCTCTACCCGTATCTTTGTTTCATAATTCTGCAGCACGTGTCTCCCTCCCAAACGACCGCTGTTTCCTTGGCTTTACAGCCGAACATATGAACTTGGAGCCGGGCTGAATTAATGAGAAGACACCGCTGAGTACCGAAATTAAGTCGGGAGGTCACTACATTTCTGCATCACCGCTGAGCCGAGTTCAGTCGGTTGATGCTCTCCCGAACCGGGAGGGAAACCCATATTTGGGTCTGGTCAGTGCCAAAAATAAAATAAGTTAGGCTCTTTATAAGAGTGTGAATCGACCCTTAGCCACTTTAGCCATTTTGATGGGTAAGGTAAGGCAGGTCGTCTTGACATGTGACCAGTCTGACTACCTGCTTGTTATTGAGACAACATCCAATGATCACGCACACATTGCGTCCATATGTACGTGACTAAAAAAATAAAAGCAATGCAGCTTTAGTCCATGCATGAGGTAAAATGTGTGTTTAATTTGTACACGGGCCGGTCAGAGTGAACCAAAGGGCTGCATGCGGCCCCCGGGCCGTACAATGCCCAGGTCTGCTCTACACCCACTGCTGCCATGATCTCTAAATCACACCTGTGTGAACTGAGCGGTGGAGGCCTGGGCACCTTGAGGTACATGCAGGGGTTGAGGTATATGTAGTAGAAGTAAAACTATTAAGTACAAATACCTTAAAATGATCTAATCCAACTCTCTAAAGGGCTAGTGAAATTTCTATGTGTGTGTGTGGGAGGTGTGTGTGTGTGTGTGTGTGTGTGTGTGTGTGTGTGTGTGTGTGTGTGTGTGTGTGTGTGTGTGTGTGTGTGTTCAAGCGTGCGTGTGTTCAAGCGTGCGTGCGTGTGTGTCTCTGGTCTGGTCTCTTCTGGGCTTGTGTTGACCTCAATGGCCCCTGACCGATTGACCCCTTGCTGTGTGTGTGTGTGTGTGTGTGTGTGTGTGTGTGTGTGTGTGTGTGTGTGTGTGTAGTCAGGAGAGGTATGGCAGGCTACAGACACGGCCAGCCACAGATAACGAAAGCCAAATACAGGAGTGGCGAGACCACCGCTCAAAAAAAGGTTTTATTGCACTACTGTGATAAACAAGTACGTTTAGGTTGCATGTTCAAATCATGCATACTACTGTACATGCAGTAGTTAACAACCCACACTAGATCATTGGTACCTTCCTCCCATCACCTGGACCACTATATCACCAAAATTGATCAATGAACCGGTCAGTATTCCATTAAATGGGAACAAAGATTGAAATGACCATAAAATCATGAATGACAAGAGTTCAATAATAAAGTCATATAATAATAATAATAATCACAGCAGCCAGACACAACAGATATAATGGACATACCGGTATGTATTTCATAACAGTCTAGTGATCTACCATACAATGTAGCATCTCAGCTCGGAAACGGTGGCACAGTGGTAGGCTACTGATGAAAACGCAGGAGGAGGCAGGATTTAGGACACTATGATTCTCACTAGGAGTGACAACAAGGCAGGACATGATCAGAAATATCTACATTAGAGGATCAGCCCAGGTTAGAAGGTTTCTGTAAAACGTTCTGCTTTAAGTAGTAAAGCACGATCAAATATTTCCCTTAACCCATTTAGGCCTAGAACTATTGAATGCTTTAACCAGTGAAAAATAGCAGATATACAAGCTCGCTTGTAGATCTGCTATTTTTGAAGAAGTCGTGAAAATGTGTGCAAATCTTTGAATATATGTATTTTCAAAGTGAACGTTTGTAACTCAAATTTTGCTTCTGGGGGGTCCCTGGAACTAAATATGTTGAATGGGGGTCCGTGGCCAAATAAATATCATTTTGGGAGTCCTTCACATGAAAAGGTTTGAGAACCACTGACGTAGTAGTCTAGTCTCTCAAGAACAGACTATCTGAGCTCCAGTTAAGTGAAAAGGACCTTTTCTTTGACGATGGCTAGCCAGATTGCTGACATGGAAAAGTTTTTTCAAAAAACCTTAGAAGGATTCAAAAGACACTTATAGAATCGGGTCAAAATTCTAATGTTCATGATTTTTCAAAAATAGCAGATCTACAAGCTCGCAGCGCGGCACTCGCTGTGAGCTTGTATATCTGCTATTTTTCAATAGTTAAAGCATAAAATAATGATACACAATAATGTGTACCCGTTCTGTTAATGTGCCAGCAATAAGACTAAACTAGAAAAATATTGTTCCTTCGAAACAATTGTGGGCTCGCTTCAAGCCAGAAAACAATGGCTATAAAAGCACAAAATGTCAAGATCGCAGGCAGTGCTCTCTTTGACGTTACTGACATCAAAGTTTGTCCATTTTGTTCCAAAAATGTGTTGTGCAAAAGTTGACCCGCTGGTGGCGCTATAACAGGCCAATGTGAGAAGGTTGGTATCTGTTCCTTGACCTATTGGGAATGTGCTTGCAAGATTTCACGCACATCCCAGGCTGTGTTCATGATTTGAGGTGTTTTTGGCTTTGGACACTTTATCGCTGCTTGCAGCTATATTTATTATTATTATTTTATAATTCTTTTGTGTGCACTTCATAGGCATGTTAGATAAAGGTCCTTAGATTGCGTGTAGAATGTTTCATGCAAATTGCAAAAAACATCCTAGAATAAAAACGGGTTTAAGCGTTTTACAAACTGCTCAAAATGATATAGCGCCCCCCTTTGGCCATTTGGGGTAAGATTGGTTTCAGTGATATTTGAACTAACCCTCTACACTATTTTGTCATGAAAATGTGACTTTGCATGTATGTTTTAGAGGCAGAAGAATAATTTGCATAAAAATGCAATATTGTTTGAATTATTTAAAAAAGCATGTTTCAATGTTAAAGAAATCCGATCTGACAGATCTTTAGATATCGGTCCAAAGTTCACGTAAAAAAAGTTTTGTGCACGTGACGCGAAAATTCCAGAATAAAAGCGGGTTTACACGTTTTACAAACTGCTCAAAATGGCGGAAAATTGAAGGGTGGAGCTTACTTAACAACGACACAGATGTCTTCCGCTTGAGTCAAAGCACGCGTGTAACAAGTTGCATGTCTTCAAACGAAACGAGTCATGACTTATGGCCGTTTGAAGTTTGAATTTTCAGACGCTTCGTATAGCGCCCCCCTTTGGCCGATTGAAATAAAATTGGTTTCAGTGATACTTTGACTCACCCTCCACATCTTTGCCAAATGCCATGAACGTGTAACTTTGCATGTATGATTTAGAGGCAGAAGAATAATTTGCATAAAACCGCAATATTGATAGAATTATTAAAAAATTACATTTCACTTTAAAAGAAATCCGCCGAGATTAGTTTGACCGTATTGGTCCAAAGTTCATGTGAAAAAAGTTTTGTGCGCGTATCGAAAAAAACCCAGGAGGAGATAGATTTTTACTGTTTTTCATATAATTCCGAATTGTGGGAGACCTAAAGGTCAGAGGTCAAAAGTTAGAGGGTAAAAGTTGTTCGGCATGAGGAGACGCATAAGTGTATACAGGTTTCATGACTGTAACTCAAACACAGCATGAGCTATACCTGTTCAAAGTTCGCACTTTCGAAGGCTTCGTGCAGCGCCACCATTTGGCCGATTGCTATAAAAAATAATAGCGCACTTCGCCACTGTAAACTGAACACATTGATGTTTTTATTTTCATTTTCTCACTAAGTATGTAGGAGTAGAAAGGAACCGAAGTTCCCGTCTACTGTCTGTCTGACTGACTGACTGACTGACTGATAGATAAACTAGAAAAATATTGTTCCTTCGAAACAATTGTGGGCTCGCTTCAAGCCAGAAAACAATGGCTATAAAAGCACAAAATGTCAAGATCGCAGGCAGTGCTCTCTTTGACGTTACTGACGTCAAAGATTGGTCCATTTTGTTCCAAAAATGTGTTGTGCAAAAGTTGACCCGCTGGTGGCGCTATAACAGGCCAATGTGAGAAGGTTGGTATCTGTTCCTTGACCTATTGGGAATGTGCTTGCAAGATTTCACGCACATCCCAGGCTGTGTTCATGATTTGAGGTGTTTTTGGCTTTGGACACTTTATCGCTGCTTGCAGCTATATTTATTATTATTATTTTATAATTTTTTTGTGTGCACTTCATAGGCATGTTAGATAAAGGTCCTTAGATTGCGTGTAGAATGTTTCATGCAAATTGCAAAAAAAATCCTAGAATAAAAACGGGTTTAAGCGTTTTACAAACTGCTCAAAATTATATAGCGCCCCCCTTTGGCCATTTGGGGTAAGATTGGTTTCAGTGATATTTGAACTAACCCTCTACACTATTTTGTCATGAAAATGTGACTTTGCTTGTATGTTTTAGAGGCAGAAGAATAATTTGCATAAAAATGCAATATTGTTTGAATTATTTAAAAAAGCATGTTTCAATGTTAAAGAAATCCGATCTGACAGATCTTTAGACATCGGTCCAAAGTTCACGTAAAAAAAGTTTTGTGCACGTGACGCGAAAATTCCAGAATAAAAGCGGGTTTACGCGTTTTACAAACTGCTCAAAGTGGCGGAAAATCGAAGGGCGGAGCTTACTTAACAACGACACAGATGTCTTCCGCTTGAGTCAAAGCACGCGTGTAACAAGTTGCATGTCTTCAAACGAAACGAGTCATGACTTATGCCCGTTTGAAGTTTGAATTTTCAGACGCTTCGTATAGCGCCCCCCTTTGGCCGATTGGAATAAAATTGGTTTCAGTGATACTTTGACTAACCCTCCACATCTTTGCCAAATGCCATGAACGTGTAACTTTGCATGTATGATTTAGAGGCCGAAGAATAATTTGCATAAAACCGCAATATTGATTGAACTATTAAAACATTATATTTCACTTTAAAAGAAATCCGCCGAGATTAGTTTGACCGTATTGGTCCAAAGTTCATGTGAAAAAAGTTTCATGCGCGTATCGCGAAAATCCCAGGAGGAGATAGATTTTTACTGTTTATCATATAATTCCAAATTGTGGGAGATCTAAAGGTCAGAGGTCAAAAGTCAGAGCCTAAAAGTTGTTCGGCATGAGGAGACGCATACGTGTATACAGGTTTCATGCCTGTACCTCAAACACAGCATGAGCTATACCTGTTCAAAGTTCGCACTTTCGAAGGCTTCCTACAGCGCCACCATTTGGCCGATTGCTGTAAAAAGTAATAGCACACTTCGCCACTGTAAACTGAACACATTGATGTTTTTATTTTCATTTTCTCACTAAGTATGTAGGAGTAGAAAGGAACCGAAGTTTTTGATACTTGCACTGACTAGTATGACTAGTATAGAAATAACTAGAAAAATATTGTTCCTTCGAAACAATTGTGGGCTCGCTTCAAGCCAGAAAACAATGGCTATAAAAGTACAAAATGTCAAGATTGCAGGCAGTGCTCTCTTTGACGTTACTGACGTCAAAGATCGGTCCATATTGTTCCAAAAATGTGTTGTACAAAAGTTGACCCGCTGGTGGCGCTATAACAGGCCAATGTGAGAAGGGTGGTATTTGTTCCTTGACCTATTGGGAATGTGCTTGCAAGATTTCACGCACATTGCAGGCTGTGTTCATGATTTGAGGTGTTTTTGGCTTTGGCCACTTTATCGCTGCTTGCAGCTATATTTATTATTATTATTTTTTTTTTGTGTGTGCGCACTTCATAGGCATATTAGATAAAGGTCCTTAGATTGTGTGTAGAATGTATCATTCAAATTGCTAAAAAAATCCTAACGGTTTAAGCGTTTCACAAACTGCTCAAAATGATATAGCGCCCCCCTTTGGCCAATTGGGGTAAGATTGGTTTTAGTGATATTTGGACTAACACTCTACATCTTTGCCAAATGCCATGAACATGTTACTTTGCATGTATGATTTAGAGGCAGAAGAATAATTTGCATAAAACTGCAATATTCATTGAATTATTAAAAAAGCATGTTTCAATTTAAAAAAAAAATCCGATCTGACAGATCTTTAGATATTGGTCCAAAGTTCATGTAAAAAAGGTTTTGTGGACGTGACGCGAAAATTCCAGAATAAAAGCGGGTTTAAGCGTTTTACAAACTGCTCAAAGTGGCGGAAAATCTAAGGGCGGAGCTTACTCAACAAAGACACAGATGTCTTCCGCTCGAGTCAAAGCACGCGTGTAGGCAAGTTGCATGTCTTCAAACGAAACGAGGCATGACTTATGCCCGTTTAATGTTTGAATTTTCAAACGCTTCGTATAGCGCCCCCCTTTGGCCGATTGGAATAAAATTGGTTTCAGTGATACTTTGACTAACCCTCTACATCTTTGCCAAATGCCATGAACGTGTAACTTTGCATGTATGATTTAGAGGCCGAAGAATAATTTGCATAAAACCGCAATATTGATTGAATTATTAAAAAAAAAAAAATCACTTTAAAAGAAATCCGACCAGACTAGTTTGACCGTATTGGTCCAAAGTTCATGTGAAAAAGGTTTTGTGCGCGTAACGCAAAAATCCCAGGAGGAGATAGATTTTTACTGTTTTTTATATAATTCAAAATTCTGGGGGATCTAAAGGTCAGAGGTCAAAAGTCAGAGCGTAAAAGTTGTTCGGCATGAGGAGACGCATACGTGTATACAGGTTTCATTACTGTACGTATAACAGAGCATGAGCTCTATCTGTTCAAAGTTCGCACTTTCGAAGGCTTCCTACAGCGCCACCATTTGGCCGATTGCTGTAAAAAATAATAGCACACTTCGCCACTGTAAGCTGAACACATTGATGTTTTTATTTTCATTTTCTGTGTAAGTATGTAGGAGTAGAAAGGAACCGAAGTTTTGAGGAGAACTTGATATGACGGTTAGATATTGTCACTAGAAAAATATTGTTCCTTCGAAACAATTGTGGGCTCGCTTCAAGCCAGAAAACAATGGCTATAAAAGTACAAAATGTCAAGATTGCAGGCAGTGCTCTCTTTGACGTTACTGACGTCAAAGATCGGTCCATATTGTTCCAAAAATGTGTTGTACAAAAGTTGACCCGCTGGTGGCGCTATAACAGGCCAATGTGAGAAGGGTGGTATTTGTTCCTTGACCTATTGGGAATGTGCTTGCAAGATTTCACGCACATTGCAGGCTGTGTTCATGATTTGAGGTGTTTTTGGCTTTGGCCACTTTATCGCTGCTTGCAGCTATATTTATTATTATTTTTTTTTTTTTGTGTGTGCGCACTTCATAGGCATATTAGATAAAGGTCCTTAGATTGTGTGTAGAATGTATCATGCAAATTGCTAAAAAAATCCTAACGGTTTAAGCGTTTCACAAACTGCTCAAAATGATATAGCGCCCCCCTTTGGCCAATTGGGGTAAGATTGGTTTTAGTGATATTTGGACTAACACTCTACATCTTTGCCAAATGCCATGAACATGTTACTTTGCATGTATGATTTAGAGGCAGAAGAATAATTTGCATAAAACTGCAATATTCATTGAATTATTAAAAAAGCATGTTTCAATTTAAAAAAAAAATCCGATCTGACAGATCTTTAGATATTGGTCCAAAGTTCATGTAAAAAAGGTTTTGTGGACGTGACGCGAAAATTCCAGAATAAAAGCGGGTTTAAGCGTTTTACAAACTGCTCAAAGTGGCGGAAAATCTAAGGGCGGAGCTTACTCAACAAAGACACAGATGTCTTCCGCTCGAGTCAAAGCACGCGTGTAGGCAAGTTGCATGTCTTCAAACGAAACGAGGCATGACTTATGCCCGTTTAATGTTTGAATTTTCAAACGCTTCGTATAGCGCCCCCCTTTGGCCGATTGGAATAAAATTGGTTTCAGTGATACTTTGACTAACCCTCTACATCTTTGCCAAATGCCATGAACGTGTAACTTTGCATGTATGATTTAGAGGCCGAAGAATAATTTGCATAAAACCGCAATATTGATTGAATTATTAAAAAAAAAAAAATCACTTTAAAAGAAATCCGACCAGACTAGTTTGACCGTATTGGTCCAAAGTTCATGTGAAAAAGGTTTTGTGCGCGTAACGCAAAAATCCCAGGAGGAGATAGATTTTTACTGTTTTTTATATAATTCAAAATTCTGGGGGATCTAAAGGTCAGAGGTCAAAAGTCAGAGCGTAAAAGTTGTTCGGCATGAGGAGACGCATACGTGTATACAGGTTTCATTACTGTACGTATAACAGAGCATGAACTCTATCTGTTCAAAGTTCGCACTTTCGAAGGCTTCCTACAGCGCCACCATTTGGCCGATTGCTGTAAAAAATAATAGCACACTTCGCCACTGTAAGCTGAACACATTGATGTTTTTATTTTCATTTTCTGTGTAAGTATGTAGGAGTAGAAAGGAACCGAAGTTTTGAGGAGAACTTGATATGACGGTTAGATATTGTCACTAGAAAAATATTGTTCCTTCGAAACAATTGTGGGCTCGCTTCAAGCCAGAAAACAATGGCTATAAAAGTACAAAATGTCAAGATCGCAGGCAGTGCTCTCTTTGACGTTACTGACGTCAAAGATTGGTCCATTTTGTTCCAAAAATGTGTTGTGCAAAAGTTGACCCGCTGGTGGCGCTATAACAGGCCAATGTAAGAAGGGTGGTATCTGTTCCTTGACCTATTGGGAATGTGCTTGCAAGATTTCACGCACATTGCAGGCTGTTTTCATGATTTGAGGTGTTTTTGGCTTTGGCCACTTTATCGCTGCTTGCAGCTATATTCATTATTATTTTATTTTTTTTGTGTGTGTGCACTTCATATGCATATTAGATAAAGGTCCTTAGATTGTGTGTAGAATGTTTCATGCAAATTGCAAAAAGAAAATCCTAACGGGTTTAAGCGTTTCACAAACTGCTCAAAATGATATAGCGCCCCCCTTTGGCCAATTGGGGTAAGATTGGTTTTAGTGATATTTGGACTAACACTCTACATCTTTGCCAAATGCCATGAACATGTTACTTTGCATGTATGATTTAGAGGCAGAAGAATAATTTGCATAAAACTGCAATATTCATTGAATTTATTTAAAAAAGCATGTTTCAATTTTAAAGAAATCCGATCTGACAGATCTTTAGCTATCGGTCCAAAGTTCACGTAAAAAAAGTTTTGTGCACGTGGAGCGAAAATTCCAGAATAAAAGCGGGTTTACGCGTTTTACAAACTGCTCAAAATGGCGGAAAATTGAAGGGCGGAGCTTACTTAACAACGACACAGATGTCTTCCGCTTGAGTCAAAGCACGCGTGTAACAAGTTGCATGTCTTCAAACGAAACGAGTCATGACTTATGCCCGTTTGAAGTTTGAATTTTCAAACGCTTCTTATAGCGCCCCCCTTTGGCCGATTGGAATAAAATTGGTTTCAGTGATACTTTGACTAACCCTCCACATCTTTGCCAAATGCCATGAACGTGTAACTTTGCATGTATGATTTAGAGGCCGAAGAATAATTTGCATAAAACCGCAATATTGATTGAATTATTAAAAAATTATATTTCACTTTAAAAGAAATCCGCCGAGACTAGTTTGACCGTATTGGTCCAAAGTTCATGTGAAAAAGGTTTTGTGCGCGTAACGCAAAAATCCCAGGAGGAGATAGATTTTTACTGTTTTTTATATAATTCAAAATTCTGGGGGATCTAAAGGTCAGAGGTCAAAAGTCAGAGCGTAAAAGTTGTTCGGCATGAGGAGACGCATAGGTGTATACAGGTTTCATGACTGTACGTATAACAGAGCATGAGCTCTATCTGTTCAAAGTTCGCACTTTCGAAGGCTTCCTACAGCGCCACCATTTGGCCGATTGCTGTAAAAAATAATAGCACACTTCGCCACTGTAAGCTGAACACATTGATGTTTTTATTTTCATTTTCTGTCTAAGTTTGTAGGAGTAGAAAGGAACCGAAGTTTTGAGGAGAACTTGATATGACGGTTAGATATTGTCACTAGAAAAATATTGTTCCTTCGAAACAATTGTGGGCTCGCTTCAAGCCAGAAAACAATGGCTATAAAAGCACAAAATGTCAAGATCGCAGGCATTGCTCTCTTTGACGTTACTGACGTCAAAGATTGGTCCATTTTGTTCCAAAAATGTGTTGTGCAAAAGTTGACCCGCTGGTGGCGCTATAACAGGCCAATGTGAGAAGGTTGGTATCTGTTCCTTGACCTATTGGGAATGTGCTTGCAAGATTTCACGCACATCCCAGGCTGTGTTCATGATTTGAGGTGTTTTTGGCTTTGGACACTTTATCGCTGCTTGCAGCTATATTTATTATTATTATTTTATAATTTTTTTGTGTGCACTTCATAGGCATGTTAGATAAAGGTCCTTAGATTGCGTGTAGAATGTTTCATGCAAATTGCAAAAAAAAATCCTAGAATAAAAACGGGTTTAAGCGTTTTACAAACTGCTCAAAATTATATAGCGCCCCCCTTTGGCCATTTGGGGTAAGATTGGTTTCAGTGATATTTGAACTAACCCTCTACACTATTTTGTCATGAAAATGTGACTTTGCATGTATGTTTTAGAGGCAGAAGAATAATTTGCATAAAAATGCAATATTGTTTGAATTATTTAAAAAAGCATGTTTCAATGTTAAAGAAATCCGATCTGACAGATCTTTAGATATCGGTCCAAAGTTCACGTAAAAAAAGTTTTGTGCACGTGACGCGAAAATTCCAGAATAAAAGCGGGTTTACGCGTTTTACAAACTGCTCAAAATGGCGGAAAATTAAAGGGCGGAGCTTACTTAACAACGACACAGATGTCTTCCGCTTGAGTCAAAGCACACGTGTAACAAGTTGCATGTCTTCAAACGAAACGAGTCATGACTTATGCCCGTTTGAAGTTTGAATTTTCAGACGCTTCGTATAGCGCCCCCCTTTGGCCGATTGGAATAAAATTGGTTTCAGTGATACTTTGACTAACCCTCCACATCTTTGCCAAATGCCATGAACGTGTAACTTTGCATGTATGATTTAGAGGCCGAAGAATAATTTGCATAAAACCGCAATATTGATTGAATCATTAAAAAATTATATTTCACTTTAAAAGAAATCCGCCGAGATTAGTTTAACCGTATTGGTCCAAAGTTCATGTGAAAAAAGTTTTGTGCACTTGACGCGAAAATCCCAGGAGGAGATAGATTTTTACTGTTTTTCATATAATTCCGAATTGTGGGAGACCTAAAGGTCAGAGGTCAAAAGTTAGAGGGTAAAAGTTGTTCGGCATGAGGAGACGCATACGTGTATACAGGTTTCATGGCTGTACCTAAAACACAGCATGAGCTATACCTGTTCAAAGTTCGCACTTTCGAAGGCTTCCTACAGCGCCACCATTTGGCCGATTGCTATAAAAAATAATAGCACACTTCGCCACTGTAAACTGAACACATTGATGTTTTTATTTTCATTTTCTCACTAAGTATGTAGGAGTAGAAAGGAACCGAAATCCCGTCTACTGTTGATTGCCTGCCTGATAGATAAATAATGACAATATCTAAAGTGTGCTCGCCTTATAGGCGAGCCCACAACTAGAAAAATATTGTTCCTTCGAAACAATTGTGGGCTCGCTTCAAGCCTGAAAACAATGGCTATAAAAGTACAAAATGTCAAGATCGCAGGCAGTGCTCTCTTTGACGTTACTGACGTCAACGATTGGTCCATTTTGTTCCAAAAATGTGTTGTGCAAAAGTTGACCCGCTGGTGGCGCTATAACAGGCCAATGTAAGAAGGGTGGTATCTGTTCCTTGACCTATTGGGAATGTGCTTGCAAGATTTCACGCACATTGCAGGCTGTGTTCATGATTTGAGGTGTTTTTGGCTTTGGCCACTTTATCGCTGCTTGCAGCTATATTCATTATTATTTTATTTTTTTCGTGTGTGTGCACTTCATAGGCATATTAGATAAAGGTCCTTAGATTGTGTGTAGAATGTTTCATGCAAATTGCAAAAAAAAAATCCTAACGGGTTTAAGCGTTTCACAAACTGCTCAAAATGATATAGCTCCCCCCTTTGGCCAATTGGGGTAAGATTGGTTTTAGTGATATTTGGACTAACACTCTACATCTTTGCCAAATGCCATGAACATGTTACTTTGCATGTATGATTTAGAGGCAGAAGAATAATTTGCATAAAACTGCAATATTCATTGAATTTATTTAAAAAAGCATGTTTCAATTTTAAAGAAATCCGATCTGACAGATCTTTAGATATCGGTCCAAAGTTCACGTAAAAAAAGTTTTGTGCACGTGGAGCGAAAGTTCCAGAATAAAAGCGGGATTACGCGTTTTACAAACTGCTCAAAATTGCGGAAAATCGAAGGGCAGAGCTTACTTAACAACGACACAGATGTCTTCCGCTTGAGTCAAAGCACGCGTGTAACAAGTTGCATGTCTTCAAACGAAACGAGTCATGACTTATGCCCGTTTGAAGTTTGAATTTTCAAACGCTTCGTATAGCGCCCCCCTTTGGCCGATTGGAATAAAATTGGTTTCAGTGATACTTTGACTAACCCTCCACATCTTTGCCAATTGCCATGAACGTGTAACTTTGCATGTATGATTTAGAGGCCGAAGAATAATTTGCATAAAACCGCAATATTGATTGAATGATTAAAAAATTAAATTTCACTTTAAAAAAAATCTGGTTGATCAATCTGACCGTATTGGTCCAAAGTTCATGTGAAAAAAGTTTCGTGCGCGTAACGAAAGAAACCCAGGAGGAGATAGATTTTTACTGTTTTTCATATAATTCAAAATTCTGGGGGATCTAAAGGTCAAAGGTCAAAAGTCAGAGCGTAAAAGTTGTTCGGCATGAGGAGACGCATACGTGTATACAGGTTTCATGGCTGTACGTATAACAGAGCATGAGCTCTACCTGTTCAAAGTTCGCACTTTCGAAGGCTTCCTACAGCGCCACCATTTGGCCGATTGCTGTATAAAATAATAGCACACTTCGCCACTGTAAGCTGAACTCATTGATGTTTTTATTTTCATTTTCTGCCTGAGTATGTAGGAGTAGAAAGGAACCGAAGTTTTGAGGAGAACTTGATATGACGGTTAGATATTGTCACTAGAAAAATATTGTTCCTTCGAAACAATTGTGGGCTCGCTTCAAGCCAGAAAACAATGGCTATAAAAGTACAAAATGTCAAGATCGCAGGCAGTGCTCTCTTTGACGTTACTGACGTCAAAGATTGGTCCATTTTGTTCCAAAAATGTGTTGTGCAAAAGTTGACCCGCTGGTGGCGCTATAACAGGCCAATGTAAGAAGGGTGGTATCTGTTCCTTGACCTATTGGGAATGTGCTTGCAAGATTTCACGCACATTGCAGGCTGTGTTCATGATTTGAGGTGTTTTTGGCTTTGGCCACTTTATCGCTGCTTGCAGCTATATTCATTATTATTATTTTTTTTGTGTGTGTGCACTTCATAGGCATATTAGATAAAGGTCCTTAGATTGTGTGTAGAATGTTTCATGCAAATTGCAAAAAAAAATCCTAACGGGTTTAAGCGTTTCACAAACTGCTCAAAATGATATAGCGCCCCCCTTTGGCCAATTGGGGTAAGATTGGTTTTAGTGATATTTGGACTAACACTCTACATCTTTGCCAAATGCCATGAACATGTTACTTTGCATGTATGATTTAGAGGCAGAAGAATAATTTGCATAAAACTGCAATATTCATTGAATTTATTTAAAAAAGCATGTTTCAATTTTAAAGAAATCCGATCTGACAGATCTTTAGATATCGGTCCAAAGTTCACGTAAAAAAAGTTTTGTGCACGTGGAGCGAAAATTCCAGAATAAAAGCGGGTTTACGCGTTTTACAAACTGCTCAAAATGGCGGAAAATCGAAGGGTGGAGCTTACTTAACAACGACACAGATGTCTTCCGCTTGAGTCAAAGCACGCGTGTAACAAGTTGCATGTCTTCAAACGAAACGAGTCATGACTTATGCCCGTTTGAAGTTTGAATTTTCAAACGCTTCGTGTAGCGCCCCCCTTTGGCCGATTGGAATAAAATTGGTTTCAGTGATACTTTGACTAACCCTCCACATCTTTGCCAAATGCCATGAACGTGTAACTTTGCATGTATGATTTAGAGGCCGAAGAATAATTTGCATAAAACCGCAATATTGATTGAATTATTAAAAAATCATTATTTAACGTACAAACTTCTCACCACATAGCCTGTGTAGATATAGGTTCAAATTTCATGTGAAAAAAGTTTTGTACGCTTAACGCAAAAATTCCAGGAGGAGATAGATTTTTACTGTTTATCATATAATTCCAAATTGTGGGAGATCTAAAGGTCAGAGGTCAAAAGTCAGAGGCTAGAAGTTGTTCGGCATGAGGAGACGCATACGTGTATACAGGTTTCATGCCTGTACCTCAAACACAGCATGAGCTATACCTGTTCAAAGTTTGCACTTTCGAAGGCTTCCTACAGCGCCACCATTTGGCCGATTGCTATAGAAAATAATAGCACACTTCGCCACTGTAAACTGAACACATTGATGTTTTTATTTTCATTTTCTCACTAAGTATGTAGGAGTAGAAAGGAACCGAAGTTCCCGTCTACTGACCGCCTGCCTGATAGATAAATAAACCAGTACAATATCTAAAGTGTGCTCGCCTTATAGGCGAGCCCACAACTAGAAAAATATTGTTCCTTCGAAACAATTGTGGGCTCGCTTCAAGCCAGAAAACAATGGCTATAAAAGCACAAAATGTCAAGATCGCAGGCAGTGCTCTCTTTGACGTTACTGACGTCAAAGATTGGTCCATTTTGTTCCAAAAATGTGTTGTGCAAAAGTTGACCCGCTGGTGGCGCTATAACAGGCCAATGTGAGAAGGTTGGTATCTGTTCCTTGACCTATTGGGAATGTGCTTGCAAGATTTCACGCACATCCCAGGCTGTGTTCATGATTTGAGGTGTTTTTGGCTTTGGACACTTTATCGCTGCTTGCAGCTATATTTATTATTATTATTTTATAATTTTTTTGTGTGCACTTCATAGGCATGTTAGATAAAGGTCCTTAGATTGCGTGTAGAATGTTTCATGCAAATTGCAAATAAAATCCTAGAATAAAAACGGGTTTAAGCGTTTTACAAACTGCTCAAAATTATATAGCGCCCCCCTTTGGCCATTTGGGGTAAGATTGGTTTCAGTGATATTTGAACTAACCCTCTACACTATTTTGTCATGAAAATGTGACTTTGCTTGTATGTTTTAGAGGCAGAAGAATAATTTGCATAAAAATGCAATATTGTTTGAATTATTTAAAAAAGCATGTTTCAATGTTAAAGAAATCCGATCTGACAGATCTTTAGATATCGGTCCAAAGTTCACGTAAAAAAAGTTTTGTGCACGTGACGCGAAAATTCCAGAATAAAAGCGGGTTTACGCGTTTTACAAACTGCTCAAAGTGGCGGAAAATCGAAGGGCGGAGCTTACTTAACAACGACACAGATGTCTTCCGCTTGAGTCAAAGCACGCGTGTAACAAGTTGCATGTCTTCAAACGAAACGAGTCATGACTTATGCCCGTTTGAAGTTTGAATTTTCAGACGCTTCGTATAGCGCCCCCCTTTGGCCGATTGGAATAAAATTGGTTTCAGTGATACCTTGACTAACCCTCTACATCTTTGCCAAATGCCATGAACGTGTAACTTTGCATGTATGATTTAGAGGCCGAAGAATAATTTGCATAAAACTGCAATATTTATTGAATTATTAAAAAATTATATTTCACTTTAAAAGAAATCCGCCGCGATTAGTTTGACCGTATTGGTCCAAAGTTCATGTGAAAAAAGTTTTGTGCGCGTATCGAAAAAAACCCAGGAGGAGATAGATTTTTACTGTTTTTCATATAATTCCGAATTGTGGGAGATCTAAAGGTCAGAGGTCAAAAGTCAGAGGCTAAAAGTTGTTCGGCATGAGGAGACGCATACGTGTATACAGGTTTCATGCCTGTACCTCAAACACAGCATGAGCTATACCTGTTCAAAGTTCGCACTTTCGAAGGCTTCCTACAGCGCCACCATTTGGCCGATTGCTGTAAAAAGTAATAGCACACTTCGCCACTGTAAACTGAACACATTGATGTTTTTATTTTCATTTTCTCACTAAGTATGTAGGAGTAGAAAGGAACCGAAGTTTTTTGATACTTGATATGCCTGCCTGATAGATAAATAAACTAGAATTGACAGAGTCAATTTTGACAAGTGTGCCTGCAGCGCGCTGAATGCGCGACCTTGTGCGGCGGTTCGGACCGTGAGATTGTCCGCCGAGTCGCCTGCGTTTCGTTGTGAGAGGGTCGGTCCCTGTGAAAAACGCGTTTTGGCACGAAACGGTTACGTTTCGCGCGTTTGTGACGCCCCCTAGGGGTCGAAGTGGAAATGCTTTTGGGGATTCGTTGAGTATGCCACCCCCTACCTGTGGTTGAAATTCAGTGTTGACTCGACCTATTGTTTGTGATTTATGGCTATCGTTTGCGAAACGGGCCCCTCCCGCTAACTCTGGAAGCCCGTTACGAACGAATGGTATGGACTATAGACATATCCCTTGACTATGTTCATTGCATGGGTTAGTAGATCATGTGTACCCATTTTTGTGACATTTGAAGAAAATATGTAGGAAAAAATGCAAAAAGTGTGTTTTGGAGAAAATTTGAAATGGTGAAAAATCTTCCCATGTGCAAATTGGCGTGTCCTATATGGAGAGATGCGTCGTGACCCAAGGAATCCAGGGAAAAAAGAATTTTAATTCTCCGACCTATGGTTCAAGAGTTACGAGGCAAGTGGTCCGTTATAGCGCCACCATGTGGCCAATTGGAAATGCTTTTGGGGATCGTTGAGTATGCCACCCCCGATCTGTGGTTGAAATTCAGTGTTGACTGGACCTTTTGTTTGTGATTTATGGCTATTGTTTGCAAAACGGGCCCCTCCCGCTAACTTTGGAAGCGCGTTACGAACGAATGTAATGGACTATCGCAATATCCCTTGAGTATGTTCATTGCATGGGTTCATAGATCATGTGTACCGTTTTTTGTGCAATTTGAAGAAAATATGTCGGAAAAGGAACAAAAAGTGTGTTTTGGAGAAAATTCAAGATGGCGGAAAATCTATCCAGGCGCAAATGGGCGTGGCCTATATCGGGAGATGCGTCTTGACCCAAGGAATCCAGGGAAAAAAGAATTTTCATTTTCCGACCTACGGTTCAACAGTTACAGGCCAAAACGTAAAGTGGGCTGTTATAGCGCCACCATGAGGCCAAATGACACTATTATTTTTTATTTAATCCTTGAAATCATTATGAACCTCCTCTCCAAGTGTTGAAACTGTAGGCCCTATGGTTTGCGAGAGAAAATTAATTGAATGTGAGTTTTTGCCATTCCCATTATAAGTCAATGGGGAGAAATTAATGCACTAATAAATTAATATCAATTAAACTATAGAACCTTTCTCTTAGCAACTTAATAGCACACCATTCCCGAGTAAGCCGGTCAATTTGACATATGGCGCGAGTGTGTGTTGCAAAAACTGTGGGAGGAATAGCGTGCCAAACTTTGGGGAATCGTATGGACAGACATAAATAAATATGAGCGAGAACAATAAGTGTCCCATGCTATGCATAGGCACACTTAACTAGAATTGACAGAGTCAATTTTGACAAGTGTGCCTGCAGCTCGCTAAATGCGCGACCTTGTGCGGCGGTTCGGACTGTGAGACCATCCGCCGAGTCGTCCGCGTTTCGTTTTGAGAGGGTCGTTCCCCCTGAAAAACGCGTTCTGGCACGAAACGGTTACGTTTCGCGCGTTTGTGACGCCCCCTATGGGTCGAAGTGGAAATGCTTTTGGGGATCTGTTGAGTATGCCACCCGCAACCTGTGGTTGAAATTTAGTGTCGACTCGACCTTTTGTTTGTGAGTTAGGGCAATTTTTTGCCAAACGGGCCCCTCCCGCTAACTTTGGAAGCGCGTTACGAACGAACGGTATGGACTATCAAAATATCCTTTGACTATGTTTATTGCGTGGCTTCATAGATCATGTGTACCGGTTTTTAAGACATTTGAAGAAAATATGTAGGAAAAGGAGCAAAAAGTGTGTTTTGGAGAAAATTCAAGATGGCGGAAAATCTATCCATACGCAAATGGGCGTGGCCTATATGGGGAGATGCGTCATGAGCCAAGGAATCCAGAGAAAAAAGAATTTAAATTTTCCGACCTACGGTTCAACAGTTACAGGCCAAAACGTAAACTGGGCTGTTATAGCGCCACCATGAGACCAAATGACACTATTATTTTTTATTTAATCCTTGAAATCATTATGAACCTCCTCGCCAAGTCTTGAAACTGTAGCCCCTATGGTTTGCGAGAGAAAATTAATTGAATGTGAGTTTTGCGATTCCCATTATAAGTCAATGGGGAAAATTTATTCACTAATAAATTAATATCAATTAAACTATAGAACCTTTCTCTTAGCAAGTTACTAGCACACGATTCCCGAGTAAGCCGGTCGATTTGACATATGGCGCGAGTGTGTGGTGGCAAAACTGTGGGAGGAGTAGCGTGCCAAACTTTGGGGAAAAGTATGGACAGAAAGAAAGACCTAAACTAGAATTGACGGAGTCAATTTTGACAAGTGTGCCTGCAGCGCGCTAAATGCGCGACCCCGTGCGGCGGTTTGGACCGTGAGACCGTCCGCCGAGTCGTCCGCGTTTCGTTGTGAGAGGGTCGGTCCCCGTGAAAAACGCGTTCTGGCACGAAACGGTTACCTTTTGCGCGTTTGTGACGCCCCCTAGGGGTCGAAGTGGAAATGCTTTTGGGGATCTGTTGATTATGCCACCCCCGACCTGTAGTTGAAATTCAGTGTTGACTCGACCTATTGTTTGTGAGTTAGGGCAATTTTTTGCCAAACGGGCCCCTCCCGCTAACTTTGGAAGCGTGTTACGAACGAACGGTACGAACTATCGAAATATCCTTTGACTATGTTTATCGCGTGGCTTCATAGATCATGTGTACCGGTTTTTAAGACATTTGAAGAAAATATGTAGGAAAAGGAGCAAAAAGTGTGTTTTGGACAAAATTCAAGATGGCGGAAAATCTATCCATACGCAAATGGGCGTGGCCTATATGGGGAGATGCGTCATGACCCAAGGAATCCAGGGAAAAAATAATTTTCATTTTCCGACCTACGGTTCAAGAGTTACGGGGCAAAAGGTAAAGTTGGCCGTTATAGCGCCACCATGAGGCCGACTGATGTCATTATTTTTTGATTAATTCTTACAATCATTATGAACCTCCTCTCCAAGTCTTGAAACTGTAGCCCCTATGGTTTGCGAGAGAAAAATAATTGAATGCGATTCCCATTATAAGTCAATGGGGAAAATTAATTCACTAATAAATTAATATCAATTAAACTATAGAACCTTTCTCTTAGCAACTTGATAGCACACCATTCCCGAGTAAGCCGGTCGATTTGACATATGGCGCGAGTGTGTGGTGCAAAAACTGTGGGAGGAGTAGCGTGCCAAACTTTGGGGAAAAGTATGGACAGACTTAAGTAAGTAAGTAAATAAATATGAGCGATAACAATAAGTCTGCCCATGCTATGCATAGGCACACTTAACTAGAATTGACAGAGTCAATTTTGACAAGTGTGCCTGCAGTGCGCGACCTTGTGCAGCGGTTTGGACGGTGAGACAATCCGCCAAGCCCGTGTTTCGTTGTGAGAGGGTCGGTCCCCGTGAAAAACGCGTTCTGGCACAAAACGGTTACGTTTCGCGCGTTTGTGACGCCCCCTATGGGTCGAAGTGGAAATGCTTTTGGGGAAACGTTGAGTATGCCACCCGCGACCTGTGGTTAAAATTCAGTGTTGACTTGACCTTTTGTTTGTGATTTATGGCTCTCGTTTGCGAAACGGGCCCCTCCCGCTAACTTTGGAAGGCCGTTACGAACGAACGGTATGGACTATCGAAATATCCTTTGACTATGTTTATTGCATGCCTTCATAGATCATGTGTACCGGTTTTTAAAACATTTGAAGAAAATATGTAGGAAAAGGAGCAAAAAGTGTGTTTTGGAGAAAATTCAAGATGGCGGAAAATCTATCCATACGCAAATGGGCGTGGCCTATATGGAGAGATGCGTCTTGACCCAAGGAATCCAGGGAAAAAATAATTTTCATTTTCCGATCTACGGTTCAAGAGTTACGGGGCAAAACGTAAAGTGAGCCGTTATAGCGCCACCATGAGGATGAATGGTGTAATTATTTTTCGATTTATTCTTAAAATCATTATGAATCTGCTCTACGAGGTTTGAAACTGTAGGCCCTATGGTTTGCGATAGAAAAATACTTGAATGTGACTTTTTTCATTGTCCCATTATAAGTCAATGGGGAGAAATTAATGCACTAATAAATTAATATCAATTAAACTATAGAACCTTTCTCTTAGCAACTTAATAGCACACGATTCCCGCGTACGCCGGTCGATTTGACATATGCCGCGAGTGTGTGGTGCAAAAACTGTGGGAGGAGTAGCGTGCCAAACTTTTGGGGAATTGCATGGACAGACTTAAATAAATATATAAATATGAGCAAGAACAATAAGTGTCCCCATGCTATGCATAGGCACACTTAATAAATATGAGCGAGAACAATAAGTGTCCCCATGCTATGCATAGGCACACTTAATAATGACAATATCTAAAGTGTGCTCGCCTTATAGGCGAGCCCACAACTAGAAAAATATTGTTCCTTCGAAACAATTGTGGGCTCGCTTCAAGCCGGAAAACAATGGCTATAAAAGCACAAAATGTCAAGATCGCAGGCAGTGCTCTCTTTGACGTTACTGACGTCAAAGATTGGTCCATTTTGTTCCAAAAATGTGTTATGCAAAAGTTGACCCGCTGGTGGCGCTATAACAGGCCAATGTGAGAAGGTTGGTATCTGTTCCTTGACCTATTGGGAATGTGCTTGCAAGATTTCACGCACATCCCAGGCTGTGTTCATGATTTGAGGTGTTTTTGGCTTTGGACACTTTATCGCTGCTTGCAGCTATATTTATTATTATTATTTTATATTTTTTTTGTGTGCACTTCATAGGCATGTTAGATAAAGGTCCTTAGATTGCGTGTAGAATGTTTCATGCAAATTGCAAAAAAAATCCTAGAATAAAAACGGGTTTAAGCGTTTTACAAACTGCTCATAATTATATAGCGCCCCCCTTTGGCCATTTGGGGTAAGATTGGTTTCAGTGATATTTGAACTAACCCTCTACACTATTTTGTCATGAAAATGTGACTTTGCATGTATGTTTTAGAGGCAGAAGAATAATTTGCATAAAAATGCAATATTGTTTGAATTATTTAAAAAAGCATGTTTCAATGTTAAAGAAATCCGATCTGACAGATCTTTAGATATCGGTCCAACGTTCACGTAAAAAAAGTTTTGTGCACGTGACGCGAAAATTCCAGAATAAAAGCGGGTTTACGCGTTTTACAAACTGCTCAAAATGGCGGAAAATCGAAGGGCGGAGCTTACTTAACAACGACACAGATGTCTTCCGCTTGAGTCAAAGCACGCGTGTAACAAGTTGCATGTCTTCAAACGAAACGAGTCATGACTTATGCCCGTTTGAAGTTTGAATTTTCAAACGCTTCGTATAGCGCCCCCCTTTGGCCGATTGGAATAAAATTGGTTTCAGTGATACTTTGACTAACCCTCCACATCTTTGCCAAATGCCATGAACGTGTAACTTTGCATGTATGATTTAGAGGCTGAAGAATAATTTGCGTAAAACCGCAATATTGATTGAATTATTAAAAAATTATATTTCACTTTAAAAAAAATCTGGTTGATCAATCTGACCGTATTGGTCCAAAGTTCATGTGAAAAAAGTTTTGTGCACTTGACGCGAAAATCCCAGGAGGAGATAGATTTTTACTGTTTTTCATATAATTCCGAATTGTGGGAGACCTAAAGGTCAGAGGTCAAAAGTTAGAGGGTAAAAGTTGTTCGGCATGAGGAGACGCATACGTGTATACAGGTTTCATGACTGTACGTATAACAGAGCATGAGCTCTATCTGTTCAAAGTTCGCACTCTCGAAGGCTTCCTACAGCGCCACCATTTGGCCGATTGCTGTAAAAAATAATAGCACACTTCGCCACTGTAAGCTGAACACATTGATGTTTTTATTTTCATTTTCTGTCTAAGTATGTAGGAGTAGAAAGGAACCGAAGTTTTGAGGAGAACTTGATATGACGGTTAGATATTGTCACTAGAAAAATATTGTTCCTTCGAAACAATAGTGGGCTCGCTTCAAGCCAGAAAACAATGGCTATAAAAGTACAAAATGTCAAGATCGCAGGCAGTGCTCTCTTTGACGTTACTGACGTCAAAGATTGGTCCATTTTGTTCCAAAAATGTGTTGTGCAAAAGTTGACGCTATAACAGGCCAATGTAAGAAGGGTGGTATCTGTTCCTTGACCTATTGGGAATGTGCTTGCAAGATTTCACGCACATTGCAGGCTATGTTCATTTTTTTGAGGTGTTTTTGGCTTTGGCCACTTTATCGCAGCTATATTCATTATTATTATTATTGTGTGTGCACTTCATAGGCATATTAGATAAAGGTCCTTAGATTGTGTGTAGAATGTTTCATGCAAATTGCAAAAAAAAATCCTAACGGGTTTAAGCGTTTCACAAACTGCTCAAAATGATATAGCGCCCCCCTTTGGCCAATTGGGGTAAGATTGGTTTTAGTGATATTTGGACTAACACTCTACATCTTTGCCAAATGCCATGAACATGTTACTTTGCATGTATGATTTAGAGGCAGAAGAATAATTTGCATAAAATTGCAATATTCATTGAATTTATTTAAAAAAGCATGTTTCGATTTTAAAGAAATCCGATCTGACAGATCTTTAGATATCGGTCCAAAGTTCACGTAAAAAAAGTTTTGTGCAC
Source organism: Nannobrachium achirus (assembly GCF_963921795.1). Lineage (NCBI taxonomy): Eukaryota > Metazoa > Chordata > Actinopteri > Myctophiformes > Myctophidae > Nannobrachium > Nannobrachium achirus. Next base: position 60,138,005 of record NC_137813.1, read on the forward strand.
GTGGAGCGAAAATTCCAGAATAAAAGCGGGTTTACGCGTTTTACAAACTGCTCAAAATGGCGGAAAATCGAAGGGCGGAGCTTACTTAACAACGACACAGATGTCTTCCGCTTGAGTCAAAGCACGCGTGTAACAAGTTGCATGTCTTCAAACGAAACGAGTCATGACTTATGCCCGTTTGAAGTTTGGATTTTCAAACGCTTCGTATAGCGCCCCCCTTTGGCCGTTTGGAATAAAATTGGTTTCAGTGATACTTTGACTAACCCTCCACATCTTTGCCAAATGCCATGAATGTGTAACTTTGCATGTATGATTTAGAGGCCGAAGAATAATTTGCATAAAACCGCAATATTGATTGAATTATTAAAAAATTATATTTCACTTTAAAAGAAATCCGCCGAGATTAGTTTGACCGTATTGGTCCAAAGTTCATGTGAAAAAAGTTTTGTGCACTTGACGCGAAAATCCCAGGAGGAGATAGATTTTTACTGTTTTTCATATAATTCCGAATTGTGGGAGACCTAAAGGTCAGAGGTCAAAAGTTAGAGGGTAAAAGTTGTTCGGCATGAGGAGACGCATAAGTGTATACAGGTTTCATGGCTGTATGTATAACACAGCATGAGCTATACCTGTTCAAAGATCGCACTTTCGAAGGCTTCCTACAGCGCCACCATTTGGCCGATTGCTATAAAAAATAATAGCACACTTCGCCACTGTAAACTGAACACATTGATGTTTTTATTTTCATTTTCTCACTAAGTATGTAGGAGTAGAAAGGAACCGAAAATCCCGTCTACTTACTAGATAAATAAATAAATAAACTAGAAAAACTGTTCCTTCGAAACAGTGTGGGCTCGCTTCCAACCCAAAACAATAATAGTAAAAGTGTCAAGTTCCCAGGCAATGCTCTCTTTAATTTTACTGACGTAAAATGGTAATGCAAATACAATGTAGACAAGCAGTGTTATTACATGAACTTAAAGGACCAGGTCACCTTTGGGACAACCAGATCTTATTTTATTGTTGTGTGGGGACACGATCAACACAATGTTGAGTTATTCTTTGTGTTCAATCTGTGTTTTTAGATATTTTAGTATTTCAGTATGCTACAACTGGTCATATGATGCATTTTGCATCATATGATGCATGAGATGATGCAATATCATGCTACAAAGCATCATATGACCAGTTGTAGCATGCTGAAATACTAAAATATCTAAAAACACAGATTGAACACAAGAAATTACAGGATTGTGTTGATCGTGTCCCACACAACAATAAAATAAGATCTGGTTGTCCCAGAGGTGACCTGGTCCTTTAACGGTATGGACAATTAAATCAAAATAAAATTAAAATATAATGTGGACGGGTAACCAACAACAAAAGTTCGAGACCAGTAGAGTGTGTGTGTGTGTGTGTGTGTGTGTGTGTGTGTGTGTGTGTGTGTGTGTGTGTGTGTGTGTGTGTGTGTCCTAGGGGTCCCTGAACTACACTTTGCAAACCAGCAAACCACATCAAAGTAATAGTACGCAGATGGTCCTAACACTTTGACTGCCACAATGTTAAGGGTTTTAAGGGTAAAACCCTTGCCACCATAGACGGCCATTCATTTTTGACGGAATAAATTGAAAATGGTAGGATGTACGAAAATTTACAAAAATTTCAGAGAATATAGAGTCGGAACCTTAGCTTTCACCATAAAAATTTCGTCCTGCTGTGGTGTTCTGCTGTGGAGAAACCTGAGGGAGAGCGAAAGCTGTACAGATGAAAAAGGAGCATCAGAAATTTACTTTCTGAGATAATTGAGGTCAAAGGAAAAAAACTTTCAGAAGCCCTAGAAACAAATTGGTAAATGGTACAAGAACACACAGTACCTCTAAATGAAGAACAGGGTGCAGGCCATAATAATGTAAAAAAAAAAGTTAAAAAAAGTTGTACCGTGGTCTAGTTATAAGGCAGGAAAGTGGAAGAAGCCAGGAGACTGACAGAGGCTCTTTTTTCATCTTCCCAGGATGAAGGAGAGACTGAGTAGAATCCACTGTGTTTTGACCTGGGATTTTTTATTCAAGCCATCAGTTAGACATCAGACATCTCAAAAATAAAGATAAAAACTCTGATAAAGATAACAAAAAAAAACTTTACATTGCTGTTTCACTTCAGTATAGTTGTAGATGTGTTCCATTGCAATCATCATTTTAGTCACTTCAAACTAAAACGGTCAAACTACCCTGAGCAATTCAAAGTCATAATACATAAAATTAAATAAAAATTGATGTACATTCATATGGAAATGTTTGTATTGACAAAGTCAAGCCAACTGCGACAAACTTCACCATGTTAGAATCCAGACCAGGCAACTGCAAGTAAGAGTAATTATGAAAAAAAAAAACATAATTACCATAAGGTATATATATATAATTATTTGCTATACATTTTATATACACAGGTACATATATTTCCAAAATAGCAGATCTACAAGCTCATAGCCCGGCACCGCGCTATGAGCTTGTAGATCTGCCATTTACATATGATGCCTAATAGCCGATCTACAAGCTCATAGCCCAGCAAGGCACTATGAGCTTAGTATTTTCATGGCTCTCCTTTTAGTAGACCTTGTACCAGTGAACTGTACCGTCATGAAACTGTACCTTTTCCTATGCAAACTTCTAATAAAGTCTTCAATCAATCAATCAATCAATCAATCCCTTCTTTGTATTTACCTACTGTATGTTTTTATACTGTTTTTTATTTCCCCCTTTTTTCCTGACTATATCTACTGCATAGTACTGTGTTCTATCCGTCTGTCATTCAATGTTATATGAGATACTGCAATGGTTTACTATGGAAATAAGCCTAGTCTTTTCATGGATCTCATGATCTCCTTTTAGTAGACCTTGTACCAGTGAACTGGTACAAGGTCTGACCAATCCATCTCGCTGGATTGGTCAGACTGCGACGTTTGCGAGTGACTTATAGTGGTTGTTTTGCTGGGATGTGTTTGTTTTGCACTAAATGGAGCATCTGTCCTCCTTTCTCACCAAGCTAAGCTAAAGAGGCGTCAATTGGGTATGGCAAGCTATGGCAGCTGCCATACCTTGGCTACAGGGGGAATATAATAAAATGTACTGTAATCGTGCCTGTTGTAAAGGTATGTAACATGACTGGTGTCTTGCACGCGAGCCTCGCGCGCGTGAAAGACACCAGTCAAGTTGCCATAACTTAGCTTTTTCTGAACTGACGCGGCTGAGCTAAACGCCCTGCTCCGCGCGCGGACCACCTGTTGTGATCCGAGATGAGCATAATCATCTCTCATCTCATGCTTGCTCTCGGAGCGACGTCGCGACCCCCCAAACACGCCAATACACCACTGTATGTGGGTGGGTGACGTGACGTAACGTTTTTGCTGTCCTCGGTGTCAAACATGTATAAATAAAAAATATATTTGTCAAAAACCTTCTGAATATTGTGCAGGACCTTAAGCTTTATGTGAACTTACTCAAGATTAAAACATTTCATTCCTCATTTCTTCAGAATCTTCAACCAAACATGGCAAAACTCATATGGTGTGACTGTCCTGACCTTGTTTCTCAAAGTGGGAACTTGAATAAAACTAAGAAAAAGAATTGCTAAAAATCATTTGAAAATGAATTTAGGCTAAAAAAAATGTCTATTTTGAGCCTATATCTTTTCAAAGTCAAAGCATAATGTTTTCAGTCATTTCTGATCAAAAACATTTTGTCCCCCAACCCAAAATCATTTGGTGTGACACTAGTTTGGAAAAATTAAACAGGCAATTATTTGGACACCTATTGGCTAGAGAGGTCCTTCTTCTGTAAGGCTATTCAGCACTCCCAGCACAACTGCAAGACAGGTGTCTGAGGTGAGTTATGATTTTAACATTTTCATGAAATGCCATCTTGTTGAAACGTTGACAAACTCACCATTCTGGATGTCTTTTGGTGTGACACCTTTTCTTTAAAAAAAGCTTAAGTTATTTGAAGTTTTGGTCATATTTCCATGTAGATCTAGGCTGCTTTGTTATAGCTAGCATGCTGTTAGCATGCTAATGTGTACATAGTAGCCTCAAGGTAAACCTAAATGGAGAAAACAGTAATATGGTGTGACACTTAATCATATGGTGTGACATGTCTGCTTGTCACACCATATGACTTGACTGTCACACCATATGATTTATACTGTATTTAACTACAGATATAACAACAAATAACAAAGTTCCATGTTTCTTTTGTACATTTAAACATTTGTTTTAAACATTTTTACATAAAATGTAATTTAGCTTCATTCAGTGATACTTCAAATTCATCAGACAGAGCAGAAACCCCTTCACAGAAACCTTAACATATTGTTTCAATCTAAACAATATTTTCTCTTTGTCTTAAACTATACATTCCATTTTCTTTTGTCAGCTGGAAAATGACAAGTGCTGAGAGAACGAGAAAGTACAGGGAGAAACTAAACAATGACCCAGCAAGGAGAGAGGAGCCAAAGGGGCGAGACTGCATTTTCTACGAAGAGCAGGAGGTTGTCTGTGGCATAGCAGAACCGCAACAAGGCAGCCGGTTTGCTACCCTCACCAAATACGACTGGCTGATGTACAATACAGTCTAAATGTATAATCTAATCTGATCTAATACTTTTGTACTTTCACTCACTGGACTGGACAGTGGACAGTGTTAAGGTAGGACCCGAGACAAACTAGCGAAAATAGCTGATCTACAAGCTCTCAACACGTTGTGCTGCGAGAGCTTGTAGATCAGCTATTTTCGGAGTTGCGCAACCCAGCACTCTTTAGCTAGTGGAGATGTGGTGTAATGTCATGATTCCTAATTACATTTGTTCAACACAAAAAAATGCTGTGTTCAAGTTCAGGAGACTTCGGAAAAAAGCAATTTACCTGAATGCTGAGTTCTGTTTCCACTAATTGGTGTTAATAAAATGTTGCCTTCAATGCCTCGGCTCCAAGTGTGGCTATGCGCCTTATTGTCCCTTTAGGATCCTTCTGCCGTGGGCCGGCAGAAGACTTAGGTGTGCGTAGCATTCCTGTGCACATCCTCATCATCCATCTACTACTACAATTCTTTCTTATCCCATGTTAAAGCCCTACAATAATATCCTGTTCAGAAATATTAAGGCCATGTTATCCTGGGTAATTGTTTAATCAATCAGTAAAGTTCAGTACTCACTAATAGGTAGGTTAAAACACAGTTTGCTTTGACACATGAAGATATGATCATACGGTGTGACACTAAATCATTTGGTGTGACATTCCAAATAGTGAGAAATCATACCTTTATTAATGATTAAACCAAAAAAATGTTTATGGATTACATAGAGAATATTATCAGGAAGAGTCACAAATATTTGTGTAATTTTAGAGAAAGTTTTGACAGAATACATTTAAAATATGTTGTAAGATCATGAACATGGGCCTCACACAGAGTGTCGATTATGAAAAAAATATACAGATATAATTAATTTTCAAAAAACTATAGTGGATCACTGGTTAGTTATGATAAAGGACTTTGATAAAGTGAGTAACTTAAGAAAGATGTACTCCATTTTCATTTTATGAACAATTATTTTCATGTCACACCATATGACGATTTTAGGCACAAGTACAACAAACTGCTGAATAAAGTCTGATTCCAATAAAATATCTAAAAACAAAATGTATTTCCATAAGGTTGAGAGTGAGTAGAACAAAAGTAAATAACTTTTATGCCTGCAATTTAAAGTTTTTTTAAAAACACATTTTTTGGGGCGTCACGTCACTGACCCATGTATCAATCAATCAATCTAGCAACAACCACTTACTTTATATAGCAGTTCTTTTCGCTGCGACGCCGCGGCTCGGTGGTCCCTGGTGGCCTGGTCGATGAACCATGACGATCCAGTAAAACTTTTCAGATCACATGTAACGGCTGTAGAAGTAGTCCTCAGTAGTATAGTAAAGCACTAAACTAAACCCCCCCCCCCCCCCCCCCCCCCCCCCCCCCCAAACACATGGCTGCTGCTTCTTTTCGCTGCGACGCCGCGGCTCGGTGGTCCCTGGTGGCCTGGTCGATGAACCATGACGATCCAGTAAAACTTTTCAGATCACATGTAACGGCTGTAGAAGTAGTCCTCAGTAGTATAGTAAAGCACTAAACTAACCCCCCCCCCCAAACACATGGCTGCTGCTTCTTGCCAAAGTTGCCGTCCATCCAGCAATCCCAGGCCTGGGGAGGACGGTCATGTACCAAATCACCATGGTAACACAAGGTAACACAAGCTGATTGGCCACACAATGGTAACCATGGTGATTTTAGTCATTCCAGGGCCCAGGACGGCTGAATCCAAGCGTCAGTGATACATATGCTCCTAATCTTGTGTTTAATAAAAAAAAGACATTTATGTGGCATATGCCGTTCGTGGCGGTGAAGGGGGGGTAAAAACGTATGTGGCATATGACCTCCGTGGCGGTCAAAGTGACAAGCTTTTTAAAAACAGCAGATCTACAAGATCACAACATGTCGCAATGTCACATTGTAGATCAGCTTCTTACAATTAGACAAAGTATTAAGTGATTCATCTACCGTATGTTTTGTATTAATAATAAAATCTGCAAAGTAACAAGTAACTAAAGCTGCCAAATGCAATTGCAGTGGAGTATAAGTAACAAAAGTGTAAAGTAAAAGTTGGTATACAGTACGGGACATGCTGATCCAAATGCATATGGGATATACTAGGATTCAAATGCAGACAGGCTGAAATTCATGGCTTTTAAAGTGTTTGGGGTGTGGTTTTGCCAGGTGGGTCCACTTCGGTTGATCGTCTGATTTGGAAACGCATTGGTTGTGATATCTCCCTGACAACCACACAGAGTGTCCCTGCGGGTTCTAGGATATATACTGTAAATCCCATCGCCCGGGAACCTTATTCTTTTTAAGTTAAATTTCTAAAACACTACAAAACATGTGTCAAAGACAAATACAAGCAAACGTCTCCACAGTAACACAGTAACAGTTGTTTGTGTGTCAGTGTGTGTGTATGCGTGTGTGTGTGTGCGTGCGTGCGTGTTAATAATTATTATTATTATTAATAATAAAATCTGCAAAATAAAAAGTAACTGAAGCTGTCAAATGCTGTATTTATAGTAGAGTATAAGTAACAAAAATGGAAATTAGAGTAAAAGTACCTAAAAATTGTACTGTAGGTACAAGTACTTGTTTGTATATACTTGAGTAAATGTACTTGGTTACTTTGCAGCACCACTAGCCTTACATTAAGACGTCTCTGCCGAGACTTTCGCATTGTCACTGCAGGGCCGACTTATGTAAGGCTACATCACCACAGAACAGCCAATGACAGCCAAGCCTTTAATCACAGCTGTGTCAATCAGTAGAGTGGAGAGGGACATTTATTTATAGTTTTAACTATAACTATAGTTTTATACATCACACAGCTTAGACATTTGGATCAAATCAGAAAGCAGACCTGTGTGAACACATTGATATAAATAGCATATCTGAAGTGTGAATATTGCAGCCACAGCGACTTAATATAAACATGGGTCCCTTTCCCCTGTCTCACTCTCTCCCCACTCAGTAAACCCATTGGAAATGCATTGGATGCTTAAAGTTAAACATTTTTATTTTTTTATAATTAAACTACAAAACATTTCAAAACCAAAAGTACAAGCACACGTGTCCTCAGTAAGCTGAACACATAAAAATTTGAATGGTGTTTAAAGGTGTAAGCGTTTAGGAGATGAATCGCGCCAAAGTTTTGAGGAGATACTGACTGACTATAAATAATGAAGATAACATACGTGTGCTCGCCTTCCAGGCGAGCCCACAATAATGACAATATCTAAAGTGTGCTCGCCAGGTACTGGCGAGCCCACAACTAGAAAAATATTGTTCCTTCGAAACAATTGTGGGCTCGCTTCAAGCCGGAAAACAATGGCTATAAAAGCACAAAATGGCAAGATCGCAGGCAGTGCTCTCTTTGACGTTACCGACGTCAAAGATCGGTCCATTTTGTTCCAAAAATGTGTTGTGCAAAAGTTGACCCGCTGGTGGCGCTATAACAGGCCAATGTGAGAAGGTTGGTATCTGTTCCTTGACCTATTGGGAATGTGCTTGCAAGATTTCACGCACATCCCAGGCTGTGTTCATGATTTGAGGTGTTTTTGGCTTTGGACACTTTATCGCTGCTTGCAGCTATATTTATTATTATTATTTTATAATTTTTTTGTGTGCACTTCATAGGCATGTTAGATAAAGGTCCTTAGATTGCGTGTAGAATGTTTCATGCAAATTGCAAAAAAAATCCTAGAATAAAAACGGGTTTAAGCATTTTACAAACTGCTCAAAATTATATAGCGCCCCCCTTTGGCCATTTGGGGTAAGATTGGTTTCAGTGATATTTGAACTAACCCTCTACACTATTTTGTCATGAAAATGTGACTTTGCTTGTATGTTTTAGAGGCAGAAGAATAATTTGCATAAAAATGCAATATTGTTTGAATTATTTAAAAAAGCATGTTTCAATGTTAAAGAAATCCGATCTGACAGATCTTTAGATATCGGTCCAAAGTTCATGTAAAAAAATGTTTTGTGCACGTGACGCGAAAATTCCAGAATAAAAGCGGGTTTACGCGTTTTACAAACTGCTCAAAGTGGCGGAAAATCGAAGGGCGGAGCTTACTTAACAACGACACAGATGTCTTCCGCTTGAGTCAAAGCACGCGTGTAACAAGTTGCATGTCTTCAAACGAAACGAGTCATGACTTATGCCCGTTTGAAGTTTGAATTTTCAAACGCTTCGTATAGCGCCCCCCTTTGGCCGATTGGAATAAAATTGGTTTCAGTGATACTTTGACTAACCCTCCACATCTTTGCCAAATGCCATGAACGTGTAACTTTGCATGCATGATTTAGAGGCAGAAGAATAATTTGCATAAAACCGCAATTTTTATTGAATTATTAAAAAATCATTATTTAACGTACAAACTTCTCACCACATAGCCTGTGTAGATATAGGTTCAAAGTTCATGTGAAAAAGGTTTTGTGCACTTGACGCGAAAATCCCAGGAGGAGATAGATTTTTTCTGTTTTTCATATAATTCCAAATTCTGGGGGATCTAAAGGTCAAAAGTCAGAGCGTAAAAGTTGTTCGGCATGAGGAGACGCATACGTGTATACAGGTTTCATGGCTGGACCTCAAACACAGCATGAGCTATACCTGTTCAAAGTTCGCACTTTCGAAGGCTTCCTACAGCGCCACCATTTGGCCGATTGCTGTAAAAAGTAATAGCACACGTCGCCACAGTAAGCTGAACACATTGATGTTTTTATTTTCATTTTCTCACTAAGTATGTAGGAGTTGAAAGCGGACAAAGTATTGAGGAGAACTTGATATGTCTGACTGATAGATAAACTAGAAAAATATTGTTCCTTCGAAACAATTGTGGGCTCGCTTCAAGCCAGAAAACAATGGCTATAAAAGCACAAAATGTCAAGATCGCAGGCAGTGCTCTCTTTGACGTTACTGACGTCGAGATTGGTCCATTTTGTTCCAAAAATGTGTTATGCAAAAGTTGACCCGCTGGTGGCGCTATAACAGGCCAATGTGAGAAGGTTGGTATCTGTTCCTTGACCTATTGGGAATGTGCTTGCAAGATTTCACGCACATCCCAGGCTGTGTTCATGATTTGAGGTGTTTTTGGCTTTGGACACTTTATCGCTGCTTGCAGCTATATTTATTATTATTATTTTATAATTTGTTTGTGTGCACTTCATAGGCATGTTAGATAAAGGTCCTTAGATTGCGTGTAGAATGTTTCATGCAAATTGCAAAAAAAAAATCCTAGAATAAAAACGGGTTTAAGCGTTTTACAAACTGCTCAAAATTATATAGCGCCCCCCTTTGGCCATTTGGGGTAAGATTGGTTTCAGTGATATTTGAACTAACCCTCTACACTATTTTGTCATGAAAATGTGACTTTGCATGTATGTTTTAGAGGCAGAAGAATAATTTGCATAAAAATTCAATATTGTTTGAATTATTTAAAAAAGCATGTTTCAATGTTAAAGAAATCCGATCTGACAGATCTTTAGATATCGGTCCAAAGTTCACGTAAAAAAAGTTTTGTGCACGTGACGCGAAAATTCCAGAATAAAAGCGGGTTTACGCGTTTTACAAACTGCTCAAAATGGCGGAAAATCAAAGGGCGGAGCTTACTTAACAACGACACAGATGTCTTCCGCTTGAGTCAAAGCACGCGCGTAACAAGTTGCATGTCTTCAAACGAAACGAGTCATGACTTATGCCCGTTTGAAGTTTGAATTTTCAGACGCTTCGTATAGCGCCCCCCTTTGGCCGATTGGAATAAAATTGGTTTCAGTGATACTTTGACTAACCCTCCACATCTTTGCCAAATGCCATGAACGTGTAACTTTGCATGTATGATTTAGAGGCCGAAGAATAATTTGCATAAAACCGCAATATATATTGAATTATTAAAAAATCATTATTTAACGTACAAACTTCTCACCACATAGCCTGTGTAGATATAGGTTCAAAGTTCATGTGAAAAAAGTTTTGTGCACTTGACGCGAAAATCCCAGGAGGAGATAGATTTTTACTGTTTTTCATATAATTCCGAATTGTGGGAGACCTAAAGGTCAGAGGTCAAAAGTTAGAGGGTAAAAGTTGTTCGGCATGAGGAGACGCATAAGTGTATACAGGTTTCATGGCTGTATGTATAACACAGCATGAGCTATACCTGTTCAAAGATCGCACTTTCGAAGGCTTCCTACAGCGCCACCATTTGGCCGATTGCTGTATAAAGTAATAGCACACGTCGCCACTGTAAGCTGAACACATTGATGTTTTTATTTTCATTTTCTCACTAAGTATGTAGGAGTAGAAAGGAACCGAAGATCCCGTCTACTTACTAGATAAATAAATAAATAAATAATGACAATATCTAAAGTGTGCTCGCCAGGTACTGGCGAGCCCACAATAATGACAATATCTAAAGTGTGCTCGCCTTATAGGCGAGCCCACAACTAGAAAAATATTGTTCCTTCGAAACAATTGTGGGCTCGCTTCAAGCCAGAAAACAATGGCTATAAAAGTACAAAATGTCAAGATCGCAGGCAGTGCTCTCTTTGACGTTACTGACGTCAAAGATTGGTCCATTTTGTTCCAAAAATGTGTTGTGCAAAAGTTGACCCGCTGGTGGCGCTATAACAGGCCAATGTAAGAAGGGTGGTATCTGTTCCTTGACCTATTGGGAATGTGCTTGCAAGATTTCACGCACATTGCAGGCTGTGTTCATGATTTGAGGTGTTTTTGGCTTTGGCCACTTTATCGCTGCTTGCAGCTATATTCATTATTATTATTTTTTTGTGTGTGTGCACTTCATAGGCATATTAGATAAAGGTCCTTAGATTGTGTGTAGAATGTTTCATGCAAATTGCAAAAAAAAATCCTAACGGGTTTAAGCGTTTCACAAACTGCTCAAAATGATATAGCGCCCCCCTTTGGCCAATTGGGGTAAGATTGGTTTTAGTGATATTTGGACTAACACTCTACATCTTTGCCAAATGCCATGAACATGTTACTTTGCATATGATTTAGAGGCAGAAGAATAATTTGCATAAAACTGCAATATTCATTGAATTTATTTAAAAAAGCATGTTTCAATTTTAAAGAAATCCGATCTGACAGATCTTTAGATATCGGTCCAAAGTTCACGTAAAAAAAGTTTTGTGCACATGGAGCGAAAGTTCCAGAATAAAAGCGGGTTTACGCGTTTTACAAACTGCTCAAAATTGCGGAAAATCGAAGGGCGGAGCTTACTTAACAACAACAAAGATGTCTTCCGCTTGAGTCAAAGCACGCGTGTAACAAGTTGCATGTCTTCAAACGAAACGAGTCATGACTTATGCCCGTTTGAAGTTTGAATTTTCAAATGCTTCGTATAGCGCCCCCCTTTGGCCGATTGGAATAAAATTGGTTTCAGCGATACTTTGACTAACCCTCCACATCTTTGCCAATTGCCATGAACGTGTAACTTTGCATGTATGATTTAGAGGCCGAAGAATAATTTGCATAAAACCGCAATATTGATTGAATTATTAAAAAATTATATTTCACTTTAAAAAAAATCTGGTTGATCAATCTGACCGTATTGGTCCAAAGTTCATGTGAAAAAAGTTTTGTGCACTTGACGCGAAAATCCCAGGAGGAGATAGATTTTTACTGTTTTTCATATAATTCCGAATTGTGGGAGACCTAAAGGTCAGAGGTCAAAAGTTAGAGGGTAAAAGTTGTTCGGCATGAGGAGACGCATAAGTGTATACAGGTTTCATGGCTGTATGTATAACACAGCATGAGCTATACCTGTTCAAAGATCGCACTTTCGAAGGCTTCCTACAGCGCCACCATTTGGCCGATTGCTATAGAAAATAATAGCACACTTCGCCACTGTAAACTGAACACATTGATGTTTTTATTTTCATTTTCTCACTAAGTATGTAGGAGTAGAACGGAACCGAAGTTTTTGGTCTACTTGATCTAGTATAGAAACTAGAAAATTTGCAATTTGGGAAATTGCGAGTGTGGTTGCCTGCCCTGCCACCCCCTATGGGTCGAACTGGAAATGCTTTTGGGGATTTGTTGAATATCCCACCCGCGACTTGTGGTTAAAATTTGGTGTTGACTGGATGTTTCGTTTCTGATTTATGGCTATTTTTGGCGAAACTGGCCCCTCTCGCTAACTTCGTAAGCCTGTTACGGACGAACGGTATGTACTATCGAAATATCGCTTGAATATGTTCATCGCATGGGTCCAGAGATCATGTGTACCGATTTTTGTGACATTTGGAGAAAATATGTAGGAAAAGGAGCAAAAAGTGTGTTTTGAAGAAAATTCAAAATGGCGGAAAATCTATCCTGACGCAAATGGGCGGGGCCTATATGGGGAGATGCGTCATGACCCAAGGAATCCAGGGAAAAAGGAATTTTAATTTTCCGACCTACGGTTAGAGAGTTATAGGCCGAAACGTAAAGTGGGCTGTTATAGCGCCACCATCCGGCCGATTGATGTAATTATTTTTCAGTTAATCCTTAGAAGCACTAGGAATCTCCTCTCCAAATTGTGAAACTGTAGCCCTTAAGACTTTTGAGAGAAAAATACTTGAACTCGGCTCCCATTATAAGTCAATGGGAAAATTAATTCACTAATAAATTAATATCAATTAAACTATACAACTATTCTCTTAGAAAAGTAATAGCACACTATTCCCGATCAAGCCGGTCGATTTGACATATGGCGCGAGTGTGTGGCGCAAAAACTGTGGGAGGAGATTCGCGCCGAAAAAAAGGTTACTCTAGTAAGTAAAGAAATAAAGTTACCCTAGAACTATAGTGTGGTTGCCCTGTTGGGCAACCACACTAATAAATAATGACAATAACTAAAGTGTGCTCGCCTTTAGGCGAGCCCACAACTAGAAAAATATTGTTCCTTCGAAACAATTGTGGGCTCGCTTCAAGCCGGAAAACAATGGCTATAAAAGCACAAAATGTCAAGATCGCAGGCAGTGCTCTCTTTGACGTTACTGACGTCAAAGATTGGTCCATTTTGTTCCAAAAATGTGTTGTGCAAAAGTTGACCCGCTGGTGGCGCTATAACAGGCCAATGTGAGAAGGTTGGTATCTGTTCCTTGACCTATTGGGAATGTGCTTGCAAGATTTCACGCACATCCCAGGCTGTGTTCATGATTTGAGGTGTTTTTGGCTTTGGACACTTTATCGCTGCTTGCAGCTATATTTATTATTATTATTTTATAATTTTTTTGTGTGCACTTCATAGGCATGTTAGATAAAGGTCCTTATATTGCGTGTAGAATGTTTCATGCAAATTGCAAAAAAAATCCTAGAATAAAAACGGGTTTAAGCGTTTTACAAACTGCTCAAAATTATATAGCGCCCCCCTTTGGCCATTTGGGGTAAGATTGGTTTCAGTGATATTTGAACTAACCCTCTACACTATTTTGTCATGAAAATGTGACTTTGCTTGTATGTTTTAGAGGCAGAAGAATAATTTGCATAAAAATGCAATATTGTTTGAATTATTTAAAAAAGCATGTTTCAATGTTAAAGAAATCCGATCTGACAGATCTTTAGATATCGGTCCAAAGTTCACGTAAAAAAAGTTTTGTGCACGTGACGCGAAAATTCCAGAATAAAAGCGGGTTTACGCGTTTTACAAACTGCTCAAAGTGGCGGAAAATCGAAGGGCGGAGCTTACTTAACAACGACACAGATGTCTTCCGCTTGAGTCAAAGCACGCGTGTAACAAGTTGCAAGTCTTCAAACGAAACGAGTCATGACTTGTGCCCGTTTGAAGTTTGAATTTTCAGACGCTTCGTATAGCGCCCCCCTTTGGCCGATTGGAATAAAATTGGTTTCAGTGATACTTTGACTAACCCTCCACATCTTTGCCAAATGCCATGAACGTGTAACTTTGCATGTATGATTTAGAGGCCGAAGAATAATTTGCATAAAACCGCAATATTGGTTGAATTATTAAAAAATTATATTTCACTTTAAAAAAAATCTGGTTGATCAATCTGACCGTATTGGTCCAAAGTTCATGTGAAAAAGGTTTCGTGCACTTGACGCGAAAATCCCAGGAGGAGATAGATTTTTACTGTTTTTCATATAATTCCGAATTGTGGGAGACCTAAAGGTCAGAGATCAAAAGTTAGAGGGTAAAAGTTGTTCGGCATGAGGAGACGCATAAGTGTATACAGGTTTCATGGCTGTACGTATAACAGAGCATGAGCTATACCTGTTCAAAGATCGCACTTTCGAAGGCTTCCTACAGCGCCACCATTTGGCCGATTGCTGTATAAAGTAATAGCACACGTCGCCACTGTAAGCTGAACACATTGATGTTTTTATTTTCATTTTCTCACTAAGTATGTAGGAGTAGAAAGGAACCGAAGTTTTTGATACTTGCACTAGTATATAAACTAGAAAAGCAGTTCCTGCAGAAACTGCGTGGGCTCGCTCGAAACTGTTATGAAGTAATAGTAGAAAATGCATTTAAGCGCAAGTTTTTTGAAAAAAAAAGTTTTTTGAAAAAAAAAGTTTTTTGAAAAAAAAAGTTTTTTGAAAAAAAGTTTTTTGAAAAAAGTTTTTTGAAAAAAAAAAGTTTTGAAAAAAGAAAAAAGTTTTGAAAAAAGAAAAAAGTTTTGAAAAAAAAATTTTTTGAAAAAAAAACATTTTTGAAAAAAAAATTTTTTTGAAAAAGTTTTTTGAAAAAAAAAAGTTTTTTGAAAAAAAAAGTTTTTTGAAAAAAGAAAACATTTAAAAAAAAAAATGTTTTGAAAAAAAAAAGAATTTTGAAAAAAAAAAATTATGAAAAAAAAAAATTTTTTTGAAAAAAAAAAAAAAAATTGAAAAAAAAAATAATAATTTTTTGAAAAAAAAAAAAATTTGAAAAAAAAAAAACTGAAAAAAAAAAATGTTGAATTTTTTTTTTTTTTTTTTTTTAAGTTTGAATCGCGTTCCTACGTAAATGTATGCCAGAGTAATGAGGCTATAAAGTTTAGTGAAAAAGTAAAAATGTTAAAGTCAGATCCCATTCATTCTCTATGGGATGAAAGATTTATGAATAAAGTTAAATATTTCAAACAGTATAAACTTTTTTTCAAAATTATTAAAACAACAATGAAACTTCAAACCTCGCTGAACATTTCAAAGTTGGAACGAGGTTTTTATGTGAAAGTATGAAAGAGCTATAAGAGCACAAAGAATTTGCACCAGAAAAGTGGGCACTTTTCTACATAGACTCCCATTATAAGGAGGAAAAATTTAAGTTTAAAAGTTAAATATTTCCAAAAATATGAAATATTTTGAAAAGAAAAATACAAGCACACATCACTGTAGAAAGCTGAACATGTTGAAGTTGGAACGAAGTTTGTAGCACAAAGTGTGAGGGAGTTGAAAGCGGACGAAGAAAGGGTACGGAACCTTGGAAGTTAGAAATAAATAAATAAATATAAACTGGGGTATAACAAGCTGGACTCGCCTTCAGCGAGCCCACAATAAAGAAATAATGACAATATCTAAAGTGTGCTCGCCTTATAGGCGAGCCCACAACTAGAAAAATATTGTTCCTTCGAAACAATTGTGGGCTCGCTTCAAGCCAGAAAACAATGGCTATAAAAGCACAAAATGTCAAGATCGCAGGCAGTGCTCTCTTTGACGTTACTGACGTCAAAGATTGGTCCATTTTGTTCCAAAAATGTGTTGTGCAAAAGTTGACCCGCTGGTGGCGCTATAACAGGCCAATGTGAGAAGGTTGGTATCTGTTCCTTGA
This sequence comes from Nannobrachium achirus, assembly GCF_963921795.1. NCBI lineage: Eukaryota > Metazoa > Chordata > Actinopteri > Myctophiformes > Myctophidae > Nannobrachium > Nannobrachium achirus. Next base: position 60,154,410 of record NC_137813.1, read on the forward strand.
CCTATTGGGAATGTGCTTGCAAGATTTCACGCACATCCCAGGCTGTGTTCATGATTTGAGGTGTTTTTGGCTTTGGACACTTTATCGCTGCTTGCAGCTATATTTATTATTATTATTTTATAATTTTTTTGTGTGCACTTCATAGGCATGTTAGATAAAGGTCCTTAGATTGCGTGTAGAATGTTTCATGCAAATTGCAAAAAAAATCCTAGAATAAAAACAGGTTTAAGCGTTTTACAAACTGCTCAAAATTATATAGCGCCCCCCTTTGGCCATTTGGGGTAAGATTGGTTTCAGTGATATTTGAACTAACCCTCTACACTATTTTGTCATGAAAATGTTACTTTGCTTGTATGTTTTAGAGGCAGAAGAATAATTTGCATAAAAATGCAATATTGTTTGAATTATTTAAAAAAGCATGTTTCAATGTTAAAGAAATCCGATCTGACAGATCTTTAGATATCGGTCCAAAGTTCACGTAAAAAAAGGTTTGTGCACGTGACGCGAAAATTCCAGAATAAAAGCGGGTTTACGCGTTTTACAAACTGCTCAAAGTGGCGGAAAATCGAAGGGCGGAGCTTACTTAACAACAACACAGATGTCTTCCGCTTGAGTCAAAGCACGCGTGTAACAAGTTGCATGTCTTCAAACGAAACGAGTCATGACTTATGCCCGTTTGAAGTTTGAATTTTCAAACGCTTCGTATAGCGCCCCCCTTTGGCCGATTGGAATAAAATTGGTTTCAGTGATACTTTGACTAACCCTCCACATCTTTGCCAAATGCCATGAACGTGTAACTTTGCATGTATGATTTAGAGGCAGAAGAATAATTTGCATAAAACCGCAATATTGATAGAATTATTAAAAAATTATATTTCACTTTAAAAGAAATCCGCCGAGATTAGTTTGACCGTATTGGTCCAAAGTTCATGTGAAAAAAGTTTTGTGCGCGTATCGAAAAAAACCCAGGAGGAGATAGATTTTTACTGTTTTTCATATAATTCCGAATTGTGGGAGACCTAAAGGTCAGAGGTCAAAAGTTAGAGGGTAAAAGTTGTTCGGCATGAGGAGATGCATAAGTGTATACAGGTTTCATGGCTGTATGTATAACACAGCATGAGCTATACCTGTTCAAAGATCGCACTTTCGAAGGCTTCCTACAGCGCCACCATTTGGCCGATTGCTATAAAAAATAATAGCACACTTCGCCACTGTAAACTGAACACATTGATGTTTTTATTTTCATTTTCTCACTAAGTATGTAGGAGTAGAAAGGAACCGAAGTTTTTTGATACTTGATATGACTGCCTGCCTGATAGATAAATAAATAATGACAATATCTAAAGTGTGCTCGCCTTATAGGCGAGCCCACAATAATGACAATATCTAAAGTGTGCTCGCCTTATAGGCGAGCCCACATTAAGAGCTAAAATCAAAAGGAGAACGCTAAAGGTTCAGGGAGGGGAAGAAATGTATCCCATGGTTTCACAATCTGCCTTGTGGAAGGATTAGCTCTGTCAACGTGAGCATTTTCAATTATTTGATACCAATCTGGTTTAGAAGTCACCAATCCATGCCCTCTCTCCTTTACCCACTCTTTTCTCTGACTTTCATCCTTTATCTCTCTATATTTTTCTCTTTATCTAATTTGTGTTTTACAGCAATTTACACTATCTAACTCAAACTCAATCTCTCTTGCATCCTCCAACTCACCCCCCTCTCTTACCCCACCCCACCCCACCTCTCCTCTCTCTCTCTCTCTCTAATAATAATAATAATAATAATAGCTTGGATTTATATAGCGCTTTTCTAAGTACCCAAAGCGCTGAACAGCAAAGGAAAAAACAACTTTATTAGAATAAAAACAGTAAATTCAGTAAATTCAACAATTAAAAAGATAAAAGTCAGTCGGGGACTCTGGGCATAAATTCCAGACCTCAGCTGGGGTAGGCTATCCTGAAGAGGTGGGTTTTTGAGCGTTCCAGAGGGTGGGGGCAGAGACAGAGAAGGCCCTGTCCCCCCAGGTGCGGTACTTGGCCTTGCGGACCTCCACGAGGTTGGCTTCACTGGACCTGAGGGATCGGGTTGGGACGTAGGGATGAATAAGGTCAGATAGGTAGGAGGGAGCCAGGTTATTGAGTGCCTTGAAGGTGGTTAGTAGGATTTTGTAGTGGATGCGTTGTATGACAGGGAGCCAGTGTAGGTCGTGGAGGACAGGAGTGATATGGTCTCTGGAGCGGGTACTGGTGAGAAGGCGGGCTCTCTCTCTCTCTCTCTCTCTCTGTCTGTCTCTCTCTCTCTCTCTCTCTCTCTCTCTCTCTCTCTCTCTCTCTCTCTCTCTCCAACAGTGATACATATGAACCCGCTGGCAGAAAGTGGACGGATGATGCAGCTGGACGGGTGAATCCTCTCTGCGTGTTTCATCGAGCAGGTCAGACATGGATGATTCATCAATGATTGATTTTAATGTTTTACTTCTGGTTTACTGATTGACATTAGATCAGTTTAATGTATGTATGTTATGATCATTTCTATGGTGTTTTATTTGAAACTGGTCGGCAAAAGAAAAATCACAGTACAGACAGAGTTCCCTCCAACATCTCAGTATCAGTGGTAACTGTATATGTATACTTTGGCTATGTTAAAAAGATTTGTATGCATGACCAACCTGTGAAATGGGACATACTGCATGCATTTTTGAGGGGGGGCTAGAGGGGGCTTTATGAAGGGCCCCTGAGGAAGGCCCCTGATGAAGGCTTAGCACCCCCTAAGCCCCCCCACCCCACAAACCCAATACTGATGAAAAATATTTAAGGAATAAATAAATAAAATGTCTATGAATATTTGAAAGACTGACTTCTATGTACCACACTATAAAAACATACTTTTTTTATGCTGGAAAGCATCTTCAGCCTCACAAAAAGCCTATCCGATCACCTACAGTCCTCAGATTTGGAGCTGCAACTGCCAATGATCTGGTCTGTTCAGTTATCTTAACCTAGGTGCGAGTGAATCACGTTTGTCATATTAGTTCTATTCATTATTGTTTGTTGCCAAACTGAATTTGCCCCCGCTCTAAAAAAGCCAGATCCCCCATAGCCCCGCATGTGCACACGCTCACACACATTCACACACATCTGAAAAAGGAGTCTGGTCGGCATCCACTCCAGAACCTTCACATGGAATTTGTAAGGAAAGTTGTCATGACGTCAGCTTGAACGATGTTGCCGTGGCAGAAACTTGTCGTCCACATCTACAGTAGGCTGCGACTGAACGGGCGAGTTCAGAGGAAATGGAACAGAGATTTTGATAAACGAAAAAAAACAAACTGTCTACTGCCTGGCTTGACCACTGAGACATACCGGTACATAGACTACCACTTGACATACAGAATGAGGCAGGTCTCTCATTCATTCATTCAGAATTCCTAAAAATATAGAACTAAAGCACATAGAAAGTATAGATCTAGAACACAGAATGTATAGATCTAGAACACAGATTTCATAGCTCTAGAACACATAGAATTCACCGCTTCATTTCGAACCGAGGTCTGATTTGTTCTTCCCCGTTGGACTGAATCTGAGTGATCCAAAATCCATTATACCACAATGCCTCACCATGTGACGCAGGGGATACTTGTCTCCTTTGTGGCGCACTTCCTGAGGATTCTGCTTCTGTTTCTTCTGCTGTCTGGCCTGGCAATGACATCAACATCATCGTCGTCGTCGTCGTCGTCATCATCATCATCGACAAGTTCTGCCCTCTGGCACCATAGAGGTGGCAGCGATGTAACCAAGGTTGCTAATGGCTGTTTCCACTCCTTATCTATGGATGGAGGGCTGACCGTCCGCTGCAGTGGACTGGGCTTGACACAGGTGAGACGCCACCACAGAGGCTGTGGGTTCCAATCAACTGTGGTGCATCCGGCTTTGTCGGGCGTCTATGCGAACACAATTGGCCCGTGTTCGGGGGAGGGCCGACGGTGATACTTGATTACAAATAAGACTGAGCGAATGTTAGGGAAAACCTTCAATATTCGCTAACGTCGTTGAATACCTCGATATTGATATTACTCACGATATTAGTAAAAATAATTGCATTATATTGTTTTTAATGTTTTTTTTCTGCTTTAGGTCCACTGCCTGCATAACCCAGATAATGAATAGCATATCCATGCATGCACACTGCACAGAACACATAGAATGAAGACATTAAATTCCTTATTTCCATTTTCCAACAATGGTTTTAATGAAATAACCACACCTGGTTACAGATGGACTGCTTTTTTGCATGTGCTCCGTGCGTGTGTTTATTAATTAATGTGACACATATACCTCATTTCAAGCCGTCTTCGTCAATATGTATACTTTCGCATGTTGATACCTCGATAATATCGATACATTTTCGTTATATTGACCAGCCTTAATTGAAATCTTTATTTATTCTCGAAAAGAGCATTGAGGTTCATCCTCATTTGCAATGCTGACGAGATTACACACACAAAGATCAACAATTAAGACATATACAAATATACAACAACAACAAGAAATACAATTGTTCTCATAGAGAATTAGTAAGTTAAAAACAATTGCATACTGAGGTAGGGAGATTTAAGATCATGTTATTAAATTGACCATAGGATATGCATTCATTTTTAGCATGCATTGTAGAGTGTTCCATGAAACAAGAGCATCAAAGCAAAGCAAAGGAAATATGATTTACCTATAGTTCGAACTGAACAGGTGGAACCTCAAGTGAAGTCACTTGAGCGGGTCTGGCAAGTGCTTTTTTTCCAGTCAAGTAGTAGAGTGATATAGGGTGGTAACTTCCCATCGATAGTAATAAATAAATAAACTGGTTGATACCCTCACAAAAACATGCAGTAATCCTGGTCTCAATAATGCCTCCCCCTGGCCAGCTGGGGCGCCTGATGGAGGGAAAAGGAACTGGTTGGAATAACGTGTTCCTTCCACGCGCTACGTCCATCCCGGGGAAATCCCCCCTGTCAGGTGAAAAGAAACAACTTGGACTACTCATGCATTGAAGGAAGCATGAAGTCAGTCCGTTGTCTCCCCAGGCGTGGCAGAGGGAGAGCAGAGCCCAGGATTACATAGGCAATTGGCACTGGGTGAAAAAGGGTTTGCAAAAATCGTGGGATAAAAATTATAAAAAGAAAAAAAAAAAATGGTACCAGTGCCTGGTTCTTCTCTCAGCAAGGGATGGCCAACTTACTCTCTCCATACTGCTCAGTGTAGGTACTCCTAGGGGCCGGGGTGGCACCTGTAGTGTGTTGAGCTAGAAGAGTAGGACGAAGGCCCTATTTGTCCTTCCGGTGGGGGCTCCTCATTGGCAGGATACAAGTCAGTAGGATGCAACAACAGCGACAACACAGAAATGTGTGTGGGGAGGAATTTGTTGGCATTACGACAAAATTGGGTAGAAAAAGGGGTTACAAAATAATTGGCTACTCTAAATTAAGAGAAAACTAAAAAGGAAACCCCATGGTTAAAGGGGAAGACCACCCATTTTCAATATTGAACTATGTCATTAATATACCTTAGAGGAGTTAAGGAAATAAATAAAAAGTTCCCCCTCTTCTTCCCCCTCTTCTGTGTTGCCTAGAACTGGAGTATTGATTTTGGGTTTTGCATTGCAAATTACAACTTGATGACATCACACATTGTACTTTACAATACAAACCCCAAAAGCAATCCTCCAGTTCTAGGCAACACAGAAGTGGGGTAACTTTTTTTTTATTTCCGCACAACTCCTCAATATTGAAAATGGGTGGTCTTCCCCTTTAAGGATCTGGACAATAATTTAACTGTCTTCCATTGTGTGTGTGTGCGTGCGTGCGTGCGTGCGTGTGCATGCGTGTGTGTGTGTGTGTGTGTGTGTGTGTGTGCGTGCGTGCGTGCGTGCGCGTGTGCGTGTGTGTGTGAGCCTGGTTCCTCAGATTCCTGCTGACCTGCCCACCCAGCCAGACGAAGCGTCTGTACCTGGATCACAACCGGCTGAGTTCTCTGTCTGTGGACTCGTTCTCTGGACTCCCTCTGCTCTCTGAACTGCACCTGTCACACAACCAGGTGCGCACGTGAAAGAAAATGGTTCCCGTGGCACACAAATCCAGTTCTGTATCACTGATGACTGAATAGATGTGTATGGCCTGGGAGCTAGTTCAGGCAGATGTACTTGTGAATCCTTGTACCCAGGGCCCAGATTTGGTGTGACACCTCTGGATGTGTTGCAAGTTGCATTTGTTGTGTCAAGCAGCTGAGAAAATTGATGGTCATTGCACTTCCTCTGTCATGACTGGTGACAGACATTGCACATTCCTCTGTCATGACATTGCCATACCTTAGCAACAGGCATGATACATTTATTTTATTTTACATTAAAAAAATGTAAGTAGAGCATTACATTACAAAACATAAAACTAGTTTAAATACAGAGATACAAGGTGTCTGCCTGGCATCAATGATATCCAATCTAGATCCTGAGATCCCTTCAACAGGGGGTCCGGGACCCCTAGGGGGTCCTCAGAGTTACCACAGGGGGGCCGCCAAATCTTTGTGATAGGATCATTCTTTTAAATGAACAACTTGAACCCTCGCATCCCTTTTCCGGGAGAAATTTAGCCAAAAATAGCACATCCACAAGCTCTCAAGCTTGTAGATCGGCTATTTCCGGCAAATAGGTTTGGTGTAGAGAGGAAAAAGAGCAGACGAAGTACAGAGTGAAAGGTCAAGTTACTGCTGTCAAACAAGCCTATGAATCTACGGTATCTATGAGATTGATGAAAATCTGCATCACGCATGTTATACAATAGTAACTACTAGGTGTAACTATGAAAATAAAAACTCTAGGTAAAAGCATAGGTAAAAAGGAAGCTTTATACCACAAGGAATTAAAATACAGTGTTGCTCTTTGCGAACTGCGTGAGATGACCAACACACTTTTTCATATAACATGCAATGATGGGTAAGATAATCATTGCCAGTGATAAACCGCAGGACACTGTGGTAGACAGCATCAAGAGGCTTCAGTGTGGAGAGAGAAGCATGCATGTATTGTGCAGCACTACATCACCATAACCATGAAGCGGCAGTGGCTCAGAGGTAGAGTTGCCTTCTTAGAACACGGAGGTGTGTGTGAATGTAAAGCACATTCTATGTAAAGCGCCTTGGATGAAGGCGCCATGCACCATTTCCAAAGACATTATTACAGCTTGAACTGCACCCTGTCGAGGTGCCAACTTGCGACTTGAGGCGCTCTTACCACTGGCATCACCACTGGCTTGTCCCTCATTGGCTGTTACTGATGACATTGCCATAAATGCTGGTCCCTGATTGGGCTACTGTGGGCCTAAACACCCACAGCTACCTACCTACCTACATACATACGCAGCCGAACACAGTACTTGCTGATGGGCTTGTGGTGATTTTCTGATGGCCTTAAAGTCAGAGAGACTTAAAAGCCGAAAGGCTGTTCAAATACACTTCTTGACAATACCTCACAAACTTAACAATATACTATGGACAAATAGAAAACAAAAAAGAAAATAATTAAATCATTAAGTAGTTGTTCACACCAAATACAGTAATAATCACCCCTATAATACTGCCACCACCATCTCTCCCATATATCTGCCATCCATATCCATCCCATGCCTCACATTTGATACATGTGTCTATTAGCTCTTATAGTCACTCCAACACATAAGACTCTAAACCACTCATCCCCCCTACTTGGTGCCATTGGCCGCCATGTTTCCACAAACTCGGCCAGTGTGCATCGCAGCGCACAGGAAAGCTTCTCCAAAGGTACAGCACTTTCCCAAGCCACAGTAAAATAGCTGGAGGACTATCCTCTATCCACTTACTGAGGATTTCTGAGCATTTCAAGTTTTCAAATCTACAAGCTCATGTGTCGCGACACATTGTGAGCTAATAGTCGTCTATTTTCAAACAATCAAAATGTATATTTTTTATGTCCAATGTATTTGTATTAGGTTCATAAATAAAATATTTTGCAATAATAATCAATATGCAAAGTATGCAACTAAATTTCTCAAATAAAAAGATTGATATTCCTATGCATTTGTTATATTGCTATATTGTTGTTAATGTACTGACATACTATCTTGCTTATTATAGTGATGTGTATTACCTGCTTATTGTAAGTACTCAAGTACCAATTCCTCAATAGCGTATTTAAGTACAGTACTTGACTAAATGTACTTGAGTTACTTTACACCACTGCAGATGGTTATACAAGTGATAATGTACTTATTGTATCTGTTCATCGGAATCAGCGTTATATTATCACCACATCATCAGGTTTAGAGGTGTAATTAGAGGGTGGGTCAAATTCATGAAGGCTAGCACAATCCCCACATCCTTGCAATTCTCCACTCCGTTACAGGACAGGTGTCTATACCAAGCAACGTGTTACTGTCAAAGGCGCTCACATTTCCATTCCTACAAAAGCGGCGGGACTACCATTTTCCACTGGCCCAACTCCACACCACTCCACACCACACCGCCCACTTGTGTCAGGTTTTCCACTACATAGACCTGGGTAGTGGTGTGAAAGTGGCACTAAACGTGGTACTAAAAAGTATCCAATCCAGAGTAGGTCTGAGCTAGGCCAAACAGGGCCAAACACTTCATAATGACTGATCACTCACTGGCTTTTCATTTAGACCACCAGGATATAGTTGTAATACATGATAATAGATTATATTGTGTTATAACCACTAGTATAATCTATTATAGTGTATTATAATAATCATAGTAATACATTAATACTTTATAATGTATTATAATCACAGTTATAATCCATTACAGTGCATTATAATTAGGATAGTTGTTATACAAATGTATAATGTATTATAATCACAGTTAAAAGGGTCAATTTGTTTCTTACCGATAGGGGTACTTGTAGATATGTAGATATTTTTATCTGGTGCGGTGTGGTGTGGTGTGGTGTAGTGTGGTGTGGTGTGGTGCTAAAACTGCAGTCGAAAAGGGGCTTTACAGTATCCATATTAATGTAACATTTTCTGGTATTAGAAAAAGATGACATTAGATGACAGGCAGAGAATGTTAAAGAGGCAGCGGCTATACATTTCCAAATGTTAAATTTGTATGTATTTTAGCCAGTGCTCACGAGACCGTGGTGTATAAGCAGAAGTGAGGATACTCTTATAAAATAATGTGGTTGGCTCTTATAAGAGCCTTTGTGGGTATACATATAGAGCTGGCAGATTACTTCTTTTTATGGGCTGCCTTCTTTGCCGCCTTTGGTTTGGCAACCTTCTTGGCTGGAGATTTCTTGGCTGCTGCAGGCTTCTTTGCCTTTTTCTTGGGGCTCTTGGTGGCCTTCATAGGGCTTTTAGCTGCTGCTTTCTTGGCGGCAGGCTTCTTGGATTTCTTGGGTGATTTCTTGGCGGCTGCAGGCTTCTTTGCTGCCGCCTTCTTGGGATTCTTAGCCGCTGCGGGTTTTTTGGCAGCAGCGGGCTTCTTCGCATTCACCGCTGCAGCCTTCTTGTTCATCTTGAAAGAGCCAGACGCGCCGGTGCCTTTGGGCTGAACCAGAGTGCCTTTAGCGACCAGGCTCTTGATGGCGATCTTGACACAAGCCTTGTTTTTCTCTACATCGTAGCCGCCGGCAGCCAGAGCTTTCTTGACCGCTACCAGGGACACACCGCTCCGCTCCTTGGAGGCGGACACCGCCTTGGTGACCAGCTCAGCGAGGCTGCAAGGCTTGCGACGGGCCTGTCCATAAGTCATGGCTGCCAGTTCCCACCTGATGTCATGTGGGAGTCCAGACTGCTCCAGACCGTACTGAATATCTGCTAGCTTGCATAGCGTCTTAAGACTAGGACTCAAGTCTAGGATGTACAGGTCATCGGTGGGTGTGAGTGTGCCGTCTTCGTCTTCATAATAATATCCTCCGAAGATGAAGACACGACTTCCCACCATGCAACAGCAACCCCCTGTTCTCCAAAATGAGTCATTCACCTTTGGCTTAACGTTCTTCCAGGAGAAGGTCTCTGGACTGAATTTCCACATATCTCTGCAGTTCAAACCACCAAATATGTACAGCTCTCCATTGTAGGCAAAGCCTGAATGATCACAGCGTTCTTCTGCAGGAAGCTGTGCAAGAGGCGTGTACATCCAGCAGTCGGTCTCCGTGTCAAACACTCTGATGTTGTTGATGCCTCTGTCTTCCTGGTTCCCCCAGCCACAAGATACAAACATCTTTGTCCCGATGATGGTGGCAGAGTGACCTGCTGAAGAAGGAGGTGGAGTGCCTCTGGTGTTAATGAAGGACCAGACCATCGTGGTGGTGTCCAGCTTATAGATGTCATTAGTGTCATGGTGGGTCGTTCCTCCATGGATATACATGACTTTCCCAAAGACACAGGCAGAGTGGTGATCTCTCCCCTCTGGAATGGTCCCAGAAACCCTAGTCATGATCCATCTGAGGGCGTCGACATCAAATGCATAAAGAATGTTGTTGCAAAGCATATACATACCATTCCTTCCATCAATAGCTCCTCCCCAGATGTATGCAATATCTTCAATGAGCACAGCTGTGTGAAAACGGCGACTACAGGGAACCTCAGGGGGTCGTTCTCCTGTTGTAGTCGTCACTGAGGGCAACGTCCTCCATCTCAGAGACACTGTGTTGAAGACGTACACTTTGATCTGATCTTCTCTTCTTGGTGTTCTAGGGTTCAATTCGTAACCTCCAAATGCATACACTTTGTGTCCCACCAATACAGCAACATCATAGGCGATATTTGGGGATGTTTGCAGCTTCACTGTGCAGTGCAACATTTAACAGAGGATTAGCAACAACAATGCTTTAAATTATACTTTCACCACCTTGTGCTGTAAGACTTATTGTAAGTCTTATTGAACACGAGACCATTGATATAGGAGGCCAGTCTATGATATCAGTACTATGATGTAATTTAGTGTGCTGTCATAGAATGTCCATATTTGGTCAAAGTTGGAGCCCACTTATAACGCCTCCCAGACGTCCCAGTGTGAAATGTATGTTTCAAAAAGCAATGGAGTTCATGAATATATTCACATCACTACTATATTACAACTGAACAATGGGAGGGCGGGCGGACCGGCAGAGTGTCCAAAAGTATATTTTTCTCTCTCTGCCTCCATATATAGATTATATTATAACACACGTCATCCATGTTTATAATAGCGTTTGATTAGACAGAGGTCTGTTATAGAGTGGAGCGGTCTGTTATCAAGGAATATGGGACCTCTGATTTCAGCGATTGACCAATCAGAATCAAGCATTCAAACAAGCCGGATAATAACGGCCGATATTAAATCCTATGTTGTTTGCGTGCGTTTCGATCGCTCTGTGCATGCTGCGCGTGTCCATTGCATATCTCCATATACAGTACATGGAGCTCCATATATACACACATCCTTCTCGAAAAAATTTGAATATTGTGTGAAAAAAGCATTGCAGATGCCCTAGCACCCCAAATCATAACTGACTTCTGAAACTTCCCACTGGACTCAAAGCAATTCTGACTTCAGAAAGTTGACATTTTTCTATTATAAATCCGTGTTTTGAGTGGTCTTGTGTAATATTGTAATATTTTGAAATATGGACTTATGGATATATATATATATATATATATATATATATGTTACAGTATGTTCAAGAAACCAGTAAAAGTTGTCAAGGAGCACTCGTTTTGACGTTCACCACACACTAATCACCACCAGATGGCGACGTCAGCCACTGGATAAGAGAGTTACGTCACGCTTTGAACTCGCCGCAGACCGGAAGTGTTTACTCTTTATTTACTAGCCTAGCCTAGCCTAGCCTAGCCTAGCCTAGCCTAGCCTAGCCTAGCCTAGCCTAGCCTAGCCTAGCCTAGCCATTAGCTCCATTGTAGTCACTTGGACAGGGCGTTTAACGTGCGCTTGCCCAGGCCTTACGGCCTGGGCATAAATATAACGATTGCATTCACCACGGCTTCGTAACTCGCGCGGCCCTGGCCCGCTCTTCGCGGCCACTCGCGCCTGCGGCGCTCGGGGGCGAAGAGCAGGACCAAGGTCCGCTGGCCTTCGCGCCGCTTGGGGCTTCGTGGACCCAGGGGGGCCTCGTAACTCGTTTGGGCTTCGTGGATACAGGGGGGCTTCGGTAGCCGCTCGCAGTGTCGTGGACAATAGAGCGGCGCACCGCCTGGAGTACGTTGTTGTGGCGACCGCTTGCTCCGCCCCGTGCCGCATCTCGAGTGCTCCGCGTCTCGAATGTGCTGTTTCTCCAATATACTATGACATATATATATATATATATATATATATATATATATATATATATATATATATATATATAAACAAGCAAACTCACTCACTCACTCACGCTCTAACGCTCACGCTTATCCACGTTTATCTATTCACTCGCTTCAGCAACTGATCCCAAAGTTCACATGGTATTGGCCATTAGCATTATACCAACGGTGACAGAGCCCGAATTTCATTTCTCCCAAATTAAAGCTGTTTATTAGCGTTTTCTTCACCACTTCTGTTCAACTCTACAGCATGTTGTCAGGGTCTCATGCATCTTCCAATGGGTATGAGAAAACCATGTGGAGCAAGCACATACATCCCCATACTTCTATTCACCTAAATTTGATGTTAAATCATTTGTCCCACATATTCTCACGCACGCACCAGTTACAGTAACTTTCCCCACACCCCGCACATATTTTGGAGCACACACACAACACACACACACACACACACACACACACACACACACACACACACACACACACACACACACACACACACACACACACACACACACACAAACACACACATATATATATATATATATATATATATATATATATATATATATATATATATATATATATATATATAATCACACCTACATTTTAAATATCTTTTCATGTTCTGAAATCCCATAAAACAAATTAAGAGGCGGGGTTTCCTGCTCCTTTAACTGTGTAGAGCTGAATAGGATGGGGTAGAACTATCTGTCTTTGTGTCAATAAGAATAGGAAATGTGTATGAAATGTCTTGTGTCTGTGAGTTAACGGCTGTCCAGTCACACTGGTATAGTGTATATACTGAATGGGAACACTGGTGTACTGCTGATAGTGTGTGTACTGCTACATTATCTGAACAACATGAATACTAATATGTTCACTCACATGGACATGCAATGCATACACAAGACATGACATGACATGACATGACATGACATGACATGACATGACATGACATTAAAGATCAACTTATTAGTACTATTCACACATATTGTAGATATCAATCAAGGTCAACACAGAAGCCTATCATATTGCATTTCCATTTCTTTCTACAATAGTCAGTCAGTGTGTCAGGGTCACCTACTGTTGAATGAGACCTGTTGTATGAAGTGTGCTGCCTGGTATTGCAGCTTATCAACACATTATTGCTGTATAGCTTCATATAAATATTATACTAGTAATAACAGTCCCACCTCCTTTTCTTCTTCCTCTGGTTCATCTCCACTGTTGTTCTCTTCTCCTCTCCTGTCAAGTCTCTGCAGGTCTGGTTCACTGGGCAGAGAAGAGCAATAGAGTCACACAGTCACTCACATACAACTGGTTGATATGACAATAGCGTGTCCACTTAGTTTAGAGATAGACATTGCCCTTCACGGTTTATGGTAAATGCACTGTTGCTGACACAGCCATGGACCAGATTAGAGACATTATAGAACCATAATACAGCAAGGTTCTGACAGCTGCAACTTCAACTTCATGAATTAGTTCACTATAGATCCAGAGGCTGGCCAAAACTTAAAGCTATACTGTGTAAGTTCAACTAGTGGTCAGTAGCGGTATTGCTTTTTCCGTCCGTTTTTCGGCCGGAGTCGTCGCGGACCACCGCCGCGGACCACCGGAGCGGCGCCGCAAAACCACCGCGATAGTAATCCGTGGAGGGGTAGAACGCATGGTAGAACGTAATTTTCTGGCCAGGATTTGTGGATTAAGAGGTTAAAATCCTTCACCATGGTAAACACTGTAGCCAAGCGGAGGCGCTTCCTGGAGACCAGAGCAGATAAGCTGTGATTGGCCGGTAGTGTACCATGTGCATGATCGGCGATGTGATTGGGCAACGTATACACAACGTATACAGATGATGCAGATTACGTCATTTTGGCGTGAAATTCTCCCCCCCTCACGGCTCATAGAAAACATATAAAGAGAAGGCTTCAGAAGCTGAAAATAACGGAGTGGGTGTTCTAAAACTTTAGCGATTTAACAGTTAGGACAATTTTAAGATTTGTTTTATAAAAAAAGTTACATGGTACAACTTTAATGTCTTTGATTGATTGCTACTTTTACAGTTGCACTATATTGTTTGTTCAGTAACAGGGGTCTGTCTCTCCAGCTCTTTAATACGGCTTAGTTGTAACTAAGCACATATCTGGTGCCCACTGTTTTATGCACATATCCAAGTGTTTGGATAGGGAGTGAAATAGTGATATTTGACCCCCCCTATCCCATGGCGTAATGCCACATCATCTTCATCAGAAACCCTCGAGGCGGATGATCACTTCACCCACGTGAAGTGATCACCTCACACAGGAGTGATTTTGTTTGTTTGTTTGCATTGAAGGAAGCATGAGGTCCAGGGACGTGCTGGGCCCCTGATTCAGCCCGGGAAAAAGAGTTGGAAAGGCCCTCATTGCGCGCTATAGAGAGAGATCTCTCTCTATAGCGCTGCTGCTACTCAAAGATTTGCCATTTCAGATCATGACAAGTGACAAGCCAGTGGGCCAATTACATGAGTTATATTTTGTCGTCGTCGGGTGGAAACCTTGTATGTCCAAAACCGTTTGTTTTGTATTTATCATTTAAAAAATGATTTAAACTAGTGTGTGCTTGTTGATCTGCTGTTTTCACTACTTTTGTGCAAACAGTTTAATGTTTTACTTTTGTGCAAACAGTTTTTTTTTTCTTTTCCTAATGGCCGGCCTGGACTGGCCAGGAATGAACCGGCCGTTCAGTTGTCCCGCTTTTCCCAATGGCCAGCACGTCCCAGCTGACCATCCATGGTTGGCAGCAAGCGCAGATGGGATACTTGATGGAACACAACTGCTAGAAATCAAGTGTCCCTTCTTCAAGAGCTCCACATCGACACCTTTGGCTGACTTTAGTCAGTATGTACTCTTGAAGGGGCACTTGATTTCTAGGAGCTTTGTTGCATTAATAATCCCATCTGGACTTGCTGCCAAGCCAGGATGGTCAGGGTGCACAACCATGTCTCTCCTCTCCACACCATGCCCTCTGCTTTCTAGAAGCGCAATTACATTGGCGTCAGTCATTGTCTTTGCTGTAGAGGTACTGGTAACCCTCTTAACCTTTCTTGTTATTCATGGCTTTACCGTCGCAGGCTGTAGACTCTACAAAGTACTTGAAAATGTTACTGTACGTGACACAAGGCCACTTTTTAACGTTGTCTTCCCAATTACCAATAATAATAATAATAACAATAATAATTAAAAAATAACACAGATTACAAGTAATTAACATTGTAAAATTGTATGTAACACCTGTGCTAATGACACTGTTATACCAATGTGCTTTCAGACACAATTGACCATGATGTGCCAAGGCCTACAAAGCTGCCAGTTGGTCATCTGGACACCAACTGAGCACATCGAAGTGGATGTCCCATTTAATAAAGAGTACACTGATGGACATGTGGAACAACTGAGGAATTTCTACTTTGTACACATGCTCCCGAAGCTGGCTGGTGATATCACAGAGAAAAAACTACATCTCTGCGAAAAATACCTGTCTCTCTGTCTCTAGGTAAAACTGAATGTATCCTCTTTGGATCTAGTCATAAACAAGTTGAGAACTTCACATTTAAAGTAGGTGACACTGTGATAGAAAGAAAAGAAAAAAACACATCTGCTACCTGGGTTGCATCCAGGATGCTAACCTATCCAGTGAAAAAAATACTATCAAGGTAATCAATAGTCAACCAACACATTTGTTTCTTGCAAAGGGTTGCCCCGCTGATCAATATTAAATCTCAAAAGACACTAGGAGGTGCTCTTATTGGGCCCCTCATTGATTACGGAGTCCTTGTCTGGTATCGCGATGTCCCAGCTGCCTTCAAGTTAAAGCTCCAAACAGCCCTTGTATTTGCCTTTGTATGTTACGCTTTTTCTGTTTTTGAAATTGATATTATCCCAGATAAAGTACTATGTTCTATCCGTCTGTCTTTCAATGTTATATGAGATTCTTAAAGTCTGGTTCCTGTGGAAATAAGCCTCTGCTTTCTAGGATCTCCTTTTAGTTTAGTCAGTAGTCATGAAACTGTACTTTTTTTTCTATTGCAAACTTCTAATAAATTATTTAACCAAATCAATCAATCTGAACTGCAGTTGCATCTAGTAGTGCCAGGAGGTTGATACTTGCACTTGAATTGGAATTTAAATTATACCAAATAAGTATGCATTGTAACACACACACACACACACACACACACACACACACACACACACACACACACACACACACACACACACACACACACACACACACACACACACACACACACACACACTCAAATCATCAAAAATCATAAAAAAATGTATTCAACTGGATTATTTTAAAACATGAATTGACATTTCTTCAGCCCTGTCAAAACAGAAATACAATTCAATTTCAATTCAATTCAATTCAAAGGAGCTTTATTGGCATGAGAAAACATACGTTTACATTGCCAAAGCAAGTGTTACAAATAAGATAAAAACAGTTGAAAATGGGGAACATATATACATTAGGAAGGGGTACAGCATTGTGTGAACAGAGTCGAATTGTGACATTATGCAGGGTATAAAGCTTTTTGGAACAAATAACAGCATTATTTTTTCTCAAAATGCATTTAAAGGTAGCGGCTCTGTTTCATACTGTATGTGCAGTAAGTCTAGATGTCAATCCATGGTTTATTGTCCTTTAATAGGGTGGTTGTGTTTCTAGCCTTCTTTTGTCGCAACAGTTCACAAATCTTGCTGCTGTGTTTGAAATACATAGAATACAGTAAACACCATGCACTCTTTAAGAGCCTCCTATTGTAAAGAGATTGTTCCACATCAAATTAAGATATAGATCTAGGACTGCAGGATAAAAAAAAAAAAAAAAAAAAGGAAGTATTAAAACTCACAATTCACATTAACATCAAACTATAGGCAATTTGAATAATTGAAACTACATCTGGCGTCTGACGACAGATGTAGTGAAATGTAGCTTACAAGCTTATTTATGACATTTCGAAATGAAATTACTGGGGGAGGGGGGGCATGTTTTCATGGAAATTATTTTTTGGGGATGGAATGTTTTGACACCTAAAATTATAGGACCCACAAATGGGTCTAGAACCACAGTTTGGGAAATGCGCTTTAGAGAGGGGGCGGGGCCCGGTGCAGAGCTGTCACACACACACACACACACACACACACACACACACACACTCACGCGCGTGCGCGCGCACACACACACACACACACACACACACACACACACACACACACACACACACACACGATTATACTTTTTTTTTTACTGTTTGTTTAGACTTACTGTCTTCTTTTTTGTTTTTCTTTACATATCTACTGCATACTGTGTTCTATTTGTCTGTCATTCAATGTTATATGAGATACTTCAATGGTTTCCAGTGGAAATAAGCTTAGTCTTTTCACGGATCTCCTTTTAGTAGACCTTGTACCAGTGAACTGTACCGTCATGAAACTGTACCTTTTCCTATGCAAACTTCTAATAAAGTCTTCAATCAATCAATCAATATAGCTGGCCATTCCAATTTATTGATGTAATCAATGCATTGATGTAGGCTAATACATGCTCTTCACCTGTGTGTGTGTGTGTGTGTGTGTGTGTGTGTGTGTGTGTGTGTGTGCGTGTGTGCGTGTGCGTGTGTGCGTGTGTGTGTGTGTGTGCTCCTTCTCAACCCAGTACTTTTCCATACTATGCACGGTCTGATTGAGGGTCACTCCCCCCGGTTTTTCGAAGGTAGAAGGCTCTGGCTAAAGCTACAGTCGAAAAGCTGGCTGGCTCTCCTCTCCTCTTCTCCAATTACACGTAACGTGAGAAGTCACGTCAGTGTCCTCGGACTGTTTCCGAGGCTATAGAGTCGAATTAGCAGGGGATACAAACATTAAAGGGCTCATTAGTGTGCGTGCGTGTGTGTGTGGAGTGGACCCGAAAATAGGAATATCATGGAGTGCTGTAACAAGCCGAGCGGGATGGACTCCACTAGACCTCTCTCCTCACACCGGACTGAAGGTGAGACAGAAACGTAGATATATAAACCCACACCGTGCGTAATGTATACGGTTATCTATCTACTGCTCCGTTGCAAGGCACAATAGGACGACGCCGTCGCTTCCCGACGCCTGTGTGGCCGGGAAGCGACAGCTTTTTGCAAAAAATAAATACGTTGTAGCCTATTGTTTGTTTCCCACTTATGAGTAGGCCTACAGTCCTGCCTCTCGTCTTTCACATGATGCAGCCAACTGGCTACTATGTAGCTGCAGCCATCCATTCATTCATAATGCCCTTTCATGTTCGCCGAACGCAAACCCCAACGTGCTTTGAGAATGTTATTTCGCTACCTTGTGTGCAGTGGTGTAAAGTAACTAAATAGATTTACTATTTATTTACAATTTTGATGTATCTGTAGGCCTACTTTACTTGAGTAGGCTATTTCAAGTGTTCAGTACTTTAACTTCTACTCCACTACATCTCAAATCCAAGTATTGTAGGCCTACTTTTACTCCACTCCAATTATTTGAAAACGTTAGTTAGTTACTAGCCTACGGTAATTAGTCTACTTTGCAGCTATGAATGATTATTTTTATAAAACATACATTAATCCACCTATTTTATACCATGGCTATTTGAAAATAGCCGGTCTGCAAGCTCATATGCGTTGTGAGCTTGTAGATCTGCGATTTTCAAACATTTTGTACTTTCTACTTTTGGTACTTTAAGTATAGGCCTATTGATACTTTTGTACTTTTACACAAGTAAATGTTGAATTCCGTACTTCTACTTGTAACAGAGTATTTCTATATTGCAGTATTGATACTAAAACATAAACATTTTAATACTTTTTCCACCACTGCTTGTGTGTCTTTGAACATATAATGCGAGTTTCCCAACTGGTCTGTGGCCAGATGCAGAATAGACCAAAATCATTTTTGCTTCTGGGGGTCCCTGGAACAAAACATTTTGCGACATTTTGTATTTGGCTACGATTTGGTCCGTAGCCAAATACATATCATTCTGGGGGTCCTTGACATGACAAACATACTTTTTTTTTCCTTTTTTTTTTTTCCCCCCTCTGGAAAACTGTTAGGATTTAGAAGACATTTTTAGAATGTGCCTATCAGTGGTTAAGGACCCCCACAATGTGTTTTTGGCCGCGGACCCCCATCGCTAAATATTTTGTTCCAGGGACCCCCAGAAGCAAAGATTCGATTTCGGTCTATTCTGCATCTAGCATTCTGCATCTAGCATTAGGCCACAGACCCATTGGGAAACGACTTTGGGTCGACTTTTAGTCTAGTAGCCAGAATGTGAACCCGGACATTTTGAGTCCCCTAAAGTTTTATGTTAGAAATGTTGAGTATGGGTCCCCAGCATGTAAAAACCACCGGATGCTAACTTGTATATGTTGAGCAATTTTCATAATCAGCCGCTAGAGTTGGTGTCCCATTAACTTTGCATTACAGGAAAAATAAGCAAAAAATTAATCTGCTTTAAGTAGCATATGAGGGGTCTAACTAGGGGTATTTCATGATTCTGAATCCATTGCAAGCATCCGTTTTGCATGACAAACATTCCTTGGGCTAAAACGGACCCCAGAAACATGTGAAAAGTGATGACTCTGCACTTTTCATCACTAAACCAAGGCCGATTTTTCGCCAAGGAATGTTTTTCGTGCAAAACGGATGCTTGCAATGGATTCAGAATCATAAAATACCCCTAGTTAGACCCCTCATATGCTACTTAAAGCAGATTAATTTTTTGCTTATTTTTCCTGTAATGTAAAGTTAATGGGACACCAACTCTAGCGGCTGATTATGAAAATTGCTCAACATATACAAGTTAGCATCCGGTGGTTTTTACATGCTGGGGACCCATACTCAACATTTCTAACATAAAACTTTAGGGGACTCAAAATGTCCGGGTCTACAATGGGGTTCTATGGGCTGGCTACTAGACTATTTGTTTTAGATGGACCTTTCTGCATTCGCTTGTACAGTCAGTGCCCTTCCATACAAACTATAGCCAAAGTGTGCAACTAGTGTTTTGGACTGGCATTGATTCAAAGTTAAGATCAGCCTTGATCGTGTTTCTTTCTATTTTTTTTTGTATGTGTGGGATAAACGGTTACCCCTTGATCAGATATATTAAATAGCCTTGGATCAAGGGTTTAATTGATTCTAGTTGTTGTCATTCTGGGGGGAGTTTGTTCATGTTTTTGTGAGGGCATCAACCCTAAGAGACACGGGGAGAACATGTAAAGTTCACACAGAAAGGCCCTATCGCCAACCCCACCTAGGGTGTGGGCGCTGATGACGTGGAGGGAAGGAACACGCCGCCCATATACGTCCTTAATATTGATAACATAATATCCTTAATAATGTCCTTAATATTGACAAAATAGGAATCTCCATATATGGGCATAAAACGTACGTAAGTAATGCCAAGCAGGGCCTTGGTGAGTTAGGGCCTTTTTTTTATGCCTGTGGATCTCCATATATCAGAAATCTCCATGTATGGACATAAAAGTTTTATACCCTGAGAAATCTCGTAGCTTGTCTGACTGTCAGTACAGGAAGTGATGTCACGTGACATCCTTTTTATGCCCATATATGAGTCATTCTGTACCACATCACTGTGACTCACTGACATCACACTGACATCACTTCCTGTACAGACAGACAGACAGACAGAGACAGACAGACAGACAGACAAGCTACAAGGTTTTTCAGGGTATAATGCGACCTTTGGTCGCAAAAATACATATAAGATATGCAGTTAGTGCATTATATTTTATACACTACTAAGTTGGCTGGCCAGTTGAAACACATGGAAACATGTTTTTAATCAGTTTGATTGAATACTTTGCAAAAAAAGTACAGCACTACTACTACAGTTATACAATAAGGCTAAACGGATAACACAGAAATCCCTGAGGGCATGTTTCCATTGTGGTCCTTGCAGTATGCATTCAATTCATCAAGAGACATAAAGACATACAATACTATAGAAGAAATCATCAATACTAGGAGCGGTATATTTTCAGAAACACCTGGGGGTCATTTATTTTGACAAACATTTTGAAAAATAGTGGATCTACAAGCTCACAACACGCCACAATGTGACATGTTGTGAGCTTGTACATCAGCTATTTCCACTATCAATGTGGTAATTAATTGTCACTGACAAAAACACAATTAAATCATTAATCGCAATGTGTTGTGTGTGTCTTTTTTTTTTTTTTTTCTATAATTTTTATCCCACAATTTTGTAACCCATTTTTTCACCCAGTGCTAATTGCCTTATGTAATCCTGGGCTCTGCTCTCCCTCTGCCGCGCCTGGGGAGACAACGGACTGACCTCATGCTTCCTTCTATGCATGAAGAGTCCAAGTTGCTTCTTTTCACCTGACAGTGGAGATTTCCCTGGTTTGGACGTAGCGCGTGGAAGGAACACGTTATTCCAACCAGTTCCTTTCCCCTCCATCAGGCGCCCCGGCTGGCCAAGGGGAGGCATTATTGAGACCAGGATTACGTGCATGTTTTTGTGAGGGTATCAACCCTAGGAGACACGGGGAGAACATGCAAACTCCACACAGAAAGGCCCTATCGTGTTGTGTGTGTCTATGGTCCGGATTATCGTCCCGGTGACTGCTCTACATTACGACATGTCTCCACTCCGACAGTGACTTCTTATTGTCGGAGTGGTTTAGGGTTAGCGTTAGAGATAGGGTTAGTGTCGTAATGGAGACATGTCGGAAAGGAGACGTGGGAATGTAACCTATAGTCCCACCAACTTTATTCACATGCCATCATGACAACTGAAATAATGTCAATGAGATTACTTTTCAGTGTTGTTCAGTTGCCAAGTCTGCCTATTTAGCGACTTTGGGCTTGTTTTGTCTGTAATGTCGGTTGTAAATATTGGATTTTTGGGGACTTGTTTCAAAGCCTAGTCTTCAGTTTAATCTATGTTTGAGCTCTTTCTTTTGCAAATGGACAATCTTTAAGCTGACAATGCCCTTGATCTATGGCGATATTCAACAAATCTAGAAAACGTAAAGTTACAAATCCGGAATGATTTGTTATAATCTTGTATGGGGGTCACTGGCACAAAATAGTTTCAGATGGGATCTTCTGTGGCCAAATGCATAATTTATTTGAGGTTTCCTTGACATGAAAACATGAACCTCTGCTCTGAAATCAACATTGGACCATAAAGTTTGACTGACCTGTCCTAGTATTCACCGCTTCTTTTTGGTTCATACACCTGGCTGCTTGTTTCTCTCACACATTCTGGCAACACACCGGCAACATTGTCTGATGTGAGTCTCTCCTCTTCTCGCTCTGACACTGAAGCATGGCAGAATGAACACTGTTAACCATCATTTCACTTTTTGATTCACTTTTTATAGTGGACAGTTACAATTTGCAGCCCCCTGTAGGTGCTCTTTTAGAGCGGTTTCGAAGGAGAGTACACCTTTTTAATGTGTGTTGGTAGGGCATAGTCAGTAGAACACATTTGACCCAATTTTTGTGCGGAAACTGGGTTGAGTCACTGTCAGTGAGGTCGGGGGCTTCATTATTGTCACTGGTGTAACACACGACACATGTCATGGAGCCTATTATGACAAAAGCCCTGATGTGTGAAGTAAGCGATCAGCCACCGTGGGGCTGGCTTTGTGTCTGTCAGTGAGTCATTGTCAGAGGCGTGTATCAAAACAGCGGCGCAGTTCGGCCAGTGGAGACGCCCCTATACTCTATAGAGACGCCCCTCTATAGAGACGCCCCTCTTAACAACACACACGCATATATATATATATAAAAAAAACTGTTAAAGCCTGCACTTGACACTTTTGGGCTGTGCCTGACAGAGATGACAGCGTCCCCACCCGGGTGCCGCCACGGTAGCCTGACTGCAAGCGTAAGACTCTATCACACACTTCGTTTTGGGAAGACCACTACCAACAGGGGGTGGTGTTGTGCAGTCTGGTTTATTAACCAGGCTACCGCCACGGGCTTAGGCCAATCAGAGGCTAGCGGAATGAGAGGGGCGTCTCCACTGGCCGAACTGCGCCGCTGTTTTGATACACGCTTGTCAGAGTCATCTGAGAATACAGCTGCACTGCCGCTGTCTTTGGGGTCAGAGTGTGAAGAACACTGCACTGTGCTGCCTGCGCTGCGCACTCCGAGGTGTTGAAGAGATCAAACCTAGCAAGAGGGCGAGGAGGGGAAGAGGACAGCGTATAGGGATCAGTGGTTTTCTAAAAAAGTAAATTTTAGCTCACTCAGGTCAGCCCTGTAAATAACCTGTAATAACCTTTTAACATCCACGGCTCCCCTTAATTACATTGTTACTTTATTAGCAGTGGTTCTCAACCTGATAGGGCCGTGACCCCCCCAAAATAATCATAATTTGAACTGGGGACCCCCCAACATAATCATCATTTGAGCTGGGGACCCCACCCTGACAAGAACTTGTAATTGTAGGAGTTGAGGCATTACTTTTATTTTGACTGTTCCACAGAAACGTTGAGAAAATAGCAGATCTACAGGCTCACGCCTCTCAACGCGAGGCATTGTGAGCTTGTAGATCGGCCTCTTTCTCGCGTAAGATTTGACAATTTGCCCAATTTGGTATTATAAAGCTCTTAAAAGTCATTATAATTGTCACTTTAGAAACGTGCAGAGACCCTGTATACACATATAGCCTACTGCATGTTGGTTTGTTTACAAGTAAACACTGTTGCACATTAAGCTAATCAAATAAATAAATAATAATAATAACAATAACTAGAAGCAGTGCTCTTCCGAGCACAGGTCTCCACCAGGCCAGGCGTCCTGGTGGTGCTATAATTATAATAGGCCAATGTAAAAAGGGTGGCATGTCTTCTTCACCAATCTTAGACCTTTAATGGCGCCAACATGAGGCAGATTTGAACATTTTGTAGTGTCATTTCTTCCTTGGCCTTTTGCAAATGTGCGTGCACAATTTCATTACAATTGCACGCTGTGTGTGATCTGAGGCATTTCGTTCGAAACGGATCGATCCTGCAAAGTTTGGAGGCCAATCTTAGCCAATCAGGATGGAATATTTAATATGGGACAGATCCGTCTTGATCATATCACTTTAGACATACTGTGTACTGATTGTGTTAATTTTGGGTAAAATCTTGAAGGAGTAATATCCAAAAAGTGTCTTACATAAGTCGGCCTCCTGGTGGCGCTATAAAAGGCTGACAAATGCAAGGAAAGGGTTTTTCCTTGGCCTATAGGGAGTGCGCTTCCAAAGTTTGAAACTGATCGGTGGAGGTAAAACCACTAATTGGCCTGTTATAGCACCACCATGATGCTGATTTCAACATTTTGAAGTGGCATTTCTTCCTCGGCCTAGTGGGAACGTGTGTGCGCGATTTCAGGTTAATCACACTCTGCATTTGTGATTTGAGGCATTTTGTCCGAAACGGACCAATCTTACAAACTTTGAAAGCCAATCTCAGCCAATCAGGATGGAAAATGGAACAATCAGACAGATCCATGTCGATCACATGACTGTAGAGATACTGTCTACCGATTTGCGTAATTCTTGGACAAAATCTGTAGGAGTAGTGTACAGAAATGTGTTTTGCAAACATCGGCCTACCTATGGGACTGCCCCATAGGTCGAACTCCCGTTGGGTCGAACAGTGTTGGCAGGTTAGATAATCACCCGCGTCACGGTTACTGAGGTTAGGTTTAGGGTTAGGCATAGTTTTACTGAGGTTTGGGTTAGAGTTTGGTGGTCGATCCGGGGGGGGGGGGGGGGGGGGGGGTGTGTGTGTGTGTGTGTGTGTGTGTGTGTGTGTGTGTGTGTGTGTGTGTGTGTGTGTGTGTGTGTGTGTGTGTGTGTGTGTGTGTGTGTGTGTGTGTGTGTGTGTGTGTGTGTGTGTGTGTGTGTGTGTGTGTGTGTGTGTGTGTGTGTGTGTGTGTGTGTGTGTGTGCGCCAACTGACTGCTCTAGTCTGCACACTTGGCAGGACTGAGAAATACTTAATTGTATTTTGCCATTATGTACTGTAGGGCATTACTACAGGCCAGGAATAGATTCTGGTTACATAGAAGTACAGCACAAATACTGCAGATACTCTGCAGATATTTTCCAAAATAATTACGTGAATATTTTCACTAGTTTGGGTTCCACGGAGACCTCAAATGGATCTTGAGGTAAAAGGTTTGGGGAACCACTGACTATTCAATATTTTTTACAGTAAGTCAGGTTCTTTAAGGTTCAAGGTACAGTACTTGATCACAGGTACACCCGGGAGCTATAATGCAGATGCTGCGTACGTTAAAGAGACAGGCTCGATAGTGAGCAGCAACGCACACAACGTATAATATTGTCAGTGTAAAGTGAAGTTTCTTGAAGATCAAGCCTAATTGTCTCCACCAGCCGAAGGCAGGGGGAGACTATGTTTTCGCCCCTGTCCGTGCGTGCGTCCGTCCTCCGAGTTTGTTTCCAGCTAATCTCCGGCGCCGTTGGCCCGGTCGCTGCCAAAATGAGCACACACACTCCCTGGATGCCAATTCAGAACCTCTACCCCACATTTTTCAAATGGCCCTGTTCTAGTGCCACCATGAGGCATTTCTGTACACTACTCCTACAGCTTTTGTCCAAAAATCATGCAAATCGGTAGACAGTATCTCTACAGTCATGTGATCGACATGGATCTGTCTGATTGTCCATATTCCAGTGATGTTAATAGGTTTTCAAAGTAATGGGTCCCGGGACCCACAGGTGGTCATTCGAATGAGTCCCAGAAAAAAATTATGGGTCCCCAATTTGGGTCCCCATTTTTTTTTTTTTTTTGCATTGTGAGCTTTTAGATCGGCTATTTATATTTGCCTCTATCTTATATTATTTTACAATTAGGCTAATGTTTGGACATTTTTGATAGTAGTTTTAGCTCGTTGATTACTTTGGTGCAATAATGGTCTTTTTTTTCTTTTCTTGGGGTAATAAAAAGGTAACTTATAAGTACAATTTAAGGTACTTTTACTTTACTGGAGTATTTCCAATTTTCATTACTTTTACTTCTACTCCACTACATCTCAGAGGCAAATATTGTACTTATTCCACTACAATTATTTGAAAACTTTACTAGTTACTTTGAAAAGTATAGCCTACATAACCACTTCAGCCATGGCTATTTTCAAAGGATATTATTTGGTAACATGTGATACAGAATAATTGTGCATAATGAGTACTTTTACTTTTAGTCCTAAAGTGTAGCCTATACTTTTACTCAAGTACATTTTGAATTCCGGACTTTAACTTGCAGTAGAAGATACTTTTACTTAAGTAAAACATTTGAGTATACTTCTGTGTATGGAGAGGCCACTCGACGTAATACTATGAGAAAGTGAAGCGCTCCGGAGAACGGCTGTTGTAAATCACAGATAATTAGTTTCTCCGCTTTGAAAATCAGACGTCTTTTTATGACTTAATGAGTTTATGACCCTCTGCCAGCCTCACTGACTGTGCCTCAGAAGAGCAGCCACGGCAGTAGCTTTAGCATGTAGCTAAACGTAGCAGCATCACATCAGAGTGACAGAGAGAGCACTTTCATGCTAGCCTGGCTCCAGCCAATAGACCCGCCCACTCTCTGAGTGAACTGCATCTCTTGGTCTGGATATGTCATATGACGAGTCTCTTGATTCGGTTCAAAGCCGTATCTTGGCGAACCGACCAATGAATTCAAAGCAAGACTGAAAAAAATCTACAGAAACAGTGGAGGGAGGGGTGGCTGCGTGGCTCACCAGAGTTCTTAATTGCTCCCTTTGAACTTCAAAAGGACTCCGAACTGCAGGCATTGATTGAGCCATACAAGTGTCGAGTAGCTCGTTAGTGATTCTCTCTAATCAGTGAAACATCAAAGACACTGACCTGTTGGGCGCATGTCATTGAGGGGAGGGGGAGGAGGGATTGTTTTGTGTGCAAAAGTCAAACACAACCCTCCCACCAGATCGCTTGTGATTGGGAATTTCAAATTTTAAATCCCCTCCCCTTTGAAATCTCAACACAATGGCTCAGGCTCAGACTCTTAAGCTCCAGCGCAGAGTCTGAAATCAGGCTACTTTCATGCAGCTGCAGTGCAGAGTGCGGTGGCTCCGCTGCATGCAGAAAGAGACAGACAGACAGACAGACGGCAGGCAGTTTCTGGCGAGGATATTAATGAAACGAAATGCTGTTTGCGACACGTTCATTCCGCAGGGACCCTGACCGCGACGCTGTTTTGCCAGTGTAGAGACGTCACGTTTCTGCGCCGTCAGTTGCACACGTTCTGTGGGGGAACCCTTTTTGATGTATCACCTAACATGCTGTGCCACTATGGTCAGAGAGCGGCCCGGTGCTACGCTAAAACTCAGGCACCCATTGAATTCTGTGACCATCTACGGGCGCAAAGAATGGCGTCGGTGGACGATAGAACGCACTGTTGTTAGTTCTATCGTCTGTTTTAAGACTTTCTACGCGGATTTCATTTGTGTTAACGTAGGGTAAAGTAACATGCCTTCACCCATGAATAATGGTGGCGTCTGTGGACTTTTTAAAATATTTTTTTTTATCGCGACGTGGTAAATTATTTTAACGTGGACTCCAATGGAGGCGATGCGTCCGTGGGACCCCAGGGCAATGACGTGAATGCGTCTCTAGGCAACGTGAATGCGTCAGACGCGGGACGCGCACGTAATGATGTCACTGATATTCAATCCTGATTGGCTGAGATTGGCTTTCAAAGTTTGTAAGATTGGTCCGTTTTGGACAAAATGCCCCAGAGAGTGCAATTAACATGAAATCGCGCACACACGTTCCCACTAGGCCGAGGAAGAAATGCCACTTTTGAAATCAGCCTCATGGTGGCGCTATAACTTGTGGTTTTACCTAGAACTCCACCGATCAGTTTCAAAATGTGTAAGCCTACTCCCTATAGGCAAAGGAAAAACCCTTTCCTTGCATTTTTCACATCAGCCTTTTATAGCGCCACCAGGAGGCCGACTTATGTAAGACACATTTTGGGATATTACTCCTTCAGATTTTACCCACAAGTAACACAAATCAGTACACAGTATCTCTAGACTACAGTCATATGATCAAGATGGATCTGTCCCATATAAATATTCCATCCTGATTGGCTAAGATTGGCCTCCAAACTTTGCAGGATTGATCCGTTTCGAACAAAATGCCTCAGATCACACACAGCGTGCAATTGTAATGAAATTGTGCACGCACATTCGCAAAAGGCCAAGGAAGAAATGACACTAAAAAATGTTCAAATCAGCCTCATGGTGGCGCCATTAAAGGTCTAAGATTGGTGAAGAACACATGCCACCCTTTTTACATTTGCCTATTATAGCACCACCAGGACGCGTGGCCTGGTGAAGACCTGTGCTCTGAAGAGCACTCCTAGTTTGTCTCTAATATTGCTACTCAGGGCTTTTCATTTTGCAAATTTTGACGTGCCTTTAGGTTTCTATATATTTTTGTTCATGTTTTTACAGTGTGGTTCTGCAAGAGGATAGCCTTTATGAGGGTCTGTCCAAACTGCTGGACCAATCGTAGTCACATTTCTTCAATAATGATAGTCAATAGTCAACTTGGAGTGACAAGTCATACAGTACATAATGTCATAGATGGCTGATGTCACAAGCTGGTCACTTGAAGTCTGAGAAGTTCCTTATTGGAGACCCCTGTTGTGGATACTGAGCTCCATGTCATTTCCTAGTTCCTCTAAAATGACACATTTAACATAAGAGTAATTGATTGAGCTTCAAATGTTAGTTGGCACTAGGGCTGTCACAATTATTACATAATCGTCTAATCGTGATTATTTTACATAATCACGATTATTTTTCATAATCGTCATAATCGTGAATGTTGAAAATGTTTCATATACATATTTTTTAAGTAAAAAATAGTGGAAATAGCCGATCTACAAGCTCACAACGCGACTACAAGCTCACAACGCGTCCCATCGTGTCGCATTGTGAGCTTGTAGATCGGCTATTTCCACTATCAAAGTAATTTTTTAAGTAGTAAGTTGTCAAATATTTCAGTAATGTCTTTGTATATTTAGGTTATGTGTCATATCTACCATGTACAACTTCAAAGCCTACAAGCCAAACAGAAATTTAATTATCAACGACAAAAACACAATTAAATCGTTAATCGCCAATTATTTGAGTGACAATTAATCGTCATGTAAAATGTCACATCGTGACAGCCCTAGTTGGCACGCTGCAGAATATAGTCACATTGGCAAACATAATAAATGAAGGAAAAACAACTATTTATTTGATTAAGAGTTTTAATTTGAGTTATGGTTATTAATAGGTTTTAAATTATTTCCTTACGAGCGAGCCCACACTGTTTCATAGGAACAGTACTTCTAATTTGATATAGATAATTTTGGACATTTCTATGGGAAAAGATAATGGGTTTTCAATCTATAGCATCATAAAATGGCTCCGTATAACCTAGCTCACATTCAAGATGCCTTAAAAATAGCTTAATATAGATATAAACAGCGGAGGGATCAGACTGAAACCGTGGCCAAATATAGGCATGTCATACGTCATGATTACGTCATAGATACAGCTATTGAGTCACTTACAGTATTTACAGGCTGTGGGACTGGGAACATACTGCATTAATCAGTCATTCACTTACTCAGGCAGTTAATCAAGCAATCGAGATATTCTGCAAACATGGTCGATTACATTAACAAGCCCAGAGGAAAGATGTCCGCTTATGCTTATTATGTCAAGATCAGCCGAGAGGAACTAATGAAGAAGCAGCCCGGGCACTTGGTCAACTTCAAAGTGTTCTCAAAGACATGCTCACAGGGGTGGAGGGACCTCAAGCGCGAGGAC
The DNA here is from genome assembly GCF_963921795.1 of Nannobrachium achirus. Classification (NCBI taxonomy): domain Eukaryota; kingdom Metazoa; phylum Chordata; class Actinopteri; order Myctophiformes; family Myctophidae; genus Nannobrachium; species Nannobrachium achirus. The sequence continues at coordinate 60,184,685 of NC_137813.1, forward strand.
AAGAAGAGGTTTGAGGACATGGCCCGGACCGACAGGGAGCGTTACGAGCGGGAGATGAAGAGTTCTGTTCCTCCTAAAGGCTACGAGGAGAACGGAGCGTTCCTCCCGTTCATCAGGGATAAGGGCGTCAAGACTAAGGGGTTAAACCTGGGCAGCTTCTGTGAGGCGGTCATGGCGCTGCGGAAGCTGTGGAACGAGCTGAATCCCGAGGACAGGGCTCCTTATGAGAGGAAAGCTGCCCAGTTGAGGGAGAGGAAAGCTGCCCAGTTGAGGGAGAGGAAAGCTGCCCAGTTGAGGGAGAGGAAAGCTGCCCAGTTGAGGAGGAGGAAAGCTGCCCAGTTGAGGGAGAGGAAAGCTGCCCAGTTGGGGGATAAGTACAACTAGAAAGATGGAATTGGAAATTGTGAGTGTGGTTGCTGACGGTTCCTGACCAGTGGAGTGATATACATTTTTGGTGGCCCTCTAAATTCATGATGTCACGTGCACTCCACGTGCACGCACATGTGTGCACGTATGCCTGCCGCTCACCTCGATGCTAGTTGAAATACTGTATTCACACATACTTTTAATGTAATTATATTTCTTATTATTTAGTTACATTGTTAATTTGTTGTTTTTATTTGTTTCATTTGAGAGACTGGTACTTTTTGGATAGAATGTTCACAAAAGGTAGGAAGTGTTCGCGACTGGCGGAGCTTCCCCGCAACAGACTGATTGTGGATGACAAGAGTGTGGAACCTCATCTCGGAGCTGCATAGCAGAGGGAGCGGTTCCGAAAGGAGCTAAAAGTCTGCAAAGAATTCTGGGCGAACGTGCTGCTGGCCGAATATACAAGTGTAAATGAGGATGTTGGTGAGAACTGCCTACCAGAGTATTGTTATGCAAAGCAGCCAGGTAGGGAATTGTAGTGTTGACAGCGCCGTCCATCACACAACTTGGCGACGTGCGTGTGCTTGCGTGCGTGCGTGCATGTGGGGCGCGCGTTCGTGCAGCTTGATAAGTCTGGGCTCGCCGAGCCCATGGCATCTCACCACTGTTCCTGACTATATTTTGCAGTAAGCTAACTGTCATTTGAAACTTGACCTATTGATTCCCACTCCCATTGATTCCCTATTGATTCCCTATCCCTGCCATTTCCAATGGCAGCGAAAAAGTTACCCTAGAAGTCTATAAGGTTTCCCTATAGTGGGGCTGTTAAGCTCATTATATGGAAGGTATTGTGCATTTTATGACAGAAGCATGAAACTTTCTACAGTGTTTCTATATACTATGAAGTTTGTTTTCAGACGTGGAAGCACTTCTGAATTGACCTCTGCGGCCCCCGAAATCCAAGATGTCCGTCCAAAAAAGTGTTTTTACCTTTATAACTCCAAATACATTGATTTTAAGACCCATACATGTCTGTATCCATTTCAGTTATTGAGATACAGCATATATGTTCCAGCCCTCAACTTCTCCATAACTTTGGTGAGGATGAAGTACCAAGTACAGCTACTATCTCATTGGCAGTTTGTATGCACACTCTATGACCCCAACTCAGCAGCAAATCAATTCATGCAGTTTATGTGGCCTGTTTTGAAAACTGAAAGCCAGTATTGATACAATGCTGCCAACAAGTGATGCCCTGACTGTGCACATCATGAGGACCCACTATCAACAAGGGTATCCAAAGCCCTCACCAATGAATTGTGGCTGGTACATGGTAAAGGCAGGTGGTCCCCCAGCTTTAAACTTAAGAACCTCTTCAGACCAGATGCTTGGAACAGTTTGTGCACTGTTTTCCACTTACAGGCAAGTGTAAACCAGTGCAGTATAGGGCATTGTCTCTGTCATAAAAGAGGGCTTTACTGAAGTGGAGCATAATATTATCAGTGACGTCATTACGTGCGCATCCCGTGTCTCTGACGCATTCACGTTGCCTAGAGACGCATTCACGTCAGTGTTCTGGGGTCCCACGGACGCATCGCCTCCATGAGTCCATGTGAAAATAATTTACCACGTCGCGAAAAAAAAAATATTTTAAAAAGTCCACAGACGCCACCATTGTTCATGGGTGAAGGCATGCTACTGTACCCTAGGTTAACACAAATGAAATCCGCGTAGAAAGTCTTAAAACAGACGATAGAACTAATGACATGGTCACAGAATTCAATGGGTGCCTTAGTTTTAGCGTAGCACCGGGCCGCTCTCTGACCATAGTGGCACAGCGTGTTAGGTGATACACCAAGAAGGGTTCCCCCACCGAACGTGGGTTTGGCTTGTCGAGCCTGTTATCGGGTAACCGTCACGTCATGGGCTGCTATAGCGGCCGGGGGCCGGGAGGTACAATGTGTCATCGATAGTTGTGTGCTTTGGAAGTGCATGCGTGCCGCGGAACAACGGTGGAACGCGTGAAACACTAAAAAGGTTGGTTACCCTTTGGAAAAGACAAGGGGAGAGCTAAATACAATGGGCTATATGCAGCACGGTTGTTACATCATGCTCGGGAGGGAACACTGGGTTCGACAATGCAGACGGAGCCAGGCACTTGTCCATAATGCATCACATAAGACCCAAGTGCAATCAATAACTTTGCACGTCTGCGACTAGCTCTGGTCCATAGCGTTAGTGGAACGCTATGGACCAGAGCTAGTCTGAGACGAGTTGAAACAACTCCAACGCGGGCTGTTGAAGCAGCGCGACAACACCCGTTCTCTTCCACCCACAGTATGTGGTGCTTGAAAATATGAATGATTCCATCGATAATAATCCGTTTGGGACATTCAAAATCACTGCCATAGAGTTATAATGTATCGCTCCGTGCGAATGAATCCGTAGCGTTGCCAGCGCGACTTCTGAGTCTACGGAAAATAGCAGATGTAGTCTACAAGATCACAACGCGGTGCGAGCAGACACGGTTTGAGCTTGTTGATTGGGTATCTTTTTGTTGCGTGACACCGTCGTACTATGCATTATAAATTACACTGTTAAAGAGACGGTACACATTTAGTTTCTTCAAATATTTTCCAAAAATAAAAAGGTTGACTTGCCTTCTATCTGTTAAAGTACTGTATTTGAAGGCCCTGGTCAAATGTATTTAATGGAAAAAATAGATATGCATTGACTGTAAAAAAAAAAAAAAGACCGAAAGACCCTCCTTGGGTCCCGGGACTCATTACATTAAAAACCTATTAACATCACTGTATTATGGATGTGCCTGTGCAGCTTGGTACAAAAACTAATTTGACAATGAAGAAACTGACAATGAAGAATTAGATCTTGATCAGGAGTCTTGCCTCATAGTACAGGAAATAATAAGAGCAATCGTTCACTCGGTGATACAAGCGTGAAAATTGGTACACATAATCTTTGGGGGACACTTTTTGATTTAAGAAGCCGAGCCACGTGAAAATCAAAGATGGCGGCCCCCGAAATCCAAGATGTCCGTCCAAAAAGGTGTTTTTTCCTTTATAACTCCAAAAGCATTGGTTTTATGACCCATAAACATATTATAGTTGAATATAAAGTTGGGTATTGCGGATATTGTGGTACCAAGTATGTGTCTGTATCTATTACAGTTTTTGAGATACAACATATAGGTACTTTTACAGACTCAGGTGTACCTATATACTGTATCTCAAGAACTGAAATGGGTACAGACACGTACCTGGTACCGAACTGTCCGCAATGCCTGATTTTATATTTAACTTTAATACATCTATGGGTCTTAAAATCAATGCATTTGGAGTTATAAAGGTAAAAACACTTTTTTTGGACGGACATCTTGGGTTTCGGGGGCCGCAGAGGTCAATTCAGAAGTGCTTCCACGTCTGAAAATAAACTTCATAGTATATAGAAACACTGTAGAAAGTTTCATGCTTCTGTCATAAAATGCACAATTGGTTTGGTTAACCGCCCCACTACTAGGACTATAATGCGTTGCCCTGTTGGGCAACCACACTAACGAGGAAATGGTAGCTTACTGCGAAGCAAAGAAGAACGAGCCAAAGAGTGTCACCGCCAGGAAGAGTGCAGCCAGGTGGCCAGCTGCTAAAGGCCGCCGTCAAGAGTCTGTTTGGACGAGGACGATGAGGAATACGAGGAGGATTAGGCTGAAGGACAAGAGGATGACTCCAACGAGGACACCTGGAGTAGCATCCTAAAAAGTGGAGTGTTCAGGGGGCGTCCGGTGGCCTACTGGTCAAGGCGCATACCACATAGGCATGGTTGCCGTGGCGGCGCCGGTTCGATTCCCGATCCGGACGACCTTTGCCGCATGTCATTCCCCATCTCTCTCTCTCTCCCCAATTCCTGTCAGTCTACTGTATACTATCAATAAAGGCATATAAAAAAATATATATATGAAAGTGGATTGTTCCAGGGGTCCACAGATAGGATAAAAAAATCAAACCTCGGTTTGAAGTGTTCTAGATCTATACATTCTGTGTTCTAGATCTATACTTTCTGTGTGCTTTAGTTCTATATTTTATGAATTCTGAATGAATGAAGGATTTTATCTGGAGGGCCGACTTGTCATGTGAAGCTTGACCAATCAAGCGGGACACACATATTTTTCAAAGAAAAATGAATTGTCATGTGAAGCTTCAAAGTATGGTCCCATTGGACATTCTTAATCATCCAATCATCAGACCGGGACGGACGATACACACACATTCTGGATGTACGGGACAGATCAAACCAGTTCATTCTGGACACACAAAGCCACTACTTGGAAGTGGCTTTCACCACTTCAAAAACTACAATAAAAAAGCTTTGGTGGAAGCCTTGGATTGTGTGGCGGTCTGACTGTGTACAAATGTTTAGCAGCTGTGCAGAGTGGGTGTTACTTTGCACAGGAGGAAAAGGACACTTTACTGACACTCCCATTCAGACACACAGCAACAGCAAGCTGTTATTTCCCCCTTTTTTTTACATCTTTAATGTGGAGCTTTAAAAAAGCTAATGTTTGACATGAAGCCACATTGTGATTAGACCCGCCCTGTAAAAAAAAGGAAATAAAAAATAAAAAATAAATTGTCTCTAATATTGCTACTGGTTATCTCAGGGATTTTCATTTGGCAAATTTTGACGTGTCTTTAGGTTTCTATATATTCTTGTTTTTTACAGTGTGGTTCTGCAGGAGGATAGCCATTGTGTGTCTGTCCAAACAGCTGGACCAATCGTAGTCACATGTCAATAATGATAGTCAATGGTAGTCTCTGATCATGCTGAAACATTGCCCAAACTTGGAGTGACAAGTCATACTACAGTACACATACGTCATAGATCGATGGCTGATGTCACATGCTGGTCACTTGAAGTATGAGAAATTATCTATGGGAGACCCCTGTTGTGGATACTGAGCTCCATGTCATTTCCTAGTTCCTCTAAAATGACACATTTAACATTGGCCAATTGGTCAAGTATTAGAGTTGTGCTTGTCAGGGTGGGGTCCCCAGTTAAAATATGACAATTTTGGAGGTTGTGCACTGCACTAGGAGGACTGTGATTGTACAGAGATGACCTCTCCTATAAGGACCCTGCAGAGAACACATCCACGTCCGTCCGTGTGTCCGTCCGTGTGTCAGTCCGTCCGTCCGTCCGTCCTTGCAGTTTGTGTGCACCTAATCTCAGTTGCCGTTGGCCCGGTCGCTGCCAAAGTGAGCACACACATTCCCTGGATGCCAATCTAGAATCTCTGCCCTAAATCTTTCAAATGGGCCTTTTCTAGCGCCACCTAGTGGCCGATGTTCGCAAAAAAACATTTCTGTGCACTACTCTTACAGATTTTGTCAAAAAATCCTACAAATCGGTAGGCAGTATCTCGACAGTCATGTGATCGACACGGATCTGTCCGATTTTGCATATTCCATGCTGATTGGCTAAGCTTGGCTTTCAAAGTTTGCAGGATTGAGCCGTTTTGAACAAAATGCCTCAAATCCCAAACGCAAAGTGCAATTATCATGAAATCGCGCACACACGTTCCCACTAGGTCGAGGAAGAAATGCAACTTCAAATTTTTTAAATCAGCCTCATGGTGGCGCTATAACAGGCCGATTTGTGGTTTTACCTAACTCCACCGATCAGTTTCAAACTTTGTAAGCGCTCCCTAGAGGCCAAGGAAAACCCCTCTCCCTGCATTTTTCACATCAGCATTTTATAGCGCCACCTTTGGGCCGACTTATATAAATCAAATTTTTGGATATTACTCCTTCAGATTTGCTCCAAAAATAACACAAATCACTACACAGTATCTCTATAGTCATGTGATCAAGTCTGATCCGTCTGATATTTCATATTCCATCCTGATTGGCATTAAAGTTTGCAGGATTTCTCAGTTTTTGAACAAAATGCCTCAAATCATCAACGCAGCTTGTGATTGCCTTGAAATTTGCCACACATATTCCCACTATGTCAAGGAACAAATGCTACCCTTTTCACATTGGCCTGTTATAGCGCCACCAGCAGGTATACTACATTTTGTTCCAAAAAATAAACATTTTTGGAACACAATGCTTCAAATCATGCATGCAGCGTCCGATTGCCATGAAAGGTCTAAGGTGAAGAACATATGCCACCATTTTTACATTGGCCTATTATACAGTAGCACCACCAGGACACCTGGCCTGGTGGAGACCTTTGCTCTGAAGAGCACTGCTTCTAGTTATAATTGTCTCCACCAGCCGAAGGCATGGGGGAGAGTATGTTTTCCCGTGTGTCCGTCCGTCCGTGCGTGCGTCCTCGCAGTTTGTGTGCACCTAATCTTAGTCGCCGTTGGCCCGGTCGCTGCCAAAGTGAGCACACACATTCCCTGGATGCCAATCTAGAACCTCTGCCCTAGATTTTTCAAATGGGCCTTTTCTAGCGCCACCTAGTGGCCGATGTTCGCAAAACACATTTCTGTGCACTACTCTTACAGATTTTGTCCAAAACTCCTACAAATCGGTCGGCAGTATCTCGACAGTCATGTGATCGACACGGATCTGTCCGATTTTGCATATTCTATCCTGATTGGCTAAGATTGGCTTCCAAAGTTTGTAGGATTGAGCTGTTTTGAACAAAATGCCTCAAATCCCAAACGCAAAGTGCAATTATTATGAAATCACGCACACACGTTTCCACTAGGTCGAGGAAGAAATGCCACTTCAAATGTTCAGCCTCATGGTGGCGCTATAACAGGCCGATTCGTGGTTTTACTTCTAACTCCACCGATCAGTTTCAAACTTTCTAAGCGCACTCCCTAGAGGCCAAGGAAAAACCCTTTCCCTGCATTTTTCACATCAGCCTTTTATAGCGCCATCAGGAGGCCGACTTATGTAAAACACAATTTTTCCTATTATTCCTTGAGATTTTATCCAAAAATCACGCCAATCGGTACACAGTATCTCTATAGTCATGTGATCAAGTCTGATCTGTCTGATATTTCATATTCCATCCTGATTGGCTAATATTAGCTTCCAAAGTTTGCAGGATTGCTCCTTTTTTGAACAAAATGCCTCAGATCATCAACCCAGCTTGCGATTACCGTGAAATTTGCCACACATATTCCCTCAAGGAACAAATGCTACCTTTTTCACATTGGCCTGTTATAGCGCCACCAGCAAAACACATTTTTGGAACACAATGCTTCAAATCATGCATGCAGTGTCCGATTGCCATGATAGCAGACAATTGGACTCGAGTCATGATGACTCGACTTGACTTGACTTGGGAGTCATATTTTGACGACTTGGACTTGACTCGGACATAAGGACAAAAACTTGAGACTTGACTTGACTTGGAAGACAATGACTCGCGACTCGACTCGACTTGAGACACGCTGACTCGGACGACTTGCCGCTACGCCACTCACCAAAGCAGTCGTGAACGGCCACGCTAGGTTCACACTTTTATTGATTGATTGATTGATTGGAGACAGGCATGTAAGCAAGAGCACAAGCACGGAAACAGCCAAACTGCAATGATCAGACTGGGCAGTGGGCACCAGACACACACAGCACGAATGGCTACTGCTGCCCCAGAGCCCTCCACTGCTGGTGGTTCTGCAGCCACTGCAGTTCCAAAAGTAGTGCAGTTTGCATACAAAAACTACCACACAGATGGTAAACAGAGGAACGCGCAATGCAAAATATGCAACAGTAAAATCAAAGACAAAGAGGGAACGACGTCTAACTTCATCCGCCACAAGTGAAACCAAACATACGAAGATAACATTAGAACTAAGTGTGTGTGCGCGTGTGCATGTGTGTGTTGGTGATTTACTGTCGGTCGATCGTGTTTTGAACATTAATAAGACAACGATTTCACTCACCAGTGTCACGAACGTTGATCTGTGACTGCATTAATAATATCCATTCATGGTAGCAAGTAGTAAGCCTCCGTCTTCCAAGTTCCACCACTTTCTCACTTTTCATAACATACATCCAGTCCTCAGCAGGGTTAAGAACTCCCACGCAAAAGCTTTATTCCTTCTCATTTAGCCCCCGACAAGTTTTGCTCCAGCTATATAGTTGAATTTAGTCCACTCACTGTTATTCTCCAGTTAGTCGCTGGAGCGTGTCGCTGTTACTACATGTCATCTTTTCGACACCCGACTCTATGGTCGAAATAATGTCCGTTCGTAAAAGTGAGATCCTTTTGGGACCAGCAGGACCCCATGCCAGCAAAACAATAGCACGTGGAGTAGGCAGCTAAATTTGTGCCTGATGAGAAATGACATTAAAATATACTGTAGTACTAGTAATAGCCTACAAAACAAAGCATGCACGTTAAGATTATTGTGTTTGTTTTTGTTTTTAAAGCAATAGGCCTGTAGCAATTTTGTAGTATAGCTTTTTTTAATTACATTTTTTTCAGAGCATATAAAGCTCACAATAAAGCTTGCAATTTAAATGTTGCAAAAATGTTGCAAAAATGTTGAAAATAAACATTTGTGTCAAACATGCCACTTCTTTAATGGAATGTAGCCTTTGCCATCTACCTAGGTTCTAAATGATCAGACATGTAATGTATACTGGTTTAATTCATGCAGTGTTGCAGACTAATCTACATGGTATTTTTTGACATTTACTTTAGGAAGAAAGGCTTCGCTCTTCAAGATATAAACCTGAGATATAACCTGTGACTCGACTTGAAAAGCTTGTGACTTGACTCGACTTGACAACTTGGTGACTCGACTCGACTCGAGGCGACTTGACTCGACGCGACTTGAAATGACAACCTTGTGACTCGACTTGACTTGACAACCTTGTGACTCGACTTGACTTGACTTGCCCACAACAGAACAACTTGAGACTTGCTTGAGACTTGGACCAAATGACTTGTGACTCGACTTTGACTCGGATCAGAGGGACTTGTACAATTGTCTGCATGATAGTACGGAGGATTGAGGTCAGATTTTAGGTGAATCGTTCACTTTTTCATAAAAGCGTGACATTTGGTACACTTGTACAGTTTGGGGCCCTGCACATTTTCAGATATGGAGCCATAGCAAAAACGTCCCCTGGTGGCCATGGCAGCCATTTTAATTTCCACCATTACCAATTAATGTATTTTGCAACATAACTCCTGAACCAAACATGATAATACTGAATAGGTGATGTCTGTACCTATGTTTTGATGGTCAAGGATGTCATTGATATCATGTAAAATTTCATAAACTGTTCAGGTGAATAGTTAATGGTCAATTCAGTGATGTTGTGAGGTAGTCCCGTGGTTTTGTCCAAACATATTCACTTTTTCATAAAAGCGTGAAATGTGGTACACTTGTACAGTTTGGGGCCCTGAACATTTTCAGATATGGAGCCATTGCAAAAACTCCCCCTGGTGGCCATGGCGGCCATTTTAATTTCCACCATTACCAATTAATGTATTTTGCATCATAACTCATGAACCAAACATGATAATACAGAATAGGTGATGTCTACACCTATGTTTTGATGGTCAAGGATTTCATTGATATCATGTGAAACATCATAAACTGTTCAGGTGAATAGTTAATGGTCAATTCAGTGATGTTGTGAGGTAGTCCCATGGTTTTGTCCAAACATTATCCACTTTTTCATAAAAGCGTGAAATTTGGTACACTTGTACAGTTTGGGGCCCTGAACATTTTCAGATATGGAGCCATCGCAAAAACGCCCCCTGGTGGCCATTTTAATTTCCACCATTACCAAATTAATGCATTTTGCGTCATAACTCCTGAACCTAACATGATAATACAGAATAAGTATTGTCTACACCTATGTTTTGATGGCCAAGGATTCTATTGATAACGTGTACAACATCATAAACTGTTCATTGGAATAGTTAATAGTCAATTCAGTGAGGATTGCATGAAATAGATGAGATTATGCGGAATTAAATTTCAAGCACATTTCATGCCATCCCGCTAGCTGGGTTCTAATTTACTGTTATGTTACTTATTAGTTTCCACAATAAGTCTTTCTTTTGGTTGAAGCTTTCAGAAAAGACTCTGCAACTCGCCATGTTCGCTTGGACAATGGCTTCCATCCAACCACTACCTTCTAGCCAGTCCCCCAGTATCTTGAGAGCCGCCATCTCAATATGCAGTCCTCCTAAGACAATCACAAAATGATCTTCTCCTTCTCCATGTGAAAGGGGCCAATTCCACTGTATTTGTTTGGCTAAATAGGTCCAAAGTCACAACAGGTACTGTACTTGTCCTGGATGTACCCTCTGTACTGCTTGATTGATAACATTCATTGCATGATGAATCATGGCCACTGATTTTGAGTCATCAGGGAATAGGGGAAGGAGAGCTGAGATGGCAGGGGTGACTTTGGTTGCAGCTTATTGGCATGAAAGGCTGCCAAGGAGATATGTTCTGCTGGTTGATTTTTCAGGACACAGGTACTGACCCTAACCCTATTCTTTAAATGTGTGGAGTTAACCCTTGATGTCTGTTCCTCAGGCACACATAGACATCAAAGGGGTCTTGAGCCCCTGCCCTTTTGTTTGTCTGTAAAAAGTGCCCTCTACACACCATGAATGCGGTTTTTCTCTCCCTCGGTCGTCCTCAGATGAGCTTCCATCGGAGTCTCCAATCATTCCGGTTCTCCATACACCCGGCCAGCTCCGAAGAGCTTTCAGCTCCCGCATCTTTCTTCAGGACGTCCACATACGTTAACGCGGAACATTCTCGCGATCGATGCCCGCGCGTTGGTTCCCACAGGACCAGCCTGCAGGCCGGGAGCTCCCGATGTCTGTGGCAGTGGCCGGCCAGCCAGCTTCATCCTCCTAGCTGCTACCTTCTTGCTGAGCCTCGGCAAGTCGGCAGTTGCCTGTACAGATCCTTGTTATGGAGAAATGCAAATGCCCTCTTTCCATGCCATACCTGAAGGCAGCATTCAAGAGAATTCAATCTTGTCCAAACTCTCCTGAACTTGAATGCAGCATCTTATGTTGAAAAAATTTCCCTCTCTGTGTAGAAATCTATGTTGTTACACCACATCTCCAGTATTGACTTGATTAGTGTGGTATCAAGCACCGAAAATAGCTGAGCGGTATGTCGGCTATTTTTCGATATTTCCACCAAAAGGGCCTTTCAGACATTTCAGCCCCTGCCTCTCTAACATTCTTTGCACATCCCTGCTGTTCCTGGCTCAGTTGATCTAACTAAAGACAGACTTCATTTCTTCATTTGCACAGACATTCTCAATATAGTAAACCAGCTCAGCAAATTCTGCTATACATACCATATGATTGGTAACATGTATTTTTTGTGCAGTTTGGCAGGAAGGTACTTGCTTCATGAAGGGGTTCAGCAGATGACAGATCTTCACAAAAAAACACTGAGATGATTCAACCAAAAATAAATACTTATTGTGGACACCATCATAACAGTAAATCAGGATGTGGGATGACATGAAATATGCTTGAAATTGTATTCTGCATAATCTCATCTATTTCATTGCAATACTCACTGTATCACTGAATTGACTAATAAATAACCATTCACCTGAACAGTTTATGATGTTGTACGCGCTATCAATGGAATACTTGACCATCAAAACATAGGTGTAGACACACATTCTGTATTATCATGTATGGCATAGGAAATTAGACGCAAAATACATTATTTAGTTATATTTTCAATTTTTTGTAACCCATCTTTTCACCCAGTGCCAATTGCCTAAGCTGTAATCCTGGGCTCTGCTCTCCCTCTGGCCACCAATTGGCGATTTTGCGATGGCTCCATATCTGACAATGTTCAGTGTACCAAACTGTACAAGTGTAGCAAATGTCATACCTTTATGAAAAAGTGAAAATAAATTGGACAAAACCATCGGACTACCTCACAACATCACTGAATTGGCAATTAACTATTCACCTGGACAGTTTATGATGTTGTACATGATATCAATGGAATCCTTGGCCATCAAAACATAGGTGTAGACATCACATATTTTGTATTATTATGCTTGGTTCAGGAGTTAAGTTGCAAAATACATTCATTGGCAATGGCGGAAATTAAAATGGCCGCCATGGCCACCAGGGGGCGTTATTGTGATGGCTACATATCTGAAAATGTTCAGGGCCCCAAACTGTACAAGTGTAGCAAATTTCACGCTTCTATGAAAAAGTGAAAAATGTTTGGACAAAACCACGGGACTACCTCACAACATCACTGAATTGACAATTAACTATTCACCTGAACATGTTATGATGTTGTACATGATATCAATGGAATCTTTGACCATCAAAACATAGGTATAGACATCATATATTCTGTATTATATTGTTCGGTTCAGGAGTTATGATGCAAAATACATTCAATGGTAATGGGTTAGGGTTAGGGTTAGGAAATTAAAATGGCCGCCATGGCCACCAGGGGGGCGATTTTGCGATGGCTCCATATCTGAAAATGTTCAGGGCCCCAAACTGTACAAGTGTACCAAATTTCACGCTTTTATGAAAAAGTGAACGATTTAACCCTCAATCCTCCGTACTATGAAAGATCTAAGGTGAAGAACATATGCCACCCTTTTTACATTGGCCTATTATACAGTAGCACCACCAGGACGCACGGCCTGGTGGAGACTTGTGCTCGGAAGAGCACTGCTTCTAGTTATTATTATGGGGCAGGTTTTGTCCGTGCCTGGTGCGTAATAGCCTACTAATGACTAATTCCTGCTCTCATCCTCTCTCTCCAGACAATTAAAACATGATTTATATACATTGAATGAATACAGACACTTCACAGACAGTACTTAAAATTAGAAAAATCCGTTGAGAATTGACCGAGCTAAGGCTTTGTGCGTCCACCGAGGCGGCGCCGACACCCAGGCAGCCCGGAGCTTCCTCCGGGGGTCCCCGGGCCCCGCGGACCACCGCCTGTCACTCCGCCGTTCAGTGGGCACCTGGGCCAGTCTGCCAGGCCCACCGGAGCCCCGGGCAGCCCCCTACGCCCTACTGGAGCCTCCAGGACCACGGACAGCAACAACGGGCCATTCCCCATTAATGATTGAATAATATCCTACAGAACATGAAATCACGTAGCTGTAATGTAGGCTATATTGCTGGCTTAATTTGTTAATTATTAGGAGCAATAAATATAGTCTATATATGCCAACTTGATTTAACAATAAATAGGCTCAAGAAAGTTGCAAAATTACAATGGGTCACTGTGACATGGCTTATTTAATCAAATCTAATCAAAGCTTTATATAGGCTATGGCTTTGGGTCGCTCACCGAAAGATCTGCAAACTCGGCAAGCATGTGTAGAGTCTGTATAGACATACACCTCGTTGTGTGCTTGTACATCGTGTAGATCGTCTATTTTTCGCTGTTTGGCGACCAATCCCGACCCTCCGCGGGTTCTGGCTGCACGGGGTCTGTTATCAATCGTCGGCCCAAAACTGAAGGACATGGAATATAGGCTACTGACAAGGCGCACCTTCGCACGATGCTAAAGGCTCTTATTAATCAGAGCCTCTGATTAATAAGAGGCTATAGCGTCGTGCTCTAGGAGATGGAGAAAGGTGTGTGCGTGTGGGGACTGAACTGGACCCTCCTGTCTATAGGCTACTTTCCTGTGTGTCTTTGACCTACTGTACCAACCACAGCAGCCTACCACACACACTCCCTGGGTAGGTCTGTTATTGAGCTGGCCATATAACAGTAACGCATTGTCCTTTTTCTTGGAGTAGGCTTTTTGCTTTATTCAATCATACATGCATTTTGCACCAGTGCTTATTACTGCCTATTTTGCTTAGGCATATTTAATATGCAATGAATTAATTAAACGGGTATAGGGATTAATGGCATCAATTAGTCAGGTTCACTATGTATTTTCGTTTAAAATCTGTGGGGATTAGTAAAACTATACATTTTTGCAATCTTCAGAGCATGGGGAATCCAAAAATCTTGGCCTTCATAAAATACATAATTTGTGCTATCTTGGCTTCTAGACAACCTAGAAATGTAATTAAACATGCCAATTCTAGGTTTTCTGGGTCAAGGAATCAAATGGGAGCGTGTCGCTATTTCGACGTGTCATTTATTCGACGGCCCGCAATTTCGACGCGCCGATAGTTCGACTTAGGGATCGCGAGATTTCGGCGCCGCTGTTTCGACGGCACCCTTTTTCGAAAAAAAGGACGCCAACAGTTCGACACGACAACTGTCAGACACGACAACAGTTCGACAAGACGGCACGGTATTTCGACAAGGCAGCACGGTATTTCGACAATAAAAAAACAAGTCTCTCTCACACACGCACAGACAGACTCACAATGCAAACTAACCCAGCCTTACCTCCCCGACTTTTTTGTTCTCTTTCTCGTCTCTCGTCTCCCTCCCTCTCGCTCTCTTGTCTCGATCTCGTCTCTCCCCCCCCTCTCTCTCTCTCTCTCACACACACACACACACACACACACACCACGGCGGACTGGTTACTGTCTTTCTCACAATGGCCCAAATGTAAACTTTTGTTCTGCTGTCATAAGCCCGTGTTTGCCAATAAAGCTCCTTTGAAGCCTATGTTGCGTTGGATTTTTGGCGAAGTGACCTGTATTCGTGACATGCATGAACTGTAGGCAGGGGTGTTGTGGCAACTTGTGGGGGGAGTGGGTCTCCATTTAGAAGCCCTGTGCACGGATTTATTAGCTGGAGCGGTCGCATGCATGCGCTCGCGCACGTGAGTGATCGCCGATTAGGCCTATAATAACCTCTTTAATATGCTCCAGACTGACCCGACAGAACTTATCACACCTACTAGATCAGTAGTGTTTTTGCGAGGTGCTAAAAAAGCAAAGGGTGTTCGCGCATCTTCTGTCTGTCTGTCTGTCTGTCTGTCTGTCTGTCTGTCTCTCTCTCTCTCCCCTCCTCACTTTCTCTCTCTCCTCCATGCTCTCCTCTCCCTCTCTCTGTGTGCATGCTTAAAGAACAGATCTGCAAGTTAACATCCTGTAGGCTACTATCCGACGGTGTTGATAGCCTGTTATTTTTGCCTTGTACTGCCTTGTTTAAAAAAAATCCATGCTCTGCAGCTTTCTATTGGACACAGACATGTTCATATGTGCATAGGCCTACAGCTAGGGAGGAGAGTATATTTTACGTTTATATGCACCCATATTACTGTCATGTCATATGTTGCTTTTAACAAGTAAGATAAGTGATTGGCGGAGCCTGTTGCGCACTGACTGTGGTCATTCATTAGGCTACTCTTAAACAGGGCCGTGCAGTCCATACAGGCAAACCCCACACAGGCTGGGGGCCTCATGAGATTTTGATTTATTTTAACCAATATGGGCATGGGCCCCAGTTGAGCTGTTGAACAGAGAACAGTTGAAGTGAGGGTTAACATGAAACAATTGCTTTGGACATATTAGCTCATTAGAATATGAAAAGAGATTGGCTCTCAAAGGTGCAGGCCAGATAACAATGGCCCTAATTTACCCAAGCAGTTCCTTCATGTGTGTTCTGTGATGTCACATACATCTTTAAGAGGCCCCAATAAACCCTGTGAAAATGTTATCTCATCCTGGCCTGTAGGGCCCACTTCAAACTGTCCAGGGCCCCCACAAATATCAATTTGGGGGCCCTCAAAACTTTTTTTAAATGTAAATATTTACACAGACTTTAGAAGAAATGTATCCATTCCGGATGCAGGGAATGGGGGCCCCCCAGGATGAGATTAATTAAAGTAGCTATGGACTTAACATATATATGAGGGTTACCAAATTGAGGTGCATATATTGATATATATATTCAATCTCATTTGGGGCCGCCCTGACAGTTTGAAGTGGGCCCATGATGATGTCAACATAATGAACGGTAAGCAACTTAACATAAATGTTATGTTTAACTTAATACTTTAAACAGGTTTACTGGGGCTTCTTAAAGATGGCATGCTAGTTTGTTTTACTGGCAATACTTGAAGTAGCTATGAATTGAAATATAATTAACAGGCTGCCTGTGGACACACATCCATTTACATGTATTTAGTGTGAGACAAAGGTTGAGAACCACTGCAAAACATGCACTTAAAGTTGTTATTGTTCTTATTATCATTAAGGTATAGTTATTTGTAGGTAATAACTCTGATATTCCAATTATGTAATCTTGTAACTCTAAAAAAAATATGTGAGAGTGAAGCACAATTGCTTTGGATATATTAGCTCATTAGAATTTGAAAAGAGCTTGGCTCGCAAAGGTGAGACCAGATAACAATGGCCCTGATTACACAAGCAGTTCCTTCATGAATGTTCTGTGATGTCACTACACTAATTTACAGGGGCGTGCACAGACATTTTGAGGAGGGGGTGCTCAAGTGAATAAAAAAGGGCACCTTGTGCGGCGCGTGGAACCGTCAAGTTACTGCCTAGTAGTTAGGGATGGACAGTGTTGCATTGGTGATTCAATGTTTGGGGGGACGCGATTTGAATGATGTCACATGGACGATGCTTACACCTACATTAACATGTTCAGACAATGGTTTATTGATATACACACATGCCCTGCTGTGACATATCTATGTCTATTGATATGCATGAATCAATTAATTGAATAATCGATAAATCATTTATGAGATCAAAGTCAAAAAACATATTATATGTTCTGGGCATCCAGAGACAAAACAAACTGATGAATGAAATGAAATATGAATTTTAACTTTTGGAAGAAAATGGAAATGAAATGAATGCAAGCAAGCAAGCAAGCAGCATGTATCTAAGAAAGACTCACCATTTGCAGAAATAATGCCATATAGTCCCTTCGAGTTGAAAGGGACATGAGTCCTTTTTTTTCCTTCTCTAAGTTAAAATTCATAATTAATTTAATTCAGCAGTTTGTTTTGTCTCTCCAGCAGAGTTTCTAGTGTCTCTCTAGAAACTAGAGGCTATACATGAACTCTGCAGTAGAGGTCTTCACGGGTCCAATTTGAACTACCCGAACCCAAAAGGACCCGGGGGAAATGGACCCGGACCCATATGGCCCC
This sequence comes from Nannobrachium achirus, assembly GCF_963921795.1. Lineage (NCBI taxonomy): Eukaryota > Metazoa > Chordata > Actinopteri > Myctophiformes > Myctophidae > Nannobrachium > Nannobrachium achirus. The sequence goes on from NC_137813.1 coordinate 60,202,126, forward strand.
GTCTATCATTTGGAATTTGAGAACCGTTACCCGATCAGCCCCGAGACGTGATGGATCCGATCCGAACGGCCCCGCCTGTTATTAGAAAAATTGGATCCGATACCCGAGCAGAACGAGAGATCCGAGACCCGAACCTGTCGCCCCGAAATGAAAGAATGCCAACGTTATTATATTAAGAGTTGTATCAGACATATTTCTTACCTAACGTCGCCACGGTGCTGCTGTTGCTGTCAGCGGCGCTGTGCCTCTCGCTCTCGCCAAAAGATGATCTTTTCCCAGACCAGTAAGTCAATGCGGACAGTTTGTAAATACAAATAAATCCATGTTTTTATTCCTTCTTCTTTGGCTAGCCAATGCTAATGCTATCGTTTTCTGTCGCATGTGTTGTTCATTATATCTTTCTGCTTTGAGTGTCCATTTTGCTCTGCAGAGCATGACAACACGCAATGACAACTCCATTGTAAACCGTTAACCAAAACGTTACGTTAATATCTTTGATAATAATAACAATCCAACTGATACAGTCAGTGTTGTTGTGACTGAGTGAGTTCTACTTCTCAGTTCTCACAACCAATGCAACAGATTACATGCTGCATCTTTAGTGCCATCGTGTGGCGTCGTGTGGCAACAACTGCATTTGGTGCAGTTGTTGCGTTCACTTTCACTTCAATCTCGGCCTGTCTCGGCTCCACTCGGGTAACAGGAGATACCCGGGGAACCGGGGCAGACGGCCCCGGCCCGCCCCGCGGTAAAAGCTCGAAAACGGCCCCGTTACCCGGCTCGGTTCGGTTCGGATCGCGGGTAATTTCGGATCTCGGGCAGGTCCGAAGACCTCTACTCTGCAGCCGCACTGAGGCGCTCCAACACAACCACCCTGACAAGCTAAATGTTGCCTCAATCAGTGGTTCTCAAACTTTGTCATGTCAAGGACCTCCAAAATGATATGTATTTGGCCACAGACCCCAATCTCAAAATATTTTGTTCCAGGGACCCCCAGAAGCAAAGATTTTAGTTTATTCGGGTCTTGCCTCAAGCTAGATGCAGAATAGATAAATGCTGCTTTGATCACAGATAGCCTACATATGTGGCAAGAGTATTTATTTTTGGGGTATAATTAGGGGTAATAATTTCCACATACTGAACACTGTACAAAACAACAAAACAAACAAACACTGAACAAAAAAATTACATTATAAAACGGGTACATTGATCCAGGCAGGCAAAAAGGCTTGTGTCTATGTGTGCACGTCCCTGCTGCTCAAAATATTTTGTTCCAGGGACCCCCAGAAGCAAAGTTTTTAGTTAATTTGGGTCTTGCCTTAAGCTAGATGCAGAATAGATACATGCTGCTTTGATCACAGATAGCCTACACGTGTAGTAAGATTCCAGAGCATTTTGGGGCATAAATATATATATTAGAAGATTTTAATCCAGAATTGACCGATGTCACCATGGTCCACATACTGAGCACTGTACAAAACAAACAAACACTGTACAAAAAACTAACTTTATGAAAAGGGCACATTGATCCTGCAGGCAGGCAAAAAGGCAGGTTTTCTAGCACCCCCTAGTGTCTATGTGTGCACGTCCCTGCTAATTTAAAGGATGCAGGGAATGGATCCATTTCAAGTCTGTGTAAATATTTATATTTAAAAGGTTTTGAGGCCCCCTAAATTGATATACATATGTGTATCAATTCCCTTTAGTTTTGGGGGCCCTGGACAGTTAGGCTACTTTAAAGTGGCGCCCCCTGAGATCAATTTTTTACAGGGTTTACTGGGGCTTCTTAAAGATGGCACGCAGTGTTTGTTTTACTGGCAATTATTAACATGGACTTAAAATATATGCAATTTTGATGGTTACCAAATTGGGCCAGGGGCCTCAAACCGGGGTTTGCCTTGCCTGGGTCCCCCTAGGCCCTAAGCACGGCCCTGCTTTTCCCGTCCGTAAAGATTACTTTACCGGTCAGGATGCTTCGATATCCTTTCAAGCTATTTTCATCACACCTAATCGCTGACAGCTGTCTTTTGAGACCATCAATTACATCTATAGTGTCTGGTACAGTAGTCTTTTTAGACTGCAGGCCATTGGTTGCTGCATCAGAAATAGAAAACAGGTTTTTAAAGAGAACGAGAAGGAAAACAAACTTCCTTGTTTGTATCCTAGTTAACAATGCATTTGCTTCTTCACATGATGGACCTAGATTCGTGACATAATTACTCAAAAGGTCTAGTATAACGTCATAAAGTTCGTGCACTTTAGTAACAGCATTAGCTCTTGAACTCCACCTTGTGTCACAACCACGTTCAAGTTCAAGGGGTCTCTTCTCTCTTGTGTGGATATTTCTCTTTCTGAAGGTCAATAAAAGTAGCATGTAGGCTGCAGCCTGTCATAAAAGCATGCAGTGTATTCCCCGCTGCTGTCGGTGAGTTGCTGCCGCTTGAGCCTGGTTCTGTGTCCAGGAAGCTGGCCGCCTCGGCCCCTGCTGTCGGTGAGTTGCGCGCGGTGGCAAGAGCCGCTCCAAAGCGGCGGCAGGGAGGTCTTCAGAAGGCGGCTTGCTTTTGCTGGCAGCGGTGAACTGGTGCGTCTTCTGGGTGAACTTAGCTGGTGGTCTCATGTTGGAGTTCAGTCAGTAATGAATCAAGGCTAGTCTGAGAGCCTGTGTTATACAGTAGCCCACCTTTCAGCCAGGTAGAGGTGATAATGGCCCAAAATCCCCTCCCCTGCCCTGCACACCATTATAACAAAAGACGCGCAGGAACAAAAGGCGAGGAAAAGACGAGCAGAATTCAATTTACATCCCAATGAACTGGCTGGCTGCCTTCCCCAGCGAGTGGGCATGGGGGGTTGAGAAACATTCTTTAAATTAGCAGGGCTTTTTGGGTGCTTGGGGGTGCTTTGGGGGCTATATTTAACATTTTCTACAGAATAAATGTAAGGCGATCGCCTTTTCGCCTTAATGAGCGGTCCGCGCCTGCTTTACCCCACGTCCTCAGGTAGGTCTAATGTTAATCCAGAGAGAGAGAGAGAGAGAGAGAGAGAGAGACAAAAAAGTCGGGGAGGTAAGCTGGGTTAGTTGGCATTGTGAGTCTGTCTGTGCGTGTGTGAGAGAGACTTGTTTTTTTCATTGTCGAAATACCGTGCTGCCTTGTCGAAAGAGCGTGCCGCCCAGTCGAAAGACCGGCGTCAGTTTTTTCGAAAAAACGTGCCGTCGAAACAGCGGCGCCGAAATCTCGCGATCCCTAAGTCGAACTATCGGCGCGTCGAAGTTGCGGGCCGTCGAACATTTGGGACGTCGAAAAAGCGAGATTTCCCCAATCAAATAGGTATGGGTGTAAAATATTCCGGACCCCCACCCCCTTTCTGGGGGTTATCTCTTTTGGTACCTCCTAGAACAGTACGCCAGCCAGTTAACTCAGCGGGTGCCCACGCGTCAAACTCTTTGATGTCGCTGGAGGCCCACGGCGCGTTTGCCGCGTTTACTGTATTTACAGTATTAACTTTAAATCTCACCGTAATGTCGGGGCTACGCCTGGATGCAGCCCATTCACCGCGGGTTGCTTCGAATCGACACTGACAGCATCGTGCGGCCGTTTTTCTCCATATACTCCAATGCATTTCCCCATCTTTAATGCCCTTTATCTCTTATGTTTGTTTTATGGCTAAAACTGTGGCAGGCTGCGGCAAAATGACCAACTTTTGATCGGCAAACAACAGCTATGATCAACACTGGTCCATACAGTATGTTACACAATAACATCATGTCTGCGGTCATGTGACCAAGTGACCAAGTGACGCATGCATTGACGCAGCAGGGCCATATTCAATAGAATGGTGGTGGGCCTGGGCAGCGAGAGGTGATAAATGGGGCTCAATCCAGGGGCACCCATGTGTGTTAATGTCCGATTTTCATAATATTAGAGTTGTTTTGTAGGTTTTAACATCCTGAGTTCGTTTATTACACTTTTAAAGCAGCCAGAATGACCTGTCTGACTTTTGGTTGGGGTCTTTCCTCACCTGGGACCCCCCAGACAGACCCCTGAACCTATCTCAGTAATCAGGGTTAAGACCACCTGCCTGGAAATACCCTCCAATCTCTGAATTCCATCTATTTTCTTCGTTTGATGGAAGCTCAGGGCAATTTATCAGTTATGACAAAGTAGGCATCATAATACAATACATTCATCAAGGGACATGATTTTGAGGAAGTGCAGACACATGAATAGGCCCTGATTACTCCAGTCCTTGCCTCTACTGCTTATGGTGCTTTGCGAGATATATGTGTTTGGTCACCCGACACTGATACTGTTACTTCTTTTGCGACATGTACAAAAAAATAATAATAATAATAAAAAAAAAAATAAATAAAAAAAATATATATATATATATATATATATATATATATATATATATATATATATATATATATTAGGGCTGTCAGTCGATTAAAAATGTTAATCCCATTAATCGCATGATTGGCCATAGTTAATCGCACGATTAATCGCAATTAATCGCATATTTTTTATATGTTTAAATCTACCTTAAACGGATATTTTTCAAGTTTGTAATACTCATATCAACATGGGCTTAGACAAATACTTGCTTTCTGCAACTGCAGCATGTTTATTATAGTTGGAGATACAGTATACGGTCCAGAATATTCAAGTAACAAAACAAAATGCATTCAGCGCAAGGTAAACAAATAAAATAAAATAAATAAAAATAGAAAACTGAAATTATAATCTCAAGCCCAACAAATAACAGATGGGCATAACTGTATACTTTAACATTACATAGTAATGATTACTACAGTAATTACTATCACAGTATCTTCATTCCTTTTCAATTTAAACTATTAATCACCATTTTTTCCCAGCTGCCATTAACACAAAATTAGTGTTAACCCTAATCTAAACTGTGGTGCACAAAATAAATTAAATGAAATAAATTAAAATTCCCTTCTCTCTTTTTCTTAACAGAATAAATGAACCTAAGACATATACAGCACACTTGGTTATTTTTTCTTTGTACTGAGCCAGTTGTTCAAACAGACAAGCCTGTTGACATTTTCGGGTAACAGGGAGGCTCGCTTCTTCTGAACAATATGCCCAGACATTGAAAACAATCTTTCGCATGGCACAGAGATGGCAGGTGTTGCCAAGTACTTGCGTGCAAGGCTGGCCATCAAGCTGTGTGCCCCTTCATGGTCAGACCACCACTTCAGCGGACAGGAGTCCGGGTCAATACTTGGCTCCGCCTTGTAGCGGTCCACACAGGCCTCAATGCAGTCCTCCTCTTCATCATTTGAAGAATCTGAGACAAGCATGAGAGCCAATCTCTTCTTGGGGGGCTCAGACGATGAAGAGGAGGACTGCATTGAGACCTGTGTGGGTTCTGGCTGTGCAGGCCTCTCCTGCCTGAGCAAGGCAGTGATAGAACGCCACACCTCAGCCCTGTCAGGTTTTGGCATGCATTTCAGGTCCTTATACCTCGGGTCCAGAGCTGTTGCAACCTTCAGCCATTTCACGTTTGTGTTGGTTTTGCGTTGCTCCAGGTCAGCTGACAAGGTCTCCTTGAATTTAATCAGGTACGCTGGGTCATCCTCGGAAACCTCCATGACTCTGGAGAGATGGCATAAGGCTGGCAGCACCACTGAGCACGACACAAACTTCTGTCCTCCGAGAAGTTCAGTGACATACCTGCAGTAATAGAGGGGGGAAAAAGTTAGAAAGTTTAGAAATGTGTAATATTCACCCACATAAGGGCTGAGGATTCACTCACCCACACACAGCTTTCTTTCTCTCTTGCCCCTTCCTCATCTCTCACACTGCCCCCATCTCTCTCTCTCTCTCTCTCTCACACACACACACACACACACACACACACACACACACACACACACACACACACACACACACACACACACACACACTATCAATACCCCCTCCCCTCTCTCTCTCTCATACACACACACCCCTCCATCTATACCCTCTCTCTCTCTCTCTCACTCACTCACTCACTCTCACACACACACACACACACACACATACAGCCCTCTCTCTCTCTCTCTCTCTCTCTCTCTCTCTCTCTCTCTCTCACACACACACACACAGTTATACCCCCCTCTCTCTCACACACACACACACACAGGTACTGTATGTGCAGTTTGTGATTGATTGTTTTAAAGAACTAACCGAGCAAATGCTTATGATTAATTGTTTAAAAAAAGTCTAAACACACAGCCAGCCTCCCCCCTCTTCTCTCTCAAACACACACAAAATATCAGTATCAATAATTTACCTGCAGGGCTCCAGCACTGTCTCCAGCTTCTGCAGTTTGTCCAGCTCAGCTGCTGTAGGCATAGCGACCTTCGTTGCATGTAGGGCCAGGGTAGCTCTGATAGGTTCCTGGTTTTTCAGAACACTCCTGATCATCTCCAGGGTGCTGTTCCATCGAGTTGGCACGTCCTGTGTGAGCGCCTCTTTTTTTAGACCATGCTCAGCTTGCTTCTCCTCAAGCTCCCCTTGATTCGGTGGGCTGTGCTTGAAATGCCCCACTACTTTCCTGCACTTAGCCAGGGCGTTATCAAATGGGCTCTTGTCTAAAGCAACTGTGATGGCTCGTTGGAGAATGTGTGCGGCACAAGGCGTACCTGGCCGCTGCTATCATGTTGCGTGCACTATCAGTGGTCAACGTGCTGACTTTGTTTTCAATGTTCCACTCTTGAGCTACGTGTATGAAGTGCTCTGCAACCGCGTGGGCGAAGTGCCTCTCCTCCGTCTTCATAACAGTCAACGCATGAGACCGAAGTACCCACCCCCCATCAATATAATGCGCTGTTACCCCGAGGTAACTGTCATTGCCTAGTGACGTCCAGTAGTCGCCAGTGAGCCCGGCTGAGCGCGGCCGCCAAAGCCTCCGCCACTTTGGCTCGCTCGTCTTCATACAAGTTGTGGATCTTTGATACAGTAGTGGTTCTCGAAGGCAATGTATATGTCCAGTCGCTGGATGCGATGCGGATCACGTCACACAGACCCTCGTCCTCCACGATATTAATCGGCCTGCGAGCTCACCCATTTGGCGACCGCTGTTGAAAGTTTGCGAGCTGTCGAGCTGTCCATTGGTCTCCGCGGCAAGTTATCCAGTGTTGTTTGCTTTGAGGTAGAGGGGGGCGTCGGGCTCTCTGCATCAGCTGTATGCTTAGCAGCCAAATGGTACTTCAGACTGCTCGTACTCCGGTGGTAACTCAATTCAGCTTTACAGTAAATGCAAATAACTTTTGTTCTGTCGAGACTGCCATCTGGCAGGGCTTTGAAGCGGAACTTTCCATTTAGAAGAGAAGTATTCTTTTCCATCTTGCTCAGTCAGTGTTCATCTGCTCACAGCGGGTTGTTTACAAGCTGCACTTGCATGTGAGTGTGGAGTGCATTCATTTCCTGCTTCTGCAGACTACGGCGCGCACCGAGGCCAACTCTATGACCGAGGCACGCTTGAGCCTCGCGTTAATCGCACGTTAAAAAAATTCTCAGCATTAAAAGGATTTCTAGTTAACTAGATAATAGCGCGCTAAATTCGACACCTTTAATGTATGTATGTATGTACGTATGTGTCTATATATATATGTCTATATATATCTATATATATATATCTATGTCTATATATATATATATATGTCTATATATATATATATATATATATATGTCTATATATATATATATATGTCTATATATATATATATATATATATATGTCTATATATATATATATATGTCTATATATATATATATATATATATATATATATATATACAGACATATTAAAGCGAGGTCACGTTATTGGATGTCACAAATGTCAAGGGTTCCTTGGCCTACACAATCTACCTGTTGCTGACTGGGGAAGAACATTTGTTGGTATCTCTAAAGTACATGGGTCAATGCCTACTCGAAGCCTGATGGTGATGACCAAGCCATTAACCGCTTCAAGGACCTTGGCAAGGGTTCTTCCTGAGCTTATTAATGGTGAGCTTCCATCAACATTGCAGTCATTGGAGCATTTTGCATGCCGTGTTTACGGTTCAAAAGGTCCAACCCTGCAATTACTCAGATGGGAACTATTTCTGTCAAAGAACTTAGAGCTTGAGATGCTACCTCCAACTTGTGCTGCACTCATATGCACACATATCCTCTGTGCCAACTACGTCACAATGAGGGATAAATCATACCTGTAAAATTGCCCACCAATTGAAGAAAATAGATGGAATTCAGAGAGTGGAGGGTATGTTCCAGTCAGGTGTCTTGCCCTCCCTGCTCCAAAGGCAGTACTTGAGCTCATAATGTGACTGAAAAGCAGTTTGCAAGGGACGGTGCAGCTATTCAAATAACCTGCCTGTCACTCTATGCTATGGTGGAGACACTGTCAACACTATTAGGTTGGACATTGAAGATGACGATGATGAAGACGAATAGATCCTGCATGTCTGAAATTACTGTATTGTAGTGAATCTCTTTGGGCATAATTGACCATGTGCTCTTGGATAGGGTGACGGTTTTGGGGTGACAATACAAAGAGGTGTGCGTGTTGTGTTGTCAGTGGGTAGTGCAGCGCATAAATAGACACGTTGTTCTGCACGCCCAAAATGAGAAGTTGCAATACCTTAATTATTGCAATCCCTGCAGTAACACCAGTCAACCATAACTGTCTAACACACAAAATATATAAATAATACTGAAAAATATACTGAGAATACTAATAAACCATAACCCAGGATACCTAAAAACATTCAAAGTTTCAAATGTAAAAAAAAAAAGATACCATAAAGATTTGGCGGACCCCCTGTAGTAACTATGAGGACCCCCCAGGGGTCCCGGACCCCCTGTGGAAGACCCCTGTTATTTGCTACTACTCATTTCTGTTTCCAGAGCCCAGCTACAACAACTTATATGCTTCAATTATGATATAATTTAACATTGTTCTGGAGCAGGAGCAGAGCGATTACTGAGATAGGCTCAGGGGTCTGTCTGGGGGGTCCCAGGTGAGGAAAGACCCAAACCAAAAGTCAGACAGGTAATTCTGGCTGCTTTAAAAGTGTAATAAATGAACTCGGGATGTTTTAAAACCTACAAAACAACTCTCATATTATGAAAATCTGACATTATCTGGCTGGCGGAGGTCCCAAAATAGATAACCCCCAGAAAGGGGGTGGGGGCCCGAAACATTTTACACCCATCATTTACTCATTTGATTCCTTGGCCCAAAAAACATAGGATTGGCTTGGCATGTTTAATTAAGTTTCTAGGTTGTCTAGAAGCCAAGATAGCACAAATTATGTATTTTATGTCGGCCATTTTGAATGTCCATAATGGCAGCTTTGCAAGTGTCTGTGCAAATGCAAACAAGGATTTTTGGATTCCCCATGCTCTGAAGATTCCAAAAATGTATAGTTTTACAAATCCCCACAAATTTTGAACGAATAAACATTTCTTAACATAGTGAACCGGACTATTATATTAATTAACCCAAATCATGTCTTCTCATGAATTTGCATGAATTGAAATCTTTTAACTTATATCAATTAGGCCAATCATGTCTCTTGTAGTCGTGCACTATTAAAGTACACTGAAAACATCAAAATATCTAAAGCGCTTATATTCTTTTAAAAATCTTTCAAATAATCAAAAGAGTCGTGGGTGGTCCTGGCTCGCTAGCCGCTAGCCAGCTAGCCGTTCTACTCTGTCCGACGATATATTCCATTAAAAATGGTTTAAAATACATTTTTGAGCTCCCCAATGTTCACCCGATGTTCGGCGCCGCTTCCGATGAGTACACGAGTGTGCCGATCCCGGAGTAGTCCGGCTTTATTTAATTAAATGAATAAAATGATAAGAGGCCTTCTGAAGCCTGGCTTGATTTTTGTAGCTACTAGCCGAAAGCTAACAACGTCCCGGCCGGCCGTAATTTGCGAACGTAATCGCCAATCTCCGCCTAATCCAATGAAAGGCAGCATCTTTAAAGGCTTATAGCTCCTTTTTGTGTTATAGGAAAGCGGCGCGAGGTTTATTTACGGCGAAATCGCCGAAAAATGATCTTTTAGATGACAAAATGGGAATAGCCATTGTGTTTGCATCTTCATCCGGGACATTTCCATGCTGTGCATGAACGTGAGCACGTTAGGTCCTAGAAGCTGAAGTCCTGGAAGCTAAAGCGCTCGCCTATGAGAGATGCGCTGGCATTCTTTGGCCCCTAGAGGGCGCTGGCGCTCAAAGAGTTAATTAATATTCACATTGAATTGGGGTAAATTGCATTAAAGTATCCAAATCAGTAATACCTGGGAATATTAAATGGCTCAAACATCTCTCCCTGACTAGCAACAGGTGAGAGATTGCACTAATTACCTCCTCAACACTGAACCCAAAATACACACTTCTTCATTAACAAAAAGTACAATAATCAGTGCTTTCAGCATGTAACATGCACACGAAATAAATTCTGCCAACTTTGTGTGGCTAATACATCATAAACATCAGCATCAATTTCTTAAATCAACCAAACAGTCACATTATTTCACTCACCGATGATCAAAGCAATCAAGGCACAGAATGCAGATTCACCTGGCTGGACGGTGAATTGCAACAACCCGGTCTCACACTGCTCTACAAAGTTACAATTACACAATATTCACATCAGGAGTTGTCTAATAACGTTAAATGTGGATGTTTCGAAATGGAAGGTATTTCTCATTCTTACCAAGCGGATGGCAAAAGATTGTTTCTTTGTGTTTCTGTGTACAACACATGGAATTCAGCAATGTGATTCTGGCAGGAACAGGAAGTTCTCTGCTTATATAGGACAGGAAGTCCATCACTAAAAGGGCTGGGCATAAGAACCTCAGAGCTCATTGGCCACTTAGGGTGGCAATCACAGCGCCAGGTAATTTTTACCTTTGCAGAATCCTGCAAGACACCCTGTTTGTTTGTTTTTCTATCTTTTCTTCCCCTTTTACAACTTGTAGAGCAATAGAGAAGAGTATAGATTTTATGAATTCAATGTATCATTTCAAAAGCACTTTTAAATAGTTTTTAGCACCTTGTATATCAACTTATTTATTCATCCCATTCTCTATTTTCTCCATTTTAAATCTAGGCATGGTCATTTCAAGCCTGGGTTACACCATTCTCGACAACAAACTGACAGATGAACAAAAAAAGATCAAATAGATCAAGAAAGAAAGAACACGATTATTGGATTTCCTCTTGTCAACAAAAGTGATCTCAGAACTCTAGCTGGAGCCCTCATTCAGTGACATTTTGAATATGCTTGCATCTCACGGTTCTCCAACACCTCAATATCTATTAACCCTATTAGTGCCAGCGGGCTCTAGGGGCCATAGAATGCCAGGGTATCTCTCATAGGCGAGCGCTTTAGCTTCCAGGACCTCACCTTCCAGGACCTCACATGCTCACGTTCATGCACGTCATGGAAAGGTCCCGGATGATAATGCTAACAGAATGGCTATTCCCATTTTGTCATCTAAAAGATCATTTTGGGCGATTTCGCCGTAAATAAACCTCGCGCCGCTTCCCTAAAGACACAATCCAGAGATATAAGCCTTCAAAGATGTGGTATTTCATTGGATTAGGCGGAGATTGGCGATTTCGTTCGCAAATAACGGCCGGCCGAGAGGTTGCTAGCTTTCGGCTAGTAGCTAGAAAAATCAGGCCAGGCTTCAGAAGGCCTCTTATCATTTTATTCCATTTCATTAAATATCCTGGACTAGTTCGGGATAGGCACCCTGGAATACGTCGCGCCGCCTACAATGAACATTGGGTGAACATTGGCCCCTAAACTTTATTTTAAACCATTTTCAATGGAATATATCGTCGGACAGAGTAGAATGGCTAGCTGGCTAGCGGCTAGCGAGCCGGGACCACCCACGTTGCTCCAAGCAGCTCAGGGTAAGTAAAATAGCAAATAAAAAAATGTTTTTGATCCCGAATATCCCGAACTAGTTCGGGATAGGCACTTAACGAGTTAAAAACTACCTCCCAAAACAAACTGATAAGACTACATCTAGGTATTAAGCCCATGACCCAGCTAATTCCAACACACTTTGCTAGTTTGGGATGGCTCAAGGTAGAAGACACGATTAAAGGGGCACTCCACCACTTTTCAACCTATTTTCATAATTGGTCCTCACTCAAAAGTAGCTTCTTCTTTTCTTTTTTTTTCAGAGGAGGGCTGTGGGCAGGTCAGAAACCCATCGTCTTGTGACATCATCGATTGCCAATCCAGCTTATAGAATCTGCAGGCTTTCTATTCCTGAAAAGTAGCAATTTTATAGTGGAAGCCATTGTTCTCTCGATAATAAAAATCTTATTTTTTTCAAAAATATCGATTTTTTTTTTTGTTGAAAATGATGATGTCACAAGACGATGGATTCTGAACTTCCCACATCTCTCCTAGGAGACTTGGACTGAGTAGAAAATAATTGTGATATTTTATCATGAACATTAGTGAGGACCTATTATATGAAGACAGGTTGAAAAGTGGTGAACTACTCCTTTAAGTATTAGGTATTTAAGCTAGTCAAAGGGACCTCATTACCCTCATACCTGTCTAACTACTTCTCCAAAGTCAGTGACACCCACAGCCACAACCATGATCTGGTACCACAGAATTTCAAACAAACATGGGAACATTCTCATTCTACTACTCTATCTCCAAAATGTAAAATGCCCTTACACCATCCAGTAAAGGATGTGTAATACTGGTCTATTTGAAAATTGGGAGACCAAAATAGGAACTAAATGTAAATTCACATCATTTGCATAGTGTTTGTATTTATTGATGACGCGTATTATCGTGTTATTTGTCATGCTATGGTGATTAATTGAACATAGGACCACAATGGAAACAAGTCCCCACAACTTTGTGTCATTATTTTAGCCTTAATGCATTAATGTACCACATGCTGTTTACATTTCTAAGTATTCAATCAATCAAATTGCTCATAGAACAAATGATGAGTTTGTGATCATATTCAACACTTCTTCACTTCTCCTTACTAACATACACTGCATAGCAAGATGATTTACTGCAAAAGCTCTAAATATCACTCATCAAGATCCAAACCTGTGCTCGGAAGAGCACTGCTTCTAGTTGTTATTATTATTGTCTCCACCAGCCGAAGGCATGGGAGAGAGTATGTTTTCCATGTTCTATCTCCCAACTGGACACCCACATGAGTTATGGGTTAAGTTGAATTGCTTTGAGTCTTTGAATATTGTTTATGGTAAGATATTGTTTGTTCTTTTGGTAGGCAAGTGATGTTCTTTTGAGTGAGTTTTCTTTTGATTTGAGTCTTAAGAGTTATCCTTCAGTTATTCCTAAGTGATTCTTCAGTTACTCCTGAGTTCTAAAGTTATTCTTTATGTATTCATTAGTTCTAGTCAGACAATTGTACAAGTCCCTCTGATCCGAGTCCAAGTCGAGTAGCAAGTAATTTGGTCGCAAGTCTCAAGCAAGTCTCAAGTTTTTTCTGTTGTGGGCAAGTCAAGTCAAGTCGAGTCACAAGGTTATGTCAAGTCAAGTCGAGTCGAGTCACAAGGTTGTCATGTCAAGTCGCGTCGAGTCAAGTCGCGTTGAGTCAAGTCTCAAGGTTGTCAAGTCGAGTCAAGTCACAAGGTTGTCAGTCGAGTAAGTCACACGCTTTTCAAGTCGAGTCACAGGTTATCTCAGGTTTATATCTTGAAGAGAGAAACCCTTCTTTCTAAAGTAAATGTCAAAAAATACCATGCAGATTAGTCTGCAACTCTGCACGAATTAAACCAGTATACAGCTTAAAAGCTATTCATTTATCCATTACATGTCTGATCATTTAGAACCTAGGTAGATGGCAAAGGCTACATTCCATTAAAGAAATGGCATGTTTGACACAAATGTTTATTTTCAACATTTTGCAACATTTATTTAAATTGCAAGCTTTTTGTTTTTACATTTGAGGTAGCTACTGTACCTTTACAAAGGCAGGGTTAGGTCAAAATTATGATCAGTGCAAACAAGGTGCAAATGTAAACTAAACAGCACAGAGAAGGTGCTTAAATACAAACAAACTCAAATAAATGACCATCCATTTAAGGTATTCATATTTTTGCATGGACTGAGACTGACAGTCACTCCACCATGAGTATTATTTTGTCAGACATTTCTAAAGAGATATCCAAATATTTTAAAGATAAGAGTTATAAAAGAAATAAGAGCAGGGCAAATTCAACCTTTCCAAAGTAAAATTATTTGTGTAAGTTAAGATCCTGTTTAAACATAACCCCCTATGTTACAGAGTCATGTTGTGCCTGTATTACATACAGTACATTCACAGATCGTTGCACTTGAGAAACACAAGGTTTGAGAGGGTGCTGCCCTTCATCCGAGAACGATGTGGTCTCAAAATGATGCCACCGTGGCTAAAGACTCTCTCGACTGGCGCACTAGTTGCGGGAACTGCAAAGGCTCTAATGGCAATCTTATAAAGTGCAGGGAGGGAGTTTTTATTTGCCTCCCAAAATGTGAGACAAGGCTGATCAGTATCAAGGGCAAGGCTAAGGTAGTTGTTCAGCTGAGCTTCTGGTGTCATTGTGATTGTGTCCCGCTTGCGGCGCTTCTTGTATCCTGCGAAAAGCCCAACACCTTCCTCCTCCAACAGCTCCTCCTCTGGATTCTCAGGTGTCTGGTCAGCTGGCACCTCCCGTAGGATCAGTTCTAATGGACAACAAATTATCACTGAGCATGAAATATTCTTTACATTTAACTGATGTTTGTAGTTTTGTGATCATCATAATTTGATCACCCTAACTGACTACCGTGAACTAAGTTTGTTTGAGAAGTGAATAAGTGGTGTGTTTATACAGTGTGCCATACTTGTGGTATTCAAGCACCTTATTAATATAGATGTACATTCACTGACCTTTCGCCATGTCAGAAACCTCCCTCTTGACATCATCGCTGACAAGGACGTCTTTCTCCAGCCACATCGAGTATTCTGGGTCCAGGACAGCTGCTCTGATATACAGGGGGTCTGCAAAAGGTAGAGGCTGTGGTTCGTCTGGCGCTGCAGTTACCATTTTCACATTGACCAGGATCCCACGGAATCTTGTGTGGAGGGAGGTCTGAAGGCACCTGACCATGCCTCCCAGGAAGTGAACCTGAACAAATGAATAAATTGTGTGTGTGTGTGTGTGTGTGTGTGTGTGTGTGTGTGTGTGTGTGTGTGTGTGTGTGTGTGTGTGTGTGTGTGTGTGTGTGTGTGTGTGTGTGTGTGTGTGTGTGTGTGTGTGTGTGTGTGTGTGTGTGTGTGTGTGTGTAACAATAACCAACCTTCTGCTTGAGTTTCTCCAGGTGATTGTTTAGGGACAACACACTGGGAAGAACGGCACTGATAGTCACACACTTCTCGCCCTGTGTGAGGTCAGTGGCTTCTGAAAAGGGCTTGAGGATATCGCTCAGTTCTTTCAGCTGATTCCACTCTCTCAAGGAAAAGATCAGCTCCTGGTGACCTAGAGAGAGAGAAAGAAAGAAATGGAAAGAGAGAGGGAGATACAGCATATAGTATAGCATATCAGGATGCTGCAACAAGCCCTATGTGTTTGACACAGAAATAGAATGTGACCCTGTGATCAGACAAGATCTGGCCACCTACACAGTAGCGGAAGCAGTAACAAACAAGCACTAACCTGTGTCCTGCAGAACATCGTTCAGTTCCTGCTGGTCAAACGAGAGCACTGCTTTCAGCTGGCGGTAGGTTGAACCCCATCGTGTATTCACAGCAGCAGGGATGCCTTTCTCGCCAAACTTATTTTCAAATGAGTCTTGGAATGAGGTAGATGAGTGCAGAAGAGAACTGAGTTTGCAGCATTTTGCCATGGCACCTCTTACAGCCTTAGCTTCCTTAACACATCCTGTGCCAAACTCGTTCCTGAACGAGTTAAGAAAAATAATGTACGTGTGCCAGAGTTATCTAACTCGTCCCTGAACGAGATAAGCTTTCCACTGGAATCCACCAGATGGCGCTCCTGTGCAACCTATGAGTGAGGGTCCATGTGCTTGTAACATACTGTAAACACTAAACCACGTGATCCAAATTGTTATGTTTCTGGATGTCATCTCTGGGTCAAATAAACTAAACAACAGTGGTGGGTCTTTTCTATAGGATCAGTAAGGAAAACAACACACGTGGCTGTGTTCTATAGGTCACTTCATGTAAACATAAGTCACACCACCCAACACTATAAATACTGCACTCACGCCCCCAACCTGTTGATGGGAGTAGGTTGGCATTGAGAGACAGAGATACAGAGAGAGAGAGAGAGCATTGAATTTGATTTGAGATATTGATTGAGAGAGAGTGTGTGTTTGTGATTGACTGGTGTGGTGACCGTTTGAGAGAGAGAGAGGAGAGAGAAAGCGAGCGTGTTTGGAGCGATTGAGGTGAGACTTGCGAGTGTTTGTGTGTGTGTGTGTGTGTGTGTGTGTGTGTGTGTGTTAGCGTGTTAGCGTGTTAGCTGTTGGTGTTACTTGGTGGTGGTGAAGGAGAGGAGGGAGAGGTAGTGTGTTTTTTCGTCTGTCTGTACTTGTCTGTCTGTTTGGTGTACTGTGTTGTCTAAAAAAACAAAAAAAACAAAAAAAAAACATTCCGTTGTCTGTTGTCTGTGTGTTTTAGTGTACTGTTCGTTGTGAGGGCGAGGAGGAGTGTTTTTTCGTCTGTCTGTACTTGTCTGTCTGTTTGGTGTACTGTGTTGTCTAAAAAAACGTTGTCTGTTGTCTGTCTGTGTTAGTGTACTGTTCGTTGTGAGGGCGAGGAGGAGAGAGAGGGAGAGAGGAGTGTTAGTGTAGCAGTAGCCTAGTTTTAGTTTATATCGGGTGTCGGGTGGGATTGGATTAGTTTTAGTGAGTTTAGTTTAGTTTAGGGCCATGCCTCTACTTTCCAAAAGACGTCGCCGGGGTCCGCAACCAGGCAAGGGACAGCCAACAATCCTCCAACTGTTGAAACGCCATATTGACGATGACACAGACGAGGAGGTAGAAGCGGAGCCTGTTCAGCCACGTACTAGTGGCAGGACGGCGACCGTACCTGGACGTTATTGCCCCCAAAACCCCGACAGCGATGATGATGATGATGATGATGTTTTTGATGATGATGAAGGCCCCTATGGCGAGGGAGACTCCGAGTGGAATCCCCAACAAGGAGCGAAGCAGGCTCGTTGTGTGGACGACATGGGTAAGAATTGAAACGTGAAATTACATTGTGTTTTATCAGTGGCGTCAGTTCAGAAAAAGGTATGGTATGGCAACATGACTGGTGTCTTGCACGCCGCTGAGCGACAGTGAGCGGTTGCTGCCGAAAGTCGGGGGGACGAAGATGGCGAGAGCAGCTCTCAGCGTGTCGAGAGCAGCTCTCAGCGCCATCTTCGTCCCCCCGACTTTCGGCAGCAACCGCTCACTGTCGCTCAGCGGCGTGCAAGACACCAGGGGGTCCGCAGCAGTGTGCCGACGGGCCGTTATTCCGACACTAAAACTATAACCCTAACTCTACCCTAAACCTAACCTCAGTAAACCTTACCTCAGTAACTAACCTGCCGACGCTAAGTAACTAACCTGCCTTACGCTAAACTAACCTGCCGACGCTAAGTAACTAACCTGCCTTACGCTAAGTAACTAACCTGCCGACGCTAAGTAACTAACCTGCCGACCCCCAGCTGCATACCCCTGCTGTACCCAGGCAGGGGTAAATGCAAACAGTCAAATAAAAGTCAAGGAAGCACAGAAAATGTCTTTGCTGCCTATACAATCAAATGTATTTTATAACATATCAGTCACTTGGATCCTAAGTAGGATTTTGTGTTCATCATTAATCTTTTCTTTATTTTTTTGTGCCAACATGCACAAAACGTACAGTTTCTTTTCCTGGCACAGATAAATGATGATGATGCTGCTGCAGAAATGCAGTCAAACAAACTTCCTATAAAAGGAAACTCATCTATGCTGACTTGTTTCCATATGTGTCCTATATTCAATTCATAAAACAAGAAATAAAAACACTGCACAACAGGCACGTGCACACAGACATCAAAGGGGGCTATATCTGTATGTAAAAAAAGTGCCCTCTCCAGACCATGAATGCAGTTTTCACTATGAGAAATGAGAAATGAAAATGCCCCTCTTTCCATATGCCATACATGAAGGCAGCATTCAAGAGAATTGCCTTGTCCAAACTCTCCTGAACTTGAATGCAGCATTTTATGTTGAAAGAATTGCCCTCTCTGTGTAGAAATCCATGCTGTTACACCACATCTCCAGTATTGACTTGATTATGCTTAGTTCAGTGTGGTATCACACATCTAAAATAGCAGACCTCCAAGCTCACAAGTAAAAAAGTGCCCTCTCTCCAGACCATGAATGCAGTTTTCACTATGGTGAAAGAAATGCAAATGCCCCCTCTTTCCATGCCACACATGAAGGCAGCATTCAAGAGAATTGCCTTGTCCAAACTCTCCTGAACTTGAATGCAGCATTTTATGTTGAAAGAATTGCCCTCTCTGTGTAGAAATCCATGCTGTTACGGCACATCGCAAGTATTGACTTGATTATGCTTAGTTCAGTGTGGTATCACAGACCGAAAAATAGCAGCGACACGTTGGAGGTCTGCTATTTTTTCGGTGTGTGATACGTCTGCTATTTGTGATATTTCCAACAAAAGGCCTTTTTGAAATATCTAACATTCTCTGCACGTCCCTGCTGCAAACCTATACATTTTCAGATTCTGAGGAGGAGGTGGAGGAGAGAGGAGAGGAGCCTCGCCGGGCAAGAGTTGAGTCTTCCTCAGGTATAGTAATACAAATAACAGAAACCATCTTGCATTGCACTAGATAAAATCACATTTCTGTTGTTCAAATGTATGTATAATTTACATCAAAGTCATGGACCACACAGATGCATGCATGACAGAGCATGATGCTGGGGTTGAATATATATTTTCCTAATTTATTTTCCCTTTGTCCCCAATGGAAAATGTTATTTGATTACAGAGGATGATGCAGAGATTTTCCTGACTCAGTCCAGGCATGCAGGTACTCGCCGGGCAAGAGTTGAGTCTTCCTCAGGTATAGTAATACAAATAACAGAAACCATCTTGCATTGCACTAGATAAAATCACATTTCTGTTGTTCAAATGTATGTATAATATACATCAAAGTCATGGACCACACAGATGCATGCATGACAGAGCATGATGCTGGGGTTGAATATATATTTTCCTAATTTATTTTCCTTTTGTCCCCAATGGAAAATGTTATTTGATTACAGAGGATGATGCAGAGATTTTCCTGACTCAGTCCAGGCATGCAGGTACGTACATACAGTAAATACAAAAACCATCTTGCATTGCAGTAGTCCACTCATGTAGTTTACATTTTGTATATACCTTTTCCTAAATGGGAAATAATTTGTGATTACAGAGGACGCAGAGGGGAGTGGGATTGTCCCTGCTGACCAAGGGCCATCTCCGTCCAGCCATGCAGGTAAAAAAAAAAGCCATCTTCCACAGCAGTAGTTCAGGGATAGCCTAGGCAACATTAGGCACAGGTACCAACATTACCAAAGTAGATGCATTATAGGATAACTGCATTTGACATATGAGCTTATTCAGTCACTCAGATGATGGCTAAATGTCTAAATAGTACGTTGATTTGATGTGCATGATTTTTACAGACGCACACTGACGGGACTGGGACACTGATGGGATGGGATGGGATGGGATGGAATGAGGGACACTGAGATGGAATCAGAGCCATGATTTTATTTCACTGGGGTTTCAGACACACTGATGGAGGACCAGCCAGGACCACCACCTTCTGCTGCTGCTGTAGTCCACTCATGTAGTTTACATTCTGTATATACTTTCTTCCTAAATGAGAAATAATTTGTGATTACAGAGGACGCAGAGGGGAGTGGGATTGTCCCTGCTGACCAAGGGCCATCTCCGTCCAGCCATGCAGGTAAAAAATAAAGCCATCTTCCACAGCAGTAGTTCAGGGATAGCCTAGGCAACATTAGGCACAGGTACCAACATTGGCACACTGGCAGAAGTGAGAGTTCAGTCATGCAGTTTTCAATTGGAAATATGACATTATGTGGTGTCATAATCATTCTAAATGTTGATATGCACACTGACTAATATCAAGAAATGAAAAATGGCACTTCATTTTGATGTGCATGATTTTTACAGACGCACACTGACGGGACTGGGACACTGATGGGATGGGATGGGATGGGATGGAATGAGGGACACTGAGATGGAGTCAGAGCCATGATTTTATTTCACTGGGGTTTCAGACACACTGATGGAGGACCAGCCAGGACCACCACCTTCTGCTGCTGCTGCTGGCCCATCTGTTCACCGCAAGGCTAAGAAGAAAAGTGGTGAGAACTTTTTCTGCTCATCACACTGGATCTCACTGCCACATAATATGTCCATCCTTATTCTGGCTTTACTTGCAGCATGGCAAGGCCATAGAGGTCAAAAACATTTTGATATCTGTCAATGTAACTTCAGTTGAATCACTTACAGTTGAAGTCTACAGTGTACCACGTCTGTTCACAAACAATAGCCGATCTACAAGCTCACAACTTGTCACAATGTGATGTGGCGTGAACTTGTATATCGGATATTGTAGGTGAATGTTCTCTACCAGAATAGGGATGCAGAATAGGAACAGTCCAGTCTAATGATATTCACAATTGTTGCTCATGATTTGGGGGAAATGTTTACATATGTACGTACAGTAATATGACATACAGTTCTAAAAAAGTTCTAAAACTTGAAGTACAAAGTTATTTTCAGTCAGTTCTAACCAAAATGGCTATTATCTCAACGTTTTCCTTGCAACATAATCACTAAATTATCGTCACTGTCGGGCAGAAACCTTGCATCTCCAAGTTTCAAATGTGTACGTCTTTTGGTAAAGAAAAGCCCTGCTTCATCATACAAGACTGTCGCACAAAACTAGTGAAAACAGCCGATCTACAAGCACACAACGCCTCGCAGCGCGAGGCGTTGTGTGCTTGTAGATCGGCTGTTTTCACTAGTTTGGTGCATTGTATAGATGATAAATACAAAAGGAACGGTTTTGGACATACAAGGTTTCCACCCATCAACGACGATATGCTATAAATATAAGGTGCTGGGAGTGAAAATTATAATGTAGGGGTGCCTTGTAACTTCAGTTGAATCACTTACAGTTGAAGTCTACAGTGTACCACGTCTGTTCACAAACAATAGCCGATCTACAAGCTCACAACTTGTCACAATGTGATGTGGCGTGAACTTGTATATCGGATATTGTAGGTGAATGTTCTCTACCAGAATAGGGATGCAGAATAGGAACAGTCCAGTCTAATGATATTCACAATTGTTGCTCATGATTTGGGGGAAATGTTTACATATGTACGTACAGTAATATGACATACAGTTCTAAAAAAGTTCTAAAACTTGAAGTACAAAGTTATTTTCAGTCAGTTCTAACCAAAATGGCTATTATCTCAACGTTTTCCTTGCAACATAATCACTAAATTATCGTCACTGTCGGGCA
Organism: Nannobrachium achirus; assembly: GCF_963921795.1. NCBI lineage: Eukaryota > Metazoa > Chordata > Actinopteri > Myctophiformes > Myctophidae > Nannobrachium > Nannobrachium achirus. Next base: position 60,223,763 of record NC_137813.1, read on the forward strand.
GAAACCTTGCATCTCCAAGTTTCAAATGTGTACGTCTTTTGGTAAAGAAAAGCCCTGCTTCATCATACAAGACTGTCGCACAAAACTAGTGAAAACAGCCGATCTACAAGCACACAACGCCTCGCAGCGCGAGGCGTTGTGTGCTTGTAGATCGGCTGTTTTCACTAGTTTGGTGCATTGTATAGATGATAAATACAAAAGGAACGGTTTTGGACATACAAGGTTTCCACCCATCAACGACGATATGCTATAAATATAAGGTGCTGGGAGTGAAAATTATAATGTAGGGGTGCCTTGTAACTTCAGTTGAATCACTTACAGTTGAAGTCTACAGTGTACCACGTCTGTTCACAAACAATAGCCGATCTACAAGCTCACAACTTGTCACAATGTGATGTGGCGTGAACTTGTATATCGGATATTGTAGGTGAATGTTCTCTACCAGAATAGGGATGCAGAATAGGAACAGTCCAGTCTAATGATATTCACAATTGTTGCTCATGATTTGGGGGAAATGTTTACATATGTACGTACAGTAATATGACATACAGTTCTAAAAAAGATCTAAAACTTGAAGTACAAAGTTGAAAATTATAATGTAGGGGTGCCTCGGATTAAAACAAATATTTATGGGGTGCACTGAGACAAAGACGTTTGGGAAACCCTGACATACATACCACATGAATGAAAACAATATATATATATATATATTTTATGGTAAATGTATTTCTATGATTTACAGTTGGTGGCAGGCCCAGAAGAAGAGATGCTTCCGAGTGGGTTGATGAACGCAGCTGGAGCCCCAGGCAGTTTCCAAGGCAGTTTTCCACTCCGGGCCCTTGTGGGAAAGCAGCAGATCTTCTTTCAGACAACCCAGTCGACTATGCAGAGCTGTTCCTCGATGATGAGTTGCTTCAGCATATTGTAGACCAGACCAACCGCTATGCTAAACAGAGCATCGACGCACTGGCGGCAAAGCTGGCCGACAAGCTGCCATTTTCAAGGGTCCGCGCTTGGACGGAGGTGACAGTGGTGGAGATGAAGACATTCCTGGGCCTACAGTTTCTCACAGGCCTTGTGTGGAAACCCACCATCGAGAGCTACTGGGCCACAGACGAAGTCATAGCAACGCCATACTTCAACAAGACCATGCCCCGCAACAGGTACCAGCTCATTTGGAGGTTTCTGCACTTCAGTGACAACATGGAGATCGACGGAGAGGACAGACTCCACAAAATCCGCCCCGTATTGGACATGCTGCTCCGGAAATTCAAGGAGATGTACAAACCTCACCAAAACATCAGCATTGATGAGGGAACACTCCTGTGGCGTGGACGGCTGAAGTTCAAAGTCTACAATCCGATGAAACCCATAAAGTATGGGATAAAAAGCTACGTGCTGGCCGACTCAAAAAGTGGTTACTGCTACGCAATGAAGCCCTACTGCGGCATCAAGTCTTCCCTGATGGACACAGTGAGCTTCCTGATAGAGGGCCTGGAGGGACAGGGCTATCGTGTCTTCCAGGACAATCTTTACAACAGCGTTGAGATGTCGCAGCTCCTCCTCAGTCACAGCATCCACTCGTGTGGCACACTTCGTGCGCACAGGGGAGAACCGCCATCCATCCGTGAAGCGCAGCCGTCTAACCTGAAGGTAGGGGAAACAGTGTCTCGCCACACAGATGATGTCATGGTCCTGGCCTGGAGGGACAAACGTATAGTCCGCATGATATCCAGCTTCCACCAGGATACGATGAAAACTGTTCAGGTGAGAAAAAAAGGGCCAGAAGATGAAAACGGCAAAATCACGTGGATCACTGTCTCCATCACAAGGCCTCTCTGCGTGTGCGACTACAATGACTACATGTCGGGAGTTGATAGGATGGACCAACGGATTTCGTATTATCCCTGGACCAGGAAGACGATCAAGTGGTCATCTAAATTTGTAGCATACCTTATGCAGATCGCCCTCGTCAACGCCTTCATCCTCTTCAGGGCAAACAACGAAGAGGACAAGACCTGCAGGAACCTGAAGAAGTTCATCATGCTCGTGGTGAAAGCCTGGACCAGACCGAAACCTGATGAGGCTGAGGAAGCAGAAGGTCAAGACCCATGTGATGTCCCACCTGATGCCCCAGCTGCACCTGCCCCCACCTTCCGCAGAAGGTCTGCGTCTGCCCCTGCTGCGTCTCCCCCTGCCGCGTCTCTCCCTGCCCCCCTTGGCCCCACGCCTAGGGGACCTCGCAACAGAGACCCTGAGACCAGGTTTGATGTGGACTTCTCAGGTCATGTGTTGGAGCAGATCAGACCCACCGCCCGTCAGCAGCAGCCTTATCGTCCCTGCCACGTCTGCAGCCACCAGGGTGTCCGGAAGGAAACGCCGTTTGTCTGCCCAGGCTGCAGATATACAGCCTTGTGCCCCTTCCCCTGCTATTTCCTGTACCACCAGAGGTGAAGAGCTCTTTGTACACACACACAGACACACACACAGACACACGCACACACGCACACACACACGCGCTCCGGAGGGCGAAGAAATCATTTTGAACATTGAACCTTTGAACATTGAACCTTGTGATTTATTTTTTCCTATTTATTTTGTTTATTTCTATTATTTAGCACCTTTGAACATTGAACCTTGTGATTTCTTTTTTCCTATTTATTTTGTTTATTTCATTATTATATGGTAGTGATAATGGTGATAATAATCTAGGTCATATATAATTTTTATAATATAACAAAACAAAAATATAACATACTGTATGGATGGATTATTGCCACTATTATCACTATTGATGTAATTGCTATTGTTGTTGGTAATGATATAACGGCGATATAAAATGTCACACCTTGGAGTGCTCTTGGTCAACTTGGCCAGTCAATCAACAAATTCATACATATGTGTGAGAGAAAGGATGCAGCTTTGAAGATAAAGCACCTTCTCTATTTTTTCTATTTATATTTTTGTGACGGGGGAAAATAAATAAATAAGTGTAATAAAAAAATGCAAGAACATTACCAGGGGTAGAGCCCAACAAGCTCGTTGCTTCTCAGGGACTTCTTCAGGGACTTGGGCAAGTTTGTATGCATATTTTTGTTACTTCTATTTTTTCAATGTATACTTGTACAATGCACCAAAGAACTGAACATAAACTGAACTGAACTGAATTCTAATGATATTTCTGACTCTTTTTTTCGAATGCATTTTTACTGTTTGACAGCTGAGAGAACTAGCTGTGATTCAACTATCCATAGTGGTTTTCTAATGAAAATTGTGGGTTTGGCAATATTTCACTAAAACACCTGGTGGAGGTGAATGCTAAATAGTAAAAGTGTCACATTTGTATTCAATAACAGTACTTCAGTAAATGTACTTACTTTCCATCACTAATTATTAGTAGGCAGGGGTTGGTGCCATGCCATGGGTCCAACATGACATTCTCTATAGTGCTTCAGTTACAGCCATCATGTTGTCATGATGCAGAATGAACACATGGGGGAGCCAAACCACCTCATTCTTGTTTACCAAGGCCTCTGTCTGTCTGTCAAGGCCAAATGACAAACAGAAGCTTTTACAGTATTTTTATAATGAAAGACAACAGTCTTAGTGAAGGGAAACTTGGTAACACCACAACACTGTGCTAGCTCTGAATGCCAATGGCCATTACAGGTACTCTGAGAGTGTACAAATGGAACCAAATGGACCCGTAAGGGTCCATTTGGTTCCATTTGTATACCACAAAGTCATTGGACATAAACCATAACCAGTGTTGTGTCATGATGCAGAATGAACTCTTTGGGGTGCAAAACCAGCTAGCTCATTCTAGTTGACAAGGCCCTTCTACAGTACCTGCAGGTCATAAGGTCAACAGACATCATTTTATTTTTAGAATGAAAGACAGCAGTCTTGGTGAAGGGAAACTTGGTAACACCACAACACTGTGCTAGCTCTGAATGGCCATTACAGGTACTCTGAGAGTGTACAAATGGAACCAAATGGACCCGTAAGGGTCCATTTGGTTCCATTTGTATACCACAACCTTGGACATAAACCATAACCAGTGTTGTTGCGCAGAATGAACTCTTTGGGGTGCCAAACCAGCTAGCTCATTCTAGTTGACAAGGCCCTTCTACCTGCAGGTCATAAGGTCAACAGACATCATTTTATTTTTAGAATGAAAGACAGCAGTCTTGGTGAAGGGAAACTTGGTAACACCACAACACTGTGCTAGCTCTGAATGGCCATTACAGGTACTCTGAGAGTGTACAAATGGAACCAAACGGGTCCATTTGGTTCCATTTGTATACCAAAACCTTGGACATAAACCATAACCAGTGTTGTGTCATGATGCAGAATTAACTCTTTGGGGTGCCAAACCAGCTAGCTCATTCTAGTTGACAAGGCCCTTCTACCTGCAGGTCATAAGGTCAACAGACATCATTTTATTTTTAGAATGAAAGACAGCAGTCCGGAGGTTTGTCTGAGATGTTTGTTGTGATATGCAGTTGAGCATTTGATGTTGGCCTGGCAATATTTCACAAATAAACCCCCTTTCTCTTCTCTTGAGAAGTGATGTGGGTCAGAAAATAATTTCTTTTGTGTCATAAATTCAAAATAGAACGTCTTATAAACGTACTTTTTTTGGGTAGAATAAGGAACACTTTCTCAGCAATTCCATTTTGATATCACATTTGGAAATATTCCTGGTTGAACTATTACTGTGGCACAATATATCAAAAACATGTGTGTATCTCTGAAATCCATTTCTGTGAAACAATATTATATGGAATATTGTACTTTGACGATGTGCACATCAAAATTTCAGGAAATAATGATGCAGCTGCCTAGTTTCTATAAAAAAATTATCATGACTCACAACATATTCTTTCATGGAGTTCCAGCCGAAACAATGCTGAAGGTTACCACAAAACAGAGCACTATTTTGATATATTTTTTTATAAATATGACTAATATGACTATATATGATGAATATTTTTTTACTTTTGTCTACTTCACAGTAAAGTAAACATCCTAAAGATACTTTTTCATATAGGCCATGTTGAGATAGAGGCAACAGTGACCGTTCTGTCGCATTGTCAAACATAAAAATGCGATTATCTCAGAACCTAGTTTGAAAGGGAAGATTTAGCGGATGATGCTCTCAATTCAACCGCAAAGGAATTCTACATGGAACCTTTTTTAGACTCAACGCTCGTCAACATGAAAGAATAAACCCTAAAGTTTATCCTGATGTGTTTGTTGTTCATATAGCACTTCATATAGCAAAGTTACAGCTGTTTCAAAATGAATGGGAGTGAATGGTGGCAGGGACCTTTTTCTGATTTGGAAGAAACCTTGGCGGCAAATGTGTTAAGGCCATCACCTATAGCCAACTGTAGGGTATGGGCAAAGCACTGTAGGCGTTTGGAGCTTCCTCTGGTTATTGCCTAATGAATTCAAACAATTCAATTTAGTTTTATTCACATACCAGTATTGTCAGAGGCAGAGCACAAGCCACAAAGTTAATGATGAGTAGACAAGGCCGAACATGGAGATTAAAAAACAGAACATTTAATTACTACTACTAATTCACTGCCACTCATTCACCTGATCAACAGTTGCTTGGTCGGTCGCAGATAGATCTTCCCATATATCTGGGTCATCCAGGCTCTCTTCATCATCTGCTTCCTCTTCTTCCTCTTGGGGGAAGCAGATGGAGAAGGCCTTTTTCATGTTCGCTGCGTTGTCACAGAGCACGACGTCCAATTTGTGTCTGATGTCATACTCGGCACAGATAGCTTCAAACGCCTCAGCGATCCTCTCTCCTGTATGTGATCCTCGGAACCTACTGCAGGCCAGCAAGTAGGACTTCAGACACGGCTCATTCTTTGTAGTCAGGATATGGGCAGTGACACCCAAGAAGCCCCGCATCCTACGATCTGACCAGATGTCTACAGTCAGAGAAACATGTTCTGCTTCTGCAAGGATCACTTTGAGCTTAATGCGGGTCGCTGTAACAGAGTATTCTACCGCCTTGATTACAGAGCGATAATCAGTGGCCTTGTATTTGGGGTCTGCTATGGAGAGAAAGCGACGGAACTTTTTGTTTTCTGTTATAGTCAGGGGAAAGTTGCATCCCACTATTAGGTCTGTAACTATGGAGTCAGTCATTGCCCTCTGTTTGGAATGATTCTTGCTGTAAAACTCTTGGAGAGTGGGAGTAGCAAACTGATCAATTCCTAGCTGCCCGGCACCAGGGACTGGCTGCTGCTTGAATCTCTGTTACTCTGCATATCTGTGAAACAGAAGAACAAGAAAGGTTATACAATTGTGTGGCATTTTTGTGTAGCAGACATAATTGCATGCATGCACAGCACAGAGTCACCGTTAATGTACTGCCTACAGGCCAGTGGTGTAGTCTACCAGTATATACACGCAGTATACTCAGACCCAAATTTGAGTAAGTGATACCTCTGTGACCATAACAATTAGGTAATTAACATTCAGTAGGAAAAACACAGTAACAGTAGGCCTACCCACTGACAATAATACTCTATCATGGCAGATCAGGTTCTCAAACTTTTAAATTCCGGGGTCTCTCTCCCCTGGATCCAAATGGGTTTGGTTGTACACTGTCAGAGTTACAGACCTGTAAGAGTCAATTTAGACCCCTGGTATATCCTCTAAAAAAAAGAAAGAAAGAACAAAAAAAAAAAAGGTAGACTACAAAACTGCTACAGGCCTATTGCTTTAAAAACAAAAACAAACAAGACAATAATCTTAACATGCATGCTTTGTTTTGTACTACTAGTACTGTATTTTAATGTCATTTCTCATCAGGCACAAATTTAGCTGCCTATACTCCACTACACGTGTATTTGTTTGGGGTCCCACCAGTTCCAAAAGGATACGGGGAAATCTCACTTTTCCGAACGGACATTATTTCGACCATAGAGTCGGATGTCGAAAAGATGACATGTAGTAATAGCGACACGCTCCAGCGACAAACTGGAAAATAACAGAGAGTGGAGTGGACTAAATTCAACTCTAGCTAAGCAAAACTTGTCGGAGACTAAATGAGAAGGAATAAAGCTTTTGCGTGGGAGTTATTTAGTGAAGTTCTTAACCCTGCTGACGACTGGATGTATGTTATGAAATGTGATAAAGTGTTGGAAGACGGAGGCTTGCTACCATGATGGATAATTGGATTATTTATGCAGTCACAGATCAACGTTCGTGACAGTGGTGAGTGGCATTGTTGTCTTATTATTAATGTTCAAAACATGATCGACCGACGTAGTATATCACCAACACAGTGAACACACACACACACATGCACACACTTCTAATAATGTTATGTTCTTATGTTTGGTTTCACTTACTTCTCTTCATGCGCCGTCTTCAAGTGGCGGACAAAGTTTGACGTCGTTCCCTCTTTGTCTTTGATTTTAGCGTTGCATATCTTGCATTGAGCTTTCCTCTGTTTACCATCGGAGTGGAAGTTTTTATATGCAAACTGCACGACTTTTGGAACTGCAGCAGCGGCAGTGGCTGTATCAGGCTGGGGGGCAGCAGTAGCCATTCGTGCTGTGTGTGTGTGTGGTGCCCAGTCTGATCATAGTGTTTGTTTGGCTAGTTCCGTGCTTGTGCTCTCGCTTAGATGCCTGTCTCCAATCAATCAAATCAATCAATAAAAGTGTGAACCTATAGCGTGGCTTTCACGACTGCTTTGGTGAGTGGCGTAGCGGCAAGTCGTCCGAGTCAGCGTGTCTCAAGTCGAGTCGAGTCTGGAGTCATTGTCTTCCAAGTCAAGTCAAGTCTCAAGTTGTTGCCCTTAATGTCCGAGTCAAGTCGCAAGTCGTCAAATATGTGACTCGAGTGAGACTCGGCCCGAGTCACCATGACTCGAGTCCAATTGTCTGGTTCTAGTTATGCACAGACCTCTATGTATTATTTCCCCTTCTATTAATTGTTCCATTTTGTTATTACCACATTGTAAATAAACCACACTTATGTTGCATTTATAACCCATTGTTGGTGTGGCTACTTGGGAGCTGGGGAAGACGAGGGTTAATTTTATGTTGTGTCTCAGGACCCCTAGACTGGGGCATAACATGAATTGGGCGCTCGTTCACTTGTTTTTTCTCATGTGCTTGGTCAGTTACATGTTTTTCTCCTCTCCTGGTTTTGGCAGTTTGATTACATTGGTAAATATGAGTTTTTCGTTAGATGACTTTGTGGCAAATCCTTCTTGGGCCAAAATTGAGAAATGTAAGAAAGAGAAGAGTTAAAATTGGTGGCTGATGCTTATGAACGTTAACCTGACTGCGCCAGATGATAGTAGCAGTGCGTCCGCTCTGCCTACTAGCATCTGGTACTGCTCCGGCACACTCGATGTAAGGGGCGGGACATTTTTTGAATTGCTAAGCAGGTGATTGGATGGGGCCCGTCTGTCTATCACAGTCTGGAGTGCCAACTCCAACCACTCATATTGGCTTGTCTGCATGACGTTACACCCAGAATCCGCCTCCTGGGTTTCCACGTGGTCTGCAATCAGACTCTATTGGCTCAGAGCCGCTCAGAGCCCGCCCGTAGCTGCCGCTGATTGGTCCGGCCCGGGGCTTTACGAGTGTTATCAACTCTCTACCCAGAGAACTCAGACGGTAAAGTAGGGCGCTACGCACTACTGCCACCATCTGACGGAAGTCAGGCTATATGAACGTGCTGTGTCTCCCACATTCTCTAAGGCTGAACTCCGACATCATGTGTGCTCGCAACTTGTCGAAAGAGGCATGATACCTCCAGTGACCGGTCTACCTGTGACTGTGAATGGTGAGAAGGAGGAGGGGGCCTTGCACGTGGGGGTTACTGATGCGGAAGCTCCAGGAACGTCCACAAATGGTGTGGGTTCCGCTCCTCGCTCACTACAGACGGGTATGAACACGCAGCAGCTGTTTTATTTTTATTTTATTTTTTTTAACCTGTGTCTTAATTGAGATGACTGCTTGCTTACTGCGCCATTGTATATTTTCCTTACGACTCAGGTTGCTGTTTGAAGATAGGATCCAGAAGAAGGAGGCCAAAGACATGGCTGTGATCCAGGCCATGAAGAGACAAGAGGAGAAGATGAAAGAACGAGCCAAGGCCGTGCTGTAGGAGAGAGAGAGAGGCTTATAGCTCCACAACACACCATGAACCACTGACCAGCCCAACCAGTGTACATGCAGCCCGATGAACAACACCTCCACACACGCTCTCCAACCCACCGCAGTCCTTAAACCGCCACACTTGTGTGTATCAAAACAACATCCCGGTTCCAACAATGGAACAAGGGCGGAGCGCTTCTGATCACAATCTGACACAATCTGATCTAGCTAGAACAATCATGACATAGGCTATTTTTATAAGGGTGGGTGACGTGACGTAACGTTTTCGCTGGGTGACGTGACGTAACGTTTTCGCTGTCCTCGGTGTCAAACATGTATAAATAAAAAATATATTTGTCAAAAACCTTCTGAATATTGTGCAGGACATTAAGCTTTATGTGAACTTACTCAAGATTAAAACATTTCATTTCTCATTTCTTCAGAATTTTCAACCAAACATGGCAAAACTCATATGGTGTGACTGTCCTGACCTTGTTTCTCAAAGTGGGAACTTGAATAAAACTAAGAAAAAGAATTGCTAAAAATCATTTGAAAATGAATTTAGGCTAAAAAAATGTCTATTTGTGAGCCTATATCTTTTCAAAGTCAAAGCATAATGTTTTCAGTCATTTCTGATCAAAAACATTTTGTCCCCCAAACCAAAATCATTTGGTGTGACACTAGTTTGGACAAATTAAACAGGCAATTATTTGGACACCTATTGGCTAGAGAGGTCCTTCTTCTGTAAGGCTATTCAGCACTCCCAGCACAACTGCAAGACAGGTGTCTGAGGTGAGTTATGATTTTAACATTTTCATGAAATGCCATCTTGTTGAAACTTTGACAAACTCACCACTTTGGATGTCTGTTGGTGTGACACCTTTTCATTAAAAAAAGCTTAAGTTATTTGAAGTTTTGGTCATATTTCCATGTAGATCTAGGTTGCTTTGTTATAGCTAGCATGCTGTTAGCATGCTAATGTGTACATAGTAGCCTCAAGGTAAACCTAAATGCAGAAAACGTAATATGGTGTGACACTTAATCATAATGGTGTGACATGTCTGCTTGTCACGCCATATGACTTGATTGTCACACCATATGAGTTATACTGTATTTAACTACAGATATAACAATAAATAACAAAGTTCCATGTTTCTTTTGTACATTTAAACATTTGTTTTAAACATTTTTACATAAAATGTAATTTAGCTTCATTCAGTGATACTTCAAATTCATCAGACAGAGCAGAAACCCCTTCACAGAAACCTTAACATATTGTTTCAATCTAAACAATATTTTCTCTTTGTCTTAAGCTATACATTCCATTTTCTTTTGTCAGCTGGAAAATGACAAGTGCTGAGAGAACGAGAAAGTACAGGGAGAAACTAAACAATGACCCAGCAAGGAGAGAGGAGCCAAAGGGGCGAGACTGCATTTTCTACGAAGAGCAGGAGGTTGTCTGTGGCATAGCAGAACCGCAACAAGGCAGCCGGTTTGCTACCCTCACCAAATACGACTGGCTGATGTACAATACAGTCTAAATGTATAATCTAATCTGATCTAATACTTTTGTACTTTCACTCACTGGACTGGACAGTGGACAGTGTTAAGGTAGGACCCGAGACAAAACTAGCGAAAATAGCTGATCTACAAGCTCTCAACACGTTGTGCTGCGAGAGCTTGTAGATCAGCTATTTTCGGGGGTTGCGCAACCCAGCACTCTTTAGCTAGTGGAGATGTGGTGTAATGTCATGATTCCTAATTACATTTGTTCAACACAAAATGCTGTGTTCAAGTTCAGGAGACTTCGGAAAAAAGGAATTTACCTGAATGCTGAGTTCTGTTTCCACTAATTGGTGTTAATAAAATGTTGCCTTGGCTCCAAGTGTGGCTATGCGCCTTATTGTCTCTTTAGGATCCTTCTGCCGTGGGCCGGCAGAAGATTTAGGTGTGCGTAGCATTCCTGTGCACATCCTCATCATCCATCTACTACTACAATTCTTTCTTATCCCATGTTAAAGCCCTACAATAATATCCTGTTCAGAAATATTAAGGCCATGTTATCCTGGGTAATTGTTTAATCAATCAGTAAAGTTCAGTACTCACTAATAGGTAGGTTAAAACACAGTTTGCTTTGACACATGAAGATATGATCATACGGTGTGACACTAAATCATTTGGTGTGACATTCCAAATAGTGAAAAATCATACCTTTATTAATGATTAAACCAAAAACATGTTTATGGATTACATAGAGAATATTATCAGGAAGAGTCACAAATATTTGTGTAATTTTAGAGAAAGTTTTGACAGAATACATTTAAAATATGTTGTAAGATCATGAACATGGGCCTCACACAGAGTGTCGATTATGAAAAAAATATACAGATATAATTAATTTTCAAAAAACTATAGTGGATCACTGGTTAGTTATGATAAAGGACTTTGATAAAGTGAGTAACTTAAGAAAGATGTACTCCATTTTCATTTTATGAACAATTATTTTCATGTCACACCATATGACGATTTTAGGCACAAGTACAACAAACTGCTGAATAAAGTCTGATTCCAATAAAATATCTAAAAACAAAATGTATTTCCATAAGGTTGAGAGTGAGTAGAACAAAAGTAAATAACTTTTATGCCTGCAATTTAAAGTTTTTTTAAAAACACATTTTTTGGGGCGTCACGTCACTGACCCACAATCACTAATTGACTATGAAGTGTCTTTAATTATAATTAAAGTAAAAATAGTCAAATAACAAGGACAAATTGTTCTGCCCACAACCTTATCAAACCAAAATGCCTAAACTACTGTAAATGTAGGTCTATTATAACTATGATAATGGTTCTTGTAAGTCCCGATTTTTAAATAGAATACTTGACCTTATAAATATAGTATGTTTATAATGTGTTATTATTTCTTGTGTTATGTGTTATGAAACATTGCATGTAGGCCTATTACTGTATATTACCTATATCCTATACACGAGTGAGCTCTCGGCAGCTCCGCACGGTCCAGGCGAACACAACAGAGCGCTCTCTACCTCCGGTTCAGCCAATCACAAGCTTCCACTGCTGGAAGCGGGATGTTATTTTGATACACGCGCCACACTTGTGGGAAGCTCTGTCGGGGGAGGATTGCATGATATATCTTTTTTTTTTCTTCAGTACATGCTGCATTATGCAATTTATTTACCTTTCATTTCAATGAAGAGTCACTCAACAGATCAAAAACTAATAGAATACTGGGTTGGAAAGTATCATGAATAAAAATACTGAACTTGCACACTCATCTTCTCCGAAGTAATTTAAGAACGGAGTGTCGAGCCAAAGCTCTTCATCGGGCCGATGAATAGTCTTGTCTCGAAACGTTGTCCTTAAATTACATTGGAGCAGATGAGTGTGCCGTTTTTTTTTTAATTGAAAAATAGCAGATCTACAAGTCAGCTTGTAGATCTGCTATTTTTGAAAAGTCGTGAAAATGTGTGCAAATATTTGAATATATGTATGTTTTAAGCGAACCTTTGTAACTCAAATTTTGCTTCTGGGGGTGGTCCCTGGAACTAAATATGTTGAGATGGGGGTCCGTGGCCAAATACATATCATTGTGGGGGTCCTTCACATGAAAAAGTTCTGTCAGTTGACCACTGACATAGAAACATAGGTTTTTCAAAGACCTTTAGAAAGATTTGAAATATTCAAAGACTTGCACACGCCATTTTCAAGACATTTCAAAAATAGCAGATCTACAAGCTTGCAGCGCGCGCTGTGAGCTTGTATATCTGCTATTTTTCAATAGTTAAAGCACAAAATGTGAGTGAATCCTTGTACCCAGGGCCCAGCATTTGGTGCGACACCAAAGTAGAAATCCGGAATTTGAAATATCCTTGATTAAAAGTACAAAAGTATTGGTATTGGTATCGGTGCCGTAAGAATTCATTTTGCAGAATGTCACTTCACACGTTTTCAAATGTATAAAAATCTTTGAAAATAGCCGATCAACAAGTTGCATGGCGACGCATTGTGAGCTCAGCTATTTTCAAATGGCTGAAATGTATATAGGGCTGAAGAGGTTGATGTATATTTTGCAGTAATAATCAAAATCTAAAAAGTAACTAGTAACTATAATTTTCAACTAATTGAAGTGGAGTAAAAGTAGCCTACAATATTTGCCTCTGAGAAGTAGAGTAGAAGTAAAAGTACAGAAAATTGGTAAAGGAGTAAAGGTTCTTATTTACTTTACACGACTGCATGCAGACTCTGCGGCTTTAAGTTTGCAACCACCTGGGTTTGCGTGTGTTTTCCCCGTGTTTGCAATGTGTGTTCTACATTTGTTAGTGTTTTTACCCGAGGAAGAGAGCTGTTTGCTGTTTGTATGTGTCATCTAACATCTTTAACAACATGAACCCTTTGGCGTCTCTATTCAGGGGGCGAGCATTCAGCAAAAAATAGACGCCGTGTACAAGCAGCACGCATGTTGTGACGCATTGTGGGCCCTTTGGTGTAGACAACTCAAACCACTGCATATCGTCACTTTCGGGCAGAAACCTTGTTTCTCCAATTTTAAAATGTGTATGTTTTTTTTTTCGTAAAGTAAAGCCCTGCTTCATCACACAAGACTGTCGCAAAAAATAGCAGATCTACAAGCACACAACGCCTCGCGATTATTCTTCACTGTCTGGCCAAAACCGATTAACTCTATTTTTTTGTTTTTTTTATTTTATGGCATGAATCAGGGCTATTGAACACACTTTACATCTGAGTGTTATATAATAATATTGAACCAATGGAAAGTAGTAAAAAGTGCTTGGGACAAAACCTCCTAACTCCACACTTTCTGCCAAACCAGCTAAGTCCACCCGATTGGCCCTCTCTCTTTTTCATAAATATATGCTATTGAACACCCTTTACCTCTGTTTGCTGGTTAAAATAATATTGAACCAATGAAAAGTAGCAAAATGCCCTTCGGTCACAACCTCCTAACTCCACTTGAGCTCATTTTCCCGAAAATGAACATTTTGGAGTTGGGAGGTTTCGGCCCGACAGCAGAGATATATTTTCTACAGTACTTATTTTTAGTTTGGTTAGAACTGCCGGGGCGGCAGTGGCTCAGGGCTAGAGTGGCTGGTAGAGCGACTGGATGGGTTCGATCCCGGGCTCCCCCAGACTTGATGTCGAAGTGTCCTTGAGCAAGACGTTGAAGCCCTAGTTGCTCTGTGTGTGTGTGTGTGTGTGTGTGTGTGTGTGTGTGTGTGTGTGTGTGTGTGTGTGTGTGTGTGTGTGTGTGTGTGTGTGTGTGTGTGTGTGTGTGTGTGTGTGTGTGTGTGTGTGTGTGTGTGTGTGAGAATGAGTGAATGTAATGCACAATGTATGTAAAGCTTTGGATAAAATAAAACACTATTTAAATGCACCATTTTAGAATAATGTTTTATTCATTAAAACAAGTTCCGGATTGAAGCTTCAATATAAACAGATGTCAGTCGTGCCCTCTCCTCTCTCATAGGCCAGTTCAAGCTGGGACAAAGATGCCAGCTCTAAACACGCTGGGGCCGCCATTTTTGAGGAAAAGCACTTCTATGTGATTTGTATGTGCTGAATCCATTTCTGCTGTATGCCGAGTGATATGAGTCAGTGGACAAATTACTTAAACCCAAAGAAACTGACACAAGCACTTAATGTGTTGTTTCTGTGTGATTTTTATGTGCTGAATCCATCCCTGCCATGTGCCGAGGATAGACTGTAAAAAAGAATATGGACAAAGCGAAGCCATTGGTTTCTATGCTGCGAAAATTGTCCCTTGTATGGGAGTCGCCATCATAGTTTGAATGGTACCCCAGGAATTATAAGGAATGCTATTGGTTGCCAACGGTCACGTGCAACCGCAGGGATACATGGGAGAATGTGGTGTTGAGCCTCCCGAAATAAAGCACACGAAGAACACAGCAGGCTAGTATCAGTTTAGTTGGCCATGCCCCCCCCCGCAACTTTATCATCAATTTTAAAATGGGACCATATTTGCACAAAACACATGTCATGGTGATTGAAAGGGAGTTGTTCACTAGCAACAGGAACCATAAAGTATTTATGACAACGTTTATTAAGGTTAGACAATCAAACGGGAAAATGAATGCGGTCCAATGTAGACAAATTCTTTTTGGTACCTCGCGGGGGGAAAACAGTGCAACCAGCGGCCAAACATAGGAAGTTTTAATAGTTCCGTATTGGATTTGTTTTAAATCGGCGGAACTATGCCACTGGTGCCGAATGATACCCGTAACCGTTTTGTCATACATTTGAGTAATTAGCATAATGAGCAAATTATAGGCCTATCACTTAATATTTTAATGTCAGCTGTTACAATTACAAACATGCAAACATGTTTGGAATTGATGACTAGTATTAAAATGTATATTTTATGTCCAAATTTTTTGTATTTAAGTTCATAAAGTTAACATACATATAGCTTAGTTGTAATTAAATAAAACATTTTACTCTACAGGATTCTAACGGGAAAAAAAGGCAAAAATAGCCAATCTACAAGCTCAAAACGTTATGCAGGGTGACGTGTTTTGAGCTTGTAGATCGGATATTTTTGCTACTTTTCTGTGACATTGAATGACAAAGTACTACATTGATTTACGAATGAAAAGTTACAATACGGAGATAACAGTTTTTACCAGACATTGTATACAATGTGGCCCTCTGGATTAAGCGTGGACATGGGTTTCTTGTTTACAAACATTGAGACTAAATGCACAGGTGACTGTATCATGTAATCAATTCCTACCAATCCCCAAACCTGTTGTTTTGTGGAGCGCTGGTTTCATTGGCTAATTTTGGTACCGACCCTGCGCACGCATCTAGTTCTTATCAGTGTAACGTGGACCAGAAACCGTCCATAGTGGCCCTCTCCATCATCAAAGTTGACCACCCCTGCCCTAGGCTGTCAAAATTGTATATGTTAGAACAGGGGTAGGCAACATTATAAGCACCAACATTGGCACAGGGGAGAGTAATCACTGGCACACTGGCTGAAGTGTGAGAGGCTTTTTATTTTAAAATCAAACATTTTTTAAACTTGAAATGAAGTCACCTAATTTACAACATATTACATCCTGCACATATCTACTTTCATTAAAACTCTGAACTCTGACTGGGGAGGGAGTCGGGGAGGGGAGATTATTGCACTGAGTCTATGATTGTTATAACATGTCAGAATGTTTGTTGGGGTGTCATTAAAAATGATGTTGACAATCATGGCACATTGACTATATGGTCGGGGAAATAAAGGACACAGGCTACAAATGAACTGGCCTAGAAGAAGGGACACATTTAATCTGGCATCTGTGATGCTTAAAGCAATGTGTGACAATGTATAGTATATGTTATGAAGTTGTAATATAATCAAAAGTAAGACATACAATGAGGCTATAATGTTTGTTTAACGTGTGTGTGTGTGTGTGTGTGTGTGTGTGTGTGTGTGTGTCACACATATGAAGCCACACACACACACACACACACACACACACACACACACACACACACACACGCACACACGCACACACAGGCTGCCTACTATAACTAATCTGTATTGTATAATTACTTAATTTGTAGCAGGCAGCCTTTCTCTTTATTTTATTTATTCATGTGGTTTGATTATCTCTGACAACACTGATCTTAGTCATAAATTAAAACATGTCCTTGCTGCTTCTGACGCCGTCACATAACTGATATTCAATCATATATTATAACTCTGTGTGATTATATGTATAATCACAAAATAGTCTGCCTACATGAATGATACGTCAATAACTAATCTTGACGCGGAGGCACAAGCAGCTATGAGCCGGTTGTTATTGGCCAGGTCTGTCAATGAAGTAGTATTAAGTATTGACCACCAGCTAGTACCGTGGGGGTTCAATAGCCTATTCATTTCCTTTCAGCATACCATTATAGGAACAAACGCTTTGTTGAAAAGATATGTGGTCCTTAAAAGGACCGTTGTGTTTAGAGCAGACAGAACAGTTTACTTGGAGCTGGTGTACTTGGTGACAGCCTTGGTGCCCTCAGACACGGCGTGCTTGGCCAGCTCACCGGGGAGCAGCAGGCAGACGGCGGTCTGAATCTCCCTGGATGAGATGGTGGAGCGCTTGTAGTGAGCCAAACGAGACGCTTCACCGGCGATGCGCTCAAAGATGTCGTTGACAAAGGAGTTCATGATGCCCATGGCCTTGGAAGAGATACCGGCGTCAGGGTGGACCTGCTTCAGCACCTTGTACACGTAGATGGCGTAGCTCTCCTTCCTGGACTTTCAGCGCTTCTTGCCGCCCTTTGCGGCGGTCTTGGAGACGGCTTTCTTGCAGTCTTCCTTGGGCGCTGATTTCGTATTAGCTGGTGTGGCTCCATGTCGAAGGAGAAGAAACGAAGTGACTGAAGGTGGCGTTGCACCGTTATTAATATAGGAGGTCTATGCAAATGTCGTGTGCAAATCGAAATCATTTGATTGGCCTTCACGTGACTCTCAGAGGGAGGAGTTATACATATCATGCCACGCTTCAATTTTATAACACACAAAGAGCGCGCGCACACACACACACACACCAGTTGTGCTTTAAGACATTGGAAAATGATTACTTTTAAACAAAAAACTTTGACACACATGTCTTGTTTTACTTGTATTACATTGTCAGACAGTTAACTTGCTGTGCAGTGAATATTGTTCAGGGTAATATATGTTAAACGTATTTTAAAAGACAAATGACATGAAAGTTACTCAACAATGCTACATGTATTGAGGTTTTAATGGTCCCAAAACAAAACTCAGGACCCCCTAGGGCTCAAAATGATTTTATTCCGATGTGAAACTAGTCTGCTCTCTGCTCAACTTGTCATTTGACTATGAAACTTTTGTTTGCAAGTGTTTTATTTCGTTTTAGTTGTGTAGAAAACACAAGTGTCTCCGTATTCTGCACACAGCCCAGTGGGTTGAGACTCCATGGTTCTCATGCGGTGTCAAAGGTTCCAGCCCCTTCTTTGGGTGTCCACCCTTACGTCCGCAGATCAAGAATAAATAGGTCCATGAAACGGTGCGGGCTACTCATCTCATCAGTCGTCTTCTGATCGGCACTACCAGAACAACTACCATGACAACAACCCGAGCCAGGGCAAGACGGTGGGTTGGAGGGCTGGAGCTACTCATCCTCGATTGTTACGATGTCGAGGTTGACTACGAGTGGTCATGGGCCCTGCTCCAGGCGGAGGTCAACGCTATTGTGATCTCTTGGGGGCGTCCAGCCCCGGCCGCCATGACCTTCGACGCAGCCCTTACTGCCCTGGTAGTGAGACATGACCTCATGATTCTCGCTGAAGCCCCACGGCTTGGCATGCCAAGAAATGGCCGCGTCAACCTGCAGAATGATTTCTTCCGCCTTGCCTGAAAGAATTACCGGAGAAAGCTAAACAAAACAAAGGCTCTTTTAAGAGCCACCCACTGTTTAATATAAAGAGTGTTCCTATTAACTTCTGGTCAAAGCGCCCGGCCAGCAAGGCAGCTCGTAGAGCGCGCCGGCAAGCAGCGGCTTAATTTCGGCACTCAACAGTGTCTTCTCATTCATTCATCCCGGCTCCAAGTTCATATGCTTGGCTGTGAAGCCAATGAAACAGCGGTCGTTTGGGAGGGAGGCACGCCGACTTCCAATGCTTGTCTGGCCGTGTATTGATCGTCGCAGAGCGGATACATTGACAGCTGATTCTCGCTGGGAGGCGCGCGCGCAAGACACACTGACACACACATAGCTTTGCTGCGTGTATCGCTAACGCGTCGCCGACCGTTTTAAAGACAAAAGAAGAGCTTAAACACAACTTTGCTAATTGCTAGTGTTCCGTGTTGATAGGTTTTCCACGACGAGTTGTGACTGTGTGATGACATGCATGCAGCAAGGGAGGCGGCACGTCTATAATGTGAGCTTGTAGATTAAAAGTTTTTGACAGAGCTTGATATAAAATTCTCTATTTCGTATACATGACACCCAAACTGATAAGCCTTAAACAAAAGGAGGGTGAGAGAAACACACACACACACACACACACACACACACACACACACACACACACACACACACACACACACACAGTGTGTTACAAAGTGACGTTGGCAGATCAGCTATGTTTGAATAGTAAAAGTATATAAAGGTGGTTAAAATACTACTATATTAACTTATTTTGATTGCGGAGAAGAAGTCTCCCGACCACTTCTTTGTGCAGTGTGAAACTCAGCCTAGAAGGTACCTTGACATACAATCATGGATTTTAAACAATATTGGCACATTAGTTTTACTATATCCACAAACAACACTGCTGGTGTAGTCCCGTACATACACATGTATAACATGCACATGCATCATACAATTTTAAACGTGGCACATACTGTATACTATTTGTAAATTGTGTCTTATTGTTTGATCTATATATAGTTGTAAATGGTACCATTGAACAAAACAAATACATAAGATTGCTCTCAATTGACCATTCGTGAATAATTGCAAGTGTGAACTGAGCTGAAAAAGTCAGGTTTCTTACAATTAATAAAAACTGAACAAAACAAGAGCTTATTGAATGACCACAGTGTCCTCTCATAAGTTATCATGCCACTGGCCAGTTGTGTTTGCAGACACTGGACAATGTTGACTTTATGACAAAACACTTTGACACAGATTACTTGTTTTACTTGTATTACATTGCCAGACATGTCCCCTTGCTTTGTAGTTAATATTTGTCAGGGTCATTTATGTTTGACACTATTTTAAAAGAAAAATGACAGAGGAAGGTTGGTCAGCAACTCTCCATGTATCAGGTTTAGACGTCCCAAAACAAAACTCAGGGGTCCCTAGGGCTCTACATGATTTGATTATGAAGTGAAACTACTCTGCTATCTGATCCATGTGTTGTTTCATCTTAAATAAAATTGTTTGCCTGTGTTTTATTTGCTTTTAGTTGGGGAGAAAACACAACTGTGTCAGTATTCTGCACACACAGAGCACTGACCCAGTGGGTTGAGTCTACATGGTTCTCACACATCCTTTAAGTTCCTCCCCCTGCACTATATTCTCTACCAGTCTCACTGAAACTCTAGCTCAGTGCATTTGAAACTCCAACCAGAAGAGAATCATGGCAGAAGTCGCCCCAGCTCCAGCCCCGGCCAAAGCAGCCAAGAAGAAGGCAGCACCCCGACCCAAAAAGACCGGTCCCAGCGTCGCCGAGCTTGTCGTCAAGGCCGTGTCAGCCTCCAAGGAGCGGAGCGGTGTGTCTCTGGCTGCGGTCAAGAAAGCGCTGGCTGCCGGCGGCTACGATGTGGAGAAGAACAAGGCTCGCGTCAAGAGCCTGGTCGCTAAAGGCACTCTGGTTCAGCTCAAAGGCAACGGCGCGTCTGGCTCTTTCAAGATGAACAAGAAGGCAGAAGCGGTGAAGGCGAAGAAGCCTGCTGCTAAGAAAGCCGTTAAAGCAAAGAAGCCTGCTGCCGCCAAGAAGCCCAAGAAGGCGGCAGCAAAGAAGCCCGCAGCTGCCAAGAAATCACCGAAGAAAGCCAAGAAGCCCGCCGCCAAGAAAGTAGCAGCGAAAAGCCCAAAGAAGGCTACCAAGAGCCCCAAGAAAGTTGCAAAGAAGCCCGCAGCAGCCAAGAAATCTCCTGCCAAGAAGGTTGCCAAACCCAAGGCGGCAAAGAAGGCAGCACCCAAAAAATAAGTAAAAATGTCAGTTCCATGTACATTTACACCCACAAAGGCTCTTTTAAGAGCCAACCACATTATTTTACAAGAGTATCCTCACGTATGCTTATAGCCTACACCATAACATAAACATTTCCATAGCTAGCCTGGGTTATAATCCAACCACTTAGTCCTTTCTTTTTCCTCACATGCTTTGAACTGTAAAAAACACTATTTATTGCCCTAGCGTTGTGGGTCAATTTCAAAATGACATGATAGTACCATTACACATCTCGTATAGGCATTTGATATACATCATTATACGATATAGATAAGAGGAGTTGACTATCAATATAAATAGGGGTGCTGTGACCAAAAACGAACAAGGGGGAGGTGTTTTGTGTGTGCGTGCGTGCTCTGCTGCTCTGCCTGTCCTCCCTTACGTCCTCAGAAAGCACAAAAAGATTTGAGCTTGAGTTAGGAGACAGGAATATCAGCAACACAGTAAACAGTAACATGTGGTATACATATCATTCCCACCATGTTTTAGACAGATATATGGATGGATAGCAGATTGTATGAATAAACAGATCTACCTGACTATTGAAATGGTTTAATTGGGAATTCGCAAATAGGGTATTGGGTATTGGGTATTCTTTGTTAAAACCTTTGTGTACGTTGCTGTGGCAACAGTCTGTTGTTGCTGGTCTGTTAGTGTACGTTAGCAACCACCTTAGCAACCATGGTTTTACCCTAGCAACCAACTGTTTACCCTAGCAACCAACTGTTTACCATAGCAACCATGTTTTTTTACCCTAGCAACCAACTGTTTACCATAGCAACCAGATACGCAGAGCAGGGATCTCCATATATGGGCATAAACAGGTGACATCACACTGATGTCAGATACTCAGAGCAGGGATTTCTCCATAATATATGGGCATAAAAGGGATTCTGTTAGGGATCTCCATATATGGGCATAAAAGGGATTCTGTTAGGGATCTCCATATATGGGCATACAAGGGATTCTGTTAGGGATCTCCATATATGGGCATAAAAGGGATTCTGTTAGGGATCTCCATATATGGGCATAAAAGGGATTCTGTTAGGGATCTCCATATATGGGCATAAAAGGGATTCTGTTAGGGATCTCCATATATGGGCATAAAAGGGATTCTGTTAGGGATCTCCATATATGGGCATAAAAGGGATTCTGTTAGGGATCTCCATATATGGGCATAAAAGGGATTCTGTTAGCTGTTAGTGATCTCCATATATGGGCATAAAAGGGATGCTGTTAGGGATCTCCATATATGGGCATAAAAGGGATTCTGTTAGGGATCTCCATATATGGGCATGAAAGGGATTCTGTTAGGGATCTCCATATATGGGCATAAAAGGGATTGTATCCCAGATGATGCCCTGTTAGGAGATCCACACTAACAGAATCCATATATGGTCCTACCGACAGCTGCTATAAGCCAACCCTGGCGATAAGGTCTGAGTCGAAGAAATGCTTCTTTCCTGGCAAGAATTGCCCCTTTATACTGTAGGGCTCGTTTGTGTATTGTATGACATCACGCCACATCATCGGCTGAGGACTGTGTGATGTCATCATATCTCCATATATGGAGACATAAGTTGCTCATGCCCAAATATGGGCTGGTGAGGTCAGACTTAGTGTGATGCGTAGGTTATCTCCATATATGGAGATTCAACTTCAATGAGTAACCATGGCAAACTGTCAACTGCCCGTATGTCTTGATAATTGGTAAAACAAACTTTTGGCCTATTTGTGGAGATAAGCGACCAACGGTCGCTTATCTCCCGATTCGGGAGTCTTACTGGTTTTTAAAGAGTTATTCATGAAGATGACTTAGTCTATCACTACAGTAATGCTTTGACGAAATACTTGCGCTCGCAAACCAATTTATGCATACTGCGCACAATGTGAAATGGATTGATTTCTGAAATGACACAATCACGTTATGAACTATGATGCCGGCTTCAGAGGGAGTCTTTGTTACTGCACAATGTGTTCCCTCCTGAATTGTCACGTGAGTGACAAAGTATAACTAGAAGAGAAAATTTCTAAGAAATTTTAAGTGTGCCTGCAGCTCGCTAAGTCTGTGCAACCTTGTGTAGCGGTTGGTGTTAGCATTAGCGTTATTTCACGAGATCAAGGGTCACTTCCTGTTTGGTGAGGGGCACTTCCTGTTTGGCGAAATAGGCCCCAATTAAGGTCATGGACGATTAATGAATTAAAGCTGCAAGCAGCGATGACCAGGCCCTCGCAGCTCTACCCACGTCACAAGGCCAGCAGCCAATCAGAAACCAAACAGGAAGTCAGCCATTTCGACTAATTAGTGGCGTTTTGGAGCATTTTTGGCCGTTATCACGGGTCGCACTTTAACGACAGTTTTTTGAGAAAAAATTGTTTTGTGAGAAAAAAAAATTGAGAAAAAAACTTTTTTGAGAAAAAGAAATTTTGTAAAAAAAATTGTGAGAAAAAAAAATGTTGAGAAAAAATAATTTTGAGAAAACAATTTTGAGAAAACAATTTTTTGGGAAAAAAAAATTTTGAGAAAAAAAAAATTGAGAAAAAAATTTTTTGAGAAAAAAAAATTTTGAGAAAAAAATTTTGAGAAAAAATTTTTTTTGAGAAAAAAAATATTTTGAGAAAAAAATTGAGAAAAAAAAATTGAGAAAAAAAATGAGAAAAAAAAATTTGAGAAAAAAAATTTTTTGAGAAAAAAAAATTTTGAGAAAAAAAAATTTTGAGAAAAAAAAAATGAGAAAAAAAATTTGCGAAAAAAATTTTTTGAGAAAAAAAAATTTTGAGAAAAAAAATTTTGAGAAAAAAAAAATTGAGAAAAAAAAAATTGAGAAAAAAAGAAAAGGTATGACACCAGCCGCAAGTCTGTACGACAAACGGTTCATGAGTTATAGAGGCACTTCCTGTTTGGTGAAGGGCACTTCCTGTTAAAGAGGGGGCGAGGCTTAATCAATTACAGCTCATCCCTATTGGTCGGAAAAAGACCAAAGTTGTGTGAGCATTTTACATTTTAAATGACGTTGCTAGGCAAAAGTATGGCAGAGTTATGTGGCGCCAAAGTTTCTGGGTTTTTTTCGGAGTCCCCCATTCAAAGTCAATGGAGTTTTTGGGCGTTGTTTTTTGCGAATTACATCGCAATCGTAAAGCGGATCGGAAAGAAAAGTAATAGCACACCATTCCCGGCCGAGCCGCACATTTTGATGTATATATTGCGGGGGTGGCGTAAATCGTGCGGCAGTTATTACGTGCCGAAGTTTGTTTTTTGGCGTCGTTTTTTGCGAATTACGTCGCAATGGTAACGCGGATCGGAAAGAAAAGTAATAGCACACCATTCCCGGCCGAGCCGCACGTTTTGATGTATATATTGCGGCAGTTATTACGTGCAGAAATTCGTGGCGAAAGACTTAATTAATTAAGTATGGCGGATTACAATAAGTGTTTTGCTATTGCATAGCAGGCACACTTAATAACATGTAGGGTGAATCTATATTTTAATTGGAATAACATGTCACGTTCAATTTTAAACCAGTTATAACACACACACACACACACACACACACACACACACACACAGTCCACTAACTGCAGACATCAATTCGACATGACACTTAGCTATGAGTGAGTTTGTACCACAGAAAGTAATCAAAAGCTGCTTTTGATCATGTTCGTTTTAGCTGGGGTGAGTAGGTGTTGTGAAATAAAGCTGTATATAATTTCATATGAAATAAGTGGGTCATTGTGTCCCATGCACAATTCGAGTGGTTATTACAAAACTAACTGATAGGCCTAAGCATAGCAGTACGGCTAATTACTCTCGAGGGAAAAAATGTAGAAAATGACAATATGGTTTCAATATCCTTATTCCATTTTTAATGTTGACTATGAATTGAAGTAACCCTTCATAGCTCCCCCATAATTACAAAATGATGTACCCAATGTCATGGCTTAATAAAAATGTAATTAATACAGCCTTTACAGACAGCTAGGCTACAACAAAAATCATTAAAACTACCAATCACAATTAACATGAAAACAACTCCGTATAGAAAGTGTGGGCGGCTCTTAAAAGAGCCTTTGGGTTGTTGGTAGATCAAGTCAGCATTATTAACCTCCGAAGCCGTACAGAGTGCGTCCCTGTCTCTTCAGAGCATAGACAACATCCATGGCGGTCACGGTCTTTCTCTTGGCGTGCTCGGTGTAGGTGACAGCATCACGGATCACGTTCTCCAGGAAGACCTTCAGGACACCGCGGGTCTCCTCGTAGATCAGACCGGAGATACGCTTCACACCGCCACGGCGAGCCAGACGGCGGATAGCGGGCTTGGTGATTCCCTGGATGTTATCACGGAGCACCTTGCGATGACGCTTGGCGCCTCCTTTACCGAGTCCTTTTCCGCCCTTCCCTCTTCCTGACATTTTACTGCAGTTGTATGTGTAGATGCAAAACTGAATGGCTTCTGAACCTAGAGCCCTGTCTTTATATCCGTGTTCTGAGGACGTAAGGTGACAGGTAATAGGTGAGTAGGTGCCCGCTCTTACACAAATCCGTCTAATTCTCTATCTTCTAAATAAAATGAACACGGGGTATAATGGGCCTGGGGCCAGAGAATTTCCGGATACTAGTATGGTTTTAAGGGAAGTGAGATATACTCAACAAAATAGGAATAGGGGTGGCTCGCTGGGGGTCCGGAAGGTAAGGCTGTGGTCTCCTTTTCCAGGTCCTTCTCCTCAGCTCGCCGAGTACACACTCTCCAGTGATAGGTACACACTCCACAGTGAGTCAGGTTTGCGCTCCTCATTGATCCAGGTACACACTCCTCAGTGTCAGTCCGCTCCCAGTCCATGCCTAGAAGTAATGAGTAGAAGGAACATTACTATAATGCACTTTACACAGTAACATGCGGTGGAGAGGGAAATATGGTGGCTCTTACCGCCTGTCTGCCCATGATCAGCTTGTCAGAGACTCCCAGCACAGACTGAAGGGGAGAGCGAGCTCAGTACTTATGCACCCCTGTGTTGGGTGGGGCCCACAGGTGCATACGCTTGTGCCTGATGAAGCGTGTGGGCCGGCAGGTAACGCCCGTCAATCACTTGGCCCACACAGTGTGTTGGTCTGCTAGGGCTCGCTCTCCCATCCAGGGTGCGCTTCTTTGACATGCAGGGCCTACCTGGCGGGCGGTGTCCGAACGAACCACCACAATACATACAGTATATAGCATATATATTATGTTTTTTTTTTCTCCAAATCCATGGTTGTATGTCAAGGCACTTTTGTAGCGTTGTAGGCCTTGGCTTGTAGGCTGAGTTTCACACTGCACAGTGCAAGTGGCCAAGAGGGGTCTGGGGACCACTCCCCAGCAAAATAAGTTAATATAGCATCACAATTATTTTAACCACTTGCATACTTTGAGTCTTTGACTATTCAAAAAATTTGGCAACGTCACTTTTTCTTGTTTTTTCTCTATCAGTTTGGGGGTCATATACACAAAATATAGGATATTATACAAACCATGATCAGTGCTTATGGATTCGACCTCACTACAAACTAAAAAGGAAGAATATTTAGGTCAGATCAGAGGCTACTCATACTGCTCATACTTTTTGACTGTCAGTAATAAATAAAAAAAAAGATTAAGAAAAGTACGACATTTGCATATGAATGAGTTTGTTTCGAACATAAAAAAACATTTGCATGTCAGTTGAAGAACAACCACAGTGCCAAACAAACTCAGTGCCATGAGCCAAATTCAGTTCTGGCCTTACAAGACTAGACAAGGGGTATCCTATATTTTGCAAGTGTAAAGGCTAACAACACAGATATTGCATTTAAAAGCTCAATTAAAGCCTCTTTTGTAATACAAGCTGTTCATAATTTAAATCGACAGTAAAAGGTTAATTTCTTTTCTTGAAAAGATGGGTGGTCCTTAAAAGGACCGTTGTGTTTAGAGCAGACAGAACAGTTTACTTGGAGCTGGTGTACTTGGTGACAGCCTTGGTGCCCTCAGACACGGCGTGCTTGGCCAGCTCACCGGGGAGCAGCAGGCGGACGGCGGTCTGGATCTCCCTGGATGAGATGGTGGAGCGCTTGTTGTAGTGAGCCAGTTTAGAGGCTTCACCGGCGATGCGCTCAAAGATGTCGTTGACAAAGGAGTTCATGATGCCCATGGCCTTGGAAGAGATACCGGTGTCAGGGTGGACCTGCTTCAGTACTTTGTACACGTAGATGGCGTAGCTCTCCTTCCTGGACTTTCTGCGCTTCTTGCCGCCCTTGGCGGCGGTCTTGCTGACGGCTTTCTTGGAGCCCTTCTTGGGCGCTGGTTTCGTAACTTCAGGCATGGTTCTCTCTCAATGGTGTGAGGACAAGAAGTGACGTAGAGGCGGCGTTGCACCAGTATTTATAGCAGGCCCATGCAAATGTATGTGTGCGAATCCCAGCATTAGATTGGCTGGCCCACTGCCTATGTGACTCTCAGAGTTCCGCTAAAATAGACTAGACTAGTATAATAAACATGCAGGGTGAATCTATTTGAATTGGAATTATTATGTATATGCCACGCTCCAATTTTAAACCAATTATAACACACACACACACACACACACACACACACACACACACACACACACACACACACACACACAAATGCATACAATAGTCAGTCCACTAACTGTAGACTAATATGAATTCGACATGACACTTTTTTTTATAAAACTATGAGTTTGTACCACAGAAAGTAATCAAAACTGCATTGGAACATGTTCATTTTAGCTCGTGAGTAGGTGCTTTGAAAAAAATAAAAATAAAAGCTATGTAATTTCAGATGAAATAAGTGGGTCATTATCTCTCTATGAGCCAGTTTGTACCACATAAAGTAGGCCAATCAAAAACTGCATTTGATCATGTTCATTTGAGCTGGGGTGAGTGCTTTGGGGGAATAATAATAATAATAATAAAGCTGTATGTAATGCATATGAAATAAGTGGGTCATTGTGTCCCATGCGCAATTAGTAGGCCTACAAAAATAACTGATAAGCAGCAGTACGGCCATCGGCCAATTAATTTCACTCTGGAGAACAGACAATGTAGAAAAAGGCAATGGTTTCCATAGCTGTATTCCCCGTTTTTGTATAATAATCTTGACTGAATTTAACACATTTGTGTTATGACTTGGCCACATTAACGGCATGCATACCGATCTTGAAGATTATTTAATAAGGATCACCACAATACGCCTCCATAGATCCCCCACAATTACAATATGAGGTATGACAGATGTCATTAAGACCTTGATCGCTGTTCTAGAATCATGGATGATCTAGAAATAAAGGTCAATGCAAACAGATAGTTTAGTGTAGGCCTACGATAGTGTACGGCTTCACCAAATAATTAATATGGAATCAACTCCGTAGAGAAAGTGTGGGCGGCTCTTAAAAGAGCCTTTGGGTTGTTGGTAGATCAAGTCAGCATTATTAACCTCCGAAGCCGTACAGAGTGCGCCCCTGTCTCTTGAGAGCATAGACAACATCCATAGCGGTCACGGTCTTTCTCTTGGCGTGCTCGGTGTAGGTGACGGCGTCACGGATCACGTTCTCCAGGAAAACCTTGAGGACACCGCGGGTCTCCTCGTAGATCAGACCGGAGATACGCTTCACACCGCCACGGCGAGCCAGACGGCGGATAGCGGGCTTGGTGATTCTAGTAGAGGAGCCTATCAATTTTTGTAATTTTGGAATGATAATTTTTGGAGACATGTATATCTTCATTCTTGGGGTTCTCACAATGCCAAAAAAACATGTCTTCAATTTTTCTTTTTGTGTTTAGCCTGTGTAATTAGCATAATTAGCCAATTAATTGCCAAAAACAGTAAATGGCAATAACTTTGCTTCTGGGTAACTTATAAAGGTGATTTAAGAGTCTAAGTCCATGTTTGTGAGGTCCAGAAACTCATCTGTTACCATTGTGAAGTCATACAACCTTTCCTAATTAGCATAATTAGCATAAATTACGCAAAAACGAGGTGAAAATAAGGAAATTGCTGCATTTCTTTGTTTTAGTCAACTTTGAAAGCTTCTCACAGACTTTAAGATGTATGTTTACAAGTCCAGGAATTATTATTATCCTATACATGAATCATGCAACCTTTTGTCTGTGTAATAATTATGTAATAATCACACCGAAACCAGAAATAGCTATATTTCTTTATATATCCCTCATATAAAATAAAGAACAATATGAGAAATGGTCACAGAATTATCAGATCGTTTATACTAATATGTACAGAAAGTTATGTAAACACAGTTAAATAGAAGGGTCTCCATCTTCGTCGTCGTCATTGTCAATCCCCAACAGTTGCGCCTTGCTTACATTACAACACACCTCTTCATCTGCCCCACACATGCACATCTCAGAGCAGTTCAAATTTTGAGATCGACAAGAACAATGTGACATGCACTGGGATTTCTTGCAGCCACATTTGATCAGTTGAGTAATGGTGGCTGGAGCTGGGGGATCCCGTGTTGTGACTGGCACCAGATGATCTCCCTCAGCCTCCCATCCATATTCAGTTGCTGGTGGCATCTGTGGGTTAGGTACGTGGTCCTGATACCATACCATTGCCTGGTAATGGGCACGGGCAATAGCTTGATGCAATGCTCCTTGTGTAGGTGGCAGCTTCTCTGCTTCTAATTGTTTCTTTGTGAATAACCTCCACCTGAGTTCACCAACATCCACAAGATTTGTACCGGGCTCGTACAGCTGGCAAACAAATGCTTCAATCTTTTTTTCTGTGTGCCTGCACTACTGGCTCCAGTGAGATGATACGTTTTTTGTTTCCCACGCCGGTGATGAAATAGGTATCCTTGCACAGCTGATTGTACCGTCGGATTGCAAGAACAAAGACATCAGTGTCCGGGGACTCAATGTATGATATGATATGATATGATATAGTACTTTATTGTCAGTTCACACTGAAATTTGTCTTGCAACACAGCAGCCATGTATGCGACACATAACATATATATACAAACATTTGACAAAGGTAACAGAAACAAGACAGGTTTACATACATAAGGATAATATAGTCAAGGGCAGTGTCCACCGCCAAGCCTACCTATGGCCAAACTCCTGATTAAGCCTTAAAGTAGACTGATGGACAAAGGACCTTTTTAGTCTGACCTTAGTGTATGCTGGAACACCGTATCTCCTTCCTGAAGGCAGCAATCTATATTCTCTATGCAACACATGGCTACTATTAGAGGTAATATTTCTTGCCAACCTTAGGATGCTGTTATCTATTATGTAGTTGTATATAGCCTCTGAAGTGGTTGTCCGACTATCTTTGAACAAATGTTCAGTTGTTGCAGCAGTTGTGACTTAAGGGCTGCAGACAAGCATCCATACCAGGTGGTACTACAGTACTGAAGAACACTCATAATGACAGACGTGAAAAACATAAGAAGAATCTGTCTACTAGCACCAAATGATCTTAAACGGCGGAGGAAGTAGATTCTTTGCTTTGTTTTCTTACACACAGATTCAATCTGATCTTTCCATGACAAAATATGGTCTATTACTACTCCGAGGTATACATACGAACATACCTGGTTGATCTGTTCACCATGAATAGTAATGGGAGATCTGTGTGTATCTGGTGGTGCACCAAAAACAATCTCTTCTGTAGAGCTGTGTTGCCCTCTTCAGACAGCAGGCTGTGCAGGATTATCCTTGTGTCAGCCTCTTCCTGTGAGCTGTGGAGATGTTTTACATCAATATAGTTTGAGTGGACATCTTGCCTTGACGTGATTATGAAAACGTTGGGTTTCCCCTGGAAGTATTGGAGGGCTTTCTTAGCAAGATAGACAGTCAGCTCATCTTTGGTGTGGATACCTGACAAGAACTGTTTTTCAGACACCTTCCCAGGGTTTCCTGCAGCACTTTACAGGCCAGGCGCCCCGCCAGAAAACCCCCCCGCCCCCCCAAGGGTATTAAAAAAAAAAGAAAAAAAAAAAAAACATTTTTTTTTTTTTTTTATATTTTTTTTTTTCAAAAAAAATTTTTGGACCTCCAACAATGTACTAGGCATGATCGCGATCGCGAAATTGCATGTTTAACCCCCATACCAACCCTATCTTTCAAACATGGCAGCCATGTGAAGTTACTTGTGCCTCACTGGCAGGAGAGCAGAGCAGCGCATGCAGCTGCTTAATTGACGGTCGTTAACTTCTTTTGAAGTTCTCTGAGAGGCGAGCCTAGCCTAGGTCAACTTGACAGTGACGCAGCTGCACAGCGAGTCGTAGATTGCGTCGAGAGAGAGAGAGAGAGAGAGAGAGAGAGAGAGAGAGAGAGAGAGAGAGAGAGAGAGAGAGAGAGAGAGAGAGAGAGCTCTTCTCATTTACTCACAACGACACAAGTAAAGTACAAATACCTGAAAATCTCCTTTGTACAGTATAAGTACAGTAGGCTACTTAAGTAAATCTACTTAGTTACTTTACACCAATGTTGTTGTTTTTTTACTGTGCTGTAGACTTCTATTTATATGGCACGAGTGCTGGTTGATTAACCTGGGGGAAAAAAACAAGTTACACTGTCCTGTGAAAAACGTAGTTATTCAATGTTGAATAAATGTGGATGATAGCATGTAGTTGTGTTTTCCGTCATCATGGGCACATTCATGTGTTTTTTATAGGGCAAAAATAAGAATTAATATTAAAAATTAAATGAATTAATTACTCGAATTCATTAATTAATTATCCCCCCCTGGTCAAGATCCCCCCCTGGTCAAGACTTTTTCCTGCAGGAAACCCTGCTTCCCTATCGGTGTGTTCCACATGATAAGTGGTAGGGGGCTTGCCACCCTGGCGTCGCTTACGCGTGTCCTCCTTCAGTGAAGATGCAATATCATAGCGGTCAAATACTACATGGGTCTCACTATGTTCTTTGGTCTTCCTGTCCAGTATGGCTATGAAGTGGTCAGCCCACTGAGAACATATCTTGATCCATGATGGCTTTCCCATTGCCTGTACCAATGCCATTCCATCTATGACAGTTACACTCTTAGATGGCAGGGGACAACTGTCAGTGGCAGCACTCTGTGGTTGCTGATCAACACCAACGTCACCAGTCCTCTTCTCATTCCGCAGCTCCTCGAGAATGGTCATGAGCTTGCTCTTGTCTGTGCAGGGCCGAAGCTCACCAGTCACTGTGAAGAGAGCACGTGGTTTGGCAGTGAACTCGTGCTGGCCAATGGCTTCTTTGAGGTTGATCTCTGACCGTGATCGAGCAACAATCAGCATTCAAGCAAACAATGACCTGTCATCCTTCAATTCCACCACCTGGTCAGCGAGCTTGTGTTTCACAACTTACTCTTCCACATCTTCAGTTGAACCTTTTTCATTCAGGCCTAGACACTGACTTCATTTTTGTTATTGCATGCTTTCACAAAAGCAACATAGTTCTGCTGGCCAATTTAGTCTTGGCTGCATACATCTTTCTCCACGTGGGGTGGCATCACAACTTTTGTGATGATATTGGGTAGGTCTTTGCCATCATATGTTAGAGGATTCAAAGAGGACTTGATCACATGCTTCAATCGAAGTACATTATTTTCCTGCCTTGTCCTGACAGCAATGGACAAGTCATGGTGCTCCTTTTGTGTAGCTGTTTGTGTGCCAGCCATCTGGCATGCTTCTTCAGCAAGTCTACTCAGCTCTGGTGCTGTCAAGAAGAACCTTTCCCTAGCACTAGCATTCTGAGTAATG
Source organism: Nannobrachium achirus (assembly GCF_963921795.1). NCBI lineage: Eukaryota > Metazoa > Chordata > Actinopteri > Myctophiformes > Myctophidae > Nannobrachium > Nannobrachium achirus. Next base: position 60,256,423 of record NC_137813.1, read on the forward strand.
CCCACAAGGCCTCCAGTGACCTTCATGATGCGAGTGATGTGCTCAAGGGCATGATCCACCCCAATGGCGCAGAATGGTATCTGATTTTTATTGACAGTGAACTGCCCATCCATAAATTCTTGGTATATCTCTGGATCTGTGGTCTGCAGGGCCTTCATTTCTGCTAGGTAGACTGGAACCAACCGGGCATACTTCTGCTTGTCATGAGCAAAGAAGTATTTGCATAGCTCATCCAGGGAAGAAAGATGAAGTTCCCAGAGGCCATCACGGGTAGCACGCATGAAAGTGTATATCAGTAACACCATTTCAATAACTATGATTAGCTTTATCAGCTGTGATCCCTCACAGCTGAAGCACAGTTGCTTGACTCATTATGACAAGAATTAATCTATGGATATACTAACAGAAAAAGAAACAGGTAATTTCCTACTTTCAGACTAATTAATAAATCATGTATGCAGATTGTACTAATGACAAAAGGTTGCATGATTTACTTATCAGGATAGGAATTTCTGGACATGTAAACATACTCAATTAGTCAATAAGAGTCTCAGATTATCTCTCCAAAGTCAGCTAAATGTGAAAAATGAAGCGATTTCCTGATTTTCAACTCGTTTTTGTATAATTTAAGCTGATTATGCTAATTATGAAAGGTTGTATGACTTCACAATGGTAACATATGAATTTCTGGACCTCACAAACATGGACTTAGACTCTTAGATCACCTTTATAAGTTACCTAGATGCGAAGTTATTGCCATTTCCCGTTTTTGGCAATTAATTGGCTAATTATGCTAATTACACATGCTAAACCCAAAAAGAAAAATTGAAGACATGTTTTTTTGGCATTGTGAGAACCCCAAGAATGAAGATATACATGTCTCCAACAATTATCATTCCAAAATTACAACCAGCAGAATCACTTGATTGGCTCCCCAACTATTCCCTGAATATTATCACGAAGCACTTTGCGATGACGCTTGGCGCCTCCTTTTCCGAGTCCTTTTCCGCCCTTACCTCTCCCTGACATTTTGCTGCAGTTGTGTGTAGGTACAAAACTGAATGGCTACAAGACTCAGAGCCCTGTGTTTATATCCATGTACTGAGGACGTAAGGGAGGACAGGCAGACCCCCCTCCCCCTCCCCCTCCCCTTCCCCTCCCACTGGGCGTTGCCAAAAGATACCGCCCAGCCAACAATAATCCCTCCCCTCTTGCAGCAACACCCCTCCTATAATTTATATAATAGTGTGGTCCTCAAACATTTTCATGTCAAGGACCCCCACACATAGATTTATATTTAGGATCAGGTTGTAAAATGGTCTAGAACACCCCTCTGCATCTGATTAGAATTTAAATCTGGTTGGTTTTGATCAGATTACATGGAGAATGTTAAACAGATTCATTTTAAATCTTGTTTTAAGCAGATTAAAAGTGTAAACGTAGCAATTTTGTTAGGGTTATATTGGCTCTAATATTCGCCAGTATAGTTCTATCTATTGTTGAAGAAAATAGAAAAATGTTGTATTTTTTATTAATTAATCATAGACGTGGTGTGGTTCTTATAAAGTTACATTCTTGTTCATAATGTTCCAATGTTCAAATTGGTTAGAGGGTACAGGCACACGGGTGCCAACATTGGCACAGGGCGATGGTGATCACTAGACAGAAGTGTGAGAGAGGATTTTTATTTCAAAATCAAATATTGTTTTAAATGTGGTCAATTAAATACTGATGGAGTGACATTAAAATGTGGCAGTGGTTCTCAAACCTTTTCATGTGAAGGACATGTGAAATTGACACTTATCAGCCTCCAGACTAGCCCCATATATAACCTCACCCGTCGCTGCATATATAGTCTACTGTTGTGCTCCGAGATGAGGTCCTAGAAACATGGCCGCTGGAATCGGGCGACAGCCTCCACATCACAGTTGGGAAACATACAAAACGAAATTTTGTCCAAAAAGTAACGGCAGTTCCGAGCTCCCAGACTGTGAAAACCTCACCTCGGTACATAAAACATGAACTGCGGCATGAAACAACCCCTTAAAATCGCTAGGTTTGTCAGCCGGTAATGTTTACAAGCCTGGAAGTTGCAGCCGGAATGGCAGCATTAGCGCCCTCTCTGGTCGTACGTAGCCCCAACCGTCGCTGCATTCGAACAGACATTCGACAACAGTATGCAGCGACGGGTGAGGTTCTATATGGGGTTCTATATGGGGCTACCTCCAGACCCACATTTGAAAAAAACATTTTAATGTTACAATTTTACACAACCCCCATTAATGGCATTTCTGAGACCCCAATCTATATTGTAAAAGGGGTCTGAGTTATTAAAGGGTCCATTTGGTTCCTGATTGTGATTTAGCTGGTAACCCCCTGGACCTTCCTCAAGGACCTCTTTGGGTCCCCGGACCCATTTGAGAACCAATAGGGGGTTCATACTACTGTACTTGTACTGTAGCCTACTGTAAGTCTTGTGTCAACACTGTAATCAAAACATTTCACATTTTAGCGATATACTGTATAATGCTATATAAGTGTGGTAGCCAGCCCACTTACTAGACAAAGCAGGGTGGGACTTCACACCATCCACCAGGGTACTTTGCCCATGTTAAATGTGAATAGCTCAATTGTACCACCGTGTGAAGTGGTCCCCTGAGTGATCACTTCACCAGTGTGCAGCCCACTTACTGGACACACCCTGCATCTCTATGCAGAGTGGGACATCATGCCAGCCCCCAGGGTACTTTGCCCCTGCTAAATACCTAAATTGTACCGTCACTGCCGTGTGATCACTTCATCATTGCAGTGTGTGACTAAAAAGTACTACCATAGTATACATAGTTGTTTTATGCAACGTACATGAGGGGACATTACTTCAGTTTTGATACACTTACTTCAGTTTTGATACACTTACACTTAGTGTAAAATTCACAGTAAAAATTAATGTGCAGTTACAACTGGTTATACCAAAGGGCAGTACAACAAAAATGTTTTGACTTAACATAATGAGGCAGTAAAGACACATTAGCATTGCATCAAACTTGCAAAGGGAGCAGAAGGCACACTTAACAAGTAGTAATATACCCCCACAGTTCAGCACAAATATACAACACCAGTTACAAGATAAAAGGTGTATTAGCAGTGTCACTAATGTAAAAATGAAGGAGAAAAGGCAGGCAGAATAATTCACTTGTCAATGTATAATGCAGACTCCACATCATCACAACATTACTTGTAGGGATGGTCAGTGCTGCTACTCTGTGACTGTGACGCTGACAGAGTTACCAGAGATCAATGCCTCTTAGAAGTGTGGGTCCTCTAAATTCATGATGTCATGCGCGCACACTGTTTTTATTGTTAATTAGTGTGTGCATATATGAGGTGCGCGTGTGTGCAGCAAAATAAGTGTGGTCTCGCTGAGCCCACGCGAGCCCATGGCATCTCACCCCTGGATATACCCAAACATGCTTACTCAGTTATTTGTTATGTGAAAGTCCTATGATGTCTATGTGACATCTGACATCATACCCTTTCATGCCCATACATGGATATTGATGACATCAGGGAACTCCATATATGGGCATAAAAGGGATGCTGTTAGTGTGACATCACAGTGACGCGGGAGTGTGATGTCAGAGCGGCAAACCCATTCTGTTAAGAGTGGTTCATGGACATGCACTCCGATTTTATTTCAAAGTTACAATGACAAGCCATTATAATCTATGGAAGCAGTCTAGCTGTTTTTTACACTCCATTGATAAATGAGGGCCCCTGACTTCAAACAAACTTAAAGCAGAGTGAATCTCTGAAATTGAGCTGCATTTGGCTGAGGACATACACATACATTCCATGGATGCATGAATGACTGACTGACTGACTGACTGAATAATAATCAATCTTTATTTCAGACTCAGGTCCATATCACATGAAAGTGAAGACAGTGCAATGATGTGGATGCACACAGTCTGTGGCTAATGTGGATGAGTTTAACAACATTAAATACAGCATCCCTTTTCTGGGTATGATATGGCATAATAGCAATAACATTAATTGAAATAGCCAAACAGAGGGAGATTCAATTCAATTCAAAGGACCTTTATTGGCATTGAAAATGGGGAACATATACAGTTGGAGGGGGTACAGCATTGTGTAAACGGAGCTATGTTGCATTGTAACATTTAAAAAAAAAAAATAATAATAATAATAATAATAATAATATATATATATATATATATATATATATATATATATATATTTTTTTTTTTGTTTTTATTATTATTATTTTATCTCAAAATGCATTTAAAAGTAGCAGCTCTGTTTCATACTGTATGTGCAGTAGGTCTAGATGTCAATCCATGGTTTGTAGTCCTTACAGGATTCACAGGCACATACATATTGGGGTCCTTGACATGAAAACGTTTGAGAACCACAGTATTAGAGGTTCAACCATGGATGGTTCGGGGACAATTTTATAGCCCCTTATCTTATGATATTATTTTTATTTTTATTTAATTCATTATATACACATCCCACGACATGCCACACAGACATTTTACTGCCTGTTCCTGTACAAGTGAGTGACAAAAGAAACCCCTCTTATTTTACATTTGCCGGGTAAGAGGAAAAGAGAAAGGCCAAAGGGGTTAGCAGCTCTGCATGGATGTGGTGAGAGAGAGAACAGCTGGTGGATGGAGCAACAACAATAAGAAAGAAGGCATTTAGCAGCATCCAACCAGACGGGTGACTTTACAAGATAGTTACATGGAGTGAAAAGAAAACTATATAGCAGCTACAAACGTCGGGTGTATCTTCATGTCGCTGGCTTCCATTGAAAATGAATGGTAGCCTGTAGCTGTGTATCTGACAGTGTGAATGCAGCATCGGTGCTTATGTTTACACAATGAGCTGGACAACAACTGCAATAAATCATAATTATCTTAATCATTGGCTGTCTCCCCAACCTAACTTTTTATCATTTTTAATCTTGCACTTTTTCCTTCCTTCCTCATGTATAAAGCGAGTCAAACGACTTTGGTTACTTAGAAAATGTCAAATAATAATAAGATAATGATATAAGAAGTCAAAATTATAATTATTACGTTTCTATAGATTTTGTTCACATGAATGAACAGAGAGTGGCAGAGATTAACTCTTAAATGATACTGAATTTCTCCCACATTTTGTTCTGTTCATCCAGCACACCCTGCAGATCTTTGGCCAGCAGGCGAACTTTGCTCATAAACGTGTTCACGGCTGACTTCTTCAGCATCTGACCGTCTTTCCCCGTAAAGTACGGGTCAATTTCTCTTTCAAAGCTCTTAAGCAGCCGCTCAGATGACATGCCCTCTATGTGAATCGCACTGTACATATCCTGTGATAGTTCTGCCATTCTCAGTGCCTCGGGCTGAGCTCCTCCTGCCCTTTGTAAGTTGGACAGGACATACCTCCTCAATTTCTCCATCCCAGAATGGATCAACACCAAACAACTCTCCACATCAGCGGCACAAGCCCTGTAGTCCTGCACTATCTTTTCCACCATCTTCCTGTCCACACACTTCTTGCGGGAAATAATTGATTGGGCACCCATGCCCACGCCACAGCCTGCTGAAGTAGCCAATAGGCCAGCACCCACAGCTGTAACAACCAGAGAACCCCCAAAGGTAACGGGAACCAGGGCTAGGCCCACCAGGGTCGTGACACCGCCCACGGCACCAGTTGTGCCCCCAGCAATTCCCACATTCTTGGTAATCTTCTTCGCCTTGTCCAGGCTGTCGGAGATGCCATTGAGGTCGGAGATGTGGCCCTGCACGGTGGCTCTACGTTGATCCAGGAGGAGTTTATAGAGACGTAGAGCTTTCTTCACGTTCATGGCTCTCTGGTTGAACTCCCTGTATAGGGTAAAATGACGGAACAGATTGAAGGAAAGGTCATCATTCTATGAAACTGCACTCATGGTTAGACCTGAGATATTCTTTTGCACATAGCAAACGGCACAGCAAACTACAGTAACTCAAGCTCAAAATCAAGGCCTATTGTAAACATGCAATTTCTTGAGAAGTCATGGAATGATACATATATCTTTTGACAAAAAGCGAATTTGATAATATATTATTATTTGGAATAATATTATATTATACCAGTAAGACACGAAAGGCACAGGACGGAATTCACACAGGATGGAATTCATTTGCAAGTGTGATTTGAGTTCCGGTTGGTTGCTTACCATGCATAGTAGTTAGAGTTCTCAATTTCGGCCCGAACCCGACCCTACCCACCCGACCCGACATTTTCGGGCCGGGCCGGGCTCAAAATGTATGCTAATTAGTCGGGTCGGGCCGAGCCTCGGGTTCAGTAAAAAAAAAGAGAAAAAAAAAAAAAAAAAAGTTCATTTTTTTTTTCATATTTAATAAAGATAAAGAACATGGCGCTGACTGGCGTTTCACTCGCTTATTTACTATGTGACCGTACGAGCACTCGGAGCAGCACACCACTGACAGCAGACGAGGCAGAGTAGAGTGAGTGAGAGACAGAGAGCCGCAGTCAGCGATGCTGGCAGCATGTTGCTAATAATAGCAGGCTGGTGTTGCGCACCAAAACACCATTCAATCTGCAAACCCACTGAAGTCTGCTTTGCATCACGATCTGACTTGTTTAGAACTTGCAGATCAGTGCATCTCTTATCCAGGCCAGCCAGGCCCAGGGTCATAAATCAGCGACAGCAGCAGCTATACGATGGTGGGGTTACAACAGGTCGACTCCTAATTTGTCCGAAACGAAACGAAAGAAAGTGGAGGAGAGAGAGACTCACTGAGAGTTGAGTGACAGAGACGGCACATGCATGCAGAGCAGACAGATGCATGCGTTGCACCGTGTGAACAAGATGAGGAGGATTAAGGATTAAACTTTTCTTCATGAGAGAACATGCTAACATTGCCGAACCAAAAGTGGAAAGGTAGGCTAATCTCACTCTCTCAGCCTACTACTCAATATAATAACACATGGTACGGTCACCGCGGTGGCGGCGTGGCGCCACCTGGAGGCGTTTTTAAATGTGTTTATTTTCCTTCACTCGGGCTTTTTAGGGCTTCGGGCTTAAAATGATGAAACTAGTTAGGGTCGGGCCCGTAATTTTCAGGCCCGTTGAGAACTCTAATAGTAGTAGGCCTACATAAGGACCGCAGGAATACACAAGAAACGGAGGGGGTGAGTGATTTAATCCGGTTGCTCCATAGGTCTTTACATAATTGTCTCTGTACGTAACCTTGCAGACAACACTCAACCCGACGGATTAAAACCGATAAAAACGTACGTACGCTTGAACTACCCGTGGGGAACTTTTGTCAGCCGTGGCAGTAGTGAGGACAATTACTTATGACAGCGGTTCTGAAAGTGTCCCAACAAGGAATATAATTTAGCAAGAAACGGGATAGGAAAAGGTAACGTCATTGCAACCAATGGTGAAGAGGACATCTCGACTCCTCACAACGACTTTATTGGCATGAGAAAACATACACACAACCGCGCGCGCACACACACTCACACCGCCTGTCCTCCAACAGCGAGAGGGTGCAGTGCACTGTGTTTTGTTATTATTACTCAGTCCGGGTGGTTAAATCTGTACCCTTGCGGAGTTGCATTTACCGCGATAACGTTGCCGAAAGACAGCAGCTGCAGAACCAGTCCAGACTGTTACCAAACATCACGTCGGTCGTCGGGTCAAGAAATTCTGTGGTTCTACATATTTTGGCTAAAATGCTTCGGTTTACACGTGTCCATGTGGCGCGCGGCCCCAACGGGAGCAGAATTGGAGCGGAGAGTCTACCGTACGTTCTCTCTCACCCAAAAACATACACACAAAATTAAGCATACGTAACTTCTTCTTCTTTCGTGTATCATCGTCCTTGATGATTGGTTGACAACATTGTATTTCACAAGATTTCTTGTTACTTAGGGGAGGCCATGGGGCTGGCTGTTGTCTTCCCCCCTTGCTGACGTCGGCTTAGGCAGGGTTTGAACCACTCACCTTCTGCACGAAGGGCATATGCACTAACCACTACACCAAACGGCCCTTAAGTTGGACAAAATTTTGACAAATATTTTCCCAAATATGGATATGACTGACGTCTGATATCATAGATGTCTTATGTTATAGACCACATGAGACTCACACAATATGTCCATATATGGGCATACAAGGGACATGGATAGAATGTGATGTCACAATGTTATGTTGCAATGTGATGTCATAGGTCAGCTATAGACATATATGGATATACAAGGGACACAGACGTGAATGTGATGTCACAATGTGATGTCACAACGATGTGATGTCACAACAGTTCAGCAGCTATAGACAAAAAAGAGGCTATTTTTATTGAGAACGAGCGACTTTTAAAGCGGGGGAGAAGCTCTGCTCTGGGCCGCATATATCACATGTTTGGAAGCTCGGGGAGAGTTTGGGATTCTCTTCAATATCACTTTTAGTAGTAAAACAGAGCTGATTTGCACTATACTTATATGAGTTATTTTTCCATAAATACTGACTCTCTTCACCAAAAATAGATCTACAATGCATATCTCAGGTGCAAAGATATGCATGTTTACATAACGTAATATGATATAAGATTAAAACAATAATAATAATAATAATAATAATAATAACTAGCCTACAGCCCATTGGTGTGAAGCAGACAGACGCTTGTTGACGCCCATTTGTGATGTAAATCGCATCACAGGACAAAGCCGCCTACAGGCCAAAATTTGGGGAAATATTTTAAACATTTGGGGATTATGAGAAGTAGAGACACATTTGAAGGTGATAAATTTGATGTTGGGCAAGGTACATGCGTTATTGATTTTTGTATTATGTTTTTTAGACAATTGAACAACTGCTGAACGTGGAGTTACAGATGGAAACACACACAAACACACAAACACACTAACACACGGGGCGATTCTAATTAAGGTTGTGGGATAATATTGGGTGCTGTGGATGAAAAGCTTATTTACAGGGGTGCCCTGAGTGAAAAAAGACCCTGCTATATAGGTTACTTTGTAACTTTGTACTTTGTCAGCTCTTACCTAGTTTCATCTTCTATGTTGAGGCCATAGAGTGATGGAGCCATGTTATTCGAGTCTACAAGAATACAACAAGAGATGAGTTAGAATGATGCAATGCACTTACTGGTTCTGTGTTGGGTCACCAAGGATGACAGCACAACCCAAAACTAAACCTAACACAAAACCGAACTAAACATACATAGGCCCCACAAACCATGTTGTATTTACCAAGCATTGTCTTCAGCCATCTCAACAGACCGTCAATGTCCTCATTGTCCTGGGAAGAAGAGGTTTTTATTGTCAGAAATTACAACATACTAGCTGCAGCCAATGCATTTACAGTGGTTTCTTTGTAATCCCACATTCAAAGGGATATTTCACTTGCAACGTAATGGAGAAGTCAGGGCACCCTCACACATTAGAATGTCCCTCTAATGCGTAAGGGCCACAATGTTTTCATTACTTTTTTCACAGCAATCCAAAGTTTCATTTATGATTTGTCATTTGTTTGTAAAATAGGCCCCTCCCACTAACTTTGGAAGCCTATTAAACGTAATATACTTCTTTATCACTTGCCTGAACATGTACAGTTCAGCCAAAATAGTAAAACATTGGCACACTGTGTCACAATGTCCAAGCTTCACGTGACGCTTAATGGAATAGCATCGCTCAATTCACACCAGGGAGATTCCTGGTCTGCCACAGGGTGGCTACTCTGCTACGCATGCACATATGTGAGCATGCATTTTTCCTATACCGGTCTACTTGTGTAAGCCTATGAATGTGCCCAAGTGTGTATACGTGCAGGGACGTGCTGGCAATTGGGAAAAGCGGGACAACTCCCGAACGGCCGGTTCATTCCCGGCCGGTCCAGGCCGGCCATTAGGAAAAAAATAAAAATAAAATGTCGGCCTTCGTTCCATTTTGGGGGCTGGGCGGCCAACAAAGTAAATCGTCACAGAAACCTTGTATCTCCAAGTTTCAAATTGATACATTTTTTCGCAAAGCAAAGCCCTGCTTCATCATACAAGGCCGTTGCACAAAAGTAGTGAAAACAGCCGATCTACAAGCACACAACGCCTCGCGGTGCGAGGCGTTGTGTGCTTGTAGATCAGCTGTTTTCACTAGTTTAAATCATTTTTAAAATGATAAATACAAAACAAACGGTTTTGGACATACAAGGTTTCCACTCGACAACAACGAAATATAACTCATGTACAGTAATTGGCCCACCGGGTTGTCACTTGTCATGATCTGAAATGGCAAATCTTTGAGTATCAGTAGCGCTCAATTGAGCGCTCAGCGCACAATGAGGGCCTCTACAACTCTTTTTTCCCGGGCTGAATCAGGGGCCCAGCACGTCCCTGTATACGTGTGTGTGTGTCTCACCCTATCATCATTCTTATCTAGGGACTCATAGATGCTGGAAGAATGTGACAACGCTGTCCTCCCTGTTTGGCTTGGTGAAGTTGAAGTTGTAGGTGTAGGTGGAGGGCTGAACGTTGGTGGAGGTGGCCGCTATTGCAGATAAGAGACACAGTTATTCAATGATTCACATGATTACATCCTGATATAATGCTATAATGTCTGTTTGAAGAAAATTACAAATGGCAGACAATCTACAAGCTCCCAATGCATTGTGAACTTGTTTATGACGCTATTCTGGAAATAATTTAAGATGAGAGGAGAGGCTTTAATTGCATAAGATATGGCATATCTACATAATACATGTTGCTCCTGTATCGTTTGTCAAAAGAGACCCAGAAGTGTGTCTGTCTGTCTGTCTGTTATACATTGTTACTTATCTGTAACTTGTAACCTTAAAACTGCTGTGCTGCCTCTGGGCAACTGATTTATCTATCTATCTATCTATCTATCTATCTATCTATCTATAGGCTATATCCAGTAGTGCTTTGGGGGCCGGACGGGACCGGACGCCGTGTGGCCGGAAATATTTCCCCACATGCACGCGCACGGACGGCACCGAACGGTGCACGAGCGTGTAAACGCGTGCATACCCCCCGCGAGAGCCGCCGCCGCGACAACACCCCACCCCGCGAATCCGCGATAACTACAAGCAATACTTTAATCAGTGGCTACTTGCATAACAGGTTTCTAGTGGTGAATGTGTGTGCGTCCTCAAGCCTCTATTCATATGGATATATAGCCTAACACCTAGGTTTCCAGCTGTGACTGCATGTGCATGTGTCTATGTGTGTGTGTCCTCATACATGGCTCCATATTACTGTGGTATTTAGTGTTTGAGATTCGTTCAAGCCAAACTTTGTTTCTCTAGCCTACTGCAGCGCTGTATTTTCTAAATGGATTAAAAGAAAGTAGAACATAAAATCTTAAGTAACAATGCAAATGTAATTAAGACTAGAAAACTATTGTTTTCCCACCATTAGATCTGCTGACATCCTTTCTATCTAAATAGCCTCTAGAGGCGCGATAAATGACCGTCCGCCCGGAAAAAAAAATCCCAAAGCACCACTGGCTATATCTATCTATCTATCTATCTATCTATATATCTATATATATATAATCTATCTGTGTGTGTGTGTGTGTGTGTGTGTGTGTGTGTGTGTGTGTGTGTGTGTGTGTGTGTGTGTGTGTGTGTGTGTGCAGTGTGTGTGGACAGGTTTTTATTACTTTGTGAGGACCAAATGTCCCCACAAGTATAGTAGAATTGGAGAAATAGAATTGTGGGGACCAAATAGTAGGTCCCCACAACGGTTTGGGTTAGGTTTAGGGTTAGGTTTAGGGTTAGGGTTAGGATTAGGGTTAGGGGTTAGGGTTAGGGATAGAGGTTAGGGTAAGGCCACAGGAAATGAATGGAAGTCTATGTAATGTCCCCACAACCTATGAAAACTAAGCGTGTGTGTGTGTGTGTGTGTGTGTGTGTGTGTGTGTGTGTGTGTGTGTGTGTGTGTGTGTGTGTGCGTGTGCGTGTGCGTGTGTGCGTGTGTGTGTGTCTCTTTCTCTCTCACCCTATCATCGTTGTCATCTGGTAACTCATAGATGCTGGAGAGACTACTGGAGGCATGCGGTAAAGATGGCCTCTCTATGTGACGTGGTGTAGGTGGAGAGCTGTTATGTGGAGCCCAGTTTTCTCTTACATTGACGTACTGTTGTGGACAAGAGAACAATCTTTTAAATAATTCACTTGATTACCTCTTGATAACGCTCATTAGAATAGTCATCATTCACAAAAAAAAGAACAAAGTCAATATTCAGAGCAATATCACAGCATCAAAAGCTAAATGAACAGACTATAAGGGACAGTTTCAGACAACAGGCATTGAGTCCTAGCTGTCACCATGTCAAGTCATAATGTACAGTATTTGATATCTTTACTTTCAAGAGTCTGAGGTACTACCTTTATGTTTATCCCTATGGTTAGCATCCCTATTCCTGGGGGAAATGTTGTTAAAATAGCATAAGTATTGACACGGTTTGATTGATTGACACGGTTTGTTTGTTTGTTTGATTGATTGATTGATTGATTGATTGATTGAATACTTAATTCAAAACATTTTTAACAGTCCAGGTAGTACATTAAAAGTTATGCCAAGGATAAAACAAAAAAGCCCTGGGGGCTTGTGTTAGGGTAGAATTATGTACATAATTCTATGATTTGTGTACGAGGCTCATATGACCATATAAGGTTATATATTATGAACTGAATTTACAGTATAGGAGACCACATTTTGGTCGGATACTGTAAACTCAGGCTAATAGATTAATGAGTCCCACGATCTTATACTGTCATAACTGTACTCTTTATATACTGAATGTTAACTTCCATTTTGGAAGAGAGAGATTTAGAAAGCTACTGTACCACTATGGTATGCTCACTGTCTGTCTTCCTTGTCTGACTCTCTTCAAATACAGCAATCTAAGATATACGTCCTTTGGCTCGTCTCTGTTTTATTTTGGTTATGGATTTTATCCATATTCCATACTTATTTAACTTTATTAATAAGATAACAGCTTGTTGTCTCCATTGTGGTCCAATGTAATCAATTAATCAGTAATAAATACGATACAACACAAATACTAAACACATTTTAATTATTTTAGGTTAGTTTTGAGTTTGGGTAGGGAAGGATTCAAGACTTATTTTGGCAGGTCATTCCACATTTTGGAATGAGCAATACATACCATGGGTGATTCTGGTCACAACACTTCATCATGTTTCCTACCTCCAAGCTGTTATTGTGGCTTCCATGAACATCTGTTGTGGAACCACAGGAAGACAGCTGCTTGTTTCTAGGTGGAATAGGAGGGGGACGGACGGGTTGAGGACATGAATTGGACCTGAGAAGAGGTGTAGTCTTCGTGGTGTCAGTCAATGACTGGCTTCTTTCAATCTGAAGGTAGGAACAAATAGTTGGCATGTGTAACTCATGCAATGGAATTCATTTGACTCAGAATCCACATGGCAACCACAAAATAACCTGTCAGATTTACTGATTAGTAAAAGAATCAAGGGAGAAATTGTCAACTCAACTTTATGGTAACATCACAGGTTTAATCTGTATGTTCTTTTAAACCTCCACCTACCGGTAAGTGAGATATTAACTCCCCCCCCCCCCCCCCCCCCCCCCCCCCCCCTTACCTTTGGGGAGTCTATACCATCTTCATAGACAGACTCTGTTGGGGTGGAGGAAGGGAGGGCACAGGAGCCAGTAGAAAATGACTTCTCCAGAGGTTTAGGCTTAGGGGGTACGGGTGGCTGTGGGCAAAATATATGTTTGCAGTTGTTCTGGTTAATAAATTACAGGGTTAAAGGAGTAGTTCACCCCCACACATACCTTTTTCTGTTGATTACCAATGCCATGGAGACTTGAGCTCAATTTAAAAAAATGTATTTGTCGCATTCGCAAGACAAATATGAATGATTATGGTAAATTTACCCCCATTAATTCCGGATGGGGACCCAAATGCATTTGGGTCCCCATCCGGAATCATGGGAATAACATTTATTGTAATCAAATCTTTGTATTAGGATTTGGTTTAAGTATTTTCTTTATTTTTCTTTTTTTTTTTTTTTTTCTTCTTCAAAATGGCGGAACATCTAAGGGTAGTCAAAGAGACAGACGTCTTCCTCAGGGGTCAATGCACATGGTTAAGCAAGTTGCATGGCTTTAGGCCAAACGAAGCATGACTTATGCTTGTTTAAAGATTGTATTTTCAAACTATTGCTATAGCGCCCTTTGGCCAATGGTTGTGAGTAATAACACTCAACAAGCCTCACCATCAGATCTCCTCACCTCTGCATCAAACTATTGAGACACTGCATTCCTTTCATTCCTGTCATGCCCTTCGTTAAATCACTCATAAATGGTATAATTATCTGTATCTGACTGTCAAGTCTTTTCCCATTTTTGGCTTAGACTGGCTACCTTGACAAACAAAAAATCAAGTTAAACTAGTTTAACTTAATCTCCTCATGTCCTCAAGCAACACTGTCCTCTGAAAAGCCATCTGTTTCAACGCACCCACTCACCTTTGCAGCTTTGTAAGTGGCCCTTTTGATCCTGCAATGTAATCACTGTCAGTACTGATAAGACACACTTATTGAAATAAGTGTGGTGGATTTTCATAGACATATAAAGGTAGACACCTCCATCGGCTGTGGGGCATATGCATCGCGGAACTGAGGGAATCTGCATCGATTCTGTGTGCATCACACATACAGAAGTTGGTAGGCCAATCAGAGGCAGGTGGGGGCGGGTATTTTCGTACGCCACGTGACATCAGGAACTGGATAAGACAACTGGAAGGGAGACTTGCCAAACGCTCAGATGAAACAGATTCCAGAGACATGGTAGGTTTGTGTGCAGTGTTGGGCTGACCAAACCATCGCACCTTGAAATCTGCAATGTGGCTAGCATATTTCATGTTTCTGTCAGTGAATGTTTACATTTTTTGACTATCACTGTTACTTGAAATTATTTTGGTACGGAAATATCCATTTTAGACGTAACCAAATGTCTGGTATTGACACTTTGGCAATGTAAACATGCCAATGAAGCTCTGTTGAATTGAAATGATAGGTCCGGGAAAAGACACACTTTGATTGACCAGTAGTCACTTTGACATGGCAGTAGAGGTCTTCGGACCTGCCCGAGATCCGAAATTACCCGGGGTCCGACCCGCCCCGAGCCGGGTAACGGGGCCGTTTATGCGCAGTGAGGTCGGGGCCGGGTCGGAGCCGCCGCCGTATGTCACGGGTCCTGGGTATTTGATAGTGAAATCGCCGGTTCCTGATACCCGATGGGAACCGAGTCAGCCGAGATTGTAAAAAGATGCATACAAGTGCACTACAACGATTTCGCCACAAGATGGCCCTAAATGATACAGCAGGTATTCTTAAGCCTAGATAGTGAAATAAAGTTGTTTAGAAACTCAGCCTCAGGAGGAGGACACTGTCTGCCGTGTCTGGGACAGTTATATTATTATTATCAAAGATATTAACGTAACGTGTTGGTTTGTGGTTCACAATCACAATGGAGTTGTCATCGCAATTTGTCATGATCTGCAAAGCATAATGGAAACTTCAAAGCAGACTATTATCAACAACATGCGACAGAAAATGATAGCATTAGCATCATTGGCTAGCCAAAGAAGAAGGAATAAAGAAGACATGGATTTATTTGTATTTACAAATTGTCCACATTGATTGACTTACTGGTCTGGGAAAAGATCATGTTGTGACGAGACGCAGCGCCGGGCTGACAGCAGCAGCAGCAGCTGCTGCAACCATTACCATGGCGACGTTTAGGTAAGAAAGAAGTCTCATACAACTCTTAATAATAACGTTGGTATTCCCTCATTTCGGGGCCACAGGTTCGGGTCTCGGACCTCTCATTCTGCGCGGGTATCGGATCTAATTTGCCTATTAATAGTACGGGGCCGTCGGACCGGGTCCGTCACGTTTCGGGGTGAGACGGGTAGCGGTTCTGAAATTCCAAATTATAGACGGGTCCAAATGGGTCCGGCTCCATTTTCCCCGGGTCCTTTTGGGTTCGGGTAGTTACAATTGGACCCGTGAAGACCTCTACATGGCAGCGATCCCCCAGGTGTTCTCGGACGTCCATCCTCCAGTTGTTACACGTCGCTCCACTGAACTCCACAGACATACAACATGAGTATAGCCAAACACACAGAAGCTAGTCCTAAGTGACCATTACAGATCTGTAACTCCCAGAGTTATGGGGTCCTTGAAAATAAAACATTTAAGAACCACTGTACCAGTGTACTCCTATTATGCTATTACTGTACATAGTGTCAGAGTAAATCAGTGTCATATTCTGAAGTAACTGTGTCTTATGATTAAAATAAGAACATATATATATATATATATATATATATATATATTAGGGGTGCAACATATCGAACCGAAAATCGAATCGAACCGAGAAATATCGAACCGAATGACCCTGTACCGAACAATACAATACACAATACCACTCCACATCCACATTCCCTTGAAACCCTCTCAAGGACCCCTAGGAGTCCGCAGTACCCACTTAGAGAACCACTACCTTATAGGTTGGGTACCGTATTGTTCAAAGTTTAAACAAAAAAATACATAGTTATAAAAATACATTCATAAATCAAGGACATTTCTGTTATTTTTTGTATCGAAAAAGTATCGAACCGTGACACCAAAATATCGTACCGAACCGAACCGTGAATTTTGTGTATCGTTGCACCCCTAATATATAT
This sequence comes from Nannobrachium achirus, assembly GCF_963921795.1. Taxonomy (NCBI): domain Eukaryota; kingdom Metazoa; phylum Chordata; class Actinopteri; order Myctophiformes; family Myctophidae; genus Nannobrachium; species Nannobrachium achirus. The sequence goes on from NC_137813.1 coordinate 60,273,223, forward strand.
ATATATATATATATATATATATGTCATCTATCTGTGTGTGTGTGTGTGTGTGTGTGTGTGTGTGTGTGTGTGTGTGTGTGTGTGTGTGTGTGTGTGTGCGTGCGTGTGCTTGTGCGTGTGCATGTGTGTGTGTCTCTTTCTCTCTCACCCTATCATCGTTGTCATCTGGTAACTCATGGATGCTGGAGAGACTACTGGAGGCATGCGGTAAAGATGGCCTCTCTATGTGACGTGGTGTAGGTGGAGAGCTGTAATGTGGAGCCCAGTTTTCTCTTACATTGACGTACTGTTGTGGATAAGAGAACAATCTTTTAAATAATTCACTTGATTACATCTTGATAACGCTCATTAGAATAGTCATCATTCACAAAAAAAGAACAAAGTCAGTATTCGGAGCAATATCACAGCATCAAAAGCTAAATGAACAGACTATAAGGGACAGTTTCAGGCAACAGGCATTGAGCCCTAGCTGTCACCATGTCAAGGCATAATGTACAGTATTTGATATCTTTACTTTCAAGAGTCTGAGGTACTACCTTTATGTTTATGACTATGGTTAGCATCCCTATTCCTGGGGGAAATGTTGTTAAAATAGCATATAGTATTGACACGGTTTGATTGATTGACACGGTTTGATTGATTGATTGATTGATTGATTGATTGATTGATTGATTGAATACTTAATTCAAAAAAAAATTAACAGTCCAGGTAGTACATTTAAAGGTTATGCCAAGGATAAAACAAAAAAGCCCTGGGGGCTTGTTGTCTCCATTGTGGTCCAATGTAATCAATTAATCAGTAATAAATACGATACAACACAAATACTAAACACATTTTAATTATTTTAGATTAGTTTTGAGTTTGGGTAGGTCATTCCACATTTTGGAATGAGCAATACATACCATGGGTGATTCTGGTCACAACACGTCATAATGTTTCCTACCTCCAAGCTGTTATTGTGGCTTCCATGAACATCTGTCGTGGAACCACAGGAAGACAGCTGCTTGTTTCTAGGTGGACTGGGAGGGGGACGGACGGGACGAGGACATGAATTGGACTTGAGAAGAGGTGAAGTCTTCGTGGTGTCACTCAATGACTGGCTTCTTTCAATCTGAAGGTAGGAACACATAGTTGGCATGTGTAACTCATGCAATGGAATTCATTTGACTCCACATGGCAACCACCAAATAACCTGACAGATTTACTGATTAGTAAAATAATCAAGGGAGAAATTGTCCACTCAACATTATGGTCACATCACAGGTTTAATCTGTATGTTCTTTTAAACCTCCACCTAAGTGAGATATTAACTCCCCCTCCCCTTACCTTTGGGGAGTCTATACAGTCTTCATAGACAGACTCTGTTGGGGTGGAGGAAGGGAGGGCACAGGAGCCAGTAGAAAATGACTTCTCCAGAGGTTTTGGCTTAGGGGGTACAGGTGGCTGTGGGCAAAATATATGTTTGCAGTTGTTCTGGTTAATACATTACAGGGTTAATATAAGTGTGAAAATAGACCCGGTCCATTCACTTCTGGTGTTGAGCGAACAGGGTTCAGTGCTTTTACAGGATACTAAGATAGTTTAGTTCTTTCTATTCAAAGGAAGATCAGTAAGAGTTTCGTGAGTAAGAGCCCATTATCATACTCCACTTTTAGAGAAAAATGTATTCATTTGGCTGTTCGGTGCGACCAAGACTCCCTGAACTGAACTGAAAAATACATGTCTCTAAAAGTGGAGTATGCATCGGCCCTAAGACAGCGACACGTGTCACTATGGCCACATTATTCTCATAATATAATTCGGTTTAGTCTTGCGAATGGGAGGAGTGAAGTTGCCACATTCTTGCATATTTAATTGATACGTTTGCACTCACACTGCACTTTGTCATCCGAAACAAGGAATCCCTCAGTCCACGTCTGTCCACGGGACATGTATGTATCCAAGCTGCATAATAATGCCTCCTCCATCTCCCTGTGTTTATGAATTCTTCAAGTTCAACTCACAACTAACCGCAGGACCCCCGCAAAATTGCAGCGCAGGCGCTAACCTATTTATCTGCGGTCGTAAACGGGCGATCAAAAAATAAAACCCAGTGGCGGCAGGCGGGACTCGCAAAATCTACCAGCAATAAACCAGACAGCAAATACAAGATATGAATATCTACGAAGAGAACGTCAACGTGTCTCTCTCTCTCTCTCTCTCTCTCTCTCTTTCTCTCTCTCTCTGCCCCTCGTCTTGCCCTCCGCTGGCTCCCTCTCTGCGCTCCGCACAGAGAGCGAGAGAGAGAGCGCGCGCGCGAGCAAGGGCGAGAGACCCACACATCGGCCTATATTATATTAGGCCTATAGCCTATATATGATATACAAGTGACTCCAGTGGCACTTTCCTTTTATCTCCTCACAAATAATACACTACGTGCGATCGAGGGAGCGGTGATCAGAAATTAAATAAATGAGGGGAGGGTGTGGCCAGAATGGTCAGAAATCTAATGAGAGCGGACGGTCTGGAGGGGGATTTAACCTTTTATAAATAACTATGGATTTAACCCGCACATGGCTCTATATAGCAGGGTTGTAGGAAAAATTAAGAAAGAAAGAAATAGCGTATGTACTATGTGATGATGTGGTGTACTAAAGGTCGATGCAAGAGACTTTCAAAATGGATTGTCACGTATGGAGCATGATTATTTTCAAATTCTAGCACACCTGGGGTGCTCCCGTCGGCAAACTTTTCAAGGGTTTGTGAAAAACGCTCTGAATCCTGCCAGTCAATTAGCACCCTCATGTTTTGTGCCATGCCATTTAGATAAAGCATGCACGAGGTAAGGCTCAAACCGGGGACCATATTGGACTGAAGCACAGATGATTTACCAACTGAGCCATTCGATCAATAGACTGTAGAAAGCAAGAGAGGGTTGCAAACAGATGATTTCTCTTCCTTTATTTAATGAAGCAAGCCCTTTACCATATCCATTGGCTCATGGAGGCTTTCACCTACATACTTCTCCTCAAAGGAAACTGTAGACAATGGTTCTTAGATTGTGTGTAGATTGTTGCAAGCAAATAGCTCAAACATTTTTGCTGTCTTCAAAATGACAGACGTGTTCCTCAGGGGTCAATGCACATGGTTAAGCAAGTTGCATGGCTTTAGGCCAAACAAGGCATTTAGAGTTTGCTTTTTCAAACTATTGCTATAGTCCCACCCTTTGGCCAATGGTTGTGAGTAATAACACTCAACAATCAGCCTCACCATCAGACCTCCTCCTCACCTCTGGATTAAACTATTGAGACACTGCATTCCTTGAATCAATATATAATTATCTGTATCTGGCTGTCAAGTCTTTTTCCATTTTTGGCATAGTCTGGCTACCTTGACAAACAAAACAAAAAACAAGTTAAACTAGTTTAACTTAATCTCCTCATGTCCTCAAGTAACACTGTCCTCTGAAAAGCCATCTGTTTCTACGCACCCACTCACCTTTGCAGCTTCGTAAGTGGCCCTTTTGATCCTGCAATGTAATCACTGTCAGTACTGAGAAGACACACTTATTGAAATAAGTGTGGTGGATTTTCATAGACATATAAAGGTAGACACCTCCATTGGCTGTGGGGCATATGCATCGCGGAACTGAGGGAATCTGCATCGATTCTGTGTGCATCACACGTACAGAAGTTGGTAGGCCAATCAGAGGCAGGTGGGGGCGGGTATTTTCGTACGCCACGTGACATCAGGAACTGGATAAGACAACTGGAAGGGAGACTTGCCAAACGCTCAGATAAAACAGATTCCAGAGACATGGTAGGTTTGTGTGCAGTGTTGGGCTGACCAAACCATCGCACCTTGAAATCTGCAATGTGGCTAGCATATTTCATGTTTCTGTCAGTGAATGTTTACATTTTTTGACTATCACTGTTACTTGAAATTATTTTGGTACGGAAATATCCATTTTAGACGTAACCAAATGTTTGGTATTGACACTTGCTTTGGCAATGTAAACATGCCAATGAAGCTCTGTTGAATTGAAATGATAAGTCCCGGAAAAGACACACTTTGATTGACCAGTAGTCACTTTGACTGGCAGCGATCCCCCAGGTGTTCCCGGACGTCCGGCCTCCAGTTGTTACACGTCGCTCCACTGAACTCCACAGACATACAAAATGAGTAGCCAAACACACAGAAGCTAGTTCTAAGTGACCATTACAGATCTGTTACTCCCAGAGTTATGGGGGTCCTTGAAAATAAAACATTTAAGAACCACTGTACCAGTGTACTCCTATTATGCTATACTGTACATAGTGTCAGAGTAAATCAGTGTCATATTCTGAAGTAACTGTGTCTTATGATTAAAATAAGAACATTATATATATATATTAGTGCTGTTCGAGTTAACTAAATTAATCGCAATTAACTCACCGTTATGTTAATCGCGATTAATTATTTTAATCACAATTAATCGCATATTTATATATTATAGCCATTTGGCCTTTGGACACCGTTTCTCAACATTATTATCTCAACTATTACTTGGGGAGGTCTCCAGATGATTAGCTTAATGTGCAATATTGTTTTCTCACTCAACAGTTAACAATCCAACATACATATACAGGGTATCTGCACATTTGTAAAGTGACAATTTAATTATTTTATTAATATCTCTAATTGTCTCACAAGTAACTAGAAGCAGTGCTCTTCCGAGCACAGGTCTCCACCAGGCCGTGCGTCCTGGTGGTGCTACTGTATAATAGGCCAATGTAAAAAGGGTGGCAATCGGACGCTGCGTGCATGATTTGAAGCATTGTGTTCCAAAAATGTGTTTTGCTAAGGTCTACCTGCTGGTGGCGCTATAACAGGCCAATGTGAAAAAGGTAGCATTTGTTCCTTGACCTAGTGGGAATATGTGTGGCAAATTTCACGGTAATCGCAAGCTGCGTTGATGATTTGAGGCATTTTGTTAAAAAACTGAGCAATCCTGCAAACTTTGGAAGCTAATATTAGCCAATCAGGATGGAATATGAAATATCAGACGGATCGGACTTGATCACATGACTATAGAGATACTGTGTACCGATTTGCGTGATTTTTGGATAAGATCTCAAGGAGTAATATCCAAAAATGTGTTTTACATAAGTCGGCCCAAAGGTGGCGCTATAAAAGGCTGATGTGAAAAATGCAGGGCAAAGGTTTATCCTTTGCCTCTAGGGAGTGCGCTTACAAAGTTTGAAACTGATCGGTGGAGTTATAGGTAAAACCACAAATCAGCCTGTTATAGCGCCACCATGAGGCTGATTTAAAAAGAATTGGCATTTCTTCCTCGGCCTAGTGGGAACGTGTGTGCGCGATTTCATGATAATTGCACTTTGCGATTGTGATTTGAGGCATTTTGTTCAAAACGGCTCAATCCTACAAACTTTGGAAGCCAATCTTAGCCAATCAGGATGGAATATGCAAAATCGGACAGATCCGTGTCGATCACATGACTGTCGAGATACTGCCTACCGATTTGTAGGATTTTTAGACAAAATCTGTAAGAGTAGTGCACAGAAATGTGTTTTGCAAACATCGGCCACTAGGTGGCGCTAGAAAAGGCCCATTTGAAAAATTTAGGGCAGAGGTTCTAGATTGGCATCCAGGGAATGTGTGTGCTCACTTTGGCAGCGACCGGGCCAACGGCAACTGAGATTAGCTGCTCACAATCTGCGCACGGACGCACGCACGGACGGACGGACACACGGACGGACGGAGGGGAAAACATACTCTCCCCCATGCCTTCGGCTGGTGGAGACAATTAACTAAAATGGTCAAACATTGGCTACAATATTGGCTATTTTGGCTATAAGGTCCATCCCTCTTGATATAAAATATAATTAAAGCATAAAGGTGGACACAACAGTAATCAGATTAAGTAAATTAAGCAGATCCTTATACCCATCAGCTGCAGTCTGTTTAATGCAATACCATTTTTATGATTTATTTGGGTTTTTAATTGATTTTGAATAAAAGATTAACATACTTTCGCATAAAACCAGCATATTTATTCCACTCCCAAGTTATTAGGGCCACGAAAGACTTGAAAGATATCCCTCTAAGTTACCTTGTGAACTGATAAAAGCTCATGACTTATTTGCGATTAATCGCGCGATTAACTAGCTAAATCATGCGATTAATCGCGGTTAAAATATTTAATCGTTGAACAGCACTAATATATATATATATATATATATATATATATATATATATATATATATATATATATATATAATATATATAAATGTGTGTGTCATCTATCTGTGTGTGTGTGTGTGTGTGTGTGTGTGTGTGTGAGGACCAAATGCCCCCACAAGTATAGTAGAATTGGAGAAATAGACATTGTGGGGACCAAATAGTAGGTCCCCACAACGGTTTGGGTTAGGTTTAGGTTTAGGGTTAGGGTTAGGGTTAGGGTTAGGGTTAGGTTTAGGGTTAGGGTTAGGATTAGGGTTAGGGGTTAGGGTTAGGGATAGAGGTTAGGGTAAGGCCACAGGAAATGAATGGAAGTCTATGTAATGTCCCCACAACCTATGAAAACTAAGTGTGTGTGTGTGTGTGTGTGTGTGTGTGTGTGTGTGTGTGTGTGTGTGTGTGTGTGTGTGTGTGTGTGTGTGTGTGCGCGTGTGCTTGTGCGTGTGCAAGCATGTGTGCATGTGTGTGTGTCTCTTTCTCTCTCACCCTATCATCATAGTCATCTGGTAACTCATGGATGCTGGAGAGACTACTGGAGGCATGCGGTAAAGATGGCCTCTCTATGTGACGTGGTGTAGGTGGAGAGCTGTAATGTGGAGCCCAGTTTTCTCTTACATCGACGTACTGTTGTGGATAAGAGAACAATCTTTTAAATAATTCACTTGATTACATCTTGATAACGCTCATTAGAATAGTCATCATTCACAAAAAAAGAACAAAGTCAGTATTCAGAGCAATATCACAGCATCAAAAGCTAAATGAACAGACTATAAAGGACAGTTTCAGGCAACAGGCATTGAGCCCTAGCTGTCACCATGTCAAGTCATAATGTACAGTATTTGATATCTTTACTTTCAAGAGTCTGAGGTACTACCTTTATGTTTATCCCTATGGTTAGCATCCCTATTCCTGGGGGAAATGTTGTTAAAATAGCATATAGTATTGACACGGTTTGATTGATTGACACGGTTTGATTGATTGATTGATTGATTGATTGATTGTTTGTTTGATTGATTGATTGATTGAATACTTAATTCAAAACATTTTTAACAGTCCAGGTAGTACATTTAAAGGTTATGCCAAGGATAAAACAAAAAAGCCCTGGGGGCTTGTTGTCTCCATTGTGGTCCAATGTAATCAATTAATCAGTAATACATACGATACAACACAAATACTAAACAGAAACACATTTTAATTATTTTAGATTAGTTTTGAGTTTGGGTAGGGAGGGATTCAAGACTCTTCACGTATTTTGGTAGGTCATTCCACATTTTGGAATGAGCATACCATGGGTGATTCTGGTCACAACACGTCATCATGTTTCCTACCTCCAAGCTGTTATTGTGGCTTCCATGAACAGCTGTTGTGGAACCACAGGAAGACAGCTGCTTGTTTCTAGGTGGACTGGGAGGGGGACGGACCGGACGAGGACATGAATTGGACCCGAGAAGAGGTGTAGTCTTCGTGGTGTCACTCAATGACTGGCTTCTTTCAATCTGAAGGTAGGAACAAATAGTTGGCATGTGTAACTCATGCAATGGAATTCATTTGACTCAGAATCCACATGGCAACCACAAAATAACCTGACAGATTTACTGATTAGTAAAATAATCAAGGGAGAAATTGTGTGTGTGTGTGTGTGTGTGTGTGTGTGTGTGTGTGTGTGTGTGTGTGTGTGTGTGTGTGTGTGCGTGCGTGTGCTTGTGCGTGTGCAAGCATGTGTGCATGTGTGTGTGTCTCTTTCTCTCTCACCCTATCATCGTAGTCATCTGGTAACTCATGGATGCTGGAGAGACTACTGGAGGCATGCGGTAAAGATGGCCTCTCTATGTGACGTGGTGTAGGTGGAGAGCTGTAATGTGGAGCCCAGTTTTCTCTTACATCGACGTACTGTTGTGGATAAGAGAACAATCTTTTAAATAATTCACTTGATTACATCTTGATAACGCTCATTAGAATAGTCATCATTCACAAAAAAATCGAACCTCTGTTCGAAGTGGAGCTGTGTGTGTGTGTGTGTGTGTGTGTGTGTGTGTGTGTGTGTATGTGTGTGTGTGTGTGTGTGTGTGTGTGTGTGTGTGTGTGTGTGTGTGTGTGTGTGCAACAGCGCCCCTCCCTTAACATGTGTGGTCAGAAAAGGTTACTGCAGGCTACAGACAGACAGACAGACAGACAGACAGACAGACACGGAGACAGACATACCCACACACACGGCCACGTATAGGGAGCTTGTGTTCCACACAGCTCCAAAAAGAACAAAGTCAGTATTCAGAGCAATATCACAGCATCAAAAGCTAAATGAACAGACTATAAAGGACAGTTTCAGGCAACAGGCATTGAGCCCTAGCTGTCACCATGTCAAGTCATAATGTACAGTATTTGATATCTTTACTTTCAAGAGTCTGAGGTACTACCTTTATGTTTATCCCTATGGTTAGCATCCCTATTCCTGGGGGAAATGTTGTTAAAATAGCATATAGTATTGACACGGTTTGATTGATTGACACGGTTTGAGTGATTGATTGAATGATTGATTGATTGATTGATTGATTGATTGATTGATTGATTGATTGAATACTTAATTCAAAACATTTTTAACAGTCCAGGTAGTACATTTAAAGGTTATGCCAAGGATAAAACAAAAAAGCCCTGGGGGCTTGTTGTCTCCATTGTGGTCCAATGTAATCAATTAATCAGTAATAAATACGATACAACACAAATACTAAACAGAAACACATTTTAATTATTTTAGATTAGTTTTGAGTTTGGGTAGGGAGGGATTCAAGACTCTTCACATATTTTGGTAGGTCATTCCACATTTTGGAATGAGCGATACATACCATGGGTGATTCTGGTCACAACACGTCATCATGTTTCCTACCTCCAAGCTGTTATTGTGGCTTCCATGAACAGCTGTTGTGGAACCACAGGAAGACAGCTGCTTGTTTCTAGGTGGACTGGGAGGGGGACGGACCGGACGAGGACATGAATTGGACCCGAGAAGAGGTGTAGTCTTCGTGGTGTCACTCAATGACTGGCTTCTTTCAATCTGAAGGTAGGAACAATTAGTTGGCATGTGTAACTCATGCAATGGAATTCATTTGACTCAGAATCCACATGGCAACCACAAAATAACCTGACAGATTTACTGATTAGTAAAATAATCAAGGGAGAAATTGTCAACTCAACATTATGGTCACATCACAGGTTTAATCTGTATGTTCTTTTAAACCTCCACCTAAGTGAGATATTAACTCCCCCTCCCCTTACCTTTGGGGAGTCTATACAGTCTTCATAGACAGACTCTGTTGGGGTGGAGGAAGGGAGGGCACAGGAGCCAGTAGAAAATGACTTCTCCAGAGGTTTTAGCTTAGGGGGTACGGGTGGCTGTGGGCAAAATAAATGTTTGCAGTTGTTCTGGTTAATACATTACAGGGTTAATATAAGTGAGAAAATAGACCCGGTCCATTCACTTCTGGTGTTGAGCGAACAGGGTTCAGGGCTTTTACAGGATACTAAGATAGTTTAGTTCTTTCTATTCAAAGGAAGATCAGTAAGAGTTTCGTGAGTAAGAGCCCATTATCATACTCCACTTTTAGAGAAAAATGTATTCATTTGGCTGTTCGGTGCGACCAAGACTCCCTGAACTGAACCGAAAAATACATGTCTCTAAAAGTGGAGTATGCATCGGCCCTAAGACAGCGACACGTGTCACTATGGCCACATTATTCTCATAATATAATTTGGTTTAGTCTTGCGAATGGGAGGGGTGAAGTTGCCACATTCTTGCATATTTAATTGATTCGTTTGCACTCACACTGCACTTTGTCATCCGAAACAAGGAATCTCTTAGTCCACGTCTGTCCACGGGACATGTATGTATCCAAGCTGCATAATAATGCCTCCTCCATCTCCCTGTGTTTATGAATTCTTCAAGTTCAACTCACAACTAACCGCAGGACCCCCGCAAAATTGCAGCGCAGGCGTTAACCTATTTATCTGCGGTCGTAAACGGGCGATCAAAAAATAAAACCCAGTGGCGGCAGGCGGGACTCGCAAATTCTACCAGCAATAAACCAGACAGCAAATACAAGATATGAATATCTACGAAGAGAATGTCAACGTGTCTATAGCCTATATATGATATACAAGTGACTCCAGTGGCACTTTCCTCTGTGTGTGTGTGTGTGTGTGTGTGTGTGTGTGTGTGTGTGTGTGTGTGTGTGTGTATGTATGTATGTATGTATGTATGTATGTATGTATGTATGTATATATATATATATATATAATATATATATATATATATAAATTCACTTATATACAGATCCTTCTCAAAAAATAATAGAATATTGTTTAAAAGTTCATTTTCTTCTGTAACATAATAGATTTTTTTAAACTTTGATATATTTTAGATTAATTGTGCATGCAGTGAAATATTCAAAAGCTTTTTTTGTTTTAATTTTGATGTATATGGCATACAGCTCATGAAAATCAAAAATCCATATCTCAAAATATTAGAATATTCCACACAGCCACTCAAAAGAAGGATTTATAATACAGAAATGTGAAAGTTTTGAAAGGTTATGTTAACTTTTGCACTCAGTACTTTTTTATGGAATACTTTTGAACAAATTCCTTCATCAGTGGGGCGTGGCATGAAGTTGGTCAGCCTGAGGTACTGCTGAAGTGTTATGGAAGCCCAGGTTTGCTTTTATAGAGGCCATAAGCTCATCTGTGTGGTTGAGTCTGGTGTCTCTCATCTTCCTCTTGACAACACAACACAGATTATCTGTGGGTTTCAGGTCAGGCCAGTTTGCTGGTCAATTAAGGCTAGTAATACCATGGTCACTACATCAGTTACTGTAGTTTTGGCTCTGTGGGCAGGTGCCAAGTGCTTCTGGCTAAAGGAAATCATCATTTCCTTAAAGCTTGTCAACCTACAGAAGCGCAAAGTGCTCTAAAATCCCCAGGTAGATTGCTGTGTTGACTCTGAACTTGATGAAACACAGTGGACCAACACCTGCAATACAATGCAATGCTGGTTTTGCCCACACTGCGTTTTATCAAGTTCAGAGTCAAGACAGTCATCTACCCAGGGATTGACAAGCTTTATTGAGATGATGATTTATTTTAGCCAGAAGCACTTGGCACTTGCCCACAGAGCCAAAACTACTAGTAACTGGTGTAGTGACCATGGTATTACTGGCCTTAACTGACCAGCCAACTGGCCTGACCTGAAACCCACAGAGAATCTGTGTTGTGTTGTCAAGAGGAAGATGAGAGACACCAGACTCAACCACACAGATGAGCTTATGGCCTCTATCAAAGCAAAACTGGGCTTCCATAACACTTCAGCAGTACCTCAGGCTGACCACCTACATGCCACGCCCCACTGATGAAGGAATGTGTTCAAAAGTATTCCATACAAAGTACTGAGTGCATAAATTAACATAAACTTTCAGAACTTTGACATTTCTGTAATATAAATGCTTCTTTTAGAGTGGCTGTGTGGAATATTCTAATATTTTGAGATATGGGTTTTTGATTTTCATGAGCTGTATGCCATACAAATCTAAATTAAAACAAAAAAAGCTTTTGAATATGTCACTGCATGCACAATGAATCTAAACTATATGAAAGTTTAAAAAAATATATTATGTTACAGAAGAAAATTAACTTTTACACAATGTTCTAATTTTTTGAGAAGGATCTGTATATATATATATATATATATATATATATATATATATATATATATATATATTTTTTTTTTTTATATCATTTTGGCCATTGTGTGGGAAAAAAATGTTTATAGTAATACATAATATAAATGTATATAACTCAAAATAAATGAAACATGTTTAGCCTTACCGCCATGTTATGTTCCAAGAGTTCCTTCCTTCTTCTTCTTGAACCACTATTCCTTTCTTTGATCGGTCACTTGAACAAAATAGTATGCTGCAATGCACAAAATCTCATCCAAACATTGCCACCATCTGTGTTTTACCCCTCTCTCTGTGCCACACAGTGATTATGGAGGTGTGTGTGTGTGTCTGTCCTGGTTGTGTTATAACATATAACCTAGAGAAAAGAAAAAAAGAAAAAAAGAAGAAAAGCAGGTGATTCCACTGTTCGATGCATAGAATGTAACTGATACAATGCAGAGACATGGAATGCAACTATGTCCTCTACAAACACACTTGCCTCTGTTTAGACCCAGAGAGTCAGGCGGTGGCTCTGTATGCTTTGAACTTTAGGTACTTATCTATGTGTATCAACAATTGTCCCTTCATCTCTCATGAGGCCTTGGGTGAATTATTGACATAATTTCCTGCTGTCAGTCATTCAATTAATTTAGTGATCCACACACACACACACACACACACACACACACACACACACACACACACACACACACACACACACACACACACACACACACACACACACACACACGCGCGCGCGCGCACACACGCACACACGCACACACAAATCAGAAATATTAGTCTGACTACTTTAACTATAGATCTCCCTGCACACTGTTCCATTCAAATGAATGAATGATTGAAGCCACTTAACAAGCATGAATGAATCCCCATGAAGAGACCCATGAGTTACAGCAGCAGCCAGAAAGGCCTGTCCATAGTATCTCCGAAATGTTGGTGAGTTGGACTTTCCGACGTGCAAATTTCCGAACTCTAATTTGGTCTAATGCTTTTCAGAAGTCTCGAGTGACGTCATTTTGTTGTTGAATCGGACCTTTTAACGGAAAAGTTTGGTTTCAGTCAAAGTATGGATGGACAGGCCTTAAGAATGAAACACAGGGCAGAAGTTAGGGCCGATTCATACTTTAATAAGGAGCCAACCTTATTTTGGTTCGGCTCCGTCCAGACTACAATATGACATTCAGTGATTTGGAGGGGCGTGTCCCGACGTAAGTTCTGCGGTTCGGTGCTGCCAAAACGTTGTGACCTCCCGAACTAATTTCGTTGCTCAGCAGTGTCTTCTCATTCATTCAGCCCAGATTCAAGTTCATATTTTCAGCAGTGAAGCCAAGGAAACATTGGTCGTTTGGAAGGGACACAAGCCAACTTCCAAATGCTTGTGGCCGTGTAATGGGCATCGCATAGCGGATACATTGTCAGTGTGTGTGTGTGTGTGTGTGTGTGTGTGTGTGTGTGTGTGTGTGTGTGTGTGTGTGTGTGTGTGCGCACACACGTGTGCGTGCATGTGTGAGTGTTGAGTGTGCCTGGCCTGCTCCAACACCACTCTGACATTAATCTTTACACTACAAACATCACCATGCTGTTTTTTCCAAAACAGCATTATAAATATCTCCCATTAAGACAACTAGGCCTACATTAATCACAGCACACAGTTTAATTGACAGCGAAGCGTCACTGCAAAACCAGCAATATAATTTTAGCCTGCTAAAGTAGGCTATATAGAGCATCGCAGCGGAAGTGGATTCCTGGGGTCACTTAATATTCCCCATTCATTTTCGCCATTATACTTTTACAAATATATTTATAACAATTATGTTAAGCCTCGAACCAAGCCATCCAGGATGGAGGTGAATCATGATCATATAACCTTTGATCCTATGTGAAAACATATATTAATATTACATTATTTGATATACTACATTTAATAACTACCCTTTGTTTAGCGATTTTCAAAATGTTCTTTTCATAGAAAAAAAGGTTATATGGTCATGATTCACCTCCATCCTGGATGGCTTGGTTCGAGGCTTAACATAATTGTTATAAATATTTTTGTAAAAGTCTATGGCGAAAATGAATGGGGAATATTAAGTGACTAAGTGATGCTCTATATGCCTGCATTCTCAAACTCAAACGTGTTGAAACTTTATATTCCATAATGCCTGTATTGTTTTTAATCTGAAGTCAGGACGTCTCTTCAGCCTGTGTTCCGTTAGCAGCACTAAGGGGTGCAATAGAGCTTCCTGTCATACCAGTGGGCATTTCAAAACAGGAGTAATTGTATTGGATATTTGTAATGTGATTATTCAACACATGTTTTATTTTGAAATCGTAGCAGCCTATTACAGGAAATGGAAGCAGCAGACACTGGACAGAACAGCGGCTCCGTCTACATTATTATTAGATTTTATTATTTTATTTTTTAAATAAATACATTTATTTAGATTTTATTAGATTTATATATATATATATATATGTGTGCATTCCCAGATATGGGCTTAATATTGATGACATCAGGGATCTCCATATATGGCCATAAAAGCTATAGACATTGAGGCATTTGTAAATTCATTCTGTGTTGGCCATATAGACTATGGGGCGTCCATATACGGGCATTGCTAAATATGGGTCAACGATGTGAAGTCACAACTGGTCAGCTATAGACATTGAGGTGCTACCAGTACCTACCTACCTACCTACCTACTGTACCTACTGACTGACTGACTCACTGACGGACAGGATCTACCAGGTATCATAGTAAACTGCGACCTACGGTCTTAATAATTGAAGGGTCACTGACTGTGTGTCATGAAGCATTCCCTATGTTAGGAACACGCCAGAGCACGCACACAACAATGTGTTGTTTGTAAAGCTCAGTCACTCAGAAGCAAACTCCTGACATGACAAGACAAGTCCAAGACATTGCATCATTTTCACATGTATACTGTCTGTGCACGCGCACGCACGCACGCACGCACGCACGCACGCACGCACGCACGCACGCACACAAACAAATACCCATCCCTCCCTCCATACGTCTCCCTCTCCAGCTCCCCACTCCCCACTACTGGAAATACTGTAGGCCTACAGGAATCGGCTCTCCCTACATAAGCAAGTTCACCCTGTATAAGAGAACCAATGTTCCAGACTGGACTCATTTCTCCTACCAAACACCTTGCTGGAATCTGTTCTCACTGCAGGAGGAGGGAGCTTGGCTGGATTCATTAATCGTCCAATGTACCTTATAGATGGGTAAGCACGTTTATAACTACTAGACCTTACCCGTTCGAATATATGTGCTGCAAAATATGTGCAGAGTGTGGGTTATGGGGAAAGTAACTGTAACTGCATGGTGCGTGCGTGAGAATATGTGGGAGCATCATAATGTAAGGAGCGGCCCATGGAGGAGTGTATATTTATGATTGATACAAATAATTTAACAGCAAAATTAGGTGAATAGAAGTATGAGGATGTATTTGCTCCACATAATTTTTCTATACCCGTTGGAAGATGAGACACACATCACCCGTTGCATGCGTGACCCATGCAGAGAGAGAGAGAGAGAGAGAGAGAGAGAGAGAGAGAGAGAGAGAGAGAGAGAGAGAGAGACTGCAACATTCCTAACTGTGAGAGAGGTGTGTGTGGGCCCGGGGCTACAGATCCCATGGCCTGGAGGAACGGACCGTAACCCTGACAACAGGCTGTAGAGCTGTAGAGTGAAGAAACGCTAATAAATAGCTAGAATTTGGGACAAATGAAATTCGGGCTCCGTCACCATGTGTATAATGCTAATGGCCAATGCCATGTTAAATTTGAGATCAGTCGCTGAAGCGAGTGAATAGATAATGCATTTTGTGACTGACCTCCTACTGACTGACTGCTCTCCCTAATTAATGTATGGATGGTTACTAATGCTTAATGTATGCATAATGCTATGCAAATGATGCATTCATGAATAAGTAATTATTTACTAATGCTAAATTGTGTATGTTTTAAACATTTATATCTGTGTTTACTAATGCATATTAATGCAGTAATAGTGTCTTACGAATAACTAATGCTTAATAGTTTGTAGTAATTGTAAAGCGTTACCTACTTATTAAAGTGATAGATCGCCTATTTTTTAAGCAAAGCTGTATGGAAAGGTCACCTGTAATGGAGTTGTTGCAAGGGCATTATTGTGTTAACTGGGTCTGGTCTATCTACCAGTTTTGGACATATGAGGTTTCCACCCGACATAATACTGAATTTTCTTCAGGTCAGACATGATCCTAACAGTGTGAATGAAACCAGTACCAGTAAGACTCCCTAATCGGGAGATAAGCGACCATCAGGTCACATGTATACACAAATAGGCCTGTAAGTGCCATTGGTTCCTGGGTGTAGGGAGCAGTGTCCAAAAATCTGCCTGATGGTGGCGCTAAATGGGACTGATCCATGTTGATGACATGAGTGTAGACATACTGTGTACCGATTTGCGTGATTTTAGGCCAAAATCGGTAGGTGCAGTGTCCAAAAATCGGCCTCATGGTGGCGCTAGAAGAGGGGCATGTGAGAAATGAGGGGTGGATGTTGTGGTTTTGCAGCCAAGGAGTGTGTGTGTGTGTGTGTGTGTGTGTGTGTGTGTGTGTGTGTGTGTGTGTGTGTGTGTGTGTGTGTGTGTGTGTGTGTGTGTGTGTGTGTGTGTGTGTGTGTGTGTGTGCGTGCGTGCGTGTGCAAAACATTTTTCTGTAACAGTGGCAGAGATACGAGTAGGGGAAAAGTGTGACATGATGGACAGACTGACAGACAGACGACCATAGAGACCAGCAGAAGAGTAGATTTACCTTTTAATATATACTAATTTGATTTCTTGTTTTCAAAGTATCGCACCAATAGCAGTTGTGCAAGTGTGAGCTTGTAGATCTTCATTTTTGAGAAGCCGACATATACAAGGAAAATAAAAATAAAGGCTAAAATGATTGTGATGCTATATAAACTACTTTTGCTGCGGATCGACCTTCAAATGTTCAACATAAAGGTGTTATTACAAGCTCACAACACCACTTTATCACATCACCACTGTATGAATTAAAAAATAGGCAAAAAAATAAAAATAAAAACTTAAAAGTGGTTGAAGTTATATAGTAATTCCACCTTACAGCTGTTGCCTGTCCAGTAGTGTTTTTTGGTAAAATGATGTATTTGAGCCACTTCTCTTTCAACAACTCAGCATCACTATAACGTGTCTGTACAGTCCATCACAAATAAGTTATCCACTCTACCAGTCCTTCAATCCTCTCCTACAGAGTCCTGCATGGGTCCTGTTTTACTAACCTGCTCCCTCCCAGCTCCCATACACACGTGATTAACGATACGATACGATAGACTTTATTGATCCCAGATGGGGAAATTCATAGTTCTCACAGGAGCTCAACTCAGTGGCGTCAGTTCAGAAAAAGCTAAGGTATGGCAACATGACTGGTGTCTTGCACGCGCGCGACACCAGTCATGTTGCCATACCTTAGCAACAGGCACGATTACAGTACATGTTATTGTTTCCCCCTGTAGCCAAGGTATGGCAGCTGCCATAGCTTGCCATACCCAATTGACGCCTCTGGATTAACTTCAGCCTGCAGGTCATGTATCAAAATGATCAGGACAGCTATGGCTAGGCAGTGGGGCACCCAGTGCTACGTTATGAAATGCTCCCACCTAGTGGGTAAATGTAGAATCGCATGTATTGTCTCATCACTTCCAATTCCACTTGACTGTCTTAAGATTGGTTGAACTTGGTATCCTTGGCATCATTTCAGGGTGGTCTGTATCTCTATCTACTATGCTGTAGCCTATCTCGTAAATAATTCAACTTCACCCTTTCAACTAGTTCTGCATGATCTTACAATAACATTAGACGTATCATATTTCTACTACTAGTGAAAGTGCGGTTTTGTTGGCTCCAAACAAACCTCCTCCAAACCCACTGATGCACCTAGACCTTTAGTTTAGTTTAGTTAGAAAGCAATGTCCACAGCTTCATATTTAGCTTGCATATTTTACTTATCTTGCTCCACAGAGTGCATATGTACAAACAACAGCTTCTCCTATTGACATTGTGCTCTGTCTCTGGTAGCTCTGTTCTGCAAAAACACTTGTCCACCCAGGTGCATGTCCTCCCCTCATCACCCAGGCCTACTTATGCCCTACCAGTCAATCAATAGGCTATATGCATATACGCCATTTTGTTCTACTTCCGGGTGTCTTTCGACTTCATTCACAGGTGTTACCGATGATACTAATGAAGGTTCTGTTCCATTCTGGTCAAACAGAATCAGCGTGCTGCTATTGTGCATGTTGGCTCACTGGAAACACTCTGCTACACCAGTGGGTCTCAAAGTGTCCTTGAGTGGGTTCCAAATGTCCCCATACAGGTGTGTAACTCTGTACAAATTTGTTGACTCCATTTGTACATAGTTATGGGGGTGAAATTAAAGAACCACTGTACAATAAATCAAACAGAGCCTTCATTAGTATCATCAGTAACACCTGTGAAGGAAGTCAAAAGACACCCGGAAGTAGAACAAAATGGCGTATATGCATAGAGCCTATTAGGCCTGCCCTTGGTGTACAAACTTGTACATTACCTATCAAACTAATACAAATAATAATGCCAAATAATACTGAATATCACAAATATAATAATGAAAATACTATAATAATGAAAATAATAGCAACAATACAACAAACAAAACCAGTGCAATGGCTTATACAACTAGTAATTATTACATATTTCAATGTTTGTATTATGTAATAGTCAATGGAAGTAGTTTAATGGATCACCAAACCGTTCAAAATATAATTCAATTGTGTAAAATGATTAAAGCTAATGACTGGGGGGAATGAAGTCCTAACGTGTTAATGTGCATGTAAATCTATTACATCTGGAACATTACTTTGTCTACTTTGAAAAGTGTGTTTGCATTCATAGACCTTTAATAACATTGCGTATCTTTGTATGTTGAGTTAATCATGGAACTTGAGATGTGTCCATACTGTTGGTATTTAGTAATTACGCAAGGTCAGGGCCCAGGGTGTCACACTATCACATGGGGAGAAAAGTGGGACTGAATTACTAGTGCCCAACAGTCACAGTCACAAACAGTTTCACAAACAGTCTCTCACACACACACACACACACGCACACGCACACGCACACAGGCACACAGGCACACAGGATATACAGTCCCATTGTTCCTATGTTTTAATATGGCTGTTGGCCTTGTTGAATTACAAATTGCTTACCATGGCGTCCTACTGGTCCACCTAAATACAAGTGTACTAAAAATACATTATATATTATGTGTGTTCTGTTCTGTTCTGAGGATGAGGACATGCAGACCTCCCTGTGTGGGCGCCCATTCACATGCTTTTCACTCTGGAAACAAGTATTTCCACCACACAACCAGTGGCATTAGCATTTTGAAATATATTGTCTAGTATTTTTTATGTCCTATGCATGTTAACCACGTGAACAGATCTCATTTGCCTTACAACTACTAAAAAAAGCACAATCACTGTTCAATCACTGTTCAATCTCATTTCACACTTCAGTGCAGCACTCCATGCCTTTTTAGAAGCAGTATACAGACAAGTTGGTGTAGGCTACCGGTCTATGCACGCGCATAGTTTCTATATGCAATTTGATGTAGCCTTACCGTGAAAATGAATAATCTAAATCTTATCACGTAGTAGAAAATCGCTCTTTAAATTATTTAAGTGGGTGGCTCTTAAAAGAGCCGTTTTGTGGTTTGGACAGTGATAAAGATTTAAGCACGTTCTCCACGGATACGACGGGCCAGCTGGATGTCTTTGGGCATGATGGTCACCCTCTTGGCGTGGATGGCGCACAGGTTGGTGTCCTCGAACAGACCGACCAGATAAGCCTCGGCCGACTCCTGCAGAGCCATGACGGCGGAGCTCTGGAAGCGCAGGTCGGTCTTGAAGTCCTGGGCGATCTCCCTCACCAGGCGCTGGAAGGGCAGCTTGCGGATCAACAGCTCGGTGGATTTCTGGTAGCGACGGATCTCCCTCAGAGCCACTGTACCAGGGCGGTAACGGTGAGGCTTCTTCACTCCACCGGTTGCCGGCGCGCTCTTTCGAGCCGCCTTGGTGGCGAGCTGCTTCCTGGGCGCCTTGCCGCCGGTGGATTTACGAGCTGTCTGCTTGGTTCTTGCCATGCCTTTTTCTGTCTGAGTTGAGTTCAGAATGAAAAAACAACGCAGGCTGCTGCTTTTTATCTGCACCTCGGAGACGCCGCCATTCTCTGATTGGTCAGTAGACTCCTTCTTTGGGGCGGTACCATAAGTCACTGCTACCGATTGGAGGGGAACACTTAGACACTTCATACAATAGATAATACTATGGAATATTAGTTTCTAGCAAACTGAAAATGCTGACTGTGTATGTTGTATGACATGGGTTAAAGAAATATAAACATTTCTATTCAAGTGACAAAATAACACTTGACACATGTATATAATCGCGTTCTGTTATATATGAATAAGCATATCTTCATTTTAAACCATTTACTGATCTAATTGATATTTCTAGATTATATTAATTTGTTTGTGAAAAACTGCCAAATATGGACACCAATTTATTACCAATTTAATATCAATTTATTTGACATGGAACAATAGCCTACAAATCATTGCGACCACAGTAAACATGTGTACAGTAAACATGTGTAATACATTTATAATGTATTATACATCTACTTGTATATTTCGGTATAAGAAATGGCTTATTATAATTGTGATCAGGGGAAAAAAAATCAATTTATAGACAAGAGTCAAACCCTAGAATATAATAGCCTACAAACTACTACCAAATAGGCTACTTATGAGTCAGTTTATAAAGAAATATTATAGAATGCAGTAGAATTCATCTTTAAATTGAATTAGTGGGTGGCTCTTAAAAGAGCCTTTGTGGGGTTTGTCAATCGAATGAAGCAGGTTTATTTCTTGGCAGCTTTCTCGGTCTTCTTGGGCAGCAGAACAGCCTGGATGTTGGGCAGTACACCGCCCTGAGCGATGGTCACTCCACCCAGCAGCTTGTTAAGCTCCTCGTCGTTGCGGACGGCCAGCTGCAGATGGCGGGGAATGATACGAGACTTCTTGTTGTCCCTGGCAGCGTTTCCAGCCAACTCCAGGATCTCAGCGGTCAGGTACTCGAGCACTGCCGCCAGATAGACGGGGGCGCCTGCACCGACACGCTGAGCATAGTTGCCTTTCCGCAGCAGCCTGTGGACACGACCCACGGGGAACTGGAGCCCGGCACGGGATGAGCGGGTCTTGGCCTTCGCCCTGGCCTTTCCGCCGGTCTTACCTCTCCCTGACATTTTTGTAGTTTGGTTCTTCAGATGAGCGTAGAAGAAATGTGCTGGAGAAGAAGCGTAATACAGCACCATTTATAACATTTTCAAGTGGGCGGAGTTGAGTTTTCAGAGCCGTCTATTGGAGAGAAGGACTCTGAGAGCTCCCCTCCAATCAGAAAAGTCGTAACAGTGACGTATAGTGCTCCCCACAAATCAGAAACAACTGTAACGGTGAAGTGTAGTGTGGCTCCTCCTCAGAGAAGGAGGTTCCTGACCAACCAGAGATTGACGGCGCCTCAGTCAGAGACGACACAGTAAATGGTGACGCAAATAAAAGACTAACAATGATTTAGTGTTACAAAGTAATGGAGATTTAAATAGTTTTAACAAATAATACCCAATACCCTATTTTCTAATTCCCAATTAAACCATTTCAATAGTCAGGTAGATCTGTTTATTCATACAATCTGCTATCCATCCATCTATCTGTCTGTCTAAAACATGGTGGGAATGATATTTTATAACACGTTACTGTTTACTGTGTTGCTGATATTCCTGTCTCCTAACTCAAACTCAAATCTTTTTGTGCTTTCTGAGGACGTAAGGGAGGACAGGCAGAGCAGCAGAGCACACACGCACGCACGCACATACACACACAAACCTCCCCCTTGTTCGCTTTTGGTCACAGCACCCCTATTTATATTTATTGATAGGCAACTCCTCTTATCTATATCGTATAATGATGTATATCAAATGCCTATACGAGATGTGTAATGGTACTATTCATGTCATTTTGAAGTTGACCCACAACGCCAGGGCAATAAATAGTGTTTTTTACAGTTTAAGGCATGTGAGGAAAAAGAAAGGACTAAATGGTTGGATTATAACCCAGGCGGCTAGCTACGGAAATGTTTATGTTATGGTGTAGGCTAAGCATACGTGGGGATACTCTTGTAAAATAATGTGGTTGGCTCTTAAAAGAGCCTTTGTGGGTGTAAATGTACATGGAACTGACATTTTTACTTCTTTTTGGGTGCTGCCTTCTTTGCCGCCTTGGGTTTGGCAACCTTCTTTGCTGGAGATTTCTTGGCTGCTGCGACTTTCTTAGGGCTCTTTTCTTTGGGCTTTTAGCCACTACTTTCTTGGCAGCGGGCTTCTTGGCTTTCTTGGGTGATTTCTTGGCGGCTGCGGGCTTCTTTGCTGCCGCTTTCTTGGGCTTCTTAGCTGCTGCGGGTTTTTTGGCGGCAGCGGGCTTCTTTGCTTTAACTGCCTTCTTTGCAGCGGGCTTCTTCGCCTTCACCGCCTCTGCCTTCTTGTTCATCTTGAAAGAGCCAGACGCGCCGGTGCCTTTGAGCTGGACCAGGGTGCCTTTAGCGACCAGGCTCTTGACGGCGATCTTGACGCGGGCCTTGTTCTTCTCCACATCGTAGCCGCCGGCAGCCAGAGCTTTCTTGACGGCAGCCAGAGACACACCGCTCCGCTCCTTGGAGGCGGACACGGCCTTGACGACCAGCTCGGCGACGCTGGGGCCGGTCTTCTTGGGGCGGGAAGCTGCCTTCTTCTTGGTGGCCTTGGCCGGGGCTGGAGCTGGTGCGACTTCTGCCATTGTTCTTTCCTCAGTAGTTTATCCTTCCTTTCCTAAAGTCTGTCAGACTGGTGCTGAACGCTCTGAAGGGGCTGGACTTAAACACCACATGAGAACCATGTAGAGACAACAGACACACAGCCCCTCTTGTCTAGGTGGCTTTATGTGCCATGTGTGTTTTCTCCACGATTAAAACAAGATATATCAAACTACAGTGTGTATTATTTAATGCAACAAAGAGCTGAACACTTAGCACACATGTGCCTTTTTGTCACACATATATCTGAGAAGAAAACTGCGATCTAGTTTTTAAGTGATAGGCTTAAAACATCACCCTTCCACAGTCAGAGAACAGTGTTTCCTCCATATTTTTCCTTCTAAAACATGTTAAACTATATTAAATTTACAACAATACTCACAATCCTCTTAGAAGACATACCTGGTGACACAATACATTAAACCATAATCTTGTTTTGCTATCCATTTTGCTATAAATATAAGGTTTTCTGACCCCAGTAAACACACTTCAGTTTCTGCAGCATGATGCAACTTTGATCTGACTATAATGATGAAAACTGCTGGAACAGTTTGGACAGATAACTTATTTGTTCTCAAGCTACAGTAAACTAAACATTTAAATATCCAATCAACTGTATCACACTTCTCAGGCAGTAGGCCTACTTCATGATTCAAGGTGTCATTATATATCACATTTTTATGAGTAATTCACCATTGTGATCAGTATAGAATCAAATAAAAAGTGATGCCATATTTACTACAGATAAGATGTTATTTCTGCCACCATGCACTTATAGGAGCATGTGACAGAATTGTTTAAATAGCTATCACAACTGTCACCTAACTGTAACTGAACAACAGAAGGCCTAATTTTATTCCGCAGAGTCGCAGACAGATGGTGGTAATTGCATTTAACAGAAACACATTTTGTCATCATTACAATAACACCCAGATATAAACAGAAGTTGAATAAAATTAAAAAATAAATAAATATCACGCACATCAGGTGCCCGCGCGCGCAGCCGCGCACACACACACACACACACACATGTGCAGTAGTGGTGTTACACTTTATTCATGGTTATATTCACTGCTAGGGTAAAAGACCAACTCAAAATTATGATACAATACTGAAATGATTGGGCAATTAATCAAATGTCCTCTATCTCTCCCATTTCTCTTCTGTACATGACAATATGTGTTAAGATAAGATATGTTTTACAAACAAAGTCATTTGATTACAATTATTTGAATACATTCTGAACTTTGCCCATGCTGGAGGCCCCCTCAATCCCCAACCTTCACTTTGAGAAGCCACTGATAGACATGCTGATTAGATTTACTACAAAACACTTACTTAAAGAATGATTGATAGCCATGAATGGTTCAGAGCTTTGTACAGAAGTGGCTCATACCAGGACTATGAATATCTAGTGTCCCAGCAGGGAGCAGTGTCCTACTCTGTAATGATGCAAATCAGGAACAATGCCAGTTGGAAATGCACGCCCCACCCAGTTATACCATACCAGTTGCACCTGTAATAGGTGTGGAAGACATTTACATGGCACATTAACCACTTTCAACATGGGCTCTCTCTAATGGCCAGATTACATAGGCCTACATTGTGTCAAAATATGTGCAAAAATAGGTCACACTGTGTGTGATGTGTTGAGTTTGCAGATCTGGTATTTGATATACAAAGTATATCATATGTATGTATAAGTAGACACACACACACACACACACACACACACACACACACACACACACACACACAGACCTGTGACAAGGAAAAACTTTGTCTGCACAACAAAAATGTTATCCTGTCTTTAACACTTTTTGAGTTGTGCACACTGCTGAACTTCTTACTCAGCTGAGTCAGGGGTGATATTGAGGTCAACGGGATTGCTGGAGCCTGGGGTCATATGGGTCAGCCTTTGTGATCTTGCACACACACACACACACACACACACACACACACACACACACACACACACACACACACACACACACACACACACACACACACACACAGACCTGTGACTTATTTCACATAAGAAATTGATGCACTAGCCTGGGGCCAGCCTATATACTAATGCATCTAGTTAACTAACTGCAGTATCATTCCCTCCTTGTTTTAACATGTGTGGGAATGTCTAGCTGGCTAGGCTATTGATGCACAACATATTAATTCTTATATATTGCTTAATGCAATGAACTGCTCAAAAGCACCGCTCACTTCAAACAGTTTTTTGTTTTTTTTCCTCCTTGTCTTCTCTCTATTGCCAACCCTGTTCCTTCCTGGGATGTACACTAAAGCTTTCAACTGTATATGTATGTAGATATGGCAATGTAGGACCAAGGCCATGAACTCTTTCCTCTATTGCACTCTTATGTCTTCTAGACTTCAGTTTCCAGTTGGACTGAAAGTCGGGATACTCTACAGTCCATTACACTACCACTGGCACAGACAAAGACGACACCCAGGCCCAGATCCGGAGAAATAGCAGTGAGACCGAAGTCTTGTAGTGCAGCCACAGTGTTGTTTTCACAAACAAAAGAGGTTTTTATTCAATCATTACTTCTGTAACTCTCATTAACTCACTACTGCCATTTCCATTTAACCCAGCCCTCCACAATATTTTCTGTTGTTCACGTGGCCCCATGGAAAAAATAATTGCCCACCCCTGTTTTAGAAGCTTCATTAGCCAGCCTCTATTCACCATTCTGCAGGCTCCAACCTTATCTCAACGTAGCATGCTGTGAATTATTATTATTATTCTTTTTTTAGATTTTAAAAGTAGATATGTAGTTTACATCAACAACACAATTGTCCTTTGTATATAGCGCTTTGGAATTATTATTAGTCTTGACTCTGGTCAGGTGACTATCACCAAGCTCACACAAACACTGCTTTTGTATTTCAGGGTTTATTTCCTGCCATCCCAGAATCTGGGGAGACTCAACCGTCCACCTTACCATCACCACCACCACCACCTCTTCTAACACAGACCAAACTTGTAACATCATCCACTGAAGGAATGGTATGAAAAACCTTTGTCTGTAAAAAACCCTTTGACACCTTTTGAGACTATTCCCAAACCCATTTCTTCCTTGGATGTACACTAAGGCTTCAGCTCTAACTGCATGTAGAAAATGTTATTGTATGACCGGGGGTCAGAGGAAGAAATAGAACACTTTGCAAAATGAATAGAGATATTGCAGTCATCTTGGGTCAAGACAACTAAGCCCACATCCAGTGTAAAAGCAGTGAGAGAAAAGTCCTATTAAAGCTAAAGTGTTGATTAAAGACAACACATTTTAAACATTGTTACTCAGTTAATGCCATTTACATTAAACCTATCTAATTTGTTATTGTTTACTATAGGAGCGTACACAGATGGAGCAGGAGACACGGACGGCTGGCATCCAACCAAGTGACACATCATCAACACACTCTGGACAAATGGAGAGACATGAAACAAAGGTTTGTAGAGTTTTGAATTGTTATGAAATAGCCTTGATTTCCCACCCCCCTTTTTTATTGAGTCTTACAACCTAACAGATAATTTAGAATCACACCTTATACTAAATCTTAAAATGTTTGTGCCCCTAGATTAGTATGAGACATGGCTCTTCATACCGAAGCAGAATAATTACTGGACCCAAAGAGAAAGTGATCGACAATATGATCAGAGGCCGTGATCCAGCACTCGCACGTGCCATTTTGACAGTTCCTGAAATAAAAGACAAGGTGGTTGATGAGCTACTGAAGAACGTCAAGAGGGAATGCAAGAAGTTGACAAGTGTGAAATTCAGATCCAAACTGAGGCAGACAACCCTAAAGGCATTAAAGGACTTCAAATGGGTCGACGTTGTTGCAGAATGGAAGACAAATGCTCCCATATTCAATCAGTTCTTGGAAAGTGCAAGTAATATCCCCAAGGACCCTCCAAAAACCCCACCCAAACCACGGGCAGTTGTATATGCACATAGCAAAAAATGCACTATGGCGATGGCTGGTGCTACATTACTCCGGGCACGTTGCCAGAAGATGACAGCTCACATGTACCGTAATGCAATGGTCATTCGCCATGGAGGTGCCAAAGAACGATGTTTTGAGCGATTAGTGAAACTAGGGGTGTGTGTGTCTCCTACAAGTGCCCTTAAAAAACTCAAACACATGGCAAAGTCATGGGACAGCAAGGTCATCAGGTGGAAGGAAGCCGTTTGCAAGTCATATGTTGAGTCTCACCCCCCAGCCGGATTAGCAGCTGATGCATTGGAGAAAGGAGCTGATGACCCCCCTTCCCCAGCAGCGGTTCTTGCTTGTGTGGACATGGGAGCGAGTAACCTTCCCTCTCCAGGAGCTGGTGACCCCCTGGACGGAGGATACAAGTGCCTTCCCCTAGTAGAGGCTGCTGATGTTGAACTTCAGGTACATTGTTTTTATAAGCTATAAAGAAGTTAAGACTGATGAATAACCTATTTTTTTTCATTTATTTTAAAGATTTGTTCTTCAGCTTTTATGCCTTTATTGGATAGGACAGTAGGCTGACAGGAAATGGGGGGAGATACAGAGAGTGAAATGCGGCAAAGGTCGTCCGGATCAGGAATTGAACCGGCGACGCCGTCATAGGCATCAATGCCTATGTTGCATTGCCTATGTGGTATGCGCCTGGACCAGAAGGCCATCGGGCGCCCCAATTATGCCATTATTTCAAGATACTGTACAAATGTTTACTGCAGGAACCCACGGAGTGTACCAGTGCCGAGCCATGGAGCTGACACAGAGTGGTCAGACTGTGAAGACGATGAAGAAGATTCGAATGAAGAGGTATGTTACTAATGTTTGAGTTATGTATAGAGGGTATGGGCGTGACATCATCAAACCCAGAAGTTGTGCGTGAATGCCTACTGAACAACATATTTTGTAGCCTTGAGAGCACCTATCTTGACAGCATTTAATCTATGTTAAACTCACGTAGCCACTCATTTTGCCACTTGATGTGGCATTCATTATGCATGTGCATACCCTCTATTGCAATTTGGTTATTATAATTTTTTAATGGACATTAATAAAATAAACATAAGCTTTGTAGAATGGGATCCCCCAGAGGTCTGCTTTATTGTTAGTCATATATGGACACATGTATTATTAAAAATAAATCCTCTAGTCCAGGGGTTCCCAAACTTTTTTGTCTCAGGGCACCCCATAAATATTTCTTTTTTAATCCGAGGCACCCCTACATTATAATTTTCACTCCCAGCACCTTATATTAATAGCATATCGTCGTTGTTGAGTGGAAACCTTGTATGTCCAAAACCGTTCGTTCTGTATTTATCATCCATAAAATGTACTAAACAAGTGAAAACAGCAGATCTACAAGCACACAACGCCTCGCGATGCGAGGCGTTGTGTGCTTGTAGATCGGCTGTTTTCACTAGTTTTGTGCGACAGTCTTGATGATGACAGTCAGATGATGAAGCAGGGCTTTGCTTTCCCAAAAGACGTACACATTTGAAACTTGGAGATACGAGGTTTCTGCCCGACAGTGACGATATCTTAGTGATTATGTTGCGAGGAAAACGTTGAGATAATAGCCATTTTGGTTAGAACTGATTGAAAATAACTGTGTACTTCAAGTTTAAAAAGATACTACCTTTGATACTAAATACCAAATATTCAGCTGCATATTCGCGCAACTGGACGCCCGTCGCGGCACCGCAGGGTGCCCCGTCACCCACTGCTCTAGTCTACACAATTGGTTCAGAAACAACAGTCAATTGACACTATTTGGGCAAAGTAGATCGACAATTTTATAAAAATGTTTGCCAGTATACAGTAGAGATCGAATGTTTAATCGGTGCACATATGTTTTTTAATAGGACCAGGAAGATGACAGCACATCTTCAATTGAACCAAGCCAGGATCAAGCTGTAAGACTATACTCTTCTTTCTGTATAGTAAAATATAGAAATGTCGTATTTTTTTATCACAGAAAAAATTATTGATGTCATTACTTTCTGAAATGATTGGACTTGGAGTCTCAGCTCACAATGTATTTTCTTTTCTTTATTTCTTCTTCTTTCTTTTTAGCTAACCTCAGTGGGTATGCCCATCCAAATCACAATTGACAATTTGGACCGCAGTGTCACCCCACACACTATGACAATGGCCAATCAGAGGAAAGACAATCACTGGATGATAATGGTGGCTAATGAAGAAAGAGTCAGTGGCGCCCATCTCGAAGAACACAGTCAAAGGTCTGTACGGGATGTTCCAATAACAGACATAGTGCCAAACCAGAAAGACCTACAACATCTGAGACAAGAGTTCAAGGAGTTGATTGGACGTGTGCTTGTGACTCATGTTTCAGAATTAAAGCAATTTGAGAAAAATGTTAAGGCGCACATCCCTCATGAATACTCCTCTACGATGGCCCAAAAGAATGTGATTATCCCTCTTGGACTGCTAAATACTGATGAGAAAATACAAAAAGATATGATACAGACCATGAGGCACTTAAGTGACAATTATGTCCCTTATGTCACTGAAGACGTGGATGGACAGTCGGTCATGAAGCCAGCTGTTCAAGTTATTGTATCAGGAGACCAACTGACAAAGCAAAATGCTGACGTAGCTCTACGTTCCGTGGTCAATAGCAACAGTAAACCTGTCAAACAAATCGGCATAGTCACTGGCATTGGCGACTTCCACTGCAGCATGAATACCAATGACCTCATATTCAAAGAGTATTACAATACAAGTTCACACTCTGACAAGGGCACACTATTCCAACTACGCAATCAAATCGACAGGAGAAATGTGTCATCATCAGCACTTGGTGACAAATACACAGCCAGCAACACATTCATCCAGGATGTCACAGACGCAAGCATCATTTCGGCTTCACTGAATTACTTTGCCATGGAGACTGTTCAAGGTAAAGCAACACAAAACACAGTACCTGCCATGTTCAGCACAGAAGAAGACAAGCAGAAATGGTTTGATACACAGCTGTATAACATTGTTGACACCTACATATTGAACACAACATTGGAGGTGGATGCCACTGCTACAGATGCTGATTGGGAAACACAATTTGCCACACTGGAGAAAGACAAAACTGTAATGTGCAAATTTAGAGACTGCATACAATCTCAAAGGCCATTCAAAAACAACAAAGAACTCAGGAAACACATACAGAACACCCACCAGGTCACAATAAGCTATCACGGACAACAGACAAGAGGATCAGCTGATCAGGCCAACATCACATCTGATGGCATTTTTAATTATCACAGTGGGTTTTTGAAACATGCCTTGCTTGAGCGAGATTTCCAAGACTCAATTAAGGAAGGTGATGGTCTCAGAACTTGCCGTCTGTGGAAATTGAAAATGCTACACTTTAAACTGGCAGGCCGAACAAAATACAGTTTAGAGGCACTAAAACTGCAGTACGATATTGCAGCAATGCAAAGCCCTAGTGTGGCACACAGGCTAATCTGGAACAGGACAGTCAATGTAAGCGGGATTGCAGGCAAGAACGTTGCATTAGACTTGAACTGTGAGCACTATGTGCGTTACACTAAGGAACTGATGGACAAACTGGGTGCAAATCTTCAGTTTGAGATAGCCCAGGAGATGAGCAGAACTGTCGGAGAAATGAAAAAACTCATGGATTGCTTTGATGAAGACTGTGGTGTCCGTCCCAAATCAGGAAGGCACACAGAAGCTAATAAGGATGCTGACATCTTTGCCATGGTCGGAGTGTTGAAGGAGACTGATGTCTTTACCGTCAAACCAGGAAGATGTTACAGCTCCTTCAAAAATCCAAGTCCCAATCCTCTGGCCAAACTGCAGTCAGGCCACCTTGTAAAGTGGATCCTCGACTACAAGAGAAAATGCCATTTAAAACAGGTGGATCAGTCTGAGTAAACAGTCTCAGCTACAAGTTATTGCTCAAGGAAAAAACAAACATGGGCAACACTAACATGACTTTGACGGTCTGACCTCTAATGAGAGGGTTGCTGTGGCGTCTTGCTGTGGCTCCCTTTAATGCTTAAAAAAGGAGAAAGAATATTCTTGATTTATTTGCACTGAATTTGGTCACTTAGTTCAACCAACACAACCCAATAGTGCAGGGCCAAAAATGAGTACTATTGCTATCCTGATATGGTGGTGTGATACTTTTGTAGCATTGACTGGCACTTTTTGTTTGGCACTGTGAAGTTGTGCTTTGAGTATATATATGTATACATGTTTCTTTGTTGTTTCTTGGTCACTGTATGTATATATTCGTATTTTCTGCAATAGCTTTTCGACACGTTATTTTTATATTATTATTTTTTTGTGCCTTGCTCTTTGGACTGTACTATATACTGAATACTCTTTTTATTTGTATTACTTCTTTGTAACTTGTAACCTTAAACTGTTGTGCTACCTCTGGGCAACTGAATATCCCCTGTGGGATAATAAAGGTATCTATCTATCTAACATATACATGTCAGCCCCTGGGCTGTAGGGTTACTGTGATTAATATTTGGATTTGTAAATAAAACTGTACTGACAATAACACCTTGATTGTGTCATTTTGAAGATGTTATGGAGACATTATTAAAGGTTTATTCTTTTATTTTCAAGCAAACGGGTGCATCTACATATATTGAGGGGGTGCTGACATTTGTTATCCAAGCTTTTACCAGTAGAAATATAAATCATGGATTTAAAAGGTAGAGCAGAGGTCATGGCCAAGATGCAATATCAACTTAAAATCTATTAATTATTTTAATTAACAGTAATCATTGCTTTTTATCTACTCTTGCAAGGATGCATACTATTTTGGCCTTTCATACTATCACTAACTGTATATGTACTGTATATCGGAGGTTCTAAACATCTTTAGGCTAAGGTTACACATCAAAGTATTTTTTCCTACACAGCACCCTGTACTACATTGATACCAGCACATTTTGTATTAAGAAGATCTACCCCCTGAGATACATTGTCAAATGGAAAACCTGTGGCTGATATTCTATACTTGATGTTTAACAACTATAACCCCATTATCCATAATCTGGGGGGGGAATATAAGCAAAATCAAATTAAAATGATGTGTTGTAAACCAACAGTATAGTTAATTCTTTGATATTACCATAACACCTTACTACACTTAATATCTTTGTATACACACTTCTTCAGAATCATCAGCATGAATATATTGAGTATCAAAGTATGAATAAGTGAGGACAGATTGAATCTTTGACATCTTTTATTGATTTTGAGGCAAATGTACAGTTCTTGTGTTCAACCAACAAACATTTCTATAATTCCATTTCACTGAATGATGCTTCGAGAACATCTGGATCATAGTCTTCATCACTCTCGTCCTCTGTTACATCATCAAAGACATCCTTTAGAATTCTCATTATTGCGCATGCCTCTTGAACATTGCTAACTTGGATATTACAAAAGATGTCATCCATTGTGAAAAGTGCACTGCTTTTTTCTATAACATCCTTAATCAGGTTTCTGTTGTCATTAGGCTGTGTATTAGTGCAATACACTGACACACTTCCATAAAGGCCTTCGTGCATCATATACTGTGTCATGTCTCCTAACTTTTCCTCAAGAAGATTAATCTGCTCAGGAGTAACGGTTCTCTGCTTAATATCAGGCTCCTCCCCAGCATGTCTCTCTAATGCACTCATCTGTCCATCACGTGTCTCCTTGCAGTCAGTGCAGTCACACGAAGATGCACAGTTGCAACAGCATTTATGCAGGATAGGCAAAGGAGAGGACTTCTCTCCATCAAATAGCTTTAACAGTGTAACTCTCTTACATGTTGTTTCAGTGAGATACTGCCGCATTTGGTCTGATATACCTTGCAACTGACGTCCATAATACAGAATAAGAGAATGTGCGTCCGAACCATCTCGCCCAGCCCGACCATAGGCTTGCATATAGGATTCAATATCCCTGGGTGGTCCGTAATGTATGACATTGTTTACCCCTCGGAAATCTACACCCATCCCCAAAGCAGAGGTAGCTATTACGACTCTAAGAACAGATGAGGGGTCTTGCAAAGCATTTATAATGTCTTTTTTTACATCCTCTGCTGTCTCAGAATGATACATGTCTACTAGTCTATTACCAGAAACATCTTTGGCTCCATCTGGATAGCGGCCCTTCTTGCCTAGGTTCAGTTTAAACACATCTGCGTACAACAGGGAACAATCAGAAATACTCTTACAGTACATTACATATTTGTCTGTGTTTGGTCCCTTTGACTTCAGTTCTCGAAGTAGCCATGCAAATGTTTTTCTGGATCAGAAGAGATCTTCTTAACTGCCAGCCTGATGTTCACCCTGTCAGGGCTTTTCACAATCTGCACATAGTGTTTCAGACCCAGGTTCTTCACCACCTTCTTTCGAATGGATTGTGATGCTGTTGCAGTAAGGGCCAGCAGTGGTACGGACTTCGGTAGCAATGATCGCAGTTCGCCAACCAGACCACACCACTTTCTGAAGGGCAGCTCCTTTGAAACATGGGTTTCACCCCTGTGAGAAAAAAATAAATAAAAGAGGAACATTGTCACAATCAGTCAATTCTGACATCAGTTTGAATATCACAAACACAATATTTCCACAACACATTTATGTAAATCAAAGAAGCATGGGATTAGTACATCTCTACTTCATCATCATAATAATCAAGTACTCTGCTGATAAATACAAATGCAATTGTTGTGAACACCCAAGCCATTAAATCTTGGAAAACAGCTGTGGCATTTTAGATTCTTCTTACAAAAATAGCAGCTATACCTTACTTTGTATTGCTGCTTTTTTTTTAATAATTATTGAAAGTGTGTGGGTGTCCTGGGAATGAAAAAAAGTGAGAGACATGGTCGCCTGCTAGGTTTAATGGTCACCTTTATGCATGTGCGTGTGGTGTAAAGTAAAGTTGGCTACTAAGTACTGTACTGTACTGTACTGTACTGTACTGTACTGTACTAAGTAACGCAGAGTGTTGTGGTATTTGACCTCGAGTATTTCCACTGTAGTTTGAGTAAAAGTAGCCTACTGTATACAGGACATTGTCCAGTTCTAGTTCTAGTATTTTTACTCTTACTTCACAACATCTCGGATCCAAATACTGTACTGTAGTATTAACATTAAAACATAGTTACAAGTAACTTTGCAGATGTACATTATATTAAAAAACATACATTAACCACGGCACTTTAGTCCTTTTAGGCGTGTTATGATGTAGCCTACAAGCTCACAACTCGTCGGAAGCGACGCCCCTGCCTGTCGCAACGCATTGTGAGCTTGTATATCTGCTATTTTAGTAACTGTCCGTTTTTCTAGATACACAGATTAAGGCTTTAATGCTTCTTACTCTAGTCAGCCTGGAAGGCAGTTTTAGGAAGGGTATGAAGCACAACGTTGCCATAGGTTAAGAATAATAATGAAAGAGCTAAATCATAACGTACCATAGGACAGCTGTGTGGACTTCATCCACAGCGATTCCAATCAAGCGCTCGCAAAACAAAGGGGATTGCAGGGATGTTCTCCAAAAAGCCTTCCCTACAAAGGTCTCTGGAGAACCATAGACGAAGGTGAATTCTCCATTACAGATTCTGGCGTCTGTGGTTTCGTCTTTACCAGCGTAGGCAGCAGAAAGTCCAATACCATTTAAACGGCTGACTTGCTCCTCCATTATCGACTGTAGCGGGCAAACAATCAACACCATTGCTTCTTTTGGCCATTTATCAGGGTATTTCGTAGATAGCAGACTGCAAACTGTAGGCCACGCTTGAAAAATCAAACTTTTCCCGAATCCTGTTGGTAAACAACCAAGAACGTCTTTCTTTGATAACAGCAAATCCAAACTTAATCGCTGTAAATCTTTCAAAAGTTCGACTCCATGTATTTCACAAGCCTGTGATATGGCCAAATTAACGTCTTCTTCGAATTTGTCCATTTTAAGAGTTTTAAAGCAGTTAATCCGTGTTAAAAGTGATAGAGTCCAGAGTTAATTCCTTGTGTGTTGCTTGCTGCTTCCACCCGGCGCTGTAAACAGAGACGGACACGGGGGGAGGAGGAGTGGAGGGGATGGGTAGGGGAGGGGTGAGGCGGTGAGCGGAGGCAGAGCCCTGCTCTGAGCGGAGGAGGGCGGGGATAGGTGAACCAATAGGATTCGGCGCTGGATCCAGGCGGGAGATTTGAATCCGCCCCCCTAAACCAAATCCTCCTCTCTAGAATGTGATAACGGCGCAAACGCAGATCTAGGGCTCTGCGCAAACGGCTGCCTTTCTGCAAGACGCCGTCATTCTATGATTGGTCAGTCGTCAGGAACCTCCTTCTTTGGGGAGGTACCATAAGTCACTTTCTACCGATTGGTGGGGAACACTTCACACTGGAGCTGCTGTACCACTTTCCAGCAAAGTGAAAATACATTGTGTCATATGAGACAAAAAAATAAACATGTCTACTTGAGTGACAAAATAACACTTGACACAAGGATGCTTTGTTGTATAAAGAACATGTATGCATATAGTAAAATCATGCTCTAATTCATTTTTCCTATTATATCAATGTGCTCAAAGATCTGCCATCATGGACCATGTAGCCTATTATGCATTATATAGAAAGTCAATTAATCCTACAAATAAATACACCAGTATAAACCGTTATGCCCAGTTATATTGAATTGTTGGCTGAGAAGGCATCTTGTCTCAATATTTAACACGTATGTAATTAATGTGTTAGATGAACTATCAGCTTTGATGCTGAATTAACTTACATTGCCTACAAATGCATTTATATGAAATGTACATGTTTAAGAAATGGAATGGGGAAAATATCTTTAAATTGAAACAGTTGGTGGCTCTTAAAAGAGCCTTTGTGGGGTTTGTCAAACGAATGAAGCAGGTTTATTTCTTGGCGGCTTTCTCGGTCTTCTTGGCCAGCAGAACAGCCTGGATGTTGGGGAGAACACCGCCCTGAGCGATGGTCACTCCACCCCGCAGCTTGTTGAGCTCCTCGTCGTTGCGGACGGCCAGCTGGAGGTGATGGGGGATGATACGGGTCTTCTTCTTGTCCCGTGCAGCGTTTCCAGCCAACGCCAGGTTCTCGGTCGTCTCAACTCGAGCACAGCCGCCAGAGACCGGGGCACCGGCCCGATTCGCTGGGCGTCGTAGCCTTTACGCTGCGCAGCAGGTTGTGGAAACGACTCATGACTCACGAGACTCAACTAAACCGAGATGCGAAGGTCTTTGACTTTACATTCCCTGCAACAGACAGTCCTAAGTCCTAGTAAATGTGTACGCACAACAAACAAAACGAATATGCCCATAATTATTTTACGCTAGTATAATATAGACCAGGGGTCCTCCATGTCCTGACCGCGGCCGTTCGCTCTACGGACCCCGAGCATAGTCAAATATGTCCACGTTTTCACTTCTCCATTGTTGATTCTCTTCACTGCATGCGCGGCAGAGAGAGAGTGTGTGTGTGTGTGTGTGTGTGTGTGTGTGTGTGTGTGTGTGTGTGTGTGTGTGTGTGTGTGTGTGTGTGTGTGTGTGTGTGTGTGTGTGTTTTGTGTGTGTGTGTCGCT
The DNA here is from genome assembly GCF_963921795.1 of Nannobrachium achirus. Classification (NCBI taxonomy): domain Eukaryota; kingdom Metazoa; phylum Chordata; class Actinopteri; order Myctophiformes; family Myctophidae; genus Nannobrachium; species Nannobrachium achirus. The sequence goes on from NC_137813.1 coordinate 60,309,747, forward strand.
TGCCGCCTTGATGGTGAGCGGTTTCCTGGCCGGGTGCTTTGACCAGAAATGAATAGGAACAATCTTTATATGAAACTGTAGGTGGCTCTTAAAAGAGCCTTTGTGTTTTTGTTTTTCTCCGGCGATACTTAATCAGGCGATGCGGTAGTACTCAGTCCGGAGGTCGACGCCTTCTGGAAAGCCGGGGTCTGGATATTGAGATACAAGGAGGACCAGACCATCCAACACACAGGTAGCAATAGCGTCGTCGATCTCGGTAGCGGTCGCATTTAATGCACCCATTTGGGCCGCGACGTCGTTGATATTCCTCCTGATCTGAGCCCATGACCAGTCGTTGCCATCATTGATCATTTCAAGAATGAAATTCCCCAGACCGACGTTCTCCCAAGCTTGTCTCACCGCCATTGTAGTTCGTCTCGTGCTGCCGATCCGAAGATGAATGCTGATTTTGAATAGTACCCATGGCTTCATGGAGCTAGATTTATACCTGATCTGAGGACGTAAGTGTGGACACCCAAAGAAGGGGCTGGAACCTTTGACACCGCATGAGAACCATGGAGTCTCAACCCACTGGGCTGTGTGCAGAATACGGAGACACTTGTGTTTTCTACACAACTAAAACGAAATAAAACACTTGCAAACAAAAGTTTCATAGTCAAATGACAAGTTGAGCAGAGAGCAGACTAGTTTCACATCGGAATAAAATCATTTTGAGCCCTAGGGGGTCCTGAGTTTTGTTTTGGGACCATTAAAACCTCAATACATGTAGCATTGTTGAGTAACTTTCATGTCATTTGTCTTTTAAAATACGTTTAACATATATTACCCTGAACAATATTCACTGCACAGCAAGTTAAATGTCTGACAATGTAATACAAGTAAAACAAGACATGTGTGTCAAAGTTTTTTGTTTAAAAGTAATCATTTTCCAATGTCTTAAAGCACAACTGGTGTGTGTGTGTGTGTGCGCGCGCTCTTTGTGTGTTATAAAATTGAAGCGTGGCATGATATGTATAACTCCTCCCTCTGAGAGTCACGTGAAGGCCAATCAAATGATTTCGATTTGCACACGACATTTGCATAGACCTCCTATATTAATAACGGTGCAACGCCACCTTCAGTCACTTCGTTTCTTCTCCTTCGACATGGAGCCACACCAGCTAATACGAAATCAGCGCCCAAGGAAGGCTGCAAGAAAGCCGTCTCCAAGACCGCCGCAAAGGGCGGCAAGAAGCGCTGAAAGTCCAGGAAGGAGAGCTACGCCATCTACGTGTACAAGGTGCTGAAGCAGGTCCACCCTGACGCCGGTATCTCTTCCAAGGCCATGGGCATCATGAACTCCTTTGTCAACGACATCTTTGAGCGCATCGCCGGTGAAGCGTCTCGTTTGGCTCACTACAACAAGCGCTCCACCATCTCATCCAGGGAGATTCAGACCGCCGTCTGCCTGCTGCTCCCCGGTGAGCTGGCCAAGCACGCCGTGTCTGAGGGCACCAAGGCTGTCACCAAGTAGTCTACACCAGCTCCAAGTAAACTGTTCTGTCTGCTCTAAACACAACGGTCCTTTTAAGGACCACATATCTTTTCAACAAAGCGTTTGTTCCTATAATGGTATGCTGAAAGGAAATTAATAGGCTATTGAACCCCCACGGTACTAGCTGGTGGTCAATACTTAATACTACTTCATTGACAGACCTGGCCAATAACAACCGGCTCATAGCTGCTTGTGCCTCCGCGTCAAGATTAGTTATTGACGTATCATTCATGTAGGCAGACTATTTTGTGATTATACATATAATCACCCAGAGTTATAATATATGATTGAATATCAGTTATGTGACGGCGTCAGAAGCAGCAAGGACATGTTTTAATTTATGACTAAGATCAGTGTTGTCAGAGATAATCAAACCACATGAATAAATAAAATAAAGAGAAAGGCTGCCTGCTACAAATTAAGTAATTATACAATACAGATTAGTTATAGTAGGCAGCCTGTGGGTGTGTGCGTGTGTGCGTGTGTGTGTGTGTGTGTGTGTGTGTGTGTGTGTGTGTGTGTGTGTGTGTGTGTGTGTGGCTTCATATGTGTGACACACACACACACACACGTTAAACAAACATTATAGCCTCATTGTATGTCTTACTTTTGATTATATTACAACTTCATAACATATACTATACATTGTCACACATTGCTTTAAGCATCACAGATGCCAGATTAAATGTGTCCCTTCTTCTAGGCCAGTTCATTTGTAGCCTGTGTCCTTTATTTCCCCGACCATATAGTCAATGTGCCATGATTGTCAACATCATTTTTAATGACACCCCAACAAACATTCTGACATGTTATAACAATCATAGACTCAGTGCAATAATCTCCCCTCCCCAACTCCCTCCCCAGTCAGAGTTCAGAGTTTTAATGAAAGTAGATATGTGCAGGATGTAATATGTTGTAAATTAGGTGACTTCATTTCAAGTTTAAAAAATGTTTGATTTTAAAATAAAAAGCCTCTCACACTTCAGCCAGTGTGCCAGTGATTACTCTCCCCTGTGCCAATGTTGGTGCTTATAATGTTGCCTACCCCTGTTCTAACATATACAATTTTGACAGCCTAGGGCAGGGGTGGTCAACTTTGATGATGGAGAGGGCCACTATGGACGGTTTCTGGTCCACGTTACACTGATAAGAACTAGATGCGTGCGCAGGGTCGGTACCAAAATTAGCCAATGAAACCAGCGCTCCACAAAACAACAGGTTTGGGGATTGGTAGGAATTGATTACATGATACAGTCACCTGTGCATTTAGTCTCAATGTGACTTCTGCCATGATTCTCTTCTGGTTGGAGTTTCAAACGCACTGAAAAGAAGTCTGAGTGAGACTGATAGTGATAGTGATGTGTCGTTCATGAGTGATTCGTTCATAAGATTCGAATCATTAGCATGACTCGTGAACGATTCGTTCAAATCCCTGAAATGGGTCGTTCACACTTTCGTTCACACCCCCGCCCCTCCCCCTAAAAGCTCCGGCCGGCAGACAGGACGCGAGGGCGGGCTGTACTCGCGACGTAATAAAAACGCTGCCGCGATTGTGTTTTTCACGGGACGATCGCACTATGTGATGGGCAATCTCGTTCATTTCAGTGATCGGATCATTTCGTTCACGTTCATGGTAATGATCCGTTCAAAAGATTCGTTCAAATGATTCGTTCATAGTGCGATCGTCCCGTGAAAAACACAATCGCGGCAGCGTTTTTATTACGTCGCGAGTACAGCCCGCCCTCGCGTCCTGTCTGCCGGCCGGAGCTTTTAGGGGGAGGGGCGGGGGTGTGAACGAAAGTGTGAACGACCCATTTCAGGGATTTGAACGAATCGTTCACGAGTCATGCTAATGATTCGAATCTTATGAACGAATCACTCATGAACGACACATCGACACTATCAGCCTCACTCAGACTTCTTTTCAGTGCGTTTGAAACTCCAACCAGAAGAGAATCATGGCAGAAGTCGCCCCAGCTCCAGCCGCCGCCCCGGCCAAAGCAGCCAAGAAGAAGGCAGCACCCAGACCCAAGAAGACCGGCCCCAGCGTCGCTGAGCTTGTCGTCAAGGCCGTGTCCGCCTCCAAGGAGCGGAGCGGTGTGTCTCTGGCTGCGGTCAAGAAGGCTCTGGCCGCCGGCGGCAACGATGTGGAGAAGAACAAGGCTCGCGTCAAGATCGCTATCAAGAGCCTGGTCGCTAAAGGCACTCTGGTTCAGCTCAAAGGCACCGGCGCGTCTGGCTCTTTCAAGATGAACAAGAAGGCAGAAGCAGTGAAGGCAAAGAAGCCTGCTGCTAAGAAAGCCGTCAAAGCAAAGAAGCCTGCTGCTGCCAAGAAGCCTGCAGCGGCTATGAAGCCCAAGAAGGTGGCAGCAAAGAAGCCAGCAGCCGCCAATCACCGAAGAAAGCCAAGAAGCCCGCTGCCAAGAAAGTAGCAGCTAAAAGCCCGAAGAAGGCTACCAAGAGTCCCAAGAAAGTTTCAAAGAAGCCCGCAGCAGCCAAGAAATCTCCTGCCAAGAAGGTTGCCAAACCCAAGGCGGTAAAGAAGGCAGCACCCAAAAAGAAGTAAAATGTCAGTTCCATGTACATGTACATTTACACCCACAAAGGCTCTTTTAAGAGCCAACCACATTATTTTATAAGAGTATCCTCACGTTTAATCAAAACTCACGTTTTGATTAAAATACTTAAACATTTCCGTAGCTAGCCTGGATTATAATCCAACCGCTTTGATCCAACCACTTCCAGTCCCTTCTTTTTCCTCACATGCTTTAACTATAAAAAACGTATTTATTGCCCTGGTGTTGTGGGTCAACCAACTTCAAAATGACATGAATAGTACCATTACACATCTCCTCATAATAGGCATTTGATATACATTATATACATCATATACGATATAGATAAGAGGAGTTGACTATCAATATAAATAGGGTTTCTGACCAAAAGCGAACAAGGGGGAGGTGCGTGTGTGCTCTGCCTGTCCTCCCTTACGTCCTCAGAAAGCACAAAAAGATTTGAGCTTGAGTTAGGAGACAGGATATCAGCAACACAGTAAACAGTAACAATATCATTCCCACCATGTTTTACATAGATAGATAGCAGATTGTATGAATCAACAGATCTACTTGACTATTGAAATTGTTTGATGGAATTAGCAAATAGGGTATTGGGTATTCTTTGTTGTAGACGCCAGCACCCCACAGTCGGCTGACAGTGGGCAGCAGAGCCATCCGCAGCTGGAACCCAGCGCTACAACACCAACTCCGACTGAGGAGCGCAGTGGAGCTGGGATGACAGCGGGGACGGGGAGGAAGGAGCCTGACCCTGGCAACTACAGGCCAATCGCAATCCTGAGTTCCCTCTCCAAACTGGTGCCTGGGAGAGGTCGTACTCAACTGGAACCCGGCGCTACAACACCAACTCCGAGTGGGGAGCGCGGTGAAGCTGGGACGACAGCTGAGAAGAAGGTGAACCAGCAGCTGGTGCCAGGCAGAGGGAGAGGCCGTGGGAGAAGTTCTTTCTCAGCCGCCAACATGAGAGCAGCCGCAGCGAGCTCTGGAGGGGCGATCGTTCAGATGGTGAGACAGCAGCAGCAGTCGCCGTCACCCTCTTGCCCAGAGGCAGCCGCTGCAGAGGAGACGGAGGAGGCTGTCAGACAGCTGGAGAAAGCTGTCAAAAACATCCTGCCTCCCTGGTCAAACTCTTCTGGCGTCGAGGAGGAGAAGGGAGCTGAGGATGATAAGCAACGTGATGAGGAGCAGGGCGAGGAGTCTGATTACGACTCAGCAAGCGAGGAGCCAAGTGAACGGAGCGACAACAGCTCAAGCAGCAGCTTTGTTTCGGGCGGAGGAGAGGGGCTTCTCCCCGCTGCTGCTGAGGACAATCGAGGAGATGGAGCTCACGTGAGTGTTAACAAAAAGAGACAGACGTCGCCTTTGGCGAATGAAGAAAAGAAATATAGACACAAATGAAAGCTTGATTAACACTCACACCTTGTCATCATGGCTACACTCTCAATCGCTACTTGCAACTTGAGAGGAATTAAGTCTTTGGAGAACAGAAAGGCTAAGATGAGCATCCTCCACGACACAAGGTATTATGTTATATGTGCACAAGAGCTGCGTCTGACAACACAACATGATGTCTCTGATATAACTGACATGTGGGAAAAAGGCACGTCTGTTGTCTCTATAGGTTTTGATAAAGCTGACGGGTTAGGCATATTTTTTAATAGTAAAGCTGAAATTATTAAGAAAAGAGAAATAGTCCCAGGCAGAATTTTATTAATTGATTGTTTTTATTTAAACTTAAAACTGAGAATTATAAACGTGTACACACCACCAGATTCAGCAGCAAAAGTAAGAATATTTAAAAAACTATATGAGTTATTAACTGTTAGTTACCATACTATTCTTTGTGGAGATTTTAACGCCTATACTGGGGACAATGATAGAATTTCTACTGTGCATGTAAATCCCCGTGGTCGTAATAGGGAGGGTATTGAATTGAAGAAAATGAGTGAATTTTGTGGAGTCAAAGATGTATTTAGAATGCTGCATCCAACTGCCCTGCTAGAAAAACCAGCACAAGACCAGCAGTAAGACCAGCACCAGCACAAACCAGCGCATGTTGTGTTTTGGTGCTGGTCTGTGCTGGTCCCACCATCTAAACCAGCATGAACCAGCACAAACCAGCGCTTACTGCTGGTCTGTGCTGGTCTGTGCTGGTGTGGTCAGGGACCCCCCTGAGAAGTGGACCAGGTCTTTGCTGGTTTAATTTGCTCTTTGTTCTGGTGCTTGAATCCTGTTCTGTATTTGACCATATTAGATTGTGACATTATTTTTGACATTGTGGGTGTGAGTGGGATTCGAACTTACTACCTCTGGCACTTCAGTCCTGCACTTATCCTCGGCGCCACTGGAACCTGTTAGTTAAATGGGTGTTTGTCCCTATTTGTATATGACCAGCTTAGACCAGCACAGACCAGCACAGACCAGCAGTAAAACACAACATGTGCTGGTTTGTGCTGGTGCTGGTCTGTGCTGGTTTATGCTGGTTCATGCTGGTCTGTGCTGGACCAGCACCAGCACCAGCACAGACCAGCAGTAAAACACAACATGTGCTGGTTTGTGCTGGTGCTGGTCTGTGCTGGTCTATGCTGGTTCATGCTGGTCTGTGCTGGTGCTGGTCTATGCTGGACCAGCACCAGCACAGACCAGCAGTAAAACACAACATGTGCTGGTGCTGGTCTGTACTGGTCTGTGCTGGTCTATGCTGGTTTATGCTGGTTCATGCTGGTCTGTGCTGGTGCTGGTCTGTGCTGGTGGACCAGCATGGGACCAGCACAGACCAGCATAGACCAGCACCAGCACAGACCAGCATAAACCAGCATAGACCAGCACAGACCAGCATGAAAATTGTGCTGGTCTGTGCTGTTTTTTCTAGCAGGGTGAGGTGGGTTTTACTCGTTTTGACAGAAACGTTAAAGGTGATACACCATGAAATTTCACTTTTCCTATTTTAAAACCTTTTTTTGGGGTCCCACTGGCACCTTCTATCCTCACAAAGTCCCATTTCTGACCGTTGTGTCTTTCTCTGGTTTTGGGAGGGCGAAAGTTAAAAGCATCCCACGGGTGCTCAAAACAGGCTGTCCAGATTTGCTGCCGATTGGGACGTCACGATCGGCAAAAGCATCCCACGGGTGCTTCATTTGCCCTCCCCTATGAAGCTCCAAACCAGACCTACATTATCATAATCCCGCCCCTCTTCTGCTCATTTGCATAGCAGCCAGCAGTGACAGCAACTCGCTTCACTCTGCTCCGTCCGCCATTGTTTTCCCCTCTCTGCTGGTTCAACCCTGTACACTTTTATTTTTCCCTGCAACCTTTCTATGGATTTAGCAATATGTCTAAGGCCATGGCTAAACGCATCGGGGGACACAACAAATGTTCAGTTATAGACTGCAAGGGGCAAAGTGTTTTTACACACAAACTCCCAACTCAAGAGGAAACAAGAGCCAAGCGGATCAACTTTATTTGCAATGGCGACGTCCCTGTGTCCATCAAGAAAACTCTCCATGTCTGCCAGAATCATTTTACGCTGGATTCCTATGAAAACTTGGCCCAGACCCTGGAACGAGGAGCAGTACCAACGCTTCGTCAGTTAACTGTAATGCCTCATTCACACTACAGATATATAGTTTAACGTTTTGCTTGGTAATTCAATGTAATCTCAATGGAAACCAGCTTTAAAGGCTGGGCGTGTTGGCTGTCCTTGGAAAACATTGCTGTGATAAATGTGTGTGCTTGTTACTCTTTTTACTCAACTCTCGTGGGTGTTTTGGTCAGGTAGCGACACGGCCGCCGTTCACACCATATTCTTTACACAAACAAACAATGGCTATTAGCATAACGGGCTTAACGGTGATCGGTTTCTTTAGATAGCAATGAAGAGAAACCCCTTTCTCCCTACTTTATTATTACTACTAGCGTCGGGACTCGGAGCATAGGCTCCAGGCTTTGGGGCATAATAGGCTTTACACAATGTCACGTCTATTCATGTGTACAGATAGCAACAAACTTGTCTCTGTGAACGCCAGCACAATATTATTTTTTTATTTATTAGTTCACACACACTGCAACCTCCGAGCCAAAACTAAACTATCAGCTGCGCTACTGTTTCCCAAACACTGGCTCGGGACCCATTTGTGGCCCGCTGAGAACTTTTATGCAACGTTTTTTGATTTGCGGTTTTCACTAGTTTGGGTCCCGGCCAAATGTAGCCTATAATAATCTGTTTTTTGGGTCACGAGCATTTTTTTGGGGGGGGGGGCCGCTGGTCTATGCTATGATCTCATTGGTTATAGTGTTGTGAGCTGTAAAGAAAACGTCAATACTATTCAATCAATCTGTGATTCTGAGCGTCATTAACACTGTATGAAATGCACGTTTCCCACTGTTTCTCAAACACTAGTACGGGACACATTTTTGGGTCGCGGTGACATTTTTATGGGTCCCTTTTTTCTTTACATTTTTCCTGGGCAAACGTATTCTCTCTTTTAGGCCCCAAGTTAAAGAGTTGGAACCACTGAGCTACAATAGGCCTATACATTTGTGTAGAGGTTATGTCTGTGAAGCTTTTTTTTTAGGTAGCAGTTATTGTTTTATGTAGGTTAAGTTTCTGTAATTTCTGGTCTAGGCATGGCCCTGGTCAGCATTTTTGCCCATGAAAACAAATTTCTTTTGAAACTCAAAACTCAAAGTAAACCATCAATAAATATCCCCTCCCCATCACCCATGCATCCCTCCTTTAGCTATTGTGTTTAATGGCCCTCTATTCAGATTGAGGTCTCATTCTTTGCATCTGTCCCAGTCCCTCCTCCCACTTTACCTTTCAACGTTTTATCTATAATATACAGAATAAAATTCTAATCAAACATGCTTTCAATACTACAGGCCACAACATCACAGGCATCTATGCCAACCCTGTCTAGTGTGTTACATCGGAATGCTTAGCAGGCAAATAGATGTTCAAAATGTAATTGGGATAATATATATATATTATATATATACATTCCTTTATTCCTCGTTTTAATTTGAATCTCTAATCTGCTTACAGACTCTACCTTGCTGGACTTCATTACAATGAAAATGCAGGCCGGCCTGTGAAGACTGGTCGCGATGGAGAGCCTCTTTACAAGCTGACCTTCCCAAAGGTCAAAAAGGGAGAAGCCATTGCTACGGCAGTCAAGGTTGATGCCACATTTGGTAAGATCTTTTTCATTTGGATAAAAAAAAAGAGTATTCACACAGGATTACAATAAACATTAGCTGTTTATTCTAAATACAGATACATCTGCTGTCACCTTAAAACAATAATAATTACAATTAAAAAGTTTGATTGCACACTAGCTGCACTCTTACAAAAAAAAAGTTATTGGAACGTGACAAAAAATGTAAACAACCAGTTCCACTCTAGCAGCCCTTGGAATAAAGAAAAATAGAATAACTAAACAAAACTGAAATTATATTTATATTCCTGCACAGGTTATGTGTCAGACCTGATGGACTGCATCTTTGAGAAGGTCATGTTGCAGCCAGCACCAAATCCCTACGTGGAAGCTGTGAGGGAGATCAATGTCCCTCCACCCCTTTGTGCACAGTATTTCCACCCAGACAGGCTGGATGTGATCTCAGCATGCATCAACAGGTTCAACCAAGGGCTTGCACTTCGAGCGGTGGAGGAGGAAGAGGTGGTGGAGGAGGAGGATGAGACCTGAAGACCTCGCTGCAGATCACCCATATGACCGCCGGCAGGAGGTCATCACCACCATCGTTTGGGGTCAATCGAAGGCATGCCTTCTGAAGCCAGTATATCGGCCCTGGATATCTGGCCATCGGGATCTAATATGACCAACTTGAATGAGAAAAAAACACAGTCAAAACCTAAACAGTAGTACAATAGTACAGTACATGTACAGTCAAAACACATTGCTTTAGAGGATCAATACAATAAAGTTCTAGCGTTTATTATCCATAAAATACCTATAGGCCTACACATGCAGGTATTGGGATTCGAACGCCTTGTCCCAGGCAACCAAAGACCCAGCTGATGAACATTCTGTACGCCAGATACCTATATCGCCTGACAGAAGAAGAAAAGAGGGCTTTACTGTAATTATATTTTATCATTGTTTATTTTGTACAGGTCCCTCTATGTCAGGGGTCTTCAACGTTTTCAGGCCAAGGACCCCTTAGTTGAGAGAGATGAAGCAGGGACCCCCACAACCTGTTCATAGATTCCATATAGTTTCATCGTTTGACGGCACAATCATCAGTGTATTTTGGAATCATGTCAATTTGTGTTTTCAGATATTTTACCACTTGAACCTTCAATACATAATACATTTGGTCTTTCACTCTGTACTTAGTCTGCTCTTTTTCTCCTCTAAACCAAAGCTCTTTGCAAAAAATATCCGATATACAAGCTCACAACGCCTCGCAGCGCTGCGAGGCGTTGTGAGCTTGTAGATCTGCTATTTTTGGCTAAAGTTATCAGAATATGGATTTGGAGGACCCCCTGTAGTAACTTTGAGGACCCCCTAGGGGTCCCGGACTGTTGAAGACCCTTGCTCTATGTATATAAATATATTTTTGTTTTTCTTTTGTGTGTGTGCGTATTGACTGTATAATAAAACTTTGACTAATGATTGATTCTTATCATGATTCAGTAATCCGATTTTTGGAAATGTTAAATGTGGAAATGTTAGAGTTATGTAAGCTGGACAAAGTGGGGTGATTTTGAAGGAAGCAAGGGTTGGGTCAAATTAATTTTAATTTCAGATGCTAATTTCAGAACATGTTTTTATACAAAATGTAGGAATTATAATATACTTACTTGTGCAACAACTGCCCCCCTGGCATTGCTATGGCACCATAATCTTCTCTGTATGCATTCATAGTGTGTTGTAGAACATAGACATTGAAACACATGGGTTCCAGGCCAGGGTGTAAAGTCATGCATTCTGGGATGGGTATGTCGTCCTCAACCGACCTCATACGTGCTCGGACCTAAACGAAATGTCAAAACTGTCAGTTTTATATTTACACTTTTGATGATGATCAAAGTAAATAATCTATCAAAGCTTACCTTTGGTACTTCCTGACAGCATATATTCTTTTCCTCTGTGTCCATTGTTTTGCACCTAAAAATATATACAATTCATATTAATACAAAAACACTGAAGTAATTACTATGTCTCTGAGAACAATGTCACATTTTCATGTGATGTGCAAGCCTGCCACGATGTAAGGCTACTGTTACCATGTGTAGGCCTAATTTATAATGATAGCTTCTCATGGTAGACATGGTTGCATCCTGACTGAAAACTACTGTATTAACATACAGTACATGTAGACATAAAGAAACATCTACCAGGTTCTCAATGAAGAAACAGTAAGTCTTGTCTCTGGCCCATAGATAAATTAGTAAATTAGTTTTCAGAAGAACACACAATTGCAAAACTGGAGTGATAATAACAGAAGAGAGGTCATTGAAACACGTTTTTGTATCCACATTCACCAAAATGACACTTTTCGAAAAGCATATTTATAAAGCTCCTCAGCCAGGAAAGTATGGATAACATGGTGTGCAACATGCTGCCTATTTAGCGACCGTGAATGGAGAAATACTGTGGCATACTGATTTAGATATAGAAATAGTAATAGGTAGCATGGTCCTCTGCCAGGCAGCTGAGTAACAAAGTTTTGATTGATTGAAGACTTTATTAGAAGTTTGCATAGGAAAAGGTACAGTTTCATGACGGTACAGTTCACTGGTACAAGGTCTACTAAAAGGAGATCCTTGAAAAGACTAAGCTTATTTCCACAGGAAACACATCAACATTGAATACAGACGAATAGAACACAGTAGGCTACTATGCAGTAGATATGTAAAGAAAAGAAGTACCGTATTTTCCGGACTATAAGGCGCACTTAAAAGCCTTTAATTTTCTCAAAAAACTACAGTGCGCCTTATAGTCCAGTGCGCCTTATATATGGATCATTCATTGACATTGACATTCCCTTTAGCACAGCTCCATCTGTTGGATGCATAACGCAACGGTAGCGTCTATTATGTGCGCCTTATAGTCAGGTGCGCCTTATATATGAACACAGTTTGAAAATAGACCATTCATTGACAGTGCGCCTTATAGTCAGGTGCGCCTTATAGTCCAGAAAATACTGTAGTTTGTTTATTTTCAAACGAGTGGAATTAATGGTCCAATCTGGACCAGCGCTATAGGTAATAATTAACGTTACGTTCACGCATATTTATATTTATTTAATTTGGACCGCCGATTTTGGAGGAATTAAAAATATTGGGTGCAACAGTCCAAACGTTTTGTCTAATGTATTTCATTATAATTTATTATTACTTGTTCAGACGCAACATGTAAACACATAAAACAGTATGCCACGGGATCAATTCGTTTACAAGTAGGTAAATAACTTTACCAAACTGCATTTGATCCCAATGGCTGTGCACTTCTCAGGGCTGCTGGAACACCATCGTCCTCTGAATCCGATAGGTCGGGCTGTGCGTCTGCCGTCTGGGTCAGATTCGGTGTCGAACAGATGTGCATTTTTGCAGCCATAGTAGTTACTTGTAAGTAAAGTATCCGGAAGAAATACTCGAGTAAAAAACTGTCGCTATGCAGTCGCTGTGCAGCAGCTGTTCTCTGCGTCACTTACTCACTTGTGTGCTGGGGGGGTGGGGGGAGGGAGGGCAGGCCAGAGGAGGATGCGGGGCGGAACTGGGAGAGGCAAATTTGCATATGGAGATCAGGAGGAGGGGGTGAGGGGGGAGGGTGGACGGGCTCAGTTTGGGCTCAGTAGCTCCATCCCCCAGCAGGCCAATGGTTGTATTGCAGCTAAAATTGCTCAGAGAGCCAGCAGAAATGAGTGGAGCTATAAATTCAGGAGTGTTAATTTTGCCTCAAACCTTTTGAAAAACGTTTTTTTGGACATAACAATATGATATTCATTAGTTTTAAATACATGGTGTATCACCTATTGATGACATCATGGATCTCCATATATGGGCATGAAAGGGATCTGGTTCCTCTGGCATCACAGGGATCTCTATATCTCCATATATGGGCATAACAGGATTTGTTCCCCTGGCATCACAGGGATCTCCATATATGGCAATAAAAGGGATTTGGTTCCCATGACATCACAGTGATGTCAGAGTGTGATCGTGATGTCAGACACCAGCCACATGACGTCTCTCTTTTTTGGAGCTGTGTGGAACACAAGCTCCCTATAGACAACATGCCTGGCCACGCCCCCTACTTCCGACCGGAAGCCCTTTTTTGGGCTCAGTCGTAAATAGACTTCCTGCTTTCGTCACAGCTCACTCTCCCACCAGCTGATCGGACCGCTTGGACGTGCTTGTTTTTACTACTTTCTGTTTTTTACTTGCCACGATGCCACTGAAATGGCAACATTCATCCACTCAGCTGATACGAGACGGGGTTTTGACGATTCCACACCCATCTACAGTCCATACTTGGAAGGACGACATGACGACATGGCCGGACATAACGTTAGACAAAATGGTATTTTACTTGATGACATCAACGGCTGTCGATGACGTTCAGCAGGACGCTGTTAAAAGTACGATGGCATATCAGTATCTCCACGGCGAAAAAGTTGGTGTTGTGTTAAGCCATCAACTGGACGGCTTTATTTTTTTTAAGGCCAGTGTTGAACCGAGCCAGTGTCTCAATAACGACGCCCACGGTCCGTGGGTTTTGGTAACCGACGAAGGCTTCATTGAGACAGCTGGATGCACTTGTGTCGCTGGACCTGGGCGTGTTTGCAGTCATGCAGCAGCAATCATGTTTAAGGTATGTACAATACGAAAATGAGATGTATTTCTGTATGTATGTAGCATTGGCTCATTGGTAAGATGAATTTGCTACGTTGTTTTGCTGATGCTGCGCGAGAGATGCGCTAAATAAATTGGCTGGCTACATCGCAAATGCAGCTTCCCAATGAGCAAACGCACCCATGCTGTCTGGTAGAGGATGACAATAATTCCTGTGGGTCCCGTGGGATTCCCGCAGGACAGGAGTCAAATATAATATATGTGTGTGTGTGTGTGTGTGTGTGTGTGTGTGTGTGTGTGTGTGTGTGTGTGTGTGTGTGTGTTAATGTAACTTATTATGCTGCACGCACGCGCGCCTCATATGCACACTAATTAACAATAAAAACAGAGCATGATGTCATGAATTTAGAGGACCCACACTTCTAAAATCCATATCACACCACTGGTTAAAAGGTGGTGTCACTCCCTACCCCTTTCTATTTATTTGTATAATTGCATGGGTGTTTTTGTATTATGCTTAATGTCCTTATGTCTTCATATTTTCTAGGTGGAAAATGCTGTGAGACAGGGGAAGACTGGACATGCCTGCACAGATGGACAGAATCAGTGGAATGCCGGGTCCAAAAAGAACTGTGGGCAGAGCAAAATGAGTGACATCAGATTCAAACGCCACAGCAGAGAGAAACTCTTCCTGCCATCTCAAGATCGGCCAGCTGGACCCTCCAAGCCTGTTGTACACTACACCTGTCATGAAGATTGGAAACAGAGTAGGCTTCGCCTGACAGTGGCACCGTTCTACACTCGCATTGATAACAGCCTCGTCTCCACCCACTTCCACTCTAAACCCTCTGCTAAGCCTGTTCAACCTGTGGAAGTCCTGCCAGCTTCACTGGTCCATGACAACCATGAAACACCGTTGGCCTGTGTGAAATGCAAAACATTTTACGATGACTACATCAACATGTCTGCAACCCAGTTGATGGCCATCGAACAGCACACAAAAGGACAGAGCAAAGAGCAACTGTGGCATGATATGCGTAAGGTACGCATTACTGCCAGCACAGCAAAAAACTGCAAACTGACAAAACTTGACTGGGAGGGTGTGTCGGGCATCGTCACATTGCATTTGTATGGGAGTGTAAATTAAATGGCCTCACCATAGTCTACCTGGCAATCAAAATGAAGACATTGGCACAACAATGCACAGTGTGAATGGGAGGGTGTGCCTGGCATCTTTACATTGCATTTGTATGGGAATGCTAAATAAATGCATAGACCATAATTCACTAGTGTGAAACATCTGGACAAAATATTGATGTTGCAAAGTCACAACAGTTGACAGAAACCTCACTTGACAGTCATTACTGTGTTGGGTTTATTACAGTGATCATTTAGTTCAAAACATTACCCAAAAAGCTAAAATAAAAATGCAATTACCTGAGTAATTTCAGTTAAAGAAATTAGATAACTAAAAATCCTGTGAATAAATTAGAATGCAAATGTTTAAGAGGTAGTGAAAATAGCCAATCCACCAGCTCACTGCAAAGCGACAAGCTTGTAGATCTGCTATTTTCACTCGTTTGGTTCCCAGGCAAACATGTAATTTCTCTTTGTGGTCACAAGCTAAAATGTTGGGAAACACCATGGGCATTCAAGCTGTAAAGAAATAACACCAATTCATATTTTAAAAGACTTTATTGGGAAAATCATACATGAGGAAAAAAATCCATACTGTACATGAGATCAAAACAAAGCAAAACAGCAAATCAACTCTGAAACTGAAACACCCACTCAAGTCTCAGGAGACACGTTTTTGATCAGTGCATGCCTCAGGTTAACTAGGGCAGCACATATTCTCAGGATTTTGTCCACTTTTGGTATCAAACTGATGGGGAAAGTTTGTGATAAAATCCTAAACACTTTGAGCCTTCTGATGGCCCGTTCAACATGAATGCGCACATTTGCAACACGCCTGGTGCGTGTGACCTCCTCATTAGTCAGCTGTGCACGCCTGCGAGTAAATGCAGGAATATTCAATCTAACTAGTCTTTCTCGTAACAAGCCCTGGATAGTGAAGCCGCGGTCTGCCATGACCTCATCACCAGGCATTAGGTGATCCAGGAATCCAGAATTCCTTGTGATGTACTTATCACTGCTTTTACCAGCATATGCATCTGAAATAAACATGATCATGCCAGACGGAGAAACAGCGACCAGATACTTTATTGTGTTGGTGCCTTTGTAGTGACTAAATGTGGCACTCCTGCAGTCAAGGTTTGTGGCCCTCTGCAGAGAAGTTTCCGCACAGTCAATGATGCAGGTTGTTTGTGCGTAATGCTTATGAAATGGCAATGGCATGTTATCTTTGAGTGTGTCTCTGGGTAGCCAGGAGACAAGCGGTGAGATTTCCTCATCCATACAATCGATCCAGTATGCAATGACCCTGCTTGCCATACTCTGAGAGACATTGAAACGCTGAGCGATATCTGCTAATACATGGTTCAGTTTTAACTTCATAAGTGTCATCAGAATTTGGTCGACAACTGGAAGGGTGAAAGTATTTTTTCTGAAAGGAGTCAACACGGTCACCAAAAGGTAAAAGTGCTCCAGAACTAATCCAGTGAACAACAGAGATTCGTTATCGCCAAGAAGCATGGTGCTCGCCTGATCAGCCACTGTGCCTGCATCACACTGTGTAGCTTTGTTTGTTGTTTTGGTGGTTGATGAACTGTAGGCATGATCAAGCAGCGAGGGGTCTTCCCACTGTGTTCCAGCATCTCTGTATGTAGGCTTAGTGGCACATGTCTGACAAACTGTCAGGGTAGCAGGTCAGAGAAAGAAAAAAAAACATATCATTATAATCAAATAATTCTACAGCATTGAGCATGTGATACTAATTATTGTCTGCCATCATTACATTGCATTTGAATGTAATGGCCTCACTATTGTCTACCTGGCAATCAAAATGAAGACATTGGCACAACAATGCACAGTGTGAATGGGAGGGTGTGTCGGGCATCGTCACATTGCATTTGTATGGGAGTGTAAATTAAATGGCCTCACCATTGTCTACCTGGCAATCAAAATGAAGACATTGGCACAACAATGCACAGTGTGAATGGGAGGGTGTGCCTGGCATCTTTACATTGCATTTGTATGGGAATGCTAAATAAATGCATAGACCATAATTCACTAGTGTGAAACATGTGGACAAAACTATGTTGATGTTGCAACAGTTGACTAAAGTTAGACAAAAACATTAAAAAAAAAAAAAACAAATAGCTTGCTTACCATCAGCGTGTGCAGGCTGAGCATTTGGTTGTTCAGGTGCACCTGTTTCTGGGTCACATGAGGATGTTTCTACAATGGGGCAGAGAGAACACAAGGATTTAGCCAAACATTTATGAACAGGGTAATACATATGGCAGAGGTAAACACATGTACCACAGTTTGCACTGGCAAATAAACATGTGAGCTGCCATATTGAATACTTTTGAAGGTTAGTGTGCCACAGTGGTGGAAAAAGTACTCGCATTTCTACTTAAGTAAAAGTATCAATACATAGTATTGATACTTTTCACAACGCGACGCGTTGTGAGCTTGTAGCTTGCTGTATGTATGTCATTGTAGATCGGCTATTTTCAAATAACCCAGCCATAACATAGGGCTAAAGTGGCTTATTTATGTTTTAAAAGATGCCTGTTTATGTCGTATCAGTGTGGTCATGTCAACACAAAGGGGTAATTATGTATAAGCCCACGTTAGCCGCTAACATATAGCATAGTGCTAACCTCAAAAGAGAGCATCACAAAACAATTACTTAAGCTATTAAATTAATCCATTTTCAGCTTTCTTACCTTCAGATCCATGGTCAGTCTGGCGATCAACTCGGTTTAGCTGTCGTCTCGTTTTCTTCGGTTCTCGTTCATAACCCAAATACAGCTCAGGGTATGGGTTTGCAGTAGTTGGCTTTTTGTCAACAAAGTGAAAACTACAAACAAAGACCCTTTTCGGTGGTTTCTTCAAATTCAAATTCTTCAGCCACATCCGAGATGCAACATCATCTTTTGGTATTTGATGGAATGCATACATAGGAGGACATGGACAATTTTGTTTGGTCTTAGGTAGATGGATCACACACTCTTGATTAAGCCAAGCTTTCAGATGGTCAGAAGTCTTAGAACAGCCACGCACTGCACAATGTGTTGGCATTGTAGCAGAAGGTAATCAAAGATAACGAAAGCAAAGTAGTAGTGTGAGTCCAGGTTGTTATGTTATCGTGAGTGTGTGACTGCCTCTTGTTTATATGCATGCCTGACAGAACCCGGAAGTTCCCTTTCGACTTGGGGGCGGGGCCTCCCTCCTGCAATCGGCCAGGAATGTTGTCTATAAGTGGCCGTGTGTGTGGGTCTCCGTCCGTGTCTGTATGTAGCCTAAACTTCGGCACGCTACTAGTCCCGCACCATTTACGCCACCCCCGCAATATATACATCAAAACGTGCGGCTCGGCCGGGAATGGTGTGCTAGTAACTTTCTTTCCGATCCGCCTTACAATGGCGACGTAATCGGCAAAAAACGACGCTGAATTGTCCCCATTGACTTATAATGGGACAATGCAAGACATCACATTCAAGTATTTTTCTCTCGCAAAGCATAGGAGCTACAGTTTCAAACCTCGGAGAGGAGATTCATAATGATTTTAAGAATGAATCGAAAAATAATTACATCACTCGGCCTCATGGTGGCGCTATAACGGCCCACTTTGCGTTTTGCTCCGTAACTCTTGAACTGTAAATCGGAAAATTAAATTTCTTTTTTCCCTGGATTCCTTGGGTCAAGACGCATCTCCCCATATAGGCCACGCCCATTTGCGCCAGGATAGATTTTCCGCCATCTTGAATTTTCTCCAAAACACACTTTTTGCTCCTTTTCCTACATATTTTCTTCAAATGTCACAAAAATCGGTACACATGATCCTGGGTGACCAGAGAGGTGCTGTTGAGTCTAGCCTGCCCTGAGCATCAACTGCAATACACACACACACACACAGCTCCACTTCGAACAGAGGTTCGATTTTTTCTGATACATTTTACTCCAAATATTTTTTAGACACACCTGCTTCTGATTGTCGTCCAGATTTCTGTCGGGGAAAACGCCACCATACATGTCATCACATATAACTCCATATATTTTCTTGCTCGACATTTCAGTCCAATCAATATTCAGATGTGCAGAATTACACAATACATTACCATACATGATTTTAAAATAAGGAAAAGAGCTCCTTGCTCGGACATTCTTTTTGGTCCAGCTTAAAGCCTCGCAGTGCCCATACTGCACTTCTTTTAAAGCCAGAAGCTACATTTTTACAGAAGGACATTTTTAGTTTTAGCCCCAGGTCTACAGCATCACAAACATTTTACCTTTTTATTCCTCCATTTCTATGTAGGCTATTCAAAAATAGCAGGTCTACAAGATCACAGTGCGTCACACATAGTGGCGGCATAGCTCAGGGGTATAGAAACCGACATTAGAGCACGAATGGTTCCCAGTTCGAATCCGGGCTCCCCCTGAGTGAATGTGGAAGAGTCCTTGAGCAAGACTCTGAACTCCTAGATGCTCCCGGTGAGAAGGTTGGTGTCTTGCATGGTTTCCTCTGCCATCGGTGTATAAATGTGTGGGTGAATGTAATCCACAATCTATGTAAGGTGCCTTGGATAAAAGCGCCATTTACCATTTATAGTACATCTGCTATTTTGAAATAATTAGAAAATTATCTGAATTGTTAAATTCATTTAGAAAATAAGGAACAATTCTCCATGGTGATGATGTTTTTATGATCATACTGTATCTGTTTTATCGAAAATCAAACTTGGCTACTTTGAAGTGTCTATTTAGTCCTACTTTTAATCCATTTATATGCAGGCTCTATCTTTCTATCTATATTTAAGTAATTATTAATCTCTCTCTCTGTGTGTGTGTGTGTGTGTGTGTGTGTGTGTGTGTGTGTGTGTGTGTGTGTGTGTTTGTGTGTGTGTGTGTGTGTGTGTGTGTGTGTGTGTGTGTGTGTGTGTGTGTGTGTGTGTGTGTGTGTGTGTGCGTGCGTGCGTGCGTGCGTGCGTGCGTGCGTGCGTGCGTGCGTGAGTGAGTGAGTGAGTGAGAGTGAGTGAGTGAGATAGGAGAAGGATATCATAATAGGATATAAAATGAAACCCAACCACCTTAAAGACCATACCTTCTCTGCCTGTAACCTTGATGCATGAAAACTACTGTTACTCTTTTCAGTTGTACATATTTATTTCCGATTGTATTGTATTGCAGTGGCGGCTCCGGGTGAAGGCTTAGCATCTCCTAAGGGTCGATTCAGAGTCTAATAAGGAGCCTAACTTAGTTCTGTTCGGGAGGGCTCCCCGACCCGAAATTATTTAGGTTCGGGGGGAGTCCATTCATACTTTCTTAACGGCTAGTGCCGAAGTCGCTTGTAAATATCGGAGGTCCATGGCATGAACACGTTTGTGGCCGATAAATGAGCGTTGCAGGATGGATACATATCTGACCGGCCCTCGCAGCTGCATGCTGGAGGTCCAGTGAGCAGCAGCTCCAGATGGAGACGGGGTCTCTCTCTCTCTCTCTCTCTCTCTCTCTCTCTCTCTCTCTCTCTCTCTCTCTCTCACACACACTTGAGCTCTGTCGAAAACATTAAATCTACAAGCTCACATTATAGACGTGCCGCCTTTCTTTCTGCATGCATCACAGTCACAACTCGTCGCGGAGCTTGCAGGTTGGCTATAAACCATAGAGGTAATATAGGCTATCAGCACGGAACACTAGCAAAGTTTTGTTTACTTTAAGCTGCTCTTTTCACTTAAAAACAGTCAGCGACTAGCGAGACACGCACACGCAGCAAAGTTGTGTGTGTGTGTGTGTCTACTTATACATACATATGATATACTTTGTATATCAAATACCAGATCTGCAAACTCACACAGTGTGACCTATTTTTGTACATATTTTGCATCAGGCTGCGCGCGGGCGCCTGATGTGCGTGATATTTATATATATATTTTTTTTTTTATTCAACTTCTGTTTATATCTGGGTGTTATTGTAATGATGACAAAATGTGTTTCTGTTAAATGCAATTACCACCATCTGTCTGCGACTCTGCGGAATAAAATTAGGCCTTCTGTTGTTCAGTTACAGTTAGGTGACAGTTGTGATAGCTATTTAAACAGTTCTGTCACATGCTCCTATAAGTGCATGGTGGCAGAAATAACATCTTATCTGTAGTAAATATGGCATCACTTTTTATTTGATTCTATACTGATCACAATGGTGAATTACTCATAAAAATTTGATATATAATGACACCTTGCATCATGAAGTAGGCCTACTGCCTGAGAAGTGTGATACAGTTGATTGGATATTTAAATGTTTAGTTTACTGTAGCTTGAGAACAAATAAGTTATCTGTCCAAACTGTTCCAGCAGTTTTCATCATTATAGTAAGATCAAAGTTGGATCAAATCCATCATGCTGCAGAAACTGAAGTGTGTTTACTGGGGTCAGAAAACCTTCTATTTATAGCAAAATGGATAGCAAAACAAGATTATGGTTTAATGTATTGTGTCGCCAGGTAAGTCTTCTAAGAGGATTGTGAGTATTGGTGTAAATTTAATACAGTTTAACATGTTTTAGAAGGAAAAATATGGAGGAAACACTGTTCTCTGACTGTAGAAGGGTGATGTTTTAAGCCTATCACTTAAAAACTAGATCGCAGTTTTCTTCTCAGATATATTTGTGACAAAAAGGCACATGTGTGCTAAGTGTTCAGCTCTTTGTTGCATTAAATAATACACACTGTAGTTTGATATATCTTGTTTTAATCGTGGAGAAAACACACATGGCACATAAAGCCACCTAGACAAGAGGGGCTGTGTGTCTGTTGTCTCTACATGGTTCTCATGTGGTGTTTAAGTTCAGCCCCTTCTGAGCGTTCAGCACCAGTCTGACAGACTTTAGGGAAGGAAGGATAAACTACTGAGGAAAGAACAATGGCAGAAGTAGCACCAGCTCCAGCCCCGGCCAAGGCCGCCACGAAGAAGGCAGCTTCCCGCCCCAAGAAGACCGGCCCCAGCGTCGCTGAGCTGGTCGTCAAGGCCGTGTCCGCCTCCAAGGAGCGGAGCGGTGTGTCTCTGGCTGCCGTCAAGAAAGCTCTGGCTGCCGGCGGCTACGATGTGGAGAAGAACAAGGCCCGCGTCAAGATCGCCGTCAAGAGCCTGGTCGCTAAAGGCACCCTGGTCCAGCTCAAAGGCACCGGCGCGTCAGGCTCTTTCAAGATGAACAAGAAGGCAGAGGCGGTGAAGGCGAAGAAGCCCGCTGCAAAGAAGGCAGTTAAAGCAAAGAAGCCCGCTGCCGCCAAGAAACCCGCAGCGGCTAAGAAGCCCAAGAAGGCGGCAGTAAAGAAGCCCGCAGCCGCCAAGAAATCACCCAAGAAAGCCAAGAAGCCTGCCGCCAAGAAAGTAGCAGCTAAAAGCCCCAAGAAGGCCGCCAAGAGCCCCAAGAAAGTGGCGAAGAAGCCCGCAGCAGCCAAGAAAGCTCCAGCAAAGAAGGTTGCCAAACCCAAGGCAGCAAAGAAGGCAGCCCCCAAAAAGAAGTAAATCATCTGGTTCATCTCTACCCACAAAAGGCTCTTTTAAGAGCCAACCACTTTATTTTATAAGAGCTTCCTAACTTTTATATGCTGGAATAATAACCTGTCTTTGTGTTAATGGTCTAATGCCACTCACAAATAATTAATGACACGACATAAATGTATTTATGACAAAGTTAATAAAGATAACCACAGCCTAACTTCCTACATTTTGAATATGGACATTTCTCTCTCTTAAGCTATAGAGCTTGCAAACCCACCCACCTCTCCTATGACCTAATTTTGTTAATCCATAAATCACTATTAGATTCGCCATTGTCCTGACTAGTATGTGTTGGTTCAAATTCAACATTGGTATTGAATAGTAGCCATTAGCCTACTACCATTGTTGTTCAGAATCATATACATTATTATAGACAGTAACCCTGGTCCACCTCAAATAAACGAGACAAGAATTCCGTATTAATACTTAATTATTGATGAATTATTATAACTTTATTTAGGTTATGTCTGTGACAATACAAACGTTTAAACTTCTTTAGAGTCGAAAAAAGCCATGGCCCAGAGGGTGTATTAGGCATGTATTCAGTAACACCAAATGTACATTGACAAGAATATGAATGGGGGGATACGTTACAAAAATTAACAATTATTATGAAATAGAGAACTTGACTAGCAATACCGGTATTACTATAAACTAGGGGGGGAAGGGGTGGCAACGCCCACGCAGGCTGCCTGTCCTCCCTTACGTCCTCAGAACACACATAAAAAAGCATGGCTCAGCGCTCTGAAATCATTCTCTTCTGCATCTTCGACTGAACTGAAGCTAGAAAATGAGTGGGCGTAGATACAGTTTTGTATCTACACACACAGCTGCAGCAAAATGTCAGGCCGAGGGAAGGGCGGAATAACGTAGTAATAATGTCAACTACGTTTGCCTCCCGTTACGTCCATAACTGGGCTAGGCTGAGATACGCGGGCGAGGCAGATCTCCCAACACGGGAGTTTGTAGGGAAAGAGCTGTTGTTTAAGAGCAAGCTAGTTTGTGCTAAAGACATCTACTCTTTCATCGCCCTGCCGAACCGGCGTGAGTTCGAGTTGTGCTTCTATCAAGAGCCAACGCTGCGTCGCTTTCTGGAGCAATATACTATTGATGTGGAGGAGGAAAAATGGAAGGACTGGTCCATAGAATCCTCCGTGAGTATCAGCACCGTGAATGTGGTGGTTAAGTTCTGGACCGGACGGGTCTCAGATCATGATGTGGACCTGTACCTGAAACGTTACTGCAACATCCTTGAGAAACCGTACAAGCCGGTGGATGCGTTCGGGATATGGTACGGAGTACGAAAGTACAAAGTAGAGATTAAGCTTGACACCAGCGGGAAACGTATGTCTCTGCCCTGCTCCATTTCACTGGGTCCCTACAATGGGCGCATTTTCTACCCGGGCCAGGAGACCAGGTGCTTCATCTGCAACAGCACGGAGCACCAGGTCCGGGAGTGCGACCAGGTGAAATGCTGGAAGTGTTCGATCCTGGGACACAAGGCGAAGGACTGCGGGAACGACGCGGTGTGCAGTTTGTGTGGAGAGCTCGGGCACTCGTACTTCCAGTGCCCCAAGTCGTACAGCAACAAGGCTAAAGAGCACCGAAAGGAGCAAGCAGCAGAACAGCAGAGACGTGTAGTGGAGCTACTGCGGAGCAGCAGGCAGGCGCTGCCACCAGACGGAGCCAGCACCCCACAGTCGGCTGACAGTGGGCAGCAGAGCCGCCGTACTCAGCTTGAACCCGGCGTTCCAACACCAACTCCGACTGAGGAGCGTGGTGGAGCTGGGATGACAGCTGGGACGGGAAGGAAGGTGCCTGACGTGACAACAGCGAAGCTGGTTCCTGGGAGAGGTCGTACCCCTTCTTATTATAACTCTATGGGTCGTACTCAGCTTGAACCCGGCGTTCTAACACCAACTCCGACTGAGGAGCGCGGTGAAGCTGGGATGACAGCTGAGACGGCAAGACCGATGCGTGGCGAGATGACGGTGAACCAGCAGCCGGTGGCCGGCAGAGGGAGAGGCCGAGGGAGAGGCACATTCTCCGCCGCGAGCATGAGGGAAGCAGCAGCGAGCTCCGGAGGGGCGTCCGCTCTCATGGGGAGACAGCAGCAACAGCAGCAGCAGCAGTCGCCGCCCCCCTCTTGCCCAGAGGCCGCTGCCGCAGAGGAGACGGAGGAGGCTGTCAGACAGCTGGAGAAAGCTGTCAAAAACATCCTGCCTCCCTGGTCCGACTCCTCTGGCGTCGAGGAGGAGAAGGGAGCAGAGGCCAATGATCAGCGTGATGAGGAGATGGGCGAGGAGTCAGACGCCTACGACTCGGCAAGTGAGGAGCCGAGCGAGAAGAGTGAGCGGAGCGACAGTAGCTCAAGCAGCAGTCTTGATTCTAGCGGAGGAGAGGGGCTCCCCTCCACTACTGCAGAAGGGACACATGGAGACGGAGCTCACGTGAGTGCTTACAAGAAACGTTATACGTCGCCTCTGGCGAATGAAGAGAAGAAGCCTAGAAAACAATGAAAGCTTGTTTAACATTCACACCTCTTCACCATGGCTTCACTCTCATTCGTTACCTGTAACGTGAGAGGAATCAAATCCATGGAGAACAGAAGGTCTAAGTTGAACATTCTCCACAATACGAGGTATGATATTATATGTGCTCAAGAGCTGAGACTGACGACACAGAGTGATATTGATGATGTTGCTACTATTTGGAGAAAAGGCACTTCTATTATTTCTATAGGTTTTGATAAAGCTGACGGTGTGGGTATATTTTTTAATAGTAAAGCTGAAATAATTAAGCAAAGAGAAATTATACCAGGTAGAATTTTACTTGTTGACTGCTTTTATTTAAATTTAAAAATTAGAATTATAAACGTGTATACACCACCAGATTCTGCAACAAAAGTAAGAATGTTTAAAAAATTATATGAGTTGTTGACGGTGGGTTATCACACTATATTATGTGGTGACTTTAATTCCTATACTGAGGAATTGGATAGAATCTCTGCTGTGCACGTGAATCCCCGGGGTCGCAATAGAGAGGGAAAGGAACTGAAAAAAATGTATGAGTTCTGTGGTGTCCGTGATGTTTTTAGAATTTTGCATCCAACAGATGTTGGCTTTACTCGTTTTGACAAAAATGTCAAGACGAGGATAGACCATGTTTATGTAAATGGGAATATTACTCCTCTAAATTATAAAACCCGTGTTTTGGTTAAATCTGATCATCTGGCCGTGGTTGTGCTTTTAAGACTCGGCAAAACAGAAAAGAATGGGTTTTGGAAAATGAATGTAAGCTGTTTAAAAAATAACGATGTGTTTACAGAACTAAAAAAAGAGGTGGCTATTACCAGGTCGTTACATGTGTTAACTGAATCATATATTGAGCTATGGGAGGTAATGAAAGAGCGGCTACGGTTTTTCTTTAAATTTAAATCTAAACTATTAAATCAGGAGCAAAATGTGAAGTACAATGCTTTAATGGCCGACTATGTAAATCTTCGAACAAAAGTAGATAAATCTGAGGCAGATAACGAGCTATTAAGTGAAATGGAAACTCAATTGGCTAAATTAAATGATGTGTCACATTGCCTCCGCCTACAGGCTGGTATGGGGGACACAGAATGTTCCACTAATATACATAGCTTAATGAGTTTACACAAGAAGAAGCTGGAAAATAAACATATTGGTGCAATTCTAAATGACAATGGTCAGTTAATTGAAGATGAAAAAATAAAAAGGGAAACCATTAGAGAACTATGTAAAAAAATGTATGAGAAAATTACTATTAATGAGCCACTGTTGCATACCTTTCTTGATTCCGTTGACCTAAGCGAGGTTGGCCTTAACTCAGCAGGTGGGGAAATAACTAAAAATGAAGTAAGGGAAGCTATTTCACAGTTAAATAAGGGCAAGGCGCCAGGCCCAGATGGCCTGCCGAGTGAGCTTTTTCTCTCTTGTGTAGAAGATTTGGTGGACCTGCTGACCTCAGCGTTTAATGACGGAATCAGGTTGGGTAAAATGCATGATTCCTTTTATCATGGTATTGTCTCTCTAATTTATAAAAAAGGGCCCTCGAATAACTTAGATAATTGGAGGCATGTCACTTTGATGAACATTGATTATAAAATACTTGCTAAGATCATTGTAAATAGACTAAATAATGATTTGGAAAAACTAATTGAAAAAGAACAAACTTGCGCCATTAAGGGTAGACTGATGTGGGATAACCTGGGGATTTTGAGAGACATTACTGGTGGTGATGTGAAAGAGGAATTTTATGTTGTAAATTTAGATCAAAAGAAGGCTTTCGATTTCATTTCAAGAGAGTATTTGTGGGAGGTTTTAAAATCTTATGGTTTTAATAAGGAATTTATTGATTTGATAAAATTATTGTATTCAGAGTCCACAGTACAGGTAAACGTAAATGGTGTTTTGACTGAAACCTTTGAAATTAAGAGGGGCGTAAAACAAGGTTGTCCAGCCTCAGCAGCCCTCTATATTTTGGCTATTAACCCTTTATTAAAAAGATTAAAAAACGATAAAAGACTAACAGGTATTAAAACTAGTGGAGGTGAGCGTGTGGTCGTCCTGGCTTACGCAGACGACGTAACAGTCATTGTTAAAAATGAGAAAGAGTTGGATATTGTAAATGAGCATCTAGCACTTTATGAAGAGGTCTCCGGATCAAAGTTAAATCAGAATAAAACAGAAGGTGTCTGGTTCGGGAGGAGAGAGGCAAGGCCAAATGTTAACATACAACTTACAGATACTATGACAGTGCTCGGTATAAAATTTAGTAATAACGATTCCTATGGAAAAAACTGGGATGGAAAGGATACAGAAATTAAGGAGGAACTAAATAAATGGGAAAACAAGTCTATGTGTTACAGAACAAAGATAATAATTATTAAGTCATATATTCTTTCTAAATGTTTATTCTTAGCAACAATTTTTCCACCGAAGGACCAGACACTGAAAAAAATTAATAAAACTTTGGTTAACTTTATATGGGGAACCACTAGAGAGGTGACAAAAAGAGACCTGCTCTATAAAAGTAAAAAGAATGGAGGGCTAGGGGCTGTAGATTTTGGACTCAAACTAAAGATTTCGTTTTGTAAAAATGTTGCATCTGGTTTTAAAAGAAGTGCTGTATGGATTGGAGAGGCTCTGAGCTGGACCAAAAAGAAGGGTAGGGCAAGGAGCTCTTTTCCATATTATAAAATTATGTATGGGGATTTAATAGCTATTTCTGAACATTTGAATATTGACTGGGTTGAAATGCCCAGCAAAAGTATTTATGATTTTTTGTGTGATGATTTATATGGTGGCATCTTCCCGTATAAAAACCTTAATGATGTACAAAAACAGGTCTGCCTTAAAAATATTTGGAGTAAAAATGTTTCTGAAAAAAAGAGGGATGTAATGTGGCTGGTCTCCGTTAGGAGGCTAGCAGTAAGGGCAGTGGTAAAATGGAGCTGCTTTGTGAAAACTGTAAAATGTCCTGTAGAAAACTGTAATGATGATGAGTCCATAGAGCACCTGCTCGTGGATTGTCAAAGGTCAAGATATGTATGGGGGAAGATGTCACAACTTGGTTTTAATATAAAGGTCTCGTATAATGCTGTAATGTACGGGGTTTTTGAAGAAAACATGTCCGCCATGGACCAAGAATTCTTTTGGTCTATTATTTGCACTGTTGTGAATAAATTGTGGAACACTAGGAGTGCCATGGTCATCCACCAGGAGACCATTTCTGGGGAGGTAGTCTTCAAACAAGTAAAAACTGAGCTCAGAAGGCAACGAACACTGGACTCTAAACATAACAAACTGAAGCCATGGCACCTTTTGAACTTGTAAAAAAGAAAAAAAAATCTATTTCTATTTTTCTATATTTATTATATTTCTATTTTCTTGTTTTGTATGCTTTTCTCTTCGATGTAAAAAAGAAGGAAAAGGTGAGGGTTAAACAAAAAAAAAAGTTATGCCCTTACATATTATATTATAATTGTGTAATTACTTAATGTATGACTGTATTCATATGACTTATTTGAATGCTTAAAATGATTGTAAACCTGCAAAATGATTGTAAACCTGCAAAATTTTCAATAAAGTCTATTTAAAAAGCAAAAAAGAAAAGGCGGAAAGGGACTGGGAAAAGGAGGCGCCAAGCGTCATCGCAAGGTTCTCCGTGATAACATCCAGGGAATCACCAAGCCCGCTATCCGCCGTCTGGCTCGCCGTGGCGGTGTGAAGCGTATCTCCGGTCTGATCTACGAGGAGACCCGCGGTGTCCTCAAGGTGTTCCTGGAGAACGTGATCCGTGATGCCGTCACCTACACCGAGCACGCCAAGCGAAAGACCGTGACCGCCATGGATGTCGTCTATGCTCTGAAGAGACAGGGACGCACTCTGTACGGCTTCGGAGGTTAATAACGATGACTTGATCTACCCAACAACCCAAAGGCTCTTTTAAGAGCCGCCCACACGTTATGTAACGAGTTTATTCCCACTTGTGTGCATAACTACAGCTTTGAAAATCTACATGTGCTGTTACAATATAGATATAATTTTGTAATTCGACACGCACGAACAGGCAGAAACGTCTATTTCCACATATGCCCAAATTAAACCTTGCTTTGTTTCATAAACACATAATAAGCAGCACGGGACTTGCGTCGGAGCCTCGCAAACAATCCTTGATCAAAGATGTAACCTGTCTTTACTTGTAGAGAAGTTGTGATTTGAATATTAACTTGAAATAGAGTAATATTACGCTCTGCGATGAACCATTAATAGTAGGTACAACTGGGTTTAAACAAGCACTTTTGGCTGCCATTCTTATAAACATGTAGAGGCGGTAAACACTGAGTTCATTATCTTGAAATACTCAGAATACAGAGTTTACATTACATTGTCCCAACTGAAGTTAACTGGATTGATGGAACTAAATCGATTCTGCTTTTATTGTCTTGAAGTAATAAACGGGCTAGGAATGGAGAAAAATAAAGTAAAACACACACACACACACACACACACACACACACACACACACACACACACACACACACACACACACACACACACACACACACACAGCACACACACAGAGAGAGAAAGAGAGAGTGCACCCGTTTCGCTATTTTGTTTTTCTAAGCCCAGAAGAGCGGAATCAAATGTACACATTATAATACGTAATTAACTATTTCTTATATTATAGACTAATATTGGGAATAAGATTGGTATAATAGTCTATACCTTTTGTTAGTCAAGAAAGCACTATGGCTTGTTTCCATTGGGGACCTTTATGGACATTAAAATACACATTTAACCTTAGTGCATATTTAGCCGCTCAAATAATACAGGGACAAGAGCGCGCGAGCGGGAGAAATAATACAGAAATAAAGACACCACCCTCTTTGTGGGAGGATCAGATCAGCCAATCATCTGCCGGGAGTCACACAACCACATTGGCATTGGCTGTGTATAAATAATGGTGCGACCGCGGTCCTCAACACATTCGTCACTACGAGCCACTGATAGAATACCTTCAAAATGCCCGAGCCAGCGAAGCCAGCGCCCAAGAAGGGCTCCAAGAAAGCCGTCTCCAAGACCGCCGCCAAGGGCGGCAAGAAGCGCAGAAAGTCCAGGAAGGAGAGCTACGCCATCTACGTGTACAAGGTCCTGAAGCAGGTCCACCCTGACACCGGTATCTCCTCCAAGGCCATGGGCATCATGAACTCCTTTGTCAACGACATCTTTGAGCGCATCGCCGGTGAAGCCTCTCGTCTGGCTCACTACAACAAGCGCTCCACCATCTCCTCCAGGGAGATCCAGACCGCCGTCCGCCTGCTGCTCCCCGGTGAGCTGGCCAAGCACGCCGTGTCTGAGGGCACCAAGGCTGTCACCAAGTACACCAGCTCCAAGTAAACGGACTATTCTACTGTACTAAAACCAACGGTTCTTTTAAGGACCACCCATATTTTCAAAGAAAGAGTTGATCCAAATGCTAACCATAGCCTGTCATTATCAGATATGACAGGTGACACGAAACTAATCAGACATGGCTAATTAAGTAACGCTGGCTACTAGTTTACAAAGGAAAGGGACATGGCATAACAGTCCTTGTATTACAGCAGCATAGATGTATTATTTAAACCATAAACTTAAAATAATGGGTGCATCGCTATGCTTGTAAAAATGTATATTCATTTCACACTGGTCATGTTGAGTGTTGGCATAGTTTTTATTTTGGCAGCCAAGTATGTGAAGTGTAGATGATTATGCTAAAATGTTACTAAAAGTTGTCATGCGTGAAACGACCCACAGCTAATTTAACAGATTGAATACATACATCCGAGTCTATTCTGAAATGGTGTTTTTTAAGTAAAATACGATACTTTAAGTGCACCTACTGCTATAAATTCTATCATTGTTATAAACTCGTGTAGAATAATAAAGTAACCACAGTGCTTATTTCACTGTATTTCACTGTTTTAATAGGATATTACAGTAAGGTATTGCGGGCACTAAAAAGTTATATTACTTTTTTCTCCTCATAGGGTATTAGGAGCAACTCTTTGTTGAATTAGTGGGTGGCTCTTAAAAGAGCCTTTGTGGGGTTTATTCAGACGAATTAGGTTTATTTCTTGGCGGCTTTCTCGGTCTTCTTGGGCAGCAAGACTGCCTGGATGTTGGGCAGTACACCGCCCTGAGCGATGGTCACTCCGCCCAGGAGTTTGTTGAGCTCCTCGTCGTTGCGGACGGCCAGCTGGAGGTGACGGGGGATGATACGAGTCTTCTTGTTGTCACGGGCAGCGTTTCCAGCCAACTCCAGGATCTCAGCGGTCAGGTACTCGAGGACAGCCGCCAGATAAACCGGGGCGCCGGCGCCGACTCTCTGGGCATAGTTGCCTTTACGCAGCAGCCTGTGGACACGACCCACGGGGAACTGGAGCCCGGCACGGGATGAGCGGGTCTTAGCCTTCGCCCTGGCCTTTCCGCCTGTCTTGCCTCGGCCGCTCATTTTGTGGATTCTATTTCTAGAGTATAAGCTCGAAGAAATGTGATGGAGGAGAGGAATACGAGACCTTTTATACGTTTGACTTTGTAACACACTATTATGTGATTGGTGGGACAGACTCTGTGTGCGCCCCACCAATCACTACTAGTGGCGTGATCGGCTCCTCCCAGTCTAAACTCTGGTTCCTCCCAAACAAGGAGGTTCCTGACCACAGACCAATCAGAGAAAGACGGCGTCTCAGAGTCGCTGAGATAAAATGAAAGAGTTTGCGCTCGTTTTATCACAACTTCTCTGTTAACGTAGAAGAGTGGAAATGGCCAGAACCAAGCAGACCGCGCGCAAGTCCACCGGAGGCAAAGCCCCCAGGAAGCAGCTCGCCACCAAGGCAGCTCGTAAGAGCGCGCCGGCAACCGGTGGAGTGAAGAAGCCTCACCGTTACCGTCCCGGTACAGTAGCTCTGAGGGAGATCCGTCGCTACCAGAAATCCACCGAGCTGCTGATCCGCAAGCTGCCCTTCCAGCGCCTGGTGAGGGAGATCGCACAGGACTTCAAGACCGACCTGCGATTCCAGAGCTCCGCCGTCATGGCTCTGCAGGAGTCAGCCGAGGCTTATCTGGTCGGTCTGTTTGAAGACACCAACCTGTGCGCCATCCACGCTAAGAGGGTGACCATCATGCCCAAAGACATCCAGCTGGCCCGTCGTATCCGTGGAGAACGTGCTTAAACTTTATCGATCACTGTCTGAACCCCAAAACGGCTCTTTTAAGAGCCACCCATCTATTTATTTAAAGAGCTTTTCCTCCTGTGAATCCAGTCCTATATTAATTCTGGCTACCTGGCATACTGCCTAGCCATTCCATGTCGACAGTGATAACTATGTCGACTACAAGTTAGGACAAATAAAAAAAATTGATCATACAGCAACACATTTTATTTCCCCACACAAAATGTATTATGTCAGACAAAAAAGGACTATTTCTGTACAATAACTTGCGTAGCGGTTCCATGTTCTGTTTTGGTGTGGGGCCTCATACATGTAGGCTACGCCAACTATTATTAGCCCTGAATAAAATGTCCACTGAAACTAATGGAAGATGTCATCCAAATCGACTAGGTATACCATACACTGCAGTCTTGATCCAAGTCCTTGCACGTAAACCTATGGTCGGTGCGATTGTGATCTGAGGACGTAAGGGAGGACAGGCAGACCTTTCTGCGTGGGCGTTACCCCCCCCCCTCCTCACCCAACGAGAAGCCGCTTTCTTATGCCAATAAAGCTCCATTGAATTGACTGTACCCACACACACTGACAAAGCATTATTGCTAGTCAACTCCTCTATTTCATTATTTGCTTATTTTATTTGTTCTTATTTTATGTTTTCAAGTGCCATCACTGATGCAATAATGTATATGCATGTGGTGTTATAAGATACACCATTTGCTCTGGACCATAATATTAACTTATTATTAATACTAATAAAGAAACTTGGCATAGCTCATGCAGTCTTGCAAAATACATACCTTTTACAGTGTAGTTATATCACTGGTGTTTCACATGACATAGATTAAAACAACAATGCTTTGCACCAACACAGGTAGTTTAGGTATTATGCAGCCATATAAGTTGCATATTTGTGATAGTATGCTTTTAATTTGCCTGTTAAAATATTGTATCATGAAAAATGCAGATCTACAAGCTAAAACACGCCCGTTGAAGTGCTGTAAGCTTGTAGATTGGCTATTTTAACTAATTTAGACAAATCTTACATGATCATTTGTGGAAAAGCTTTGAATATGTCCCCAAATATATAGGACCAACATGGTTGTGTGTTGGTGATTATAACGATACATTCATACAAAGGATTAGAGGAAAACCCATTGCATTTAATATTAATAATCACTGATAAATAATGTGAAAATCGCAGATCTACAAGCCGTGAGCTTGTAGATCTGCTATAGCAGAACTGGTAGAGCTGCTATATTGACGTTGTAAAGTTTTATTTATTAGATTATTATTTATTAAAGGGGCACATTTTCAGATCAGTGTGATAGTGGCACATGCAAAAGGAAGCGACCAATTTTATTCATGTGTAGCTAAACTATATGTCATGCACATTATGTGGGGTAGATTTGTAACCACAGAATTGGGGGGGGGGGGGGGGGGGGGGGAGTAAAAACAATATGTGCATGAGGCATGTCTTACCATAAGGCATAGAGAGAACTTACTAAATAACATTATGGACCAGAATCAGACTTTACAGTAAAAGCTGTTTTAATGTCGCTCTGAAAGCGTATGAATGAAATGACCACTTTCGGAGTTAAACCAACGTCTGGTTTTATGGTGTAGTCTTTGAGTATCATTTTGCGGTTATAGCGCCATATACTGATTATTATTAGACTTTGTTGATTTAATTATGTATTATTATAATAGCCTAATGTTACTTATTTTAATAGTGTGTTTAATACCACTAGAGGTCAAAGCCTGCTTATGGAAAACCTTGGCTTGCACATTAATGCATTCAAATCACACAGTAGTTTGTAAAGGAGAAAAGCTTTTAATCATATTAGTCCAAACCAGAGTTGAGATATTCTCTCCTAAATGATGTCCTCTACCTAATTGAGTTATTGGATAAAAACAACATTTAGGTAACTAGATGACATGACTGGACTAAGGAAAGGATCAAAATAAGCATGATGGCTTCTTCCTCTCCTTGCGCTGTATGTTGTTTCCTTATTGTTATATTGTATGCATTAACAATGTCTCAATACAACTAAACTAAACTATACAATTAGGGGGAAAGGGCACAGGGGCAGAGGCAATCAATATATGTCAAACAAATTAATTTAACACCAGTAACGGAGGGTCGGATCTGCACTAAGAGAGGAAGAGCAGCAGAAGAGTCAGACGATGAAGGAAAGGCTTGAGGATCTGGACAGGAAGATATCGACCCCACACGATCACACACGATCAGAGACATAGAGGAGGATCTGAGAGCTGAACACATCTCATTCCTGCAGAACTACAGAGCCACAAAGGAAAGAGTCCAGCTCACACTGCAGGACCCACAGCTGGACTCAGAAGCAGTGATAGATATGGCCAAACACCTGGGCAACCTGACCTTCAGAGTGTGGGAAAAGATGAAGAACATTGTCTCCTACACCCCTGTCATTCTGGGCTACAGCGCTGCCAATCCAAGGCTCAAATCCTGTCTGAAGGTCTCAAAAGCAGCAGCTTCCTGACAACCCAGAAAGGTTTAACTCCCTCTGCGTTGTGCTGGGTTCTGAGCGGCCTGACAGGTTCAGGGTCCTTTCTATATATGGGATATGGGTTCATAATAATGTATGAGTTTATTTGTACAGTGATTACTGTTATTATTATTTTAAACAAAGTAACAACATGCTTTGCAGAAATGTTAAAAACAGAAAACAATACTATCAACAACACATTAGGCAGGTGTATATAGAAAGCATTCAACTCAGGGTCAACCACCAATCTCTCATTTAGGCAGAATAGAGGACCATAGTCCAGCTGGACTGGATGGAATAGAATAGAGGGAATCTCCGATCCTGATACTAACACAAACATAAAACACACTTTCGCTGCCACACTCTTTTACCCTGGTCACAACCTCCCTCTAAAGATGTTACCAGCAGGGCCGGTTCCTGGCATAGGCAACATAAGCGGTCGCTTAGGGCCACAACCATAAGGGGGCCACATCACAGGGAGAAGACTGCAACGCGTTTTGAGCTTGTAGATCAGCTATTTTTCACTATATGCATTGTGGAGTGAGTGTGAAGTGGCCCTCTCGACATGTGGCCAAGACCCACAGGTTAATATCGGAATACTGATATATTATTGATTTCAGCTGTTACCCACTTTAATTACTTCAGTCTATAGTAGTAGCATAATGACCAGTGCTATAGTCTTTTTTGTCAATGTATTTGCATTTCATAAGGTTAACATACAAACATATAAATGTATTTGAAATTAAATAATAATGTTACTTTTCAGGATTCCAGTTAAAAAAAAATAGCTAAAAAGAATACAGGATTCCAATTTAAAACAATTTGAAAATAATGGATCACCGCAATGCTTGTAGATCATTTTTTTTTACAATATGCATTGTGGCCCTCTGGAGTGATTGTGAAATATAGTGGCCCTCTCCATCATCTAGTTGCCCACTCCTACCCTATCCAAATGCTACTTATTATTTTAATGCGCAATACAATTTAGATCTCACACAAGACAACAGAACTGAAAATATGCCACATACTGTAGAGTTGAATAGGCCTACAGGCTACAAGTTGCAATTTGAGACCAAAAGAACACAGGATGAAGGTGTGTGATGTTTTGTATGAATCTGATTCAAATCAATTGTTGTTTTTTCTTGTTATAACATTACACTCATGTTTTTGGACAAATTAAACAGTGTCTAGAAATAGATAATGTATTATAATAGTTATATCTTGGTTTTGAAATGTTTTTCATTAGAGCATATAGGCCTACATGTTTCTGTTTTAATAGCTTTTAACCAGAGAGAATGATCTAATAATGTTTTACCTCCATTGTAAACTTTATTGTGTGTTATAGGTAGAACTGTCTGATCTGTGCCAAAATGCAGATTTCTATGCATTTCTGGGGTTTTGACCGCCCCTCAAAACCCCAAATATTTTTGGCCGCCGGGCGGCCAGGATGTATCCCGTATTTGAATCTCTGGGAGTTGGCAACCCTATGTGTAGTTAGTAGATACATGCTTGAGTGCTAACAACAGACACCACATGTTCTACTAGATAGAAGAAGACATTATTATTTATAACTTTGGTTTTGGCGATTCAAAGACAGTTAATAAGTGCGCGCGTCCGTCAGTGGGGGGCCACCTAAAATAATCTTGCTTAGGGCCACCTGAACCCTAGAACCGGCCCTGGTTACCAGGGAAGGTCATGTGACTCAGAAGCAATGATTAGACTATGGAAACAATGATGTGAAGTGATGTTTCTGTGACGAGGTTGTGGATTTTTCATGATCCATGATGACTGCATTTGTGTGATGCCTAGAAGAAGATTAGCATATACAGTATGTTGTATGGACTCAGGGCTATTGTTCTAAAGAGTCTTAATTGGTTGTCTACTTCTTCTAATCTCTAAACAGCTTTTTCATAAACAAATACTAGTAGCCTAACCTTCGATGATCCTGTCACGGTACAACATATTTAGCCAATGGATTAATTTGTGGTCTGATTTCTCTGTAAAGAAAACTGTATGTGATGGAATTATGCTTAATTCAAATAAAAATCTGTCCAAAGTGTGTGTATAGCCTATATATATTTTTCTTCTTCAATCTGTGCCATATGTTATGACTTCAGGCAGAATCAAACAACGGACAAAATAGCATGGGTAAATAAAAACATTATTCCGCAAATTATTCCACAAATTAATTATTCAAAACTTGTGATCCGTTTCCATTAAATAGTTCTAAAGTAAGATCATGTCCAACTAGTTCATAGGGTGTTTTATTGAGAAGGCCTCATTTCTTAAGCAAGTTGAATTAATTGGTACAAAGTCTTTCGGTTACACCAATTGACATGTTTGTCATCATTCCTCCAAATATTACATCAATATTGAATAAAACCTTGACCTTTTCATTATAGGTCCTCAAAAAGAATACATTTAGCAAGTAACTGTTATCTTTATTTTCTAATGTCCCTTAAATTTAACTAGATCATATCTATGGACACAACATGAAAATAGATCTATATTTTCCCATTTATTCAAAGCATTTCCATGTTTATCCTTATGTATCTTCATAAAATGTTATAAAAAACACCATGGGGTCTGGGAATAATAGAATAATAGAATGTGCATGTGCATTTTTCATTGCAATGCTGAACACCTAAAAGCAAATAGGCTAAATTCTACTCTAATGTTTTGTTGCATTTGCTATTCCCCTTTTAGTGTTGAAAATCATCAACATCTCCATAACAGACATGTTTCAGACAGTAAATTAAGGCATTTGACAACACATATATGCTACGAAACAGCTCTTTAGACTCAAATGGCACATAAGACATTAATGTAGTTAACAGTTGAACTTAAAGTGGGCACATGTATGTATTTATTTATTTACTTTGCTAAATGCTGAATAACTCTACATTCCGAGAGTCTTATTTTTCTCCCCCTCCCCAGTAACAATGGTCTCCCATCCCCATCACCCCAGCACTTTAGAAAACACTGCCCACGGCACTCTAAACACCTCAAGGCACACCTCAATTTATATACATGAAAAATAGCATTTATTTTTTTAATTTTTGTTTGTATTTATTGAAAGAATAATGCTAAGTGGTTCTCTCTACTGATTGGATAGAATTGGTATCCAGACCTAAACATTTTTTCTTCTGTTTACTAAAGAGCTGGGGAGACAGGGAGATCTCTGTTATTTAGAATATCAGAATATAGACTTTCTCCCCACCCGCCTTTTCTACAAAAACACATCACCTAAACCCATTTTAACTGTAAGATGTGCTACATGTTTTTCGAGCAAGGACAGGCAACATCCTTAGAGATTTAATCTGATGATGAAATGTACATCAGTCATAATGGCTATGACTCCTGAAGGATCTGCACTGATGCTCTTCAATAAGCTGAGTTACCAGATCTTTCCACCAGAGGGTGATGCTGTTCCACCACACATGCACAGTAGAGGATGACATTTTATTCCCGTTCCCGTGGGTCCCGTGGGTCCCGCGGGATTCCCGTGGGACAGGAGTCAAATTTGTATTAATGCCAGGATCGGGACGGGACAGGAATGAAAATCAACAGGAGTGGGCAGGAGCGGGAATCATCCCAGACCAGTTCATCAAATCGCAGAAATAAATTGCACAGGAAAGTGAGGTCTTTGAACTGCGAACATTATAAGATTATACATTATATAATAATAAACATGATATCAAATATAATATGGATCAAAATAGAAAAACATCTGCGCGATTTTATTTTTTTATATTTTTTTCGGGAGCGGGATGTGAACGGGAGTGATTTTGACCAAGAGCGGGATGGGACCAGGAGTCATTTTACAGGAGTGGGACAGGATGGGATTTTTTTTCCCACTCTAGCCCAGGATTGGGATGGGACAGGATTTTTTCTGCGGGAGTGGGACGGGACAGGAGTGAAAATTCATCAAAATGTCATCCTCTAATGCACAGCACACCTCTAGGATTGTTTCATCAGGGCAGTCTTCTTCTCCATCATCTCTTGAGTGATTTAACAGTTTCCTCCAACGTCCTCTGTCACTTCGCTTTAATATAATACATAGTGTTCATTTATCAGTTTTTTATAACTCAGAGATTGTACAAAATCTATTAAACTAGAACTGCACTCTGTCGAGTTGCCAACTTGCGCCTTGCACATGTAGGCCATGTACTTGTGCGCCAGCAGAGCGCGCCATGAGATGCGCTCACCACTGTCATCACCAGGAATGCTGGTCCCTCATTGGCTGTTAATGATGACTTTGCCAGAAATTCTGGACCCTGATTGGACTATGGGCTTAAACACGGACAGACACCAACATACATGCATACGTACATACGCAGTCGAACGCAGCACTTGCGCGCTCCGCTGGCGCAAGTCATCACCGCATAGTATTTCTACCGTGGCACCTATGATGCCACGACGAGGTCCGACATCAGCTCCTCTTTCCACGGCGACTCCTCCTCCGCCACCTCCCTCTTTCCCGTTCGTCTGGAGGAGAGGAAGAGGAGGTGGTGGTGGTAGCACCACCCTTCTTCTCCCTGGTGCTCCTCTGCAGGGACATGCTGGGACAGCCCGGGAAAAAGAGTTGGAGAGGCCCTCATTGCGCGCTATAGAGAGAGATCTCTCTCTATAGCGCTGCTGCTACTCAAAGATTTGCCATTTCAGATCATGACAAGTGA
This sequence comes from Nannobrachium achirus, assembly GCF_963921795.1. Lineage (NCBI taxonomy): Eukaryota > Metazoa > Chordata > Actinopteri > Myctophiformes > Myctophidae > Nannobrachium > Nannobrachium achirus. Next base: position 60,349,316 of record NC_137813.1, read on the forward strand.
CAAGCCAATAGGCCAATTACATGTGATTACATTTCGTCATTGTCGGGTGGAAACCATGTATGTCCAAAACCATTTGAAAAATGATTTAAGCGAGTGAAAACAGCCGATCTACAAGCACACAACGCCTCGCACCGCGAGGCGTTGTGTGCTTGTAGATCTGCTGTTATGATGAAGCAGGGCTTTACTTTGAAACTTGGAGATACGAGGTTTGACGATTTACTTTGTTGGCCGCCCAGCCCCCAAAATGGAACGAAGGCCGACATTTATTTTTTTATTTTTTTCCTAATGGCCGGCCCGGCCCGGCCGGGAATGAACCGGCCGTTCGGGAATTGTCCCGCTTTTCCCAATGGCCAGCACGTCCCTGCTTCCAGGTGAGTGGAGGAGGGAGTGTGGCTGGTGGTAGTGGATTGGCGAGGCCTTAAGCTGGACCAAAAAGAAGGGCAGAGCAAGGAGCTCCTTTCCTTATTTTAAAATCATGTATGGTGACTTGTTGTGTGTTTCCGCTCACCTGAATATTGATTGGACTGAAATGTCTAGCAAGAACATTTATTGTGCCATATGTGATGATCTGTATGGTGGTGTTTTCCCATACAGAAATCTTGATGACAAACAGCAGCGGGTGTTTCTAAAAAAATATTTGGAATAAAAATGTATCAGAAAAGAAGAGAGACATCATGTGGCTGGTATCTGTAAGGAGACTGGCCGTTAGAGCAGTGGTCAAGTGGAGCTTATGTAGAAACTGCTAAATGCCCTTTTGTCAATTGTGACGAAGACGAAACAGTAGAACACCTGGCTGCTAGTGGATTGTCTCAGGTCACAATATGTTTGGGGGGAAATGTCCCGTATTGGTTTTAAAGTAAAGGTGACTTATAACGCTGTAATGTATGGTGTTTTTGAAGAGACTCTTTCAACCATGGACCAGGACTTTTATTGGTCTGTGGTATGTACCACAGTTAACAAACTGTGGAACACCCGCTGTGTAATGACAATGAAGCAAGAGGCCACCTCTGGAGAGGTGGTCTTTAAGCAAATAGTCACTGAGCTGAAGAGACAAAGAACTTTGGACTCGAAAAAAAACGTACTGAAGCCGTGGCACCTTTTGAGCTTGTAACTCTGTATTTATATTTATTATATTTCTATTTTTTTCTACTTTATTATGTGCTTTCTATTTAAAGGCCTATTTTGGGCTAGATGTGAAAAAAAAGGAAAAGAAAAGAAAAAAAGGGGAGGATTTATAAGAAGAAAAGTAATGCCCTTACATGTATTTCCTGTGCTTATAATGTAATTACGATCTAATATATTGACATGCCTGTTTCTGGTTTGTTTGTATGAATGCTTTAAAAAAAATGTCTGTAAACTGCAAATTCTCAATAAAGTTTATTTAAAAAGCTGGTGGTAGTAGGGGTGAGGGGGGCGCGGGGACGGGGTGAGGCGGTGTGAGGAGGGGTGGTGCTGCTGGTGCTGCGACGCCGCTGCCGGGTCACAGCAGTGTTGGTGGCGGCGGGCTCGCCTCTGGTGCAGCCGCGACTGCAGCTGCTCCAGCTTGCAGCGCAGCGTCACGTTCTCCCTGATAGGGGGCACTAGTTGTCGGGGGCGATGGCCCTCTACCACTGTTACTTGAGCCTGGAGTAGCCGGGCTCTGTCCTCCTTCTTGAGTAGTGGTTCCGATTGTAACTACTTAAACTGTAGTAGAGTCCAGTAAGCAGAACCCACATGTGCAACATAGCCAATGCTGTAGACCGCACTAAAACCTGCATGTCTCCAGTAGTCATGATGGTGGTGTAAATGCGTGCCATATACGCGTAGGTACCCATGCCCCAGTACAAGGCACTAAAATTGCTCGAGTCATAACATTCATTGGACGTACAGGTGTCCCAGTGCAAAGCAAAGGTAACGGTGGTGCTGTAGAATGTGCGCAGACTCATGGCCAGGTCTAAGAGCAGCTTGTGCACAGTGAGCAGTCGCCAGGCCCCAACAAACACCAATAGCCGGGGACCCACAAGCCCAAAAGCTCAAGGAATAGGGTAGGACATGTGATTTTCTGCCGTACTTTTTATTTCTGTTTTATCTATTAGTTTGGTCATTAAGGTCCACAGAATGAGAGGCCTGCTCTGCAGGAAACATCACGAAAGAAAGTTATGGCCATTTGTATATTCACTGTCCCATTGACTCCACTAGAAATATTTAAAAAATAAAATACATGTGCTTTAAGTAGCATGTGAGGGGTCAAACTAGGGGTTCTTCATGATTCTGAATCCATTTCAAGCATTTGTTTTGCATGAAAAACATTCCTTGGGTTAACCTTCAGCAGCCCAAAACTGTGAAAAGTGGAAAAAAGGTGATGACTCATCACTTTTCACAGTTTTAGGCTGCTGAAAGTTAACCCAAGGAATGTTTTTCATGCAAAACAAAATGCTTGCAATGGATTCAGGATCATGAAAACCCCCCAGTTTGACCCCTCACATGCTAATTAAAGCAGACTTTATTTCCCTTTTTAAATATTTCTAGTGGAGTCATGGGACAGTGAATGTACAAATGGCCATAACTTTTTTTCGCGATGTTTCCAGCAGAGCAGGCCTCTCATTTGTGGACCTTAATGACCAAACTAATAGATAAAACAAAAATAAAAAGTACGGCAGAAAATCACATATCCCCTCCCATTTTGGTGACTGGGTCCCCGGCTACAAGCTGTAGAAGACGCCGTGCCACAGGCGACCGACCGTTATGGTGGAGAATCACACAAGAACGGTTTGTAGAGCAATGATGACGGGATACTCCATGTACATTAGAGTTGGATAGTCATAGTATGTCTGGTATGCAAGAACAACAACTGAGACCATTATATCCAGCAGCAACCGGATGATGGTAACTCCAATGGTAGGTATTATTGTCCCCATCAGCACTGGGATGATCTGTGTGCAGCATTGCTGGGCATGCACGAACAGTCAACAGTGTGCTGAAATTAGCTATGTGCAGCAGCAACACAGACATTATTTAGCTTGATTTTTTTAAGCAGAACTACTGAGCTTAGCTTTTAGTTATTAGCTAAACGTCTGGTCTATTTATGTGTGTTCTGAGGACGTAAGGGAGGACAGGCAGACCCCCATGCCCCTCCCACTGGGTGTTGCCAAAAGCTGCCGCCCAGCCAACAATAACCCCTCCCCTCTCAACCCAGCAACAGCCCTCCTTCTACTAGTGGTCCTCAAACTGTTTCATGCCAAGGACCCCCACTTTGATTTATATTAAGCCATGGATCCCCCCCTTCTGGAAAGAGGAGATTTGTAAACAATTTGCTAAATTATTCATAATGTATTGTAAGATGTGCTATTTTATAATAGGAAAAGTATCAAATAATGGTTAAACACAGACTTGTTTGTATATTAATTGATGTTGCTGGGGACCCCCTGAAATACCCTCAAGGACTCCCAGGGGTCCCCGGACCTGACTTTGAGAACCACAGTTCTATACATTCTCTCTGCTCATTTGTCTCATATTAGCCCACAACATTTTGGTCTTATTATGGCATTAATTCATGCATGCAGGCATACTCAACATTGTTGTGAAGACAGGTACTGCACTGTGGAAGTAAACCGAACAAACAATGGTGAGAAGATCCTCATGTGTGACAGACAGACACCCCCCTTGCGCTCGCATATATGCGCACGCTCATGGTCACAGAGTGAAGTTTGAATACTATGAAGTGTGGTCTATTGTTTAATGTGTGAATTCCTTCGCCAGCTGCCATTATCACCTCAAAAGACAATAGCCACACATCTTCACCTCAGACTACTGGGCTATTGAAGTCTGCCCATCCCCTCCTCCGGTGAATCATATCAGATGTGCTTTCTCTGATGGTTTTTGAATGGCCACACTTGGCTACGGAAACATTCTGCTGGTCACACTACGTATATTGCATATCACGGTAGAACACACAACTTTTTTTAGGCATAGTTTTACTGAGGTTACTTTCAGGAATACCTGGTGATTTGACCCAGGGGCGAGCGTGTTCTGGGGCAAGCGTTCCTGTATTCCTTGGGGACATATTATCTATTTAAACCTGCTCACCGATGTATTGTGCAAAATGTGCACAATCCATTTCTAGTATGTCCTACATTATGTACACCAGCTGAACAGTACAGTCACAGAGGGCCTGGTCTGATGTTAAGTTGTCTTAATGTACTGTATGTTGTCTTTATATCACTTTTTTTTTTTGCCTTTATTGATAGCATACAGTAGACTGACAGGACATGGGGAGAGAGAGATGGGGAGTGACATGCGGCAACGGTCGTCCGGATCGGGAATCGAACCGGCGACACCGCGGCAACCATGCCTATGTGGCGGTGCCTATGTGGTATGCGCCCTGACCAGTAGGCCACCGGACACCCTGTCTTTCTATCTAATTACTGTTGCTCTGCGACTTCCATTCTGTACTTGTTCTCTACCTGTAGGCTTTGTTTCATAATTCTGACAGCACTATACTATGACAGGTGAATTTCTCCCAGGATCAATAAAGGTCTGTCTAGTCCCTCTATTTGAACCACCTGTTGTGAGGGGAGAGGTTTGCAGGACTACTTCTTCACACCACTTTCCACTGTGATTTCCTGGAGTTTATGTTTACACAAATATGTACTGTTCTCTGTCAAGTCCTGTCTGAACCTTCTGCGTTGAAGCAGTCATGCTCAATCTTTTTCGTGTCAAGGACCCCTAACACTGTCAAGATTTGTTAAAATAAATGTTCAAAGCTCAATGCCAGCAAATGAGTTTATATGAAATAGACTTGTGTATATCAGTGTTTCTTTGTTTATTTTGAAAAAGCAATACAACCACAAGGATACAGCAATTTGAGGATTACACAAGAAAGTCGTGAGACGTATTTCCGCTGAGGTCCTCAAACACTTAGTTAAAAAGTTAAAAACACATTCACATTACAGTACAAACACATACCTAAGGGTGCCTTGATGCGAGTCCAGGGGTGCCGCAGAATACTTTGATATTTGGAATTCATCAATATCACTTCAGTTTAACCACTTAGACCCTCTCTATACTTAATACAATGGACCTGAGTTGCACTGTACTTGGTGAGATCTCTTTACTGAATATCTTTGCCAAAAATAGCAGCGGGTCGTGAGCTTGTAGATCTGCTATTGTTGGTGAATGTTTCCCCTCAGAATAGGGATGCTGGGGTCCCCCAGAAAAATGTATTTTCAATGTGTCCTATGATGGAAAGTGATATGCTCTCATGTTTTCCTTGTGACATACTGTATGTAAGTGGGACTTAAAGTATGCTACTATTTACAGTAATAAGACATGCAAGGTTCTAAAATTAACTATGTCATTCAGGGGTGCTGTGGATGAAAATGTTATTTCCAGGGGTGCACTGAGTCAAAACAGTTTGAGAACCACTGGTGTAGATATTAACAGCAAAAGCTAAACATGGAGTGCAGAGGTCAGTTAAGTCAGTGGTCTGTTGAATGCATGGATGAGAGAAAGGTGTAGAATGTGTAACACTGTTGAGGACTAAAAACCTGACCAAGCTCACATCGAAACTCCAAGGAGTCTTAGACCTCAGTCAGAAAAGCTGTGCTATATGTTCTCTGATGTTTTCAAAGTGGTTTAACAGATCCATGGGCGTCATTGTGTCTTCATGTCACTGGCTTCCTTTGAAAATGAATGGTAGCCTGTAGCTTTGTGTCTGACAATGTGAATACAGCATCAAGGCTTATTTTCGCTCAATGGTTAAAGGTATATATTTTTGTGTGTGATCACTTTCCTATTTTTCTTTCACAACAATGAACCAGTAGAGCCAGAGCCAGAGTAGTAGTGATGCATTTGTGTCTCCACCCAGAATCAAAGGTGGTACATTTATTATATCAAATTATTGCAGTAGGGGCGAGACCATCCTACAACCTTCGACCAGGTTTCAACTTGGTTGTTAATCCACCAACCAGGTTGCAAAGGGATTTGGTTCCCCTGGTATCACAGGGATCTCCATACGTGGCAATACAAGGGATTTGGCTCCCCTGACATCACAGTGATTATATATTGGCATTCACAGATATGGGCTTAATATTGATGACATCAGGGATCTCCATATATGGGCATAAAAGGGATCTGGTTCCTCTGGCTTCACAGGGATCTCTATATCTCCATATATGGGCATAATGGTATTTGTTCCCCTGGCATCACAGGGATCTCCATATACTGTATGGCAATAAAGGGGATTTGGTTCCCATGACATCACAGTGATGTCAGAGTGTGATTGTGATGTCCGCGTGAGAGTCAAATAACAAAAAGATACAAGCGGTATACCCATACAGAAAGATACGGTCAAGATGTGACGGTTCTGATAGTAAACTGCGACCTACAGTCGCAATAATTATTAGTACACCTATGTACTGTATTGTCTGAAGGAAGCCAAACAACAAGTTAATCATGTACCTGCTCTCCCTACGTAAGCAAGTTCACCCCGTATATGAGAGAACGAATATTCCAGATTGGACTCATTTCTCCTACCAAACACCTTGCAGGAATCTGTTCTCACTGCAGGAGGAGGAAGCTTGGCTGGATTCATTAATCCTCATATGCACCTAGTAGGGCATTCACGGATAGTGATTTTTAGTATTAGTAAGTAAGCAAGAGGCGTTGCGAGGCGTTGTGAGCATGTAGATCTGCTATTTTCACAATATTTATCTGTGGAATCGAGTCACATTAATACCTACAATTTCAAGTGCTTGTCAGGGTGGGGGGTCCCCAGTTCAAATATGTTTGTTTTGGGGGTCACAGCCTAAAAAGGTTTGAGAAGCCCTGGTATAGAGCATTAACAAATTCATCCACCAGGGGCATTGACAACTCATTCTTATGACTTCCTATCTAGCCAAGCTTTATAAACGATATCGTTTTTAAAGAGAAAACAATAAAAAATTTAAACAAGCGAATATTCGACTTCGGTGAACAACGTCGAATAGTGACTTTGATATTCGAATATTCAAATATTTGGTGAATGCCCTAGCACCTAGTAGCCTACACACATAAGCACTCTGAATGAGAGAACAGTTACTCAAACTAAAAATTCAATGTATAACTGGAACTCAAATCACATGGACCACATAAGACAATAATAATAACAATACTAATAATAATGCATGTTATTCTTAATAGAGCTTTTATTGGAAAATATAATATTGAAAGCAATAAAACAAAAAAAGCAAGTATACTGAGATCAATGTCAACTCGGAAAAGCAATTCTAAACAGGTGCATGCTACCCGTTTTGGTGCCCGGTGCACAACTGGACGTCCGGTGCCCTCCGCACGGGCGCTTTTTTTTTCTTTCTTTCTTTTTTCGGTCGGATGTCTTTTCACGATTCAAATTCTTTTTTTCCGATTGCTTTTGCACGCTGTAACAGCAAACATGAGCCATAAAAGATATACAACAACAGAACAAAGAGATATCTACTGTATATAACAGGGCGGGTGGCGCTTCAGCTCTGACTGAGCGAGAAATTCCCTTGATCAATATTTCACTCAAATGAAATGTATCTATCATCCACACAAGTAGGTTATAGGTGTTTATAATAAACAGTAGCCTATATCACCACCACCAGCAGTCAACTCAAAGCCAAGGATAAGATTTGAAATGCAATGAGACAGATTGGCTGAATGAAAAACACTTGCCATAAGAATCAATAACCAACAGGATTGAATATTGAAAAAAACAATGCCGTAGATGTAACATAGAATTCTGGCTAGATTAGATCTCCATCGAGCCGTGGCTCACACTACCCCAGCCACTTGGGAACGCTTGTGGCAATGGATAAAGTGCTCTCTGTAGCGCAGAACGGCATTTCTCCTCGCTCCACTCCGCTCATGAGCTCTGGTATGAAGTCTACGACTGTTGCAAAGTGCCGGTGTTGTATCATTTTCGCTACGACTACGAGCGAAAGAACCGGTACTTTTGAGCTGGACCAGTGCTCCTTTAGCGACCAGGCTCTTGAAAATCCAAGTCTAAAATTAATTGTATAATAGGCCTACCTTTTAAAACAAACACACAAACAAATTGAAGATATTCCATAAATAAAAAGTCTTAAAAAGGTTGTGAAAAATGATGATCTACAAGCTCGCAACGCAGCGTGAAACAACCCGTTGTGCACTTAGATTTGTTATTCTCACTAGTGTGGGCCTCGAACTGGAAAGTTCAATTTTAGGATGGATAGATAGATAAATAGATAGAACCTTCCATGCTTGCAAAATGTTAGTGATTATATATTGTATGAGGAAGCTGCATAGAAATGGATTGAAAGTAGGAATACATAGACACTTTAAAGTAGCCATAACAAGTTTTATTTTCGACAAAACAGATACAGTATGATCATAACAACATTACATCATCATCATCATGGACATGTTGACATCACTGATCAGAGTGTTGCCTTACAGTGGTTCTCACAAGGACCAAGGGCCCCCAAATTGAGCTGCATTTGGCTGAGGACCCTTTGTGCGAAGGACCCCAGAAGAGTTCTCATTTCCTACCATCAACATCATAGCCGAATAATCATCATCATCATGTTCCACAGTTATACTGAACTTCCGTGGTAACATCGTCAGAGGGAGAGTTTCAAAAGTGTGAATGTATGGAACAAGTTTGTTGGTGAAAGTGTGTGTGAAGGTGTGTATGTGTGTGTTGGTGTCAGGGTCAGAGAACGACAGCTTTCCTCTGTTCCAGTCCAGCTTGACTCTGATCTTCTGAGGTTTCTGCTTCAATGAGATCTCAGTGAATGGCCCTGGTGTGCAGGCTACACTGTATGTACCTTCGGCGAACTCCATTCTCCAAGATAGACGTGGCATGTCGTCTGTGTCCTCGCGGAACTCTTCAGACACACCCACATCCCAGTTTGTATTGTCTCCAACCTCCACATCCCAGCTATGAATCCCTGAGTCAAAGCGCTCTGATGCCTGGACAACCATGTGTTCAAACTCTGTGAAGGGATTCTGGATCTCTGGATCATATCTCAGAGTGGTCATATCATCAGACAGGACAAGTCTTGCATAGACAGTGCAGGGGTCCAGAATGACAGGATGGTAGGAGACAATGTCCTTCATCTTTTCCCAGACTCTGAAGGTCATGTTGCCCAGGTGTTTGGCCATGTCTAACAGGTCCCATGCGTAGTCCCGTGGGTCCTCCAGTGTGAACTGGGCTCTTTCCATCGTAGTCTTGTAGTTCTGTAGGAAGGAGATGTGGTCAGCTCTCAGATCCTCCTCTATGGCTCTGATTGTGTGTGAAAGGGTTGATATGTCTCTGTTAAGACCCTCAATCTTCTCCTTCAACATCTGACTCTTCTGCTGCTCTTCTGCTCTCACTGCAGTGATCCTGGCCTCCTCTTCTTCATGAAGGAATAGACGTAGACTACTGAACTGTTCCCTAATCAGCCTCACTGTGTCCTGGCCCTGGCGCTTGATGCATTTTGCTGTGATCTTGACACATTTTGTTTTAAATGCATTGAATGTCTTCAGTTTCTCCTTTAAAGGCTTCAGTGATTCCTGGATGTCATCCTTGTGGTCCAGTGCAGCTTCATCGATGGGTCTGAAACTGTGGTTTGTGTGTTTTTCTGAATGAAGACACACATTGCACACTGGCTGTTGACATTCCAGACAGAAGAGCTTGAGCTCCTCAGAGTGCAGACTGCAGAGATCACCAGACCCTGATGAAGTTCTCTGACGTTTTGAAGGTCTCTGATGTCTCTCCTGCTGGGCTGGCATTGCAAGCCGGCGTGAGGGGGCGCAGGCTCTGCTACCCTGTGTGAAGGCCTCACACAGGTTCCTCAGAGCCAGGTTACAGGGTGGATCGTCCGTTGAAGATGTTTTCTTACAAACTGGACATTCAGTTATTTTCTTCTCTCTCCACCATTTCAGCACACAGGCTTTGCAGAAGCTGTGGCTACACAGCAGGAGAACAGGATCTTTAAAGATGTCATGACACACAGAACAGGAAAAATCCTCTTCTGAAAGAGATGACTTGGAAGCCATTTGGAATGAAAGCCACAAACACTCTCTGCTCAAAGCAAAAAAACAGTCAGCCGGTCAGTGGTCCTCCTCTAGAATGTTCCTTGAAGTTGACTCGTTGAATCGTGGTTCAGTTGTTCAAGTCTGTTCTGCTGAAAGTGGTCCAGTGTTCTGGGTCAGTATTCCCTCCTGTAGCTGTGGATGGAAAGACAGTCTGTCTTCCCTCACTGGAAGTTGTGTGTTTGGTCCGAATAGCTGAAGCTTTTATTCTCTCTGATGAGTCTGGCAGGGGGTGGAGCTTTGACACACACCACAGCTAATTAACAATGGTCTCTCAAACTGATGGTTATGGTAAATACTCCAGAACACCCTGTAAGAACTAGGTGGGGAAAGATCAGACAACAAACATTACAAATTAAATATAGGCCTATGATATTTTATGATAAACAATTCTGACAAAACCCATACTCTAAGAGGCTGAATGCTCTATATTAAATACAAAGAGACACAAATAATAAGTCAATAAACATAAATAAACATCAGCTAAAGGTGTGTGTGTGTGTGTGTGTGTGTGTGTGTGTGTGTGTGTGTGTGTGTGTGTGTGTGTGTGTGTGTGTGTGTGTGTGTGTGTGCGTGCGTGCGTGTGTGTAAGGGCATTTTCAGTGTTTCTACAAATCTATACATTTTCCCCAAAAGCATTTAAAAGTAATTGCCTTGTTGTACAGTGTTTTTTACAATTGTCATAGTAGTCTCAAAAGTGATATAACATCACTTTTTATGTTGAACAGTTCAAGTTGTATCTTATAGACTTTCATCACTGGTTGAATTTACTCCAAACTGAGTGTTTAAACTAAACCCACAGGGAAGACATAGTGTAAAAGGTTCTCAAGTGTTTATCACAGTTTCTACAGTAAATCTATATTTCAATTATATCCCCCCAGAGTGGATTAGTGACAACATTAAGATTATACAAATTTACAGATATGGACTCAATCACCATGGCAACAACATACGTTCGAATGCCATAACAGACAGTAGTGGTGTTACATTTGTTAGACACATATTGATTGATATATTTACTGCTATGGATGAGAAATGACCAACTCTAATTAATCATACAATACTGAACATGGTTGGTTAACTAATCAAATCTCCACTCTGAAATAAACTATAATTTTATGAAGGGCTTCCAGGCCACACAGTTAAACTCTCTGTGTTGCAATTTGCAAATATACAAAATAACAATAAGGGTGTTACTGCATGTGTATATGACAGTTAGGCACATTTCTCCAAACTCTAATTTGATTACAAAAATATTCTGAAATGCTGGAGACCGCCTCAACTCCTAACCTCCACTTTGAGAAGACACTGATAGACATGCTGATTAGATCTACGCATTCAGCGTGATTCCTAAACCCACCAGGATTGAGTTAAGACCCGCCTCCTCTCGATAATCTTAAATATGAAAGTGCCCATGAACGTTAGTGCTGCTCGCTCAAGTGCAAAGTACCTACTACCTACTGATCCATTACAATAATACACGCAGCATAATAGGCCCAAAGCCATATCCAAACCATAACAATTTAACTGATAATCAGTAAGAGTTTTTATTATAAGCACAGTAGTGACAAATTAATAGCTTTCTCAGTACGTTTTTCTCTTTAGCAAAGTTACACAGTTTTCCCTTTATTAAGCACAGTACAATTAAGTCAGTTTCAAGTTTTTTTTTAGCACAGTTTATTTTGAGCACTGTAGTGAGAAATTAATAGTTTTGCATTGTGCAAATGCAGGCTTTTCTCAAACAAGTCTTCATGCCTCTGACTTCATCCACCCTCCATGTGTCAGGCAGGGATTTCAGCCACTCCTGGAAGTCCTCGCGTTTCCACGAGGCGGGTCTTAACTCAATCCTGGTGGGTTTAGGAATCACGCACACATTCACACTTACTTAAAGATGGATGATGTGTCATGAATGATTCAGAGCTAAGTGGCTCATTCCAGGACTATGAATATCTAAAGTCCCAGTTCATTGTCTTGCACTGCTGCACCGGCCTACTCTGTAACGATGCAACTCCAGAACAATACCTGTTGAAAATGCACGCCCCACCCTGGTATGCCTTACAAGTGGCACAGTAAGTGTGGAAGAAATTAACATGACACATTAACTTTCAACGTGGTCTTTTCATTCTTTTCGCAATTTGGCATATTTATACCTACATTTGGTAAAAAAAAAAAGGGTGATCTACAATCAATGTGTTGCATTGTGATGTGTTTTGCAGATCTGGTGTTTTGTCATGCAAGAAAGTATAAAGGCAAAACACTATACATCACTCACCATGTTGAGTAGCAACTCACCTCTTATCATGGATAAAATAAAAATGATGGACGCATAAGAAAACACCTTAAATATGTGATGTTACAATAAAAATTATTCTCATTCTGACTCTGTAGGCCTAGTCAACAGGACCTAGACTATAGTCTTCTATCTTAGTGGTTCTCAACCTGTAGGGCAGGAACCCCAGGGGGGTCACCACTTTATTTTGAGGTGGTCCCTAGATCAGGGGTTCCAAAACTTTTTTGTCTCAGGGCACCCCATAAATATTGTTTTAATCCGAGGCACCCCTACAAAGCCACTCATTGGAAGCGGTTTTCACCGCTTCAAAAATAAAAACTTGTTTTCAAAGTGTAAAAGAAAAGAAAAGCAGATATACAAGCTCACAGCACAATATGAATTGACACGCTGTGCTTGTAGATCTGCTATTTTGAATAGACAACACACTGTTACAAAAGGATGAAGTGGTTAAAATGACTGTGATGCTGTTCAAAACACAATGCTTCACTCCTTGTTTCGAGCTTGCAGATCTGCTATTTAATCTAATATGTTTATTTTAAAATATAATATTGTTTTATACGTGGTCAATTTAATCAAGTTACCTAATTTGCCCAAATTACATCCTGCACATAATTCTACATTCATTACAATCCTGAACTTTGACTGGGTTGGGAGTCGGGATGATAGGTGGGTTATTGCTTGAGTCTAATGATCATTACAACTGACGATCATTATAACTGACAACCCTGACAATCAAAATTTTTGATGGGGTGTCACTCAAATTCATGTTGACACGGCACAGTGACTAAAAAAGGTTGCTGACCCCCGGTATACATAGTTCCGATTTATATAGCGCTTTTCATTATGCTGGCTGTGTCAATTTACTCAGCAATCTATTGGATACCTAGGCATACAGAGCCAAAGGGAAGATTGGGATGATAGCATCATTATGTTGACATCTTCTAAAAAGTTGAATTAGGCTAGAAGATGTCAAATTGTCTCCCTTTTAATTGTAGGGCTTATTCTTTAAATTGGATTAGTTTGGATTTCTATAATAAATAAACAATATAGGAAACAAGAAATAAAGGAAGGTGCGTGATTGTTTGGTTGCTTTATTAGAATTAGTAGGAAAAGCACATGGCAATACAGTTTAGATACTCTACTAATAGGATTTAAACCCAAGAAAGCAATGGTAAAAGAACAATGGTATTGTTCTTTTAGGTATCAGTATGGCCTATGTACAGTGATTTAACTCAATGCTGACACAATATGTATTATGTGGTGTTTATTTTCGTCTACAAGAGCTTAGCAGAGTCAGATAAATGACCAGTGTCCTCTCTCATAAGTGTCCATGCCACAGGGCAGGCCAACAGCAGTGCTGTGTTTGCCGACACTGGAAAGTTTCAGTTTTAAAACAAAAGGCTTTGCCACAAACGCCCCGTTTTACTTTTATTTCAAAGCCAGCGATCAAAACTTGCTCTGCAGCAAATATGAAACTGGTTGTTCTATATTAAAAGTATTATGTTAAAAGAATAACAATAATAATTAAAAAATAACACCGATTACAAGTAATTAACATTGTAATATTGTATGTAACACCTGTGCTAATGACACTGTTATACCAATGTGCTTTCAGACACAATTGACCATGATGTGCCAAGGCCTACAAAGCTGCCAGTTGGTCATCTGGACACCAACTGAGCACATCGAAGTGGATGTCCCATTTAATAAAGAGTACACTGATGGACATGTGGAACAACTGAGGAATTTCTACTTTGTACACATGCTCCCGAAGCTGGCTGGTGATATCACAGAGAAAAAACTACATCTCTGCGAAAAATATACCTGTCTCTCTGTGTCTAGGTAAAACTGACTGTATCCTCTTTGGATCTAGTCAGAAACAAGTTGAGAAATTCACATTTAAAGTAGGTGACACTGTGATAGAAAGAAAAAAAACAAAACACATCTGCTACCTGGGTTGCATCCAGGATGCTAACCTATCCAGTGAAAAAATACTACCAAGGTAATCAATAGTCAACCCACACATTTGTTTCTTGCAAAGGGTTGCCCCGCTGATCAATATTAAATCTCAAAAGACACTAGGAGGTGCTCTTATTGGGCCCCTCATTGATTACGGAGTCCTTGTCTGGTATCGCGATGTCCCAGCTGCCTTCAAGGTAAAGCTCCAAACAGCCCTTGTATTTGCCTTTGTATGTTACGCTTTTTCTGTTTTTGAAATTGATATTATCCTAGATAAAGTACTATGTTCTATCCGTCTGTCTTTCAATGTTATATGAGATTCTTAAAGTCTGGTTCCTGTGGAAATAAGCCTCTGCTTTCTAGGATCTCCTTTTAGTTTAGTCAGTAGTCATGAAACTGTACTTATTTTTTCCTATTGCAAACTTCTAATAAATTCTTTCATCAAATCAATCAATCTGAACTGCAGTTGCATCTAGTAGTGCCAGGAGGTTGATACTTGCACTTGAATTGGAATTTAAATTGTACCAAATAAGTATGCATTGTAACACACACACACACACACACACACACACACACACACACACACACACACACACACACACACACACGCACACACACACACACACACACACACACACACACACACACACACTCAAATCATCAAAAATCATAGAAAAAATGTATTCAACTGGACTATCTTAAAACATGAATTGACATTTATTCAGCCCTGTCAAAACAGAAATACAATTCAATTTCAATTCAATTCAAAGGAGCTTTATTGGCATGAGAAAACATACGTTTACATTGCCAAAGAAAGTGTTACAAATAAGATAAAAACAGTTGAAAATGAGGAACATAATATACATTAGGAAGGGGTAAAGCATTGTGTGAACAGAGCTATGTCGAATTGTGACATTTTATATATGCAGGGTATAAAGCTTTTGGAACAAATAACAGCATTATTTTTTTCTCAAAATGCATTTAAAGGTAGCGGCTCTGTTTCATACTGTATGTGCAGTAAGTCTAGATGTCAATCCATGGTTTATAGTCCTTTAATAGGGTGGTTGTGTTTCTAGCCTTCTTTTGTCGCAACAGTTCACAAATCTTGCTGCTGTGTTTGAAATAGGCCTACATAGAATACAGTAAACGGTGATATAAGTACAACCCCAAAACCGCTCTTTAAGAGCCTCCTATTGTAAAGAGATTGTTCCACATCAAATTAAGATATAGATCTAGGACTGCAGGATAAAAAAAAAAAAAGAAGTAAACTCACAATTCACATTAACATCAAACTATAGGCAATTTGAATAATTGAAACTGCATCTGGCGTCTGACGACAGATGTAGTGAAATGTAGCTTACAGGCTTATTTATGACATTTCTAAATGAAATTACTGGGGGAGGGGGGGCATGTTTTCATAAAAATTATTTTTTGGGGATGGGATGTTTTGACACCTAAAATTATGGGACCCACAAATGGGTCTAGAACCACTGTTTGGGAAAATGCGCTTTAGAGAGGGGGCGGGGCCCGGTGCAGAGCTGTCTGCCCGTCCTCCCTTACGTCCTCAGAACACACACACACGCACGCGCGCGCGCGTGTCACACACACACACACACGCACGCACGCACGCACACACACACACACACACACACACACACACACACACCAGGCCTGTCAACTCTCCTGGATTTCCCAGGAGTCTCCTGGATTTTGAACCCCTCTCCTGGGAGTCTCCTGGATTGGCAAATCTCCTGGATTTCTCCTGGATTTTGTATCAAACTCCCAAAATTCACCAGAACACAGGAAATGACATCTACTATGTTAAAAGTTTTCGGGGGGAGGACCCCCAGACCCCCCGCTTTAGGGGTGGGGGCAATGCATGCAAGAAAGATCATACAGATATTCACTTAAGTAATGACTTAAAGATGAGAAATCATTATTAAAGATGTCCTTTTGCTTCAGTCATCAAATCTGTACACCAACATTTGGCATTTTAAGGCTGAAATTGTACCCATGCTTGATGCTAGTAAAGCAAGCCTGATAAAAGTATCAAACATGCACAAAATTCACCAGAACACAGGAGATTAAATCTACTATGTTAAAAATGTTCTGGGGGAGGACCCGCTTTAGGGGTGGGGGCAATGCATGCAAGATCATATAGATATTCACTTAAATAATGACTACAGATGAGACGTCATTATTAAAGATGTCTTACTTTGCATCTGTCATCAGATCTGTACACCTACATTTGGCATATTAGGCTGAAATTGTACACATGCTAGTAAAGTAAGCCTGATAAATGTATCAAACATGCACAAAATTCAACAGAACACAGGAAAATATATCTATTAATACGTTTTGGGGAGAGGACCCCCCAGATCCCGGTTGGGGAGTTCCGCGCACCCCCCAAAAATAAATCTCCTGGATTCTGACAGTCCAATGTTGACAACCCTGACACACACACACACACACACACACACACACACACGATTATATAGCTGGCCATTCCAATTTATTTATGTAATCAATGTATTGATGTAATACATGATCTTCACCTGTGTGTGTGCTCCTTCTCAACCCAGTACTTTTCCATACTATGCACGGTCTGATTGAGGGTCACTCCCCCCGATTTTTCGAAGGTAGAAGGCTCTGGCTAAAGCTACAGTCGAAAAGCTGGCTGGCTCTCCTCTCCTCTCCTCCACACGTAGGCCTAACGTGAGAAGTCACGTCAGTGTCCTCGGACTGAATTAGCAGGGGATACAAACATTAAAGGGCTTATTCGTGTGCGTGTGTGTGTGGAGTGGACCCGAAAATAGGAATATCATGGAGTGCTGTAACAAGCCGAGCGGGATGGACTCCACTAGACCTCTCTCCTCACACCGGACTGAAGGCGAGACAGAAACGTAGATATATAAACCCACACCATGCGTAATGTATACGGTTATCTATCTACTGCTCCGTTGCAAGGCACAATAGGACGACGCCGTCGCTTCCCGACGCCTGTGTGGCCGGGAAGCGACAGCTTTTTGCTAAATAAATACGTTTTATTTGTTTGTTTGCCACTTATGAGTACAGTCCTGCCTCTTGTCTTTCACATGCAGCCAACTGGCTACTATGTAGCTACAGCCATCCATCCATTCATTCATTCATGCCCTTTCATGTTCGCCGCACCCGCACGCAAACCCCAGCGTGCTTTGAGAATGTTATTTCGCTACCTTTGTGTGCAGTGGTGTAAAGTAACTATAGATTTACTTAAGTACAATTTTGATGTATCTGTACTTTACTTGAGTAGGCTATTTCAAGTGTTAAGTACTTTTACTTCTACTCCACTACATCTCAAATCCAAGTATTGTAGGCCTACTTTTACTCCACTCCAATTATTTGAAAACGTTAGTTACTACGGTAATTACTTTGCAGCTATGAATGATTATTTTATAAAACATACATTCATTTATACCTTGGCTATTTGAAAATAGCCGGTCTGCAAGCTCGATGTGTTGTGAGCTTGTAGATCTGCGATTTTCAAACATTTTGTACTTTCTACTTTTGGTACTTTAAGTATAGGCCTATTGATATTTTTGTACTTTTACACAAGTAAATGTTGAATTCCGTACTTCTACTTGTAACAGAGTATTTCTATATTGCACTAGCCTATTGATACTAAAACATAAACATTTTAATACTTTTTTCCACCACTGCTTGTGTGTCTTTGAACATACAATGCGAGTTTCCCAAAGGCCTTAAGCTAGATGCAGAATAGACTAGGGTGACCAGACGTCCCGTTTTACCCGGGACAGTCCCGTTTTCAAGCTGCGTGTCCCGGTGTCCCGACAAATATCTCTAAAACACTAATATGTCCCGGTTTTCAACATTCACTGCAAAATTGTCCCGGTTTTCACCAGAATTAAAATAATAGTAGCTGTTTTCAGTGGTTGCAACCGTTGCATAGACATTTATCATGTTCTTTTCATGAAAACATGCTCACCTAACCAATCAGAAAAAGGAACAAATTCATTGCGTGTCTGAATTCAACGCTGAGGCTGTTTGTCAATCACTCACTGCCTGTTTGCAACCCCGCGGTGCGTGTGTGCGCGTGCACGAACGTTAGAGAATGGGCACGCGCGTGCGCGGTAACGTGCGCATTGCTTTTAGGGTCCCAGTTTTAGGCAACAGTGTTTTGCGTCCCAGTTTGAGTGGCTGAAAATATGGTCACCCTAGAATAGACCAAAATCATTTTTGCTTCTGGGGGTCCCTGGAACAAAACATTTTGCGACATTTTGTATTTGGCTACAATTTGGTCCGTAGCCAAATACATATCATTCTGGGGGTCCTTGACATGACAAACATACTTTTTTTTCCTCTGGAAAACTTTTAGGATTTAGAAGACATTTTTAGAATGTGCCTATCAGTGGTTAAGGACCCCCACAATGTGTTTTTGGCCGCGGACCCCCATCGCAAAATATTTTGTTCCAGGGACCCCCAGAAGCAAAGATTAGATTTCGGTCTATTCTGCATCTAGCATAAGGCCACAGACCCATTGGGAAACGACTTTGGGTCGACTTTGTTTTAGATGGACCTTTCTGCATTCGCTTGTACAGTCAGTGCCCTTCCATACAAACTATAGCCAAAGTGTGCAACTAGTGTTTTGGACTGGCATTGATTCAAAGTTAAGATCAGCCTTGATCGTGTTTTTCTTTCTATTTTTTTTTTGTATGTGTGGGATAAACGGTTACCCCTTGATCAGATATATTAAATAGCCTTGGATCAAGGGTTTAATTGATTCTAGTTGTTGTCATTCTGGGGGGAGTTTGTTCATGTTTTTGTGAGGGTATAGAGACACGGGGAGAACATGCAAAGTTCACACAGAAAGGCCCTATCGCCAACCCCACCTAGGGTGTGGGCGCTGATGACGTGGAGGGAGGAACACGCCGCCCATATATGTCCTTAATATTGATAACATAATATCCTTAATAATGTCCTTAATATTGACAAAATAGGAATCTCCATACATGGGCATAAAACGTACATAAGTAATGCCAAGCAGGGCCTTGGTGAGTTAGGGCCTTTTTTTATGCCTGTGGATCTCCATATATCAGAAATCTCCATGTATGGACATAAAAGTTTTTTTTTTCTTTTTCTGGGAATGACCATACGTGGACTTTTATACCCTGAGAAATCTCGTAGCTTGTCTGACTGTCAGTACAGGAAGTGATGTCACGTGACATCCTTTTTATGCCCATATATGAGTCATTCTGTACCACATCACTGACTCACTGACATCACACTGACATCACTTCCTGTAGAGACAGACAGACAGACAGACAGACAGACAGACAGACAACGAGGTTTTTCAGGGTATAATGCGACCTTTGGTCGCAAAAATACATATATGATATGCAGTTAGTGCATTATATTTTATACACTACTAAGTTGGCTGGCCAGTTGAAACACATGGAAACATGTTTTTAATCAGTTTGATTGATTGAATACTTTGCAAAAAAAGTACAGCACTACTACTACAGTTATACAATAAGGCTAAACGGATAACACAGAAATCCCTGAGGGCATGTTTCCATTGTGGTCCTTGCAGTATGCATTCAATTCATCAAGAGACCTAAAGACATACAATACTATAGAGCATCGCAGTGCGGTGTCGGAAGTAAACAACCCATTCATTTTCACCATAGCGTTTTTCATTATCAGCCACAAAGTCGTAGCAATTCAATGTACACTTACCACTAGGCTGGTGGTTGTAAAATGGTTCTATATGCTCCTGTAGAACCCCCGAGTATGTATGCAATCACTCTAGTTTTAGTAAAAACACGTTTTAATCAAGATCACACGGAGAAGAACTGCATTTCCCATACTGCTAAACATGTACATCCGGTGAAATCGACGTCTGTGATTGGTCTAGCTTCTTCTTCTTTCATGTATCTTGCGGTTACCGCGGAAGTAGCTACTGCCCCCTGTCTTCCCGGCGGATTATTGCACGTCAGCAGAACTCCGTGAGCGATCGTCTTTCTTTTACAAATATGATGCACTATGTTAAGGATGACGATAAGAGCGTCCACAGAGATGACAATCACTACATTTCAGGCCATATGCTGGCCTGGATAACTAAACTGAGCGTGATCTTTGCATTCAAAAAATGTGAATATTGACATGATCCCTCTCCAGCCGAGGTGGCTTTGTCCAAGGCTTAAAAACGTTTAAATAAATACTTTATGAAATGTCTATGGAAGAAATGAATGCGGAAAACGCTTCCGACACCAGAGTGAGGACGGGGTGGGGCTTCAACTGCGATGCTCTATAGAAGAAATCATCAATACTAGGAGCGGTATATTTTCAGAAACACCGGGGGGTCATTTATTTTGACAAACATTTTCAAAAATAGTGGATCTACAAGCTCACAACGCGCCACAATGTGACATGTTGTGAGCTTGTACATCAGCTATTTCCACTATCAATGTGTTAATTGAGTACCTGAGACGAATAACAGTCATGTCCGTATTTTACAATTTTGGATAAAGACACTTTTTTGATTTACCAGACTGTAAACCACAAACTAGAAGTTTTTGATTTCTTAAAGTCTTAATGTACTCCCCCCTCATGTTGTTGAGTTAGATTGTTTTACTTAACTCATATATATTAGGAATTATAAGACATAATACTTATGGAAAGTGGAAAAACAGTATATCTCCAGTAGTTTGTGGAACAACAGAAGTCCGTACAAGCAATATTCAGCAGACAAAGGGACCAGATAACATTAAAACCGACAATTAAACAAAATGAGGTGGGATTGCATTAACAATTTAACAGTTTAATAATGACTAGTTTGTGGTTTACAGTCTGGTAAATCCAAAAATATATATATTCAAAAAAATTCAAATATGGACTTATACTGTTATTCGTCTCAGGTACTCAATTAATTGTCAATGACAAAAACACAATTAAATCATTAATCGCAATTATTCGAGTGACAATTAAGTGTCATGTAAAATGTCATAATGTTGACAGCCCTAGCGACGGTAGGGCTTTCTCTTTGTATAGGGACTCTTTGCGTAGTGACCCTCTGGAACCCCCCTCAAGGACCCCTGGGGGTCCACAGACCACACTTTGAGAACCTAGCACACCATGCTGTCTTGCACAGCTCACTGGAGTGAGTCACGGGTTGCACCAATTCAATACGGCTCAATGGGTTATTATATAGTCTCATTTCTACGCAGTACAAAGGTTAAAAGCTAACTCAGGGTAGAGGACAAGAGTACAGCAACTTGCAATGGGCCTGGTTCCCATGATACTAAAGGGAGCAGTGACCATGTACTGTATGTACCTGTCAAACTACTTCCAAAGAGTGAGAGACCCAGAGGGAGCTCCATTGATCTAATTTCCCCCAGATTTGGCACAAACATGGAGATGAATTAATTCTGCTATTATGCCACCACAAATGTGGAATGTAAAGTGAGATTCTCTTTCCTACCCCCCTTCAAAACCGCCATAAAAGAGCACCTAGACAACAAGTCGTATAGCTTGTCAAAATAAATGGCCTTCACCGTCTTTTTATACTTTTACTGCTCCTAATTGACAGTTTTTTTCCTGTTTGTTTTATATATCTTTATACTGTATGTCTTGATGAATTTCAATACAAAGGACCACAATGGAAACAAGCCCCTCTGTGCCTTTTTTGTTGTCCTTTTTTACCATTATTGTATAACTGTGCCGCTGTCCCCAGTCTGAAAGTGCTTCCCTCCAGAGCTGTTTCTGGGATGGGCGTTGCCAAAGAGGCAGTCTTCTACGAAGCAGATTGATTGATTGATTGAAGACTTTGTTAGAAGTTTGCATAGGAAAAGGTACAGTTTCATGACGGTACAGTTCACTGGTACAAGGTCTAAAAAGGAGATCCTAGAAAAGACTAAGCTTATTTCCACAGGAAACCGTTTAAGTATCTCATATAACATTGAATGACAGATGAATAGAACACAGTACTATGCAGTAGATATGTCAAGAAAAAAAAATGAAAGAACAAAAAAAAAAAAAAGAAAACAGTAAGTCTAATCAAACAGTAAGTATATACAAAGAAGGGGCAGGGGAGGGTAGGGCTGGGCTAGTTTTCTTTTTTTTTTTACCAGTTGCGAACAGCTGCTGCCTGTAAGTGGTTTTTCAGGGCACCAAGGCTACATGGAGCTGGATAGTTGTGAATCTAGACATTTTTTGGTGCTGTTGGGGCATGCAGCCACACGAAGCTGGATATTTTGGCAGTGAATCTGGATATTTTTCAATCCGGATAAATAAGTGGAGACACTGAAAAATATCCGCTTCACTGGATCCGTGTAGTCATGATACCCGGATATCTCTGAAGACTTTACTGTGTGTGTGCTTGTTAGACCTAGATATCTTTGTCGTGTGGACCTAGATATTTTTCTATGTGGATATCTGAAAAACCAGGATATATGAAATATCCAGCTCCGTGTGGACCTAGATATTTTTCTATGTGGATATCTGAAAAACCTGGATATATGAAATATCCAGCTCCGTGTAGCCATGGTCGAAAAGGATGCTAGGGATCCACACTCCTTTATGGCCTTCGGTAAGGCTTTCCACATTTTGGTGGTATAGCAGCAGAACGAGTTTGACCCTTTGTTGGTTTTGACTCTGGGTTGAAAGTGATCTGTGGCACTGCCTCTGGTGTTGTAATTATGGACATCCTTAACGTTCATAAAGTATTTTGACAGGTACTTGGGTATCATAGTGGTGTAGTGTATCTTGTACACCAGGCCCGTTGCAAGTTGCTGTACTCTGTCATCTACTCTGAGCCACCCCACTCTTAATGGTGAGTAGCGGTGAGGTGAGTCTGATAGGGAAGGTTAAGCAGGACCCTAATTAGTTTATTTTCGGATGTTTGGAGTTTAGTTTTAGGGCTTGTGGGGCGTCACAATACCATACGTGGACTCCATAGTCAAAGAGGGGCTAGATAGCACCAGCTATGGTCTTCAGTTTGTTGAAATTGACCATTGGGGCGATCCTCTGTAGGAAACGAGTCCGTTGGTTGATTTTATTTATTACTTTAGAAGTCATCTTTTCGCTGGAAAGATTAGCTTCAAGATTACATCCTAAGTAGGAGATTTCGTTTTTTCGTGTTATGACCTTGTCACCCACTTTGATTGTGAAGTTATCAACTTTTTTGAGATTATGATTTGATCCAAAGAGGATGGACTCAGTTTTTCCCAGGTGAATTGATAATTTGTTGTTGTTAAGCCATGTGCAGATCTTACTTAGTTCAGAGTTAAGTGTCTTTTCAACCTGCAAGTGGTCCTTGCCCGAGACTAGGAGAGCCGAATCATCCGCGAACAGGAACAGGTTGCAGTCGCAAGCAGAAGCCATGTAGTTCACGTATAATAGAAACAACAGAGGCCCCAGTATGCTACCTTGAGGAACACCACAGCTTACTGGGAAGGGAGGGGGGGGGGCATGGTACTGTTAACCTCCACCACCTGTTCCCTCCCCACCAGGTAAGACTGCATCCAGCTCACTGCTGCGCTGTCAAGACCGATGGCTTTTAGTTTCTCAATCAGAATAGAGTGATTTACGGTGTCAAATGCCTTCTGGAGGTCCATCATGACCATGCCGCTATATTTGCCGACATCCGCTTTGCGTTTGATTTGGTCAGTCAAATAGAGAAGGCATGTGTCAGGGGAATGAGATTTTCTGAAACCAGATTGGAACAATGCGTTGATGCGTGACCGCATTAACACGTAGGCTAACACTCAGAGAACTGTTGCGCTGTTTGTTGACGAACAAGCTCAGTAGTTGCACGGATGATGAATAGACTTGGTGTTGGTGGTGACTGCGTCGGAGCACGTCGTGTTCGGGCTGAACTGGTCTCGATTAGATTATGGATCCTTGGTCGGGGGATTCTTGTTCTGATTTTCAGTAGGAATTGAATTTTAGAAAATCGTTTTTCCTTCAATCGACTGATTTTCTAGCCCCCACCAAAATCAAATATTGGTTCAATTTTTCAATTTTCTAGCCCACAAAAGAATCAGGAAAATGCTTCAATTTTGCTCAATTTCTTGTTTTTTTTTTTTTTTAAATTCAATTCCTACTGAAAATCTGATTATACTTTAACCCCCCGACCATCCTTTAGGGGTTTGTAATGACATCCATCTTTGCTCATGCTTAGGAGAAAGGCTATTTAATCGCTGGGTGCGTGGGTGGGTGTTCGCTGTTCCGAGCACAAACAAGTCTGTCTGCCAAGTGTGCGTTCCATTTGAGCACTCTCACTCTCAAGCCCTTATCAAAGACTGCAGTGAAGAGCTATCCACCGCAAATTTTAGGTGGAAAGCTTTCCACCTCAAGTCACAAAATAATTGAAGGCCATCATAGTCAGTCACGGTGAAGTCCTATTCACCGTGACTGACTGGTATAGATTGACCAATCAGTGAACGGGGTGAAGCCTATCTGTCTGATAGTAAAAACAGAGAGATGTGTCGGGACTCTTCACCGCGAGGAATGACGTAACGTTGTAGTTTTATGACTCAAAAAGACTACACCGCGGTCCAGACTCTGATAGGGACTTCACACTGTCATCAAGCGTGTGTCAGCGAGGCTGGTTCACGGCCCCAACAGGAGCGGAATTGGAGCGGAGGACGGTCCTTGATCGCTCCAAGCTGTACTGGCGCATTTTAAAACTACTTATTAACGTTCACCATTAACTGTTAGTGTTTACTGGTTTACTGGTAATATTTCGTATTCTTTCTTATTGGCTTGGCTATCTCTACTACTGTGATATTCTGAATAGGCCTATCACATTCTGATAATTATTTCCTGTGTAAAAAAAAACTGAACCCATTAATTTAGAACTTTGTTTGCCAACGTAACAAACGAACGTTCGCTTGCAGCCCTGCTGGCTAGTGGCGAGCCTGTTGCTTGCTAGTGCTACTTGCTAACCAAAGAAACAGCAGGAATAGGAACACAACAAATTAGTAATCAAACACAACATAACATGTCTGCTACTGATGTTTCATAGCGAGATCAATACGATCGCATTTTACCGCAACGCAATGTGTGCGGTCCCGTCCGGCGGCGGCGAATTGCACATGAGTTCTGGGAAAACCCCACCCACGCTGATCACAATACACTGAGTCACAACGCTGATTCGCCATACGGATTTCCAAATGAGGAAAACCTCTTCTGTGAGAGCAACACTAGGCTCCCTGAATCGCCAACACAACATTTTAAAGGGGTGTGGTTAGCGATTCAGGGTCTGAACCAGGCAACAACAGAATAAATAAATACCATAAATGAACGCCCGCCTTGATCATACTGTACAGTTTTGGAGTTATGAGTTGTCCACCCGACAGTGACGAGATAATAAGTTGGATAATATACGTTTTTTTTCAGCCTTCCTTGTAGCCGGACTGGACTCTCTTTCAGTCTGCTTCCGTTCCGGGGCACTGTGTTGTGTGTGTCTGTGGTCCGGATTATCGTCCCGATGACTGCTCCACATTACGACATGTCTCCACTCCGACAGTGACTTCTTATTGTCGGAGTGGTTTAAGTACCATGCATGGTAGTACATAAGGACCGCAGGAATACAAAAGCAACGGAGGGTGGGAGAACTTTACTCCGTTTCGTCCGGTTTGACTCCCAGTACGTAACACTCCGGATGATTTATCTCCGTATACGGACCCTTACGGACAGCACCCAACTGGACGGACACAACGTACAGTATCCGTACACGATGTATCCGTAGCAAGAAGTACCCACGGCCACCGTTGTCAAACATAGGCGCAGTAGTGAGGAAAAGGTGTCCCAATGAGAAATATATTGTATCAAGAAACGGTAAAAAATGAACGTCGCAACAGGACGGCTTGACACGCACGCACGCACGCACGCACGCACAAAGACACGGTCACACACACCGCCTGTCCTTGTCCAACAGATGCCAACAAGACGAGGCACACAAAAGAGCTGATTATTAGCTCAGCGGCTCATCATATACTTGGGAATTATATGCGGGTGTGTTTCGTTATAATCACTCCCAGTCCTGATCCATGTGGTTAAAACTGTACCCTCGCAGAGTTTTACATTTACCGCGAATCCGCGAAACAACTTTTCTGACAGACAGCAGAACCTGCAGTCCAGACTGTTACCACTTATAACATCACGTCGCCTCTCCTCCAAAAGCGAGATGGGTGCAGTGCACTGTGTTTTATTATTATTACTCAGTCTGGGTGGTTAAATCTGTACCCTCGCGGAGTTGCATTTACCGTGATAATGTTGCCGATAGACAGCAGCTGCAGAACCAGTCCAGACTCCAGACTGTTATAAAACATCACGTCGGTCGTCGGGTCAAGCAATTATGTGGTTCGACATATTTTGTCTAAAAATGCTTCGGTTAATAACACGTGTGTGCTGTGCAGAAGACCCCCACCATGTGGCGTGCGGCCCCAACGGGAGCAGAATTGGAGCGGAGAGCGCGTCGGCACGTACATAACGCATAGAGCAACTATGTATGTCGACATAACTACCGTACGTACGTCTCACCCAAAAACGTACACAAAATCAAATGGCCCTTTAGGGTTAGCGTTAGAGATAGGGTTAGTGTCGTAATGGAGACATGTCGGAAAGGAGACGTGTCGGAATGGAGACACGTAACCTATAGTCTCACCTACTCTATTCACATGCCATCATGACAACTGAAATAATGTCAAGTTCAGTTGCCAAGTCTGCCTATTTAGCGACTTTGGGCTTGTTTTGTCTCTAATGTCGGTTGTAAATATTGGATTTTTGGGGACTTGTTTTAAAGCAGGGGTGCCCAACCTTTTTTGAACCAAGGTCTACTTTAAAATTTGCCACCTAGCTGAGGTCTACCAGCCCAAAATGTACCGTAACACCCATTCAATATACACGTGAAAAACAGAAAATATTAATAGGGATTATAACAGTGTACTCACTGTACTGTACTGTACTCATACTGTATAGTAGGAATTGTAATTGAATGGAACGATTGCAACTTCTCACATTGGGCATACAGACAGCATGACCATTTATTGCACACTCTGCATACACACTGACAACACACTCACACAAAACATGTGGATTATGTCAAAAGTCACTGATAGTTCTCTTTTCTTTATATATATTTTTTTTCTTTTTCTTTTTTATAGTTTTTTTTTATTTTTATTTTTTTTGTCCTTTATTCCATGTCAGTCTCTTCCTTAGTGGGAAACCTGGCACTGGGAAGAGGAGGCTAGCTTGTCAAAGTCAGGGTCGTATGAGCTGAGTGCAAGTTTTAGGCAGGCCACAAGGTGCTCATCTGTCATTGTGGATCTGTACTTTGACTTGATGAACTTCATGTGAGAAAAAGCAGACTCACACAGGTAGGTTGATCCAAATAAAGCAGTTATGATCATGGCACATCTCCTGAGGTTAGGATACTTTTCAGGCATCAATAGCTCCCAGAACTCTCCCTTAGTCCCTAGCTGTGTTGCCCTGGATTTAATTTCGATGTCATTTTGAAGTTTGATGATCTCGTCCTCCACAGCAGAGCTGTCCAGGTTACACAGTGAGGCCACTTTGGGTGTGATGTCGTCCACATCCACATTTCCAAATGGAAAACACATGTAGCTTGCAACAGGTTCTATAGCTGCAAAGTCTGTGAAGCGCCTATCAAACTCTGATATGATGCTTTCAACTTGCTCCGCATAACGTGTGCTATCAGGCTGTGCGTTGTCCCCAGCCTGACGTTGAACTTCAGCTTGCATGTGAGGAAAGTTGCGCAGGTCACTGCGCCGCAGCCGTCTTGCCCACATTTCCATTCTGCTTTTAAACCCGTTCACTGAGCTGATCATGTTTATCACACATTTATTCTTTCCCTGCAATTCTAAATTCAGGTCATTTAGCCCGCCAGTGAGATCGGTTAAAAATGCCAAATCCAAAAGCCATGTGTTGTCCTCTAGCTGTGTATATTCCACATGTTTACCAAGCTTGAGAAACTCTTTAATTTCAGGCAGCAACTCGCTGAATCTGTCAAGAAATTTACCTCTGCTCAGCCACCTTACATCCGTGTGCAGCAGCAGGTCTGTGTGCTCTCCCTCTGTCTCCTCCATGTGAGCACGGAACAGCCTCCTCTGTAATGTAAGCCCCGTGCCCTCACAGAGCACACAATCTTCATAGCGATCTCCATCAAACAGATTGGTTTTTCTTTGAAATAAACAAAAAAGTAATCCTCCTCCCATTCTTTGTGGAAATGGTACGTTTTGGGTCTCTTGGCCTGCGCTTGTGCCATTTTTGTGTTTCTCAAAAACAGCTGTCTTCCTTATCGCTCGGACACAACAACTACTTCCCACAACAAAAAGCATGCACCGGGCGGTGACCTGTGAGTGACCCTGTGATCGACCAATGATAGCTCTCAATTCTTAATTTATTCACGTGCAGTAGCCCCCCCCCCCCCCCCCCTCCCTCCCCGATGTACAAGCAAACAACATGATGGAATCGATGCATAGTGAACTTGTAGAGAGCTTGTAGATCTGCTATTTTCGGTACAGTACAGACACACACACTACTACACGTTGAGTTGAGTTCAGTCAACATCATCCACTCGCTCGGAGTCGTTTCACTGAAACGCCCGATATATGTCCTCCCCCCGAATTAATAAATTATTTATTTGAAATCATCTCGCGGTCCACTGGTAACCAGCCCGCGATCTACCGGTCGACCGCGATCGACTGGTTGGGCACCCCTGTTTTAAAGCCTAGTCTTCAGTTTAATCTATGTTTGAGCTCTTTCTTTTGCAAATGGACAATCTTTAAGCTGACAATGCCCTTGATCTATGGCGATATTCAACAAATCTAGAAAACGTAAAGTTACAAATCCGGAATGATTTGTTATAATCTTGTATGGGGGTCACTGGCACAAAATAGTTTCAGATGGGGTCTTCTGTGGCCAAATGCATAATTCATTTGAGGTTTCCTTGACATGAAAACATGTTTGAACCTCTGCTCTGAAATCAACATTGGACCATAAAGTTTGACTGACCTGTCCTAGTATTCACCGCTTCTTTTTGGCTCATACACCTGGCTGCTTTTTTCTCTCACACATTCTGGCAACACACCGGCAACATTGTCTGATGTGAGTCTCTCCTCTTCTCGCTCAGGCACTGAAGCATGGCAGAATGAACACTGTTGTTACACTGTGTTGGGTGAAGTCCTTGTTTGACAGGCAACTTCTCTATAATTACCATAATTAACCATCATTTCACTTTTTGATTCACTTTTTATAGTGGACAGTTACAATTTGCAGCCCCCTGTAGGTGCTCTTTTAGAGCGGTTTTGAAGGAGAGTACACCTTTTTTTAATATGTGTTGGTAGGGCATAGTCGGTAGAACGAATTTGACCCCATTTTTGTGCGGAAACTGGGTTGAGTCACTGTCAGTGAGGTCGGAGGCATCATTATTGTCACTGGTGTAACACACATGTCATGGAGCCTATTATGACAAAAGCCCTGGTGTGTGAAGTAAGCGATCAGCCACCGTGGGGCTGGCTTTGTGTCTGTCAGTGAGTCATTGTCAGAGGCGTGTATCAAAACAGCGGCGCAGTTCGGCGAGTGGAGACTCCCCTATACTCTATAGAGACGCCCCTCTTAACAACACACACGCATATATATATATATATATATATATCAGAGGTCGCGCTAGGAATTTTAACAGCCGGTCACCGTGACCGGCATGATTAAAATTTATCGGACATCTGATAAAAAATACCGGACAAGCAGGTGCAAAAACATAGCCAAAAACAACAGTTTAAGTCCTGTTGTATAGTTGGGACTGAACGAATTGAATGTAAAGGAGTAGTAGGCTGTACAAAAAAAACATACAGCTTCAGCTTGCATAAGGGAATTAATTTATATTGGACTATTCTCGCTCAGGCTGTGTGTTTGCACGCATACTGCAGGGTTTCATAACAAGCTGTTTCTGTTGCGAGGCCAACACATGTACAGAATAATGAGAAATAGTCTGAAAGTGGGGTCTGGGCAAATGTTTCATAGGTTGATAGATTCATCTGTCCAGAAATTAATCAATTATAGACTACTCACTGGTATGGTCGAGTGGTCACTCACAATAGTGTGTCCATGCATCTCTGTTATGCAACTTTGGGAAGGTTGTAAAGGCTGAGAGAGAGAGAGCGAGCCGTGACATTTTCAATCAGTCCTTATGTCCGATGAGGTTTATATTTTCCGGTCTTTGTCATTAAAAATCGGTCAAATCCGGCAATTCCCGGTCTAACGCAATCTCTGAGATATATATATATAAAACTGTTAAAGCCTGCACTTGACACTTTTGTGCTGTGCTCAAAATAAACTTGACACTTGTACTGTGAAAGGCCTCTCATTTTATCTATCTTCTGTGCTGGGTGTTTTTTTTTATGGGTTGGCATGGTACAAAAGAGAAATTAGAATTAGTGAAAACGGCTCACAACACACTTTGAAAAGATAACAATATACTGTCTTGTTTTGTTCACTACTAGAAAATGCAGACATAACTTAAAAAATGCAGGCATAACTGTTTATTTACAACAGCCAAAAATGTAATACATTTGTAAAACATGGGCTGTAGGAAACAATTAAGGAAACCATGACATGTGAATTAACCTTTACTTTAACATTAAAACCCGAACTACTGTCATACTCAAGATAACTTATAACGTGTCGGGTTATTGTTAAAGTAACGCGCTACGCGCCTGACAGAGACGACAGCGTCCCCACCCGGGTGCCGCCACGGGCTTAGGCCAATCAGAGGCAAGCGGAACGAGAGGGGCGTTTCCACTGGCCGAACTGCGCCGCTGTTTTGATACACGCTTGTCAGAGTCATCTGAGAATACAGCAGCACTGCCGCTGTCTTTGGGGTCACAGAGTGTGAAGAACACTGCACTGCGCTGCGCACACCGAGGTGTTGAAGAGATCAAACCTAGCAAGAGGGCGAGGAGGGGAAGAGGACAGCGTATAGGGATCAGTGGTTTTCTAAAAAAGTAAATTTTTGCTCACTCAGGTCAGCCCTGTAAATAACCTGTAATAACCTTTTAACATCCACGGCTCCCCTTAATTACATTGTTACTTTATTAGCAGTGGATCTCAACCTGATGGGGATAAACGTTGAGAAAATAGCAGATCTACAGGCTCACGCCTCTCAACGCGAGGCATTGTGAGCTTGTAGATCGGCCTCTTTCTCGCGTAAGATTTGACAATTTGCCCAATTTGGTATTAAAAAGCTCTTAAAAGTCATTATATTGTCACTTTAGAAACGTGCAGAAACCCTGTATACACATATAGCCTACTGCATGTTGGTTTGTTTACAAGTAAACACTGTTGCACATTAAGCTAATCATCTAAGCCCCCCGCCCCCCAAATAAATGGGATGGTTGTCTGGCCCTGTAACAGATGTTGTCCAAAAATCATGCAGATTGGTACACAGTATCTCTATAGCCATTAAACGAAACGGGTATTTCTTACATTGATGCTCCTACATATTA
Source organism: Nannobrachium achirus (assembly GCF_963921795.1). NCBI lineage: Eukaryota > Metazoa > Chordata > Actinopteri > Myctophiformes > Myctophidae > Nannobrachium > Nannobrachium achirus. Next base: position 60,381,149 of record NC_137813.1, read on the forward strand.
CCAGTAAGACTCCCTAATCGGGAGATAATCGACCGTCGGTCGCTTATCTCCACAAATAAGGCAAAAATGAGTTTTTCCAAAATCTTCTTGATCCATGTTGATGACATGAGTGTAGACATACTATGAAGTGATTTTCGTGATTTTAGGGCAAAATCTGTAGGAGCAGTGTGCAAAAATGTGTTTTTAAAAATCGGCCTGAAGGTGGCGCTATATGGGACAGATTCATGTTGATGGGATGAGTGTAGACATACTGTGTAGCGATTTGCGTGATTTTAGGGCAATAATTGTAGGAGCAGTGGCCAAAAAATGTGTTTTAAAAATCGGCCTGAAGGTGGCGCAATATAAGACAGATCCAAGTTGATGGTATGAGTGTAGACATACTGTGTACCGATTTGCGTGATTTTAGGGCAAAAACTGGAGGAGCAGTGTCCAAAAATGTGTTTTGCAAGAATGGGCCTCATGCTGGCGCTAGAAGAGGGCCATGAGAGAAATGAGGGGTGGGGTCCCCGCGTTGCCTTGGCGGACGAATAGGTACCGGCCTCGGCTGTCCCGGACGCTCCTAGCCCGAGTTACGGCATTTTATGTGAACTGCAGTGGAGGGGAGGTTGTAGTTTGGCAGGTAAGGAGTGTGTGTGCAAAATTTGGCATGGATCGGGGCAACGGTTGCGGAGATATGAGCAGGGAAAAAGTGTGACGTGTGACAGACGGACAGACAGACAGACAGACAGACAGCCGGTGGAGGTTTTGGTAGTATACCAGTAAGACTCCCTAATCACAAATAGGCCAAAAGTTTGTTTTACCAATTATCAAGACATACGGGCAGTTGACAGTTTGCCATGGTTACTCATTGAAGTTGAATCTCCATATATGGAGATAACCTACGCATCACACTAAGTCTGACATCACCAGCCCATATTTGGGCATGAGCAACTTATGTCTCCATATATGGAGATATGATGACATCACACAGTCCTCAGCCGATGATGTGGCGTGATGTCATACAATACACAAACGAGCCCTACAGTATAAAGGGGCAATTCTTGCCAGGAAAGAAGCATTTCTTCGACTCAGACCTTATCGCCAGGGTTGGCTTATAGCAGCTGTCGGTAGATAATGCCGGTCTTATATAAGGGTCATTTGTGTACGGTGTGATTTGCCATGGTTACTCATTGAAGTTGAATCTCCATATATGGAGATAACCTACGCATCACACTAAGTCTGACCTCACCAGCCCATATTTGGGCATGAGCAACTTATGTCTCCATATATGGAGATATGATGACATCACACAGTCCTCAGCCGATGATGTGGCGTGATGTCATACAATACACAAACGAGCCCTACAGTATAAAGGGGCAATTCTTGCCAGGAAAGAAGCATTTCTTCGACTCAGACCTTATCGCCAGGGTTGGCTTATAGCAGCTGTCGGTAGATAATGCCGGTCTTATATAAGGGTCATTTGTGTACGGTGTGATTTGCCATGGTTACTCATTGAAGTTGAATCTCCATATATGGAGATAACCTACGCATCACACTAAGTCTGACCTCACCAGCCCATATTTGGGCATGAGCAACTTATGTCTCCATATATGGAGATATGATGACATCACACAGTCCTCAGCCGATGATGTGGCGTGATGTCATACAATACACAAACGAGCCCAGATATGAGCAGGGCAAAGGTGTGACGTGTGACGTGACGGACGTGACGGACGTGACGGACAGCCGGTGGAGGTTTTGATACTAAACTGCGACCTTACGGTCGCAATTATCATGCAAGCACCAGTTAAAGTTACTTTCCATCCCTCATATACTGTGTGCACAGTGCACATCCCATAACCCACACACTGCACATCATTTCGGAGCTCATATCTTTGAACGGGTAAGGGCTAGCCAATCAGGATGGAATATTTAATATGGGACAGATCCGTCTTGATCATATCACTTTAGACATACTGTGTACTGATTTGTGTTAATTTTGGGTAAAATCTTGAAGGAGTAATATCCAAAAATGTGTCTTACATAAGTCGGCCTCCTGGTGGCGCTATAAAAGGCTGAAAAATGCAAGGAAAGGGTTTTTCCTTGGCCTATAGGGAGTGCGCTTCCAAAGTTTGAAACTGATCGGTGGAGGTATAGGTAAAACCACTAATTGGCCTGTTAATAGCGCCACCATGATGCTGATTTCAACATTTTGAAGTGGCATTTCTTCCTCAGCCTAGTGGGAACGTGTGTGCGCGATTCCATGTTAATCGCACTCTGCATTTGTGATTTGAGGCATTTTGTCCGAAACGGACCAATCTTACAAACTTTGAAAGCCAATCTCAGCCAATCAGGATGGAAAATGGAACAATCAGACAGATCCATGTCAATCACATGACTGTAGAGATACTGTCTACCGATTCGCGTAATTCTTGGACAAAATCTGTAGGAGTATAGTGTACAGAAATGTGTTTTGCAAACATCGGCCTACCTATGGGACTGCCCCATAGGTCGAACTCCCGTTGGGTCGAACAGTGTCGGCAGGTTAGATAATCACCCGCGTCACGGTTACTGAGGTTACGTTTAGGGTTAGGCATAGTTTTACTGAGGTTTGGGTTAGAGTTTGGTGGTCGATCCAAAGGGGGTGGGTGTGTGTGTGTGTGTGTGTGTGTGTGTGTGTGTGTGTGTGTGTGTGTGTGTGTGTGTGTGTGTGTGTGTGTGTGTGTGTGTGTGTGTGTGTGTGTGTGTGTGTGTGTGTGTGTGTGTGTGTGTGTGTGTGTGTGTGTGTGTGTGTGTGTGTGTGTGTGTGTGTGATCTTGAGGTAAAAGGTTTGGGGAACCACTGACTATTCAATATTTTTTACAGTAAGTCAGGTTCTTTAAGGCTCAAGGTACAGTACTTGATCACAGGTACACCCGGGAGCTATAATGCAGATGCTGCGTACTTTAAAGAGACAGGCTCGATAGTGAGCAGCAACGCACACACCGTATAATATTGTCAGTGTAAAGTGAAGTTTCTTGAAGATCAAGCCTAATTGTCTCCACCAGCCGAAGGCAGGGGGAGAGTATGTTTTCGCCCCTGTCCGTGCGTGCGTCCGTCCTCAGAGTTTGTTTCCAGCTAATCTCCGGCGCCGTTGGCCCGGTCACTGCCAAAATGAGCACACACACTCCCTGGATGCCAATTCAGAACCTCTACCCCACATTTTTCAAATGGCCCTGTTCTAGTGCCACCATGAGGCTGATGTTTGCAAAACACATTTCTGTACACTACTCCTACAGATTTTGTCCAAAAATCATGCAAATCGGTAGACAGTATCTCTACAGTGATGTGATCGACATGGATCTGTCTGATTGTCCATATTCCAACCTGATTGGCTGAGATTGGCTTTCAAAGTTTGTAAGATTGGTCCGTTTTGAACAAAATGCCCCAGAGAGTGCAATTAACATGAAATTGCGCACACACGTTCCCACTAGGCCGAGGAAGAAATGCCACTTCAAATCTTTGAAATCAGCCTCAGGTGGCACTATAACAGGCCAATTTGTGGTTTTACCTAGAACTCCACCGATCAGTTTCAAACTTTGTAAGCCTACTCCCTATAGGCCAAGGAAAAACCCTTCCTTGCATTTTTCACATCAGCCTTTTATAGCGCCACCAGGAGGCCGACTTATGTAATACACATTTTTGGATATTACTCCTTCAGATTTTACCCACAATTAACACAAATCAGTACACAGTATCTCTACAGTCATATGATCAAGATGGATCTGTCCCATATTAAATATTCCATCCTGAATGGCTAAGATTGGCCTCCAAACTTTGCAGGATTGATCCGTTTCTAACAAAATGCCTCAGATCACACACAGCGTGCAATTGTAATGAAATTGTGCACGCACATTCGCAAAAGGCCAAGGAAGAAATGACACTACAAAATGTTCAGCGTCATGGTGGCGCCATTAAAGGTCTAAGATTGGTGAAGAACACATGCCACCCTTTTTACATTTGCCTATAATAGCACCACCAGGACGCGTGGCCTGGTGGAGACCTGTGCTCCGAAGAGCACTTCTTCTAGTTTGTCTCTAATATTGCTACTCAGGGCTTTTCATTTTGCAAAATTTGACGTGCCTTTAGGTTTCTATATATTTTTGTTCATGTTTTTACAGTGTGGTTCTGCAAGAGGATAGCCTTTATGAGGGTCTGTCAGAACTGCTGGACCAATCGTTGTCACATTTCTTCAATAATGATAGTCAATAGTCAACTTGGAGTGACAAGTCATACAGTACATAATGTCATAGATGGCTGATGTCACATGCTGGTCACCTGAAGTCTGAGAAGTTCCTTATTGGAGACCCCTGTTGTGGAAACTGAGCTCCATGTCATTTCCTAGTTCCTCTAAAATGACACATTTAACATTGGATTAATTGATTGAGCTTCAAATGTTAGCACGCTGCAGAATATAGTCACATTGGCAAACATAATAAATGAAGGAAAAACAACTATTTATTTGATTAAGAGTTTTAGGACTGATCGTGGATAGCTACTGGGACGTAAGTCGGGAGTTGGCCAACCCCGGCTGGGTCACCTGGGCGAGGGTGTATGATGTTGCGAGACCCGAAACACCCGTCGACCCCAGGCTACATCACTGATGATACGTCCCAGTAGCATCCTTGTGATGTTTTTTTTTCATTATTAGTTCTATTTATAGTGGCTCATAGGAATAGACTATGTGACAACCAGGAATAGTTTGGTGACCACCGGAGACTCGGTTGACGGCCGAAATTTAGACGGCACCCGGGAGCAGGTTGGGTTAGCGCCCCAGCATGTGTCTTCCGTGAGGAAGAAGCCCAACAAATCCACGGTGAGGCCTTTAGGAGGGCCATTCAACTGCAGCAGCTGAATGGAATGTTTGGATTGGGGTCTGGTGCCACGCACAGGTTCTGAACCTGGTGAAAGCAGGAGAGGACCTGGTGAGACGTAGGAGGAGCCCGGCCAGGAGTCAACCCATAGAGCCTAGTTCTTCCACGCGCCAGAATAGTACCCCCAATCCCGGCAGAGTAGTTCCGGTGCAGCACATTGAGTGACCCTGTCTTTCCCTAATAGGACTGATCGTGGATAGCTACTGGGACGTAAGTCGGGAGTTGGCCAACCCCGGCTGGGTCACCTGGGCGAGGGTGTATGATGTTGCGAGACCCGAAACACCCGCCGACCCCAGGTCCCGGCTGGGTCACCTGGGCGAGGGTGTATGATGTTGCGAGACCCGAAACACCCGTCGACCCCAGGCTACATCACTGATGATACGTCCCAGTTGCATCCTTGTGATGTTTTTTTCATTATTAGTTCTATTTATAGTGGCTCATAGGAATAGACTATGTGACAACCAGGAATAGTTTGGTGACCACCGGAGACTCGGTTGACGGCCGGAATTTAGACGGCACCCGGGAGCAGGTTGGGTTAGCGCCCCAGCCTGTGTCTTCCGTGAGGAAGAAGCCCAACAAATCCACGGTGAGGCCTTTAGGAGGGCCATTCAACTGCAGCAGCTGAATGGAATGTTTGGATTGGGGTCTGGTGCAACGCACAGGTTCTGAACCTGGTGAGAGCAGGAGAGGACCTGGTGAGACGTAGGAGGAGCCCGGCCAGGAGTCAACCCATAGAGCCTAGTTCTTCCACGTGCCAGAATAGTACCCCCAATCCCGGCAGAGTAGTTCCGGTGCAGCACATTGAGTGACCCTGTCTTTCCCTAATAGGACTGATCGTGGATAGCTACTGGGACGTAAGTCGGGAGTTGGCCAACCCCGGCTGGATCACCTGGGCGAGGGTGTATGATGTTGCGAGACCCGAAACACCCGTCGACCCCAGGCTACATCACTGATGATACGTCCCAGTTGCATCCTTGTGATGTTTTTTTTTTTTTCATTAATTTGAGTTATGGTTATTAGGTTTTAAATTATTTCCTTACGAGCGAGCCCACACTGTTTCGTAGGAACAGTACTTCTAATTTTATATAGATCATTTTGGAAATTTCTATGGGAAAAGATAATGGGTTTTCAATCTATAGCATCATAAAATGGCTCCGTATAACCTAGCTCACATTCAAGATGCCTTAAAAAATAGCTTAATATAGATATAAACAGCGGAGGGATCAGACTGAAACCGTGGCCAAATATAGGCATGTCATACATCATGATTACGTCATAGACGACAGCCATTGAGTCACTTACAGTATTTACAGGCTGTGAGATTGGGAACATACTGCATTAATCAATCATTCACTTACTCAGGCAGTTAATCAAGCAATCAAGATATTCTGCAAACATGGTCGATTACATTAACAAGCCCAGAGGAATGGCGTCCGCTTATGTTTATTATATCAAGATCAACCAAGAGGAACTAATGAAGAAGCAGCAGTTTGGCAACTTCGCAGTGTTCTCAGAAGCATGCTCACAGGGGTGGAGGGACCTCAAGCGCGAGGACAAGAAGAGGTTTGAGGACATGGCCCGGACCGACAGGGAGCGCTACGAGCGGGAGATGAAGAGTTATGTTCCTCCTAAAGGCTCCGAGAAGAAGGGAGCGTTCCTCGCGTTCATCAGGGATAAGGGCGGCAAGATTAAGGAGTTAAACCTGGGCAGCTTCGGGGAGGTGGTCATGGCGCTGGGGAAGCTGTGGAACGAGCTGAATCCCGAGGACAGGGCTCCTTATGAGAGGAAAGCTGCCCAGTTGAGGGAGAGGAAAGCTGCCCAGTTGAGGGAGAGGAAAGCTGCCCAGTTGGGGGATAAGTACAACTAGAAAGATGGAATTGGAAATTGTGAGTGTGGTTGCTGACGGTTCCTGACCAGTGGAGTGATATTAATTTTTGGTGGCCCTCTACATTCATGATGTCACGTGCACTCCACGTGCACGCGCATGTGTGCACTTATGCCTGCCGCTCGCCTCGATGCTAGTTGAAATACTGTATTCACACATACTTTTAATGTAATTATATTTCTTATTATTTAGTTACATTGTTAATTTGTTGTTTTTATTTGTTTAATTTGAGAGACTGGTACTTTTTGGATAGAATGTTCACAAAAGGTAAGAAGTGTTCGCGACTGGCGGAGCTTCCCCGCAACGGACTGATTGTGGATGACAAGAGTGTGGAACCTCATAACCTCATCTCGGAGCTGCATAGCAGAGGGAGCGGTTCCGAAAGGAGCTAAAAGTCTGCAAAGAATTCTGGGCGAACGTGCTGCTGGCCGAATATTCAAGTGTAAATGAGGATGTAGGTGAGAACTGCCTCCCAGAGTATTGTTATGCAAAGCAGCCAGGTAGGGAATTGTAGTGTTGACAGCGCCGTCCATCACACAACTTGGCGACGTGCGTGCGTGCATGTGGGGCGCGCGTTCGTGCAGCTTGATAAGTCTGGGCTCGCCGAGCCCATGGCATCTCACCACTGTTCCTGACTATATTTTGCAGTAAGCTAACTATCATTTGAAGCTCGACCTATTGATTCCCACTCCCATTGATTCCCTATTGATTCCCTATCCCTGCCATTTCCAATGGCAGCGAAAAAGTTACCCTAGAAATCTATAAGGTTTCCCTAGGACTATAATGTGTTGCCCTGTTGGGCAACCACACTAACGAGGAAATGGTAGCTTACCGCGAAGCAAAGAAGAACGAGCCAAAGAGTGTCTCCGCCAAGAAGAGTGCAGCCAGGCGGCCAGCTGCTAAAGACCGCCTTCAAGAGTCAGTTTGGATGAGGATGATGAGGAATACGAGGAGGATTAGGATGAAGGACAGGAGGATTACTCCAACGAGGACACCTGGAGTAGCATCCTAAAAAGTGGAGTGTTCAGGGGGCGTCTGGTGGCCTACTGGTCAAGGCGCATACCACATAGGCACCGCCACATAGGCATGTTTGCCGCAGCGGCGCCGGTTCGATTCCCGATCCGGACAACCTTTGCCGCATGTCTTTCCCCATCTCTCTCTCTCTCTCTCTCCCCAATTCCTGTCAGTCTACTGTATACTATCAATAAAGGCGTATAAAATATATATATATATATGAAAGTGGAGTTTCCAGGGGTCCACAGCTAGGATAAAAAATCAAACCTCGGTTTGAAGTGTTCTAGATCTATACATTCTGTGTTCTAGATCTATACTTTCTGTGTGCTTTAGTTCTATATTTTTATGAATTCTGAATGAATGAATGAATGATTTTATCTGGAGGGCCGACTTGTCGTGTGAAGCTTGACCAATCAAGCGGGACACACATATTTTTCAAAGAAAAATGAATTGTCATGTGAAGCTTCAAAGTATGGTCCCATTGGACATTTTTAATCATCCAATCATCAGACCGGGACGGACGATACACACATATTCTGGATGTACGGGACAGATCAAACCTGTTAATTCTGGACTGGAATGACCATATATGGACATATACGAGACACATATTCTGGATGTACGGGACATATAAAACCTGTTCATTCTGGACTGGAATGAACAACAATCAAAAACAACAATAAAAAAGCTTTGGCGGAAGGAAGCCTTGGATTGTGTGGCGGTCTGACTGTACAAATGTTTAGCAGCTGTGCAGAGTGGGTGTTACTTTGCACAGGAGGGAAAGGACACTTTACTGACACTCCCATTCAGACACACAGCAACAGCAAGCTGTTATTTTCCCCTTGTTTTTACCCATCTTTAATGTGGAGCTTTAAAGGTGATACACCATGCATTTAAAAAGTATTTATGTCATATTGTTTGTCCCAAAAACGTTTTTCAAAATGTTTGAGGCTAAATTACCACTCCTGAATAGAGCCTCTCTCATTTTTGAATGGCTCTCAGAGCATTTTCAGCTGCAGTACCACCTTTGGCCTGAACTTAAAATGGCTCATTTTAAAGTTGTACCATGTAACTTTTTGCCAGACCCATGAAATGGGTAGGCCTACATAAGCAAATGTCGGTCTGTCCGGGTTTTCTATATAAAGGGTATATATGATGATGACATGATGATGACATGCCTACAAAAGGCATGATGTCATAAATAATGATGACAGACAGGGGGTCTGGCACAACCAGGTTGACCTGGTCTAGTTTTATAAAACAAATCTTAAAATTGTCCTAACTGTTAAATCGCTAAAGTTTTAGAACACCCACTCCGTTATTTTCAGCTTCTGAAGCCTTCTCTTTATATGTTTTCTATGATCCTGGCCGTGGACCGGATTTCGCGCCAAAATGACGTAATCTGCATCATCTGTATACGTTGTGTATACGTTGCCCAATCACATCGCCGATCATGCACACATGGTACACTACCGGCCAATCACAGCTTATCTGCTCTGGTCTCCAGGAAGCGCCTCCGCTTGGCTACAGTGTTTACCATGGTGAAGGATTTTAACCTCTTAATCCACAAATCCTGGCCAGAAAATTACGTTCTACCATGCGTTCTACCTTGCGGCGCCGCTCCGGTGGTCCGCGGCGGTGGTCCGCGACGACTCCGGCCGAAAAACGGCCGAAAAAAGCAATACCGCTACTGACCGCTAGTTGAACTTACACAGTATAGCTTTAAGTCTGCCGAAGGCATTCAGAATTAGTGGCCAATGATCAGTGGCGTCCCTGAAAATCGCAGGCCCCCTGCAAGGATGGGGGCGGGACCCTTTTGCAAATGATGATTCTATCTGTCTGTCATTCAATGTTATATGAGATACATAAAGGTTTCCTGTGTAAATAAGGCGAAAAGCTTACTAGGATCTCCTTTTAGTTGATCTTGTACCAGTGAACTGTACTGTCATAGAGTCTTCAATCAATCAATCAATCAATCTCTCTGGAAGAAGTTGCACATGAACTCTGCAGCCGCACTGAGGCGCTCCAACAAGAATACTCTGACAAGCTAAATGCTGGGTGCAGTAAATGTATTTGTCTGCAAACAGCCCAATGAGCCCATAATATTAGCTCTGTACATGAATTTATGTAGATATGGGCGCATTTCTTTTATTTAGGCCTATTAAAAACGACATTTATTTTCGCCACTAGGGGGGGCCCTTGGGTTTTTAAAACCCAAAAACCCTGTCAAATTACGCTTGTGATGTTACTGTTTACTGTGGCGCTGATATACCTGTCTCCGAAATCAAGCTAATTTTTTTGTGCTTTCTGAAGACGTAAGGGAGGACAGACAGAGCACGCACACACACGCACACACTGTATTTCTGCTATGTACCACACACAATGGCCTAAGTGCATGCCACCTAAGCTGTGGCCAAAACATTTTGGAAATGACCGGCCCTTAACACTTTCAGTGCCAGGGCGTCATATGACGTCCGACACGACCTTGGCAATGATGCCAGAAAATAATATTGGCGTCATATGACGCCAGATGCTTTTTTTTCATATTACAGTAGTACAGTGTTGGATCTATGCGGTAACCAAGATACAGCCCTTTTGGACGATGGGACGGTCGTCATGCATGACAATTCAGTGGCGTCAGTTCAGAACAAGCTAAGGTATGGCAACATGACTGGTGTCTGGTGAAGACACCAGTCATGTTGCCATACCTTAGCAACAGGCACGATGAAAAGTACATTTTTATTATTTCCCCCTGTCAAGGTATGGCAGCTGCATACCCCTGCCATACCCAATTGACGCCCCTGCATGACATCACACGCTTATGTGACCAAATTCAAGCATGCTGATTGGCCGGTTCCCCCCAGAAACAAGGGTCTCAAAGACGAGTTCAGTGACTTTTACCGTCCGGACACACAGCAATCAGAGGGAGAGAGAGATATATTGAGAGAATGAGCTAGAATTAGTTATAAAATCATTAGATGTAGTATTATTTAGAGAGATAGAGATAGAGAGAGAGATCGGAAGGTAGAGGTTTTACCTCCGCTGATCAGAGAGCAAGTCATGGCCGCACATGGAGACCAAGCAGGCAGCCGAACCATGCCCCGTGGCCGTGGACACCACCAAGCCCGCAGCCTGCTGCTGCCCAGCGCCGCCACCGACCATAATCAAAACCCGAAGCACCAGTTGGACTTTCGTTTGTTGCTGCGCGGCTGCGTTTGGGACTTGACTGAGGCGACGCGTGAGGATGAACGGTGATGCCGTTGAACGCTGATGCCGGCGATTTGAAGAGAATTCTGTGTTTTTGCTGCTGTGTCGGGGGAGCCAAGGAACGTCGCCAGCCATCCACAGTGGACGGAGGAGCTACGGCGGTGATCCGGACCGGAGGCAGGCTGTTTGGAGCAGTGTATCATCTTACGGCGCCCACCGGCTGCACCGATAGGTATGGCCCCGGAGAGCGGAGTTGCAGCGGGCGCTAATACACCCAAATGAGGCCGTGCGTGGACTTAGCCAAGGAGGACGTGCTGCGATCAGCGAACCGGGTAAGCATTATAAAGCTATGCTTTTTACGTTTCAATATGTTCTATACGTCTGTCTGTCTTTCAATGTTATATGAGATCAGTGCTGTGTTCTGGGGACTCACCGGGGACTACCCTCCACACCTCGCCCGACTTGGGACACCCTCGCAGGCACGGCGCCGCCAGGCGCCGGCCTCTATACCTCCGTGATGGAGGAACAATAAAATATGAACGGCGTCTGCCCTCGTGAACCTTTCAAAGTAGCGTATTTGATAGGGATTATGTACTATAGCGTCTGCCCTGGCCAAACGAATAGTAGCTGATCGTATGCCCTCAAAAAAAGTCTAGAACACACCACTGTATGATATGCATAAAGTGTGTTCCTGTGGAAATGAGCCATGAATCTGTAGGTCTACTCTAATGCAAGCTTGTAATACATTCTTCAATCAATCAATAACCGATGTCAATAAGCCTGACCTGCTATTGTTTTTTTTCCACGTAGGGTGCATTTGGTAATATACAATTCAATTCAAAGGAGCGTTATTGGCATGAGAAAACATACGTTTACATTGCCAAAGCAAGTATCACACATACAATAAAACTAGACCAGGTCAACCTGGTTGTGCCAGACCCCCTGTCTGTCATCATCATTTATGACATCATGCCTTTTGTAGGCATGTCATCATCATGTCATCATCATATATACCCTTTATATAGAAAACCAGGACAGACAGACCGACATTTGCTTATGTAGGCCTACCCATTTCATGGGTCTGGCAAAAAACAGTTGAAAATATACAGTTGGAGGGGGTACAGCATTGTTCAAACAGAGCTATGTCGCATTGTCATTGCCAGACCCATGAAATGGGTAGGCCTACATAAGCAAATGTCGGTCTGTCCGGTTTTTCTCCATAGATGGTCATGATGATGACATGATGATGACATGAGGGAGGGATAGACCGACAGACAAAGCCTTCATGTCATCACAATGTCACAAATGATGATGACATGAGGGAGGGACAGACAGCCTATAAAGGGACAGACAGCCTATAAATGTACCATTAAATTTATAGGCCCAGAGGGTTGGCAGAACCGGGGTCTGGCACAACCAGGTTGACCTGGTCTAGTTTTATATATATACAGGGTACAAATAGCAGCATTATTTTCCTCATAGTACATAAAGGTATCAGCTCTGTTTCATACTGTATGTGCAGTAGGTCTAGATGTCAATCCATGGTTTGTAGTAGGTGTATGAAGTTCCTCCAACTTCTTCCAGTAAGAATACATTTCTTTATAGTTTAGTTTTTTATTGTGTGTGTATACCTAGATAGATAGTTTTGTAATACAATCAGTGTGTGTGTGTGTGTGTGTGTGTGTGTGTGTGTGTGTGTGACATAATAATCTATCAAATCGATCTCAAATCTGTATCAAATTTGTATCAAAGCAGAGCCTATAGAATTCAGTGGCCACGTATATATACATATATACATTTGAAATTATTTAGACTAGTGAAAACAGCCGATCTACAAGCACACAACGCCTCGCTTGTAGATCTGCTGTTTTCACTACTTTTGTGCGACAGCCTTTGCTAAAGAACATACAAATTATACAGAAGCACGTTCATTTAGTATTTTGTATTTATTTCTATCATATACAGGGCCCGTGGAGTCTGACTGGATGGAGGAAGGATGGGAGCCCGATCTGCAACCAGACCAATGACAACGCAGAGGACAGTATGATGGCGGAGATAGCGAGAGCGGAGGAGTCAGGCATAGGTCATACACACTGTAGGTTCGCTGCCTGGACCAATGTCACTCTAGGGGAGCTGAAGAACTTTCTGGGACTTCTCTTCCTCACAGCTATCGTTCACAAGCCGGAGATTGCCATGCAGTGGTCAAAAAAACATTGCCATGCCGTACTTTCCCAGAACAATGGCAAGGAACAGGTACCAGGCCATTTTGAGGCACCTGAGGTACACACACGCGCACGCACACACACACACACACACACACACACACACAAACACAAACACACACACACACACACACACACACACACACACACACACACACGGTGAACAGTACCATCTTTGACCTTTATTTGTGGTGCCTTTGACTCCTGAATGTTGGCTTGTTGAATGCCTTTTTTTGAGAATACAGTACAGTACAGTACTGACTTTTATATTATTTTATTTATTCTTTATTTGCTGCACATTTATTTTATTTTACTTTTATCCAGTTATATTTTATTTTTGTGAAGTCATATTTGTGATTTCTTTTTTTTTGGAAATATTTGTAAATATTGTTGAACATAAATATGTTCATGCTGGATGTGTGAGGTACTCACCAGGGTTAGGGTTCGATGTTGCCATAAAATAAAAGGTTGACATCGCTTTTCTGACTTTTTGTCTTCCTGACCTTCTAGACCAGGTAAAAACACAGTGAATTCACAGTGCATAGTTCTATCAAAATGTAAGGCAATTTCTGCCTTCTGAGTCATTTCATACTTTTTCACTTTGCCCCCTTGAAACTAGACGATGTTACAATATTTTTTTAACTTTTTTTGCACATAATGAAAGTAGGCATGTCATTCTTTCTGTCAAGGGTACTTGTGTTCCGTTACCATTTACCAATTTGTTGCTATGGCTTCCTAAAGTTTTTTTTCTTTGAACTCAAATATCTCAGAATCTAGATTTCTGAGGTTATTGACTGGTTTGCGCAGTGCGCACTCTCGAGCACCTATCTCCAAAACCGCTCACCGAAATCACTCCAAAATTTTTTTGGTAAAAAAAAAAATCCTCTTTTACCAAACCTCCCATTTTTGTTCCGATGTGAATATCGGATCATTTCCAATTTATTCCCTGGAATTGGGGCAGAAATGAATGGGACCTAATGGTGGCACTGGTAAGGGACGGGGGGCAGGGGGGGCTGGCACTCAAAGTGTTAAAAGGACCCTTTATTTCGGAGGAAACTCTTTAGTGAAAATGTAAAGGCTTTAAAAAAAACTTTTTTTATTTTTTTTATTCAAACATCATAACATACAGAAGAATTACTCGGCCTGCAGACACTTGGTTGTGAAGCCCCCCTCTATGCGATCCACGAAGTTGAACTTCTTGTCATTGATCAGCACACTAACAACATCACCGGCCGTCACAAACTGGTAACGCTTCTGGTTGTTGGGATCGTTCAGCATCCTCCATTTGCGCAGTGCGTCTTTCTCGCTCTGAGAGGGCCTGATTTTGCGCACGGGTGCGCCACGGGGTGTCTTCTCCCGCGCATCCTGGTATGGCCCCTTTCCACGATCCTGGTATCCTTTCTCCCGCACAACCTTCAGCAGACGGGTTTCTTCCTGAGCAGTCTTGAAATCACCAAGGCCAAACGCAGCTTTGTTGTGCACCCCTTTCAACATCTTGGAGAGCTTCCCAGTGTAGTCGGTTGTGTGACTACCCCGCTCCTGCACAGTAAGAGACAGAGTAATGGCCGCCTCCGGAGGAGCCCATGGCCGCTTTGAAGCCGTCAAGGTAGCCGCGATTGTAGTCGTCACTCTCACCCGGGAACGGCTGCACAGGGCTGCTGGAGACGGTCTGCACCGCGTCGCCGCTGGAGCAGGTCTCTACATCGCCGCCCTGGTACTGGAAGGAGTAGACGTCTTCCTCTCTCTGCTCGTCGTCGCTGTATGTGAAGGAGTGGCTGGCTTCCTCACCCTCGCTGGTCTCGTCGTTGTCCATACTGTTAGTCGTGAATACAAAATCGAATGAGACACGGCCGGCGAATCCGTCAGTATTTATGTCTGATATGAGGACGTAAGGGAGGACAGGTGCACATGCCGAATTTGAAGCCGGTGGGAAGAACGGTCCGTGATGTCAGAGCCTTTTATGAAGTGATGTCACAATGAGTCAGCGCTTGCGCCGATTTCCTCCGCTTTCCTCCGGAACAGCCAGATGTCAAGAATCAGCTCCGCATAAGGAGATTCCGAACATTTTGCGCCGGTTCGAGAAACAACAAAAGCTTAGTACGTAAGTGGTTTGCCCTGAACACACACAGCACCTGTGGTATAATTTTCCATCCGCAATGTGTTGTGGACTTATACCAGCATGCACATATAACATCTCTTGAACATGTTGTATAACGATGACACATATACATTAATGTATATATTATGTTCCCCATTTTCAACTGTTTTATTTTATTTGTGACACTTGTAAACATATGTTTTCTCATGCCAATAAAGCTCCTTTGAATTGAATAACGATGACAGGGATGTTAGAGAACTGGCTAGATCTTCCCTGTTTCTTGATCTAAGAAGACGCAAGGTCCCATTAGCCAGGGAGTCAGAGCCCCACTTCCTAGGTTTCAAAAGGAAACCCAGTGGAAAACTGGACACTTGCTCCCCACTCTGTTTCCCATTCATTTCTCCTCATTGCATCACACCACAGGGCTTGTTACAGAAACCATGTCACACATTCTGAAAGGCTGCTATGCCTATAAAGGACTACATAGCACCCCACGACAGAATAGTTGATCTCATAACAAAGGCCATATCTAAACATTTTGCACTGTCTGTGAGAATGTAGAAACATTCCTGTGTCAAACCCTCCATGTTTCACCTCTGTACTGAAAATCCTGAAGTCTTTGCACATCTCTCTGCTAATACACCAGATGTTGTTGTCAATGAAGGAGACAAATCAGTTTCCATTCTTTTTTTTTCTTCTTTTTTTTAATATTATTATTAATTTTTATCCCACGGTTTTGCAACCCATTTTCTCACCCAGTGCCAACTACCTAACCTGTAGTCCTGATTTCCACTCTCCCCCTGCCACACCAGGGGAGCACCTGGCTGGCTAGGGGGAGGTAGCCTCGGAAACCCAGACTTCTTTGGGCGATTGGAAGAAAAAGAAGCCTGGGCGATCGCGTTATGATCACTGTTGTAGGAAGTGTAGAATTTCCCTAACCAATCAGAGTGCAGAGAGCGTCACACCAAATGTGTTGACGTCATGACGCACCAGTGTTCTCTGCGCTGAGCAGAGGGGGGTGGGGGGAGGAGAACACATGCTATTGGCTGGAGACTTGCGGAGAGACTCACCGCGCCCGCCCATCTGCCTTCTGCCATCTGAGCAAAAACTAAACTGTCCACGTTAGGTTAGGGTGAGGGGGAGGTATTATAGAAACCAGGACTACTGCATGTTTTTGTGAGGGCATCTACCCTAGGAGACACGGGGAGAACATGCAAACTCATCACAGAAAGGCCCTATCGACAACCCCACCTAGGGTGTGGGTGCTGATGACGCGGCGGGAGGAACACGCCCCCAGCGCCCACAGCGTCCCCCGGCAGGAGTCGAACCCAGGACCTTCTAGCTATGTGCGCCTATAGTGCGGGCTGCTCTGCCGGTGCAAAATTATTTCGGCAGCCAGCGTTTCCCCCCACCTCAAAATTCCGACTCCTCCCCCAAGCCTTGCGCCTGTGAAATAGGCTCTATGCATATACGCCATTTTTTTCTACTTCCGGGTGTCTTTTGACTTCCTTCACAGGTGTTACCGGTGATACTAATGAAGGGTCTGTTCCATTCTGGTCAAACAGAGTCAGGGTGCTGATATTGTGCATGTTGGCTCACTGGAAACACTGTTACACCAGTGGGTATCAAAGTGTCCTTGATTGGGTTCCAAATGTCCCCATACAGGTGTGTAACTCTGATAGTGTACAAATGGAAGCAAATGGACCCGCAAGGGTCCATTTGATTCCATTTGTTGATTCCATTTCTACAGAGCTATGGGGGGTCCTTGAAATTAAAGAACCACTGTACAATAAATCAAACAGACCCTTCGTTAGTATCATCAGTAACACCTGTGAAGGAAGTCGAAAGACACCCGGAAGTAGAACAAAATGGTGTATATGCATGGAGCCTATTCCCCCCCACAGAATTCGGCCGACAACCCCTCCTCCCCACCAAAACATTAAACCAATGGGGGGCAGAGGGGGAGGTTTTTTTTACGTCCCCCGACCAATCCTGTGTCACGGGGTTCCCCACACAGCCGTGGAATGGATCACGAGGAAGTGGAGCTTTTCCTTGTTGTTTATGTTTTGAATCAAGCGTCAGTTTCGCTGTCTGTACTTTACGTGTTGGACTCCGCGAGTTTCTTTGTGCTTTCTTTGGGCCACATATGTTTATTTTAGGTCGGATACTAAAGCGTGATTATTGCTTTTAATGTTCGTTTTTGACGTGATGCTGCTGTGAGCTGTGGCTGCGAGCTTGGGCTTATAGGAGCTCATCTCAACGCGAATTCACCTTGTGAATGTGAAATGAAAGGTCAGATTGCGGGGAATATTTCGTTTATTGCACCAATCACACCATGGTGGGGTTTAACAAGCTAAATTGTTGCTCCACGAGTTGAGATTCATCTAGAAACGCCTGGGATCCTATTGCTTTTAGATTTGACATAATGAGCCTGTCAGCAGCCTGTCCTCATCAGACCACGTTTGACTCTTTTCAAGTAATAGAATAGAATATAAACATTTCTACATAACAGTAGGCTATAGCCGAATAAAGGGATATCCTACTGATTGTTGACACATAACAACAGCCATTGTTTAGCCTGCTATATTATGCTGCATTTGATTTCATACAGCACCAGTATTGATTGATTGGTTAGTTGTATTCACCATATTCCTGGCCATTCTATGGAGGCTGCCATCTTCCTTTTACAGAGGGCGCTGGAGCATTTTTCTTTGTGTGCTGCTTCATAAACATCTTTTCACTTTCACCTCCCAAGTAAGGAAGTGACATGGAATTGTCTGTTGCGAGATTTTGCCAAAGAAATAAGCCCAACAGAAGCAACTACAGTAGGCTATACTACTTTACATTCACATTTGAAAATAGCAGATCAGCAAGCTCACAATGTGTCACATCGCAACACATTGTGAGCTTGTATATTTGCTATTTAAAAAATATTGAAGGAAAACATTTTTTTTTGAATATTTTGAAACTTTTTAAGAACATAAATCTGTGTGGAGGTCCCTGGCACCACATATGTTCAGATGGGGGTCTGCGACTTTGGACAAATATGTAATCTGGGGGCCTTGATATGAAAAGATTTGGGAACCACTGGTTTAAAAAATATTAGAAAGTAAGCCCAATAAGCAACTATTTTTTTAGAGACACAAATTGCTTATTATAAGCAGACATGGCAACCCAGGTACATTCAGAGCCCAGAGCCTAGAACGCCAACTACTGACACTTTAATGCTTTTTCAGCCTCCGCCTCTTTCAGGATATGAACAGGAAGCCGGGAGCAGGGCCAGGAATAACATGAATAGCCTACTTCATCTGCATAGGAAAGGGTACACGGTACAGTGATACATGGTCACCTAACCAATCAGAAAAAAGGAACCAATTCATTGCGTGTCTGAATTCAACGCTGAGGCTGTTTGTCAATCACTCACTGCCTGTTTGCAACCCTGCGGTGCGTGTGTGCGCGTGCACGAACGTTAGAGAATGGGCACGCGCGTGCGCGGTAACGTGCGCATTGCTTTTAGGGTCCCAGTTTTAGGCAACAGTGTTTTGAGTCCCGGTTTGAGTGGCTGAAAATATGGTCACCCTATGATTGCTGTAAAAAACTAGAAATACTGTTCCTTCGAAACAGTGTGGGCTCGCTTCCAACCCAAAAAAATAATAGTAAAAGTGTCAAGTTCCCAGGCAATGCTCTCTTTCATTTTACTGACGTAAAATGGTAATGCAGGTTCTGCTGGAGACACGTAACCTATAGTCTCACCTACTCTATTCACATGCCATCATGACAACTGAAATAATGTCAATGAGATTACTTTTCAGTGTTGTTCAGTTGCCAAGTCTGCCTATTTAGCGACTTTGGGCTTGTTTTGTCTGTAATGTCTGTTGTAAATATTGGATTTTTGGGGACTTGTTTTAAAGCCTAGTCTTCAGTTTAATCTATGTTTGAGCTCTTTCTTTTGCAAATGGACAATCTTTAAGCTGACAATGCCCTTGATCTATGGCGATATTCAACAAATCTAGAAAACGTAAAGTTACAAATCCGGAATGATTTGTTATAATCTTGTATGGGGGTCACTGGCACAAAATAGTTTCAGATGGGGTCTTCTGTGGCCAAATGCTATCATTTAAGGCACATATTGCATCAGTCACCCGGTCCTGTAGGTTCACACTATAACATCCGTAAAATCAGACCGTTCCTCACCCAGGAGGCAGCGCAGCTCCTCATTCAGACATCTGTCATATCAAAACTTGACTATTGTAACTCTCTCCTCACTGGTCTCCCGGCATGTGCACTTAAACCTCTCCAACTGATCCAAAATGCCGCGGCACGACTGGTCTTCAACCAGCCTAAGTTCTCACATGTCTCTCCCCTTCTCCGCAGCCTCCACTGGCTCCCGGTTGCGGCCCGCATGGAATACAAAACACTGATGCTGACCTTCAAAGCAGCCAAAGGTATGGCTCCTCCATACCTCCAAAAGCTGATCAACCCCTACACCCCCACTCGTTCACTTAAGCTTCGTACACACCGCCGGCGAATTGGCGAATAGCGAATTAGCGTATAATTCGCCTTTTGTTTAAAACCTTATAAAGTCAATGGAAGCATCCACACCAAACGCAAATTTTAAAAAGGCGAAAAGGCGTCTGTTTTTTATTCGCCCTTGTGTCGAATTTAGCGAACATTCGCTGGTGAACTCCTCTCTCTCTCTGTATTAAATCAAGCTCACTCTATCCTACTTAAAGAAAGAGAGAGAGCATGGTCGAGGGACCTTCTCTTTGCATTGCTTTTCCGTGTCTCTCGTCTGTGTGGCTGCTTGGGAAAAGTACTCGAATGTCTGCTGGTAAAAGCATGGTTTGTATGTTTTATTGTTAATTTATATCTGCAAAAAGATTGATGTTTTAAAATAAATCGCTGGGTATTAAATACAATAGGATCCGAAATATAGTGGAGTAGAAGGAAAGCACTGGGAATTGGACTCAAGTACAAATACCTACAAGTACAGGCTACTCAAGTAAATGTACTTTTAATTACTTTACACCACCGCTGCTGCGAGCTGCCTGTCTGCGGGGGAACGGAGCGGAGGGCGGGGAACGGTGAACGCGTGTTGTCCTGGTGTTGTCTCTTCTGTGATGTGATGGGTTGTGTGCGCCGGTGAAGACTTCTATTCTCCTCCGCGAGGAGCGGAACCCACACCATTTGTGGACGTTCCCGGAGCCTCCGCATCAGTAACCCCCACGTGCAAGGCCCCCTCCTCCTTCTCACCATTCAGTCACAGGTAGACCGGTCACTGGAGGTATCATGCCTTTTTCGACAAGCTGCGAGCACACATGATGTCGGAGTTCAGCCTTAGAGAATGTGGGAGACAGCAAGTTCATAAGCATCAGCCACCAATTTTAACTCTTCTCTTTCTTACATTTCTCAATTTTGGCCCAATTAAGAAGGATTTGCCACAAAGTCATCTAACGAAAAACTCATATTTACCAATGTAATCAAACTGCCAACCAGAAGAGGAGGAAAACATGTAACTTACCAAGCACATGAGAAAAACGAGTGAACGAGCCCCCAATTCATGTTATGCCCCAGTCTAGGGGTCCTGAGACACAACATAAAATTAACCCTTGTCTTCCCCAGCTCCCAAGTAGCCACACCAACAACGGGTTATAAATGCAACATAAGTGTGGTTTGTTTACAATGTGGTAATAACAAAATGGAACAATTAATAGAAGGGGAAATAATACATAGAGGTCTGTGCATAACTAGAACTAATGAATACATAAAGAATAACTTTAGAACTCAGTAGTAATTGAAGAATCACTTAGGAATAACTGAAGGATAACTCAAAGACTCAAATCAAAAGAAAACTCACTCAAAAGAAAATCACTTGCCTACCAAAAGAACAAACAATATCTTACCATAAACAATATTCAAAGACTCAAAGCAACTCAACTTAACCCATAACTCATATTAACTCATAAGGAACATAAGGACATGTGGGTGTCCAGTTGGGAGATAGAACATGGAAAACATACTCTCCCCCATGCCTTCGGCTGGTGGAGACAATAATAATAACAACTAGAAGCAGTGCTCTTCCGAGCACAGGTTTGGATCTTGATGAGTGATATTTAGAGCTTTTGCAGTAAATCATCTTGCTATGCAGTGTATGTTAGTAAGGAGAAGTGGAGAAGTGTTGAATATGATCACAATTCATCCTTTGTTCTATGAGCAATTTGATTGATTGAATACTTAGAAATGTAAACAGCATGTGGTACATTAATGCATTAAGGCTAAAATAATGACACAAAGTTGTGGGGACTTGTTTCCATTGTGGTCCTATGTTCAATTAATCACCATAGCATGACAAATAACACGATAATCATCAACAAATACAAACACTATGCAAATGAGATGGGAATTTACATTGACTTCCTATTTTGGTCTCCCAATTTTCAAATAGACCAGTAATACACATCCTTTACTGGATGGTGTAAGGGCATTTTACATTTTGGAGACAGAGTAGTAGAATGAGAATGTTCCCATGTTTGATTGACATTCTGTGGTACCAGATCATGGTTGCTCCATGTAGTGTTGTGGCTGTGGGTGTCACTGACTTTGGAGAAGTAGTTAGACAGGTATGAGGGTAATGAGGACAATGTCCCTTTGACTAGCTTAAATACCTAATACTTAATCGTGTCTTCTACCTTGAGCCATCCCAAACTAGCAAAGTGTGTTGGAATTAGCTGGGTCATGGGCTTAATACCTAGATGTAGTCTTATCAGTTTGTTTTGGGAGGTAGTTTTTAATAGATATTGAGGTGTTGGAGAACCGTGAGATGCAAGCATAATCAAAATGTCACTGAATGAGGGCTCCAGATAGAGTTCTGAGATCACTTTTGTTGACAAGAGGAAATCCAATAATCGTGTTCTTTCTTTCTTGATCTATTTGATATTTTTTTGTTCATCTGTCAGTTTGTTGTCGAGAATAGGCCTACAGCCCAAATAGGAAACCTCTTGCTTGAGATTACTATGTTGTCAACTCAGACCTTGACATTATTTACATTACTAAGTGTATGTTTGGACAAAAAAGAATGGATTCAGTTTTACTAAGGTGTAATGACAGTTTGTTATCAGAAAGCCAAGTAGGCTACAGATTTCCTCAACTTGCATTTTGTCCTTTCCCCAGACTACAAGTGCTGACAGCAGTTAGAAACTGCATGAAAGTAACCTGCGGTTTGGTCATTCCCTAGTATGCTTCCTTTGGGGACCCCACAGTTCACTGGGAGGGACTTGTTCTCTCCCTCAAGGTAGGATTTCATCCAGTTCACTAAATAGTAGGGCAGGAGAGAGGGGTCTACCAGCACCCGAATGACATGTTTTCGACACCTGTTTTTTTTTAGGACCCTTAGGGTCGTTTCACACTCTAATAAAGAGCCTAACTAATTTCGGTTCGGGAGGGCTCCCCGACCCGAAATTATTTGGGTTCGAGGGGAGTTCATCCATATTTTCTTAACGGCTAGTGCCGAAGTCGCATGTAAATATTGGAGGTCCGTGGCATGAAAACGTTTGTGGCCGAGAAATGAGCGTTGCAGGGCGGATACATATCTGACTGGCCCTCGCGGCTGCACGCTGGAGGTCCAGTGACTGGCAGTGAGCAGCAGCGTAGCAGGGTCTCTCTGTCTCTCTCATCACTCTCACACACGCGCGAGCTACGTCGAAAACATTCAATCTACAAGCTCACATTATAGACGTGCCGCGTGCTTGCTGCATGCATATCATCACACAGTCACGACTCGTCGTGGAAAACGTATCAACACGGAACATTAGCCACGTTGTGTCTATGCTTTTCTTTTCTCTTTAAAACGGTCGGCGAGTAGCAAGACATGTACCGGTACCAAAGCTCTGTGTGTGTGTGTGTGTGTGTGTGTGTGTGTGTGTGTGTGTGTGTGTGTGTGTGTGTGTGTGTGTGTGTGTGTGTGTGTGTGTGTGTGTGTGTGTGTGTGTGTGTGTGCGTGTGTGTGCGTGTGCGTGTGCGTGCGTGCGTGCGTGCGTGCGTGCGTGCGATTGAGAGAGAGATTGACAGATAATTTATTCATGCTTTATTTATTGGTCAAGTTGATTTGTTGAGGATCACATTGTTGCCTTATTTCTTCATACAGCAGCTACAGTAATATTGTATGTGTACATCTTTTTTTAAGTATTTATTGTGTATTGTTACATATTTGTAAATCTATTTATTATGGATTCTAATATATTTGTAAGTCTCTTTATTCTATTTATCATGGATTCTAATTTATTTTATGTCTATTTATTATGGATTTTGTATACATTTTCTTATTTCGTTATTTGTATTGCCTTGTAAAATAATCAGTGCAAATTATTATATATTTTATTTTTGATGGATCTGTCATTTTTAAACACATCTCTTTAAAATGTGAACTTACTCTTACAAATATCAAATTAATAGATGAAAAAATGTAATCTGCAAAAGTTTTTAAATTATGATTTTTTATCTTCTTCAAGAAGAAAAACTAAATGATATATTCAAATGGGCAAGGCTTCTTTGTCCATTTGAGAAGCTTCCAAGAAGTGTTGGTGTATCGTAGCTGTTAGCTACACCATATCTCAACATGTGTGTATTTGGAACAGTGCAACATGTCCCGGAGTTGTCCACGTGTGTTTGTTGCATGACGGTATAAGGCATGTGTGTTCATAACAAGCCCAACCAGCTGGACTTATTGAGATGCTCTGAGAAGATTGAGGTGAAGGGAGGACCGTTATCAGTTTACAGTGGTTCTCAACCTTTTCAGGCTGTGATCCTCCAGAATAATCTTAATTTCTAGTGAACTGGGGACGTCCCCACCCTGAAAAGAACATGGAATGTCGGAGTTTAGGCATTCAATTTAGTTTGACTCGGTTCCACAAAAGAGTTTTTTTGTTATTATTTGCCAATTTGGCCAATGTTTGACCATATTGAGGTATTAAAAATGTGGTTAAAGGCCTTAAATGATCACTTCACTGTCATCATGTGGGGTCCCTGAAGTTCCCTGTGGGATGTAGCCAGGCTTACTCATCTGCGAAGAGAAAAGCCTGGTCAAGACCATAGGCTGAAACGGCATAAAACGGTGCTACTTCCGCCGGGAGAATTTCACCGGATGTTATTGTTTTTTTTTTTCATATTCCCCGCTGGCGAAAAAAACTGTTCTACCTCGCCCTACCCATCGGTTGCGCTTGTAATAAACAGTATCCAAACAAAAACATGGATTCTGACCAAAGGACACCTATTGAGAGTGAGTTAATAGCCACAATCTTTATGTAGACGGACTGCAACGCATGACGTAACTTCCGTTAACCGCAGCACTTCCGCCACTTCCGGTCTGTAGGTTCATGCCGTTTTCATCGGCTATTCTGACCAGGGTGTGTGGGATGTATCCTGATTTCAGACTCAGCTGAAGCTTGAGTCTAACATTGTGCCCTGTTTGAGTGATTTCTGGAGGGGAGGGACTTTGATGGCACCGATTGGTTATATGTTAACCCCCACCCCCTGCGCTAATTGGAGGAGCTCCAGAAATCACTTATTATGAACAAAATTCCAGACCAGAGAAACAGTCCACTCTGAGAGTGGGCGTGTCTATGGGCTGGAACCAGGCCATGTGGGATGTAATCGGTATCTGAAAGTATCATGCTCAGTCAGTATCATCGTGATACTGCATGATAAAGGCCACCATGCTACGGCATTACTTTGGATGATTGGATCAGTCATTACAGGCATTACCTTTTTTCCAATATGCCAGATCTCTTCTCAAATGTGAGGAGTTGTGAGCTTGTAGATTGGCTACTTTCACAATATGTATCTGTGGAACTAAGTAAAGCAAAATGTGATGTTGTTTTATGCTTTGAACCAGTGATCTTTGCCGTCTTTTTTATCTGTTGCTTTATTTTGAAAACACATACTTAATATTTGAAACAAATATGATTATTTGGGGAGTCCCCAGTTCAAATATTATTATCTTTTGGGCGTCATGGCCTGAAAAGAACCACTGCTGTACTGTATTGCTGTACTGTACTGTATATTGTTGCTTACGTAGCTGTTGGTGTTGTAAAACAATCTGATGATGACATATTGATAGAGGGACATTATGATGCAATTTAGCATGAAGGAGAGAGAGAAAGTGAATGTGGGGGAGGATAACTGGATAAGACATTGAGATAAGATGTTTTAAACATGCTTGGAAGCACCAAACTATGACATGAAACCAGTCTAACCTGTCTGAAGAGAGATATGTGCACAGACATGACCGAGACTGGAGGAAACCCAAATAGCAAATACAAATCTTTTTTTAAAACATAAAAAAAACATTATTATTATTATTATTACCCATATAATCATATTCGTGTACACTGTAGGGAGCTACAATGGAAAAAACTATGGCTCGTGGACCAACCGGTGACTTTGTACACGACTTCGTACATTTCCCATAGATTCTATGGGACTTGACCACTTGCTCCTGCCCTTCGTGTACACGGTCTGTGCCGTCTATAGTTTCTTAATGGGGGGCAGCAGAGAGCCATATGTACACAGGCCCTAGGTGGTGTCCACGACCAGTAGTTTTACATGAACCCTCAGAGGGACACTGTGGGCTTAACAAGTGGTCCGTGGTGGTTCTCAAAGTGAGGTCGGGGGACCCTCAGAGGGACACTGTGGGCTTATCAAGTGGTCCATGGTCGGTTCTCAAAGTGAGGTCGGGGGACCCTCAGAGGGACACTGTGGGCTTATCAAGTGGTCCGTGGTCGGTTCTCAAAGTGAGGTCGGGGGACCCTCAGAGGGACACTGTGAGCTTATCAAGTGGTCCGTGGTCGGTTCTCAAAGTGAGGTCAGGGGACCCTCAGAGGGACACTGTGGGCTTATCAAGTGGTCCGTGGTCGGTTCTCAAAGTGAGGTCGGGGGACCCTCAGAGGGACACTGTGGGCTTATCAAGTGGTCCGTGGTGGTTCTCAAAGTGAGGTTGGGGGACCCTCAGAGGGACACTGTGGGTTTATCAAGTGGTCCATGGTCGGTTCTCAAAGTGAGGTCGGGGGACCCTCAGAGGGACACTGTGGGCTTATCCATACCTTGGCTACAGGGGGGAAATAATTAAATGTACTTTTCATCGTGCCTGTTGCTAAGGTATGGCAACATGATTGGTGTCTTGCAAGACACCAGTCATGTTGCCATACCTTAGCCTTTCCTGAACTGACGCCGCTGTGAACATGTGTACACAGCCAGCATATTACTCAATGCCAAACTTTGCACACACACTCCTTGCCTGCCAATCCACAACCTCCACCCCTCCAGGGACCCCCAGGGCTTATCTCCCCCGATTAGGACACTTTCCAGCATAGTGACATGCAGAACAAACTGTCCATATAGTATGGTTTACATAAAAGTCAGTTGTCTTTCACACACACACACACACACACACACACACACACACACACACACACACACACACACACACACACACACACACACACATATATATATATATATATATATATACATATATATATATATATATATATATATATATATATATATATATATATATTTCATTTATTTATTTCATAAATATTTTTCATCACAATTGGGTTTGTGGGGAGCCATCCCTGCTTCAAGCTGTCACAGCATGGTACCAACACTTCAAACTAATACCCAATACAGCAGATCTACAAGCACCTCACAGATCTACAAGCACCTCGCACATGCCAGGGACAGAGTAGGTTGGCCTGCATAAGCCTTGCTGTCAACACACTATACTACACCACTCAGGCCACCAAGCCAGGTGTGGTCAATTAGTGCCTTCTTTTGATCAGTGGCTTCTGCTTGATGAGTGGCACCAGTCTGTCTTTGTTCCCTGGTCAGTCAAGTTCACTGGGAGAGAATGTTTCAGATCAGTGCAAGTGTATTTGTTTTCCATTTGGACTTACTGTGTTTTGTTGGTACAGTATGCGTGCGACTAACTAATATTTCTGATAATTCCAATTTGTTTGTTGTTTAATTAGCCGGATTGTGAATGCCCTGCATTTTTCTTTCATCTTTAGAACCACACGTGTGTAACAAAACAGAGTGGTGATCATTTGGTGTGGGTGAAGAGAAGAAAAACATTTCATTAAAGGAGTAGTTCACCCCCAAAGTGACTTTTTTTCTATTGAACTCAAGTCTCCATGGCGTGAGTAATACATTGAAAAAATAAGTCATTTTGGGGGTGAACTACTCCTTGAATGTCAGTTTTGTGGTGTTTTGATTGGACACCCTGAGGATATTGACAGATAGACAGACAGACAGACAGACAGACAGACAGACAGACAGACAGACAGACAGAGAATTGTAGGCCTTGCATTTATTTGACTTGGTTCCAACAGATGGCGAAAATAGCTAATCTTCAAGCTCACAATGCCTCACTGTTTGGACAAAGAGTTGAGGCGTTACATTTTGTAAAACACGGCCTTGTGAAAATAGCAGATCTACATGCTCACAACACCTCACAACGCAGGGCGGCGTGAGCATGTAGATCTGATATTTTCACAATTTCTGCCCCTAATATTTAATTTATCATTTTAAAAGTATTAAAAAGTCCTTAAATTGTCTCTTTAGAAATGTGCAGATAGCCTCTGTATACTGTTGAGTGGAAAAACAATGTTTCACATTAAGCTAAACATTTGGGACCACCCAAGATCATTTGGAGACCCCTCTAGGGGTCCCATAGTTGAACCACTGACTTATAAGGGGAGTATGGAGACCCCTCTAGGGGTCCCATAGTTGAACCACTGACTTATAAGGGGAGTATATGAGGCTGGATCCGTCTGGAACACTGCACTAGGCTCTCGCCAGCTCTGTAGCTCTCCACACTTGAACAGTTGTGTCCTTAAATTCAATTATAATAATTAACCCCTGTATATACGGGCAATAGTTTTACATGACTTTGTGTACACAGCCAATAGTTTTACATGAACATGTTCAGGCTTTAGTACTGTACTGTCTCGTGTAGCCCAACAGAGCCCATCACAGCACAACACGGCCCACCAGAGCCCAATACAGCCTACCAGAGCCCAATAGACTCCAGCAAACCTAAGTCCAGCCCAGTCCTGCCCAATAGGAGTATAGACCAGGGAAGGGGGGTAGTTAGATGACTGCACCAGACTCCACCAGGCTGCTCCATGCTCCAGCCAGCTCTGTAGATCCTGTGTACACGGCACTCCTAACTCGAAAGGTCAAGGAAAAGGGTCGTTTTAGGCGTCAAAACAGGCCCTTTGTCCTTAAAATGAATAAAAAAATCAAAAGAATATGTTTTGTTTCAGGCAGGACACACGTTTCATATTTGAAGCATGCCCGATCTGATGGAATGGGTTTCGTGTCTCTCCGACACTTTGAACCCTTTACGATTGCGAAAAAGACACCGAAACCCGGATTTTTGTCCTTAAAATCAATAAAAAAATCTAAAAAAATCTGTTTGTTTTACGCAGGAAACACTTTTCATATTTGAAGGATGCCTGATCCGATGGAATGGGTTTCGTGTCTCTCCGACACTTTGAACCCTTTATGATTGCGAAAAAGACACGAAATTTGCACGCCACCAACACGATTACACATTCTTTCGGATAAAAGACACTTATTCTGACTTACTTTTTGACGCTGAATCCAACAAACCCGGTCTCGTGTCTCTACGACACTCCTAACTCGAAAGGTCAAGGAAAAAGCCACTGTGTACACAGGCAATAATTTTACATGACTTTGTGTACACGGCCAATAGTTTTACATGAACATGTCTAGGCTTTAGTACTGTACTGCCTCGTATAGCCCAACAGAGCCCAGCACAGAACAGCACAGCCCACCAGAGCCCAATACAGCCCCCCAGAGCCCAACAGAGTCCAGCAAACCTAAGTCCAGCCCAGTCCTGCCGAGTAGGAGTATAGACCGGGGAAAGGGGGTAGTTAGATGACTCCACCAGGCCATTACTGTCCAGATCTGGCTTGAATAGGCCAGACCAGGGTAGACAGGACTGCACCAGACTCCACCAGGCTGCTCCAGCCAGCTCTGTAGATCCTTGCACATGCGATTAACCACTGTGTACACGGGCATTAGTTTTAAGTTTTACATGAACCCTCAGAGGGACACTGTGGGCTTATCAAGTGGTCCATGGCCGGTTCTCAAAGTGAGGTCGGGGGGCCCACAGTGTCCCTCTGAGGGGACACGGCACAGACCGTGTACACAAAGGGCAGGAGCAAGTGTTCAAGTCCCATAGAATCTATGGGAAATGTACACAGGCGTGTACAAAGTCACCAGTAGTTTTACATGAACCCTCAGAGGGACACTGTGGGCTTATCAAGTGGTCCATGGTCGGTTCTCAAAGTGAGGTCGGGGACCCTCAGAGGGACACTGTGGGCTTATCAAGTGGTCCATGGTCGGTCCTCAAAGTGAGGTCGGGGGACCCTCAGAGGGACACTGTGGGCTTATCAAGTGGTCCATGGTCGGTTCTCAAAGTGAGGTCGGGGGCCCACAGTGTCCCTCTGAGGGGACACGGCACAGACCGTGTACACGAAGGGCAGGAGCAAGTGTTCAAGTCCCATAGAATCTATGGGAAATGTACACAGGCGTGTACAAAGTCACCAGTAGTTTTACATGAACCCTCAGAGGGACACTGTGGGCTTATCAAGTGGTCCATGGTCGGTTCTCAAAGTGAGGTCGGGGGCCCACAGTGTCCCTCTGAGGGGACACGGCACAGACCGTGTACACGAAGGGCAGGAGCAAGTGTTCAAGTCCCATAGAATCTATGGGAAATGTACACAGGCGTGTACAAAGTCACCAGTAGTTTTACATGAACCCTCAGAGGGACACTGTGGGCTTATCAAGTGGTCCATGGTCGGTTCTCAAAGTGAGGTCGGGGGACCCTCAGAGGGACACTGTGGGCTTATCAAGTGGTCCATGGCCGGTTCTCAAAGTGAGGTCGGGGGGCCCACAATGTCCCTCTGAGGGGACACGGCACAGATTGTGTACACGAAGGGCAGGAGCAAGTGTTCAAGTTCCATAGAATCTATGGGAAATGTACACAGGCGTTTACAAAGTCTCTGAGTGTCCCACCAGGCTGGAGCAGCCTGGTGTTGTCTGGTGCAGTCCTGTCTACCCTAGTCTGGCCTATTCAAGCCAGATCTGGACAGTAATGGCCTGGTGGAGTCATCTAACTACCCCCTTTCCCCGGTCTATACTCCTACTCGGCTGGGCTGGACTTAGGTTTGCTGGACTCTGTTGGGCTCTGGGGGGCTGTATTTGGGCTCTGGTGGGCTGTGCTGTTCTGTGCTGGGCTCTGTTGGGCTATACGAGGCAGTACAGTACTAAAGCCTAGACATGTTCATGTAAAACTATTGGCTGTGTACACAAAGTCATGTAAAACTATTGCCCGTATATACAGGGGTTAATTATTATAATTGAATTTAAGGACACAACTGTTCAAGTGTGGAGAGCTACAGAGCTGGCGAGAGCCTAGTGCAGTGTTCCAGACGGATCCAGCCTCATATACTCCCCTTATAAGTCAGTGGTTCAACTATGGGACCCCTAGAGGGGTCTCCATACTCCCCTTATAAGTCAGTGGTTCAACTATGGGACCCCTAGAGGGGTCTCCAAATGATCTTGGGTGGTCCCAAATGTTTAGCTTAATGTGAAACATTGTTTTTCCACTCAACAGTATACAGAGGCTATCTGCACATTTCTAAAGAGACAATTTAAGGACTTTTTAATACTTTTAAAATGATAAATTAAATATTAGGGGCAGAAATTGTGAAAATATCAGATCTACATGCTCACGCCGCCCTGCGTTGTGAGGTGTTGTGAGCATGTAGATCTGCTATTTTCACAAGGCTGTGTTTTACAAAATGTAACGCCTCAACTCTTTGTCCAAACAGTGAGGCATTGTGAGCTTGAAGATTAGCTATTTTCGCCATCTGTTGGAACCAAGTCAAATAAATGCAAGGCCTACAATTCTCTGTCTGTCTGTCTGTCTGTCTGTCTGTCTGTCTGTCTGTCTATCTGGCAATATCCTCAGGGTGTCCAATCAAAACACCACAAAACTGACATTCAAGGAGTAGTTCACCCCCAAAATGACTTATTCTTTCAATGTATTACTCACGCCATGGAGACTTGAGTTCAATAGAAAAAAAGTCACTTTGGGGGTGAACTACTCCTTTAATGAAATGTTTTTCTTCTCTTCACCCACACCAAATGATCACCACTCTGTTTTGTTACACACGTGTGGTTCTAAAGATGAAAGAAAAATGCAGGGCATTCACAATCCGGCTAATTAAACAACAAACAAATTGGAATTATCAGAAATATTAGTTAGTCGCACGCATACTGTACCAACAAAACACAGTAAGTCCAAATGGAAAACAAATACACTTGCACTGATCTGAAACATTCTCTCCCAGTGAACTTGACTGACCAGGGAACAAAGACAGACTGGTGCCACTCATCAAGCAGAAGCCACTGATCAAAAGAAGGCACTAATTGACCACACCTGGCTTGGTGGCCTGAGTGGTGTAGTATAGTGTGTTGACAGCAAGGCTTATGCAGGCCAACCTACTCTGTCCCTGGCATGTGCGAGGTGCTTGTAGATCTGTGAGGTGCTTGTAGATCTGCTGTATTGGGTTTTTTAACTAGT
Organism: Nannobrachium achirus; assembly: GCF_963921795.1. Lineage (NCBI taxonomy): Eukaryota > Metazoa > Chordata > Actinopteri > Myctophiformes > Myctophidae > Nannobrachium > Nannobrachium achirus. The sequence continues at coordinate 60,413,142 of NC_137813.1, forward strand.
TTGAAGTGTTGGTGCCGTGCTGTGACAGCTTGAAGCAGGGATGGCTCCCCACAAACCCAATTGTGATGAAAAATATTTATGAAATAAATAAATGAAATATATATATATATATATATATATATATATATGTGTATATATATATATGTGTGTGTGTGTGTGTGTGTGTGTGTGTGTGTGTGTGTGTGTGTGTGTGTGTGTGTGTGTGTGTGTGTGTGTGTGAAAGACAACTGACTTTTATGTAAACCATACTATATGGACAGTTTGTTCTGCATGTCACTATGCTGGAAAGTGTCCTAATCGGGAGATAAGCCCTGGGGGTCCCTGGAGGGGTGGAGGTTGTGGATTGGCAGGCAAGGAGTGTGTGTGCAAAGTTTGGCATTGAGTAATATGCTGGCTGTGTACACATGTTCACAGCGGCGTCAGTTCAGGAAAGGCTAAGGTATGGCAACATGACTGGTGTCTTGCAAGACACCAATCATGTTGCCATACCTTAGCAACAGGCACGATGAAAAGTACATTTAATTATTTCCCCCCTGTAGCCAAGGTATGGCAGCTGCCATAGCTTGCCATACCCAATTGACGCCCCTGCATGTTCACCTCCAGTAGGTTGGGAAAGTAGCCTGCCACCCTGTGGAAATAGGCTTGAACTGCAAGATAGGACCCTAAAACAAATAAAATGGAATAAAAAAGCATCCGTAAGACGGATGGGCGAACAAGTGGTGTCCATACGTAGATGGGGTCCCAGAGGACATGTAGAGCCCACCCCCTTATTTTTCACGCCCCCAGGGAACACACAGCGGGGTTTGGAAATTTGTCGTGTACACCAGCCCTAGGACCTCGGCTTCGTGGACCGATTTAACGATAGGGGTAATAATTATTATTATTGTTACCCATATTATTATTATTGATTTAAAAGTTATGTTATGAATAGATATACAAGTACAAAGCATTCACTGAAATAACACATACAGGCTAAATACAATAAAGTCAGAGACCTACAGTATTTCCATTGTGAAAAAAAAAACTTAACAAATCCAAAATCGTTGCTGAATTAAAATCAAATTCAATTACTTTTTCAAAAGAATTTCATGAATGAGTAAAAGACAAAAATCTAAGAAATTCCATTTAAAACATGTTTAAAGGGGTACTCCACCACTTTTCAACCTATGTTCATATAATTGGTCCTCACTCAAAAACAGCTTTTTTCTTCTTCTTTTTTTCTCAGAGGAGGGCTGTGGGCAGGTCAGAAACCCATCGTCTTGTGACATCATCGATTGCCAATCCAGCTTATAGAAACTGCAGGCTTTCTATTCCTGAAAAGTTGCAATTTTAAAGTGGAAGCCATTGTTCTCGCGATAATAAAAATCTAAATATATTTTTCAAAAATATTGATTACATTTTTTTTTTTTTGGAAAATGATGATGTCACAAGACGATGGATTCTGAACTTCCCACAGCTCTCCTAGGAGACTTGGACTCAGTAGAAAAGAATGGTGATATTTTATCATGAACATTAGTGAGGACCTATTATATGAAGACAGGTTGAAAAGTGGTGAACAACTCCTTTAAGAAGCAGCGAAAATAGCAGAGCTACAATCTCACAACGCAGAGCGTCTATTTTCACCATGGCTTAGATCCTGGCAAGTCACCAAACTTCTCTTTTTGTTCTCAAGTTAAAAAGGTTTGGGAACCATACGGGTTAGACAGCTCTTGCTGTAATGACAGTAGCCTATACTACTCTCTCTGCGTCAATTAAACCACAGACAGACAGACAGAGCTGCTTCCTCTTCCTCTCAAGTGGAAATGTCATGTGGTCTGCTCTCCCTCTGCACTAGTCTAGTAAAGAGCCCATGACCACAGCAGGCCTGTTTCTTCAGAAGAGGAAAGACAAAATCAAAATGGAAGCTGTGGTGGTGACTGGTGGTGACCCATCAAACGTGCGTGAACAATCTGTAGGCTACAATTAATTCCAAATAGCTAATTCCTGAAGGAAACAATATAAACACTTAAAAGGTTAAATGAATGATTAACAATAAAGAAAATAGGCTATGATCTGCCAAAAATTAAATAACAGTAAAACAATTAAATTAATATGTAATTTCTTTGTTTGTACTAGGACAAATCAAATGGGCAAATGTAGCCTATTTCTGGCCTAAAGAAATTGAGAGAAGAGGGACAGAGAAACCTTGCGAAGAAATCTATTTATCTAAACATGGTGGGAATAAAATCCACTTATCTGATAATCATATATTTATATAACACATGTTACTCAGTGGCGAAATTAGACCTTATTCCCCATGGGTTTTCAGATCAAGGGGGCCCTGATCAAAGGGGCCCGGGTCTGTTGTCTTTGCGCGATTTAAGCGCAAACTACAATGATTAATCCACAGTGGCAATCATAAGCTAATAACTGTGGTCATTAGCCAAATAAAAAATCACACTTGTGTGAACTGAGTGGTGGAGGCTGCGTGTGTGTGTGTGTGTGTGTGTGTGTGTGTGTGTGTGTGTGTGTGCGTGCGTGCGTGCGTGCGTGCGTGTGTGTATTTCTGTGTGTGAATGTGAGTGTGAGTGTGCCTAGCTGGCCTGAACAACAGCGCCCCTCCCTTAACATGTGTGGTCAGAAAAGGTATAGCAGCCAGGCTACATACACCACAGGCTACATACAGACAGACAGACAGACACACACACACACACGGATACACACATGGCCACGCTATGGAGACGGTGTGACCACCGCTCAAAAACTACAGGGCAAAGCTCACTACAGACAGGTATGAACACGCAGCAGTGTACATTCCCTGTTTTATTTTTATTTTATTTTTTTTAACCTGTGTCTTAATTGAGATGACTGCTTGCTTACTGCGCCATTGTATATTTTCCTTACGACTCAGGTTGGTGTTTGAAGATAGGATCCAGAAGAAGGAGGCCAAAGACATGGCTGTGATCCAGGCCATGAAGAGACGAGAGGAGAAGATGAAAGAACGAGCCAAGGCCGTGCTGTAGGAGAGAGAGGGAGGCTTATAGCTCCACAACACACCATGAACCACTGACCAGCCCAACCAGTGTACATGCAGCCCGATGAACAACACCTCCACACACGCTCTCCAACCCACCGCAGTCCTTAAACCGCCACACTTGTGTGTATCAAAACAACATCCCGGTTCCAACAATGGAACAAGGGCGGAGCGCTTCTTTTCAGTGGAGATGACGGAGGCGCGCCGGCGCCATATTATAAACACAATCTGATCTAGCTAGAACAATCATGACATAGGCTATTTTTAGAATCACTAATTCACTATGAAGTGTCTTTAATTATAATTAAAGTAAAAACAGTCAAATAACAAGGACAAATTGTTCTGCCCACAACCTTATCAAACAAAATGCCTAAACTACTGTAAATGTAGGTCTATTATAACTATGATAATGGTTCTTGTAAGTCCCAATTTTTAAATAGAATACTTGACCTTATAAATATAGTATGTTTATAATGTGTTATGATTATTTCTTGTGTTATGTGTTATGAAACATCGCATGTAGGCCTATTACTGTATATTACCTATATCCTATACACAAGTGAGCTCTCGGCAGTTCCGCACGGTCCAGGCGAACACAACAGAGCGCTCCCTACCTCCGGTTCAGCCAATCACAAGCTTCCACTGCTGGAAGCGGGATGTTATTTTGATACGCGCGCCACACTTGTGGGAAGCTCTGCCGGGGGAGGATCGCAGGATATATCTTTTTTTTTCCCTTCAGTACATGCTGCATTATGCAATTTATTTACCTTTCATTTCAATGAAGAGTCACTCAACAGATCAAAAACTAATAGAACACTGGGTTGGAAAGTATCATGAATAAAAATACTGAACTTGCACACTCATCTTCTCCAAAGTAATTTAAGAACAGAGTGTCGAGCCAAAGCTCTTCATCGGGCCGATGAATAGTCTTGTCTCGAAACGTTGTCCTTAAATTACATTGGAGCAGATGAGTGTGCCGTTTTTTTTCTCTCAAAGAGATCACCCATGCATACACATACGTACATACATCCCACTGACTGCCCTCCCCGCTAGGTTACAGACATGCCGATAGAAAGCCAAGAACAGACGATATCAGCCAGAAGATATCAGAACAGAAGATATCAGCCAAGAACAGAAGATACTTTAGTTATTAAAAAATAGCAGATCTACAAGTCAGCTTGTAGATCTGCTATTTTTGAAAAGTCGTGAAAATGTGTGCAAATATTTGAATATATGTATTTTTTAAGCGAACCTTTGTAACTCAAATTTTGCTTCTGGGGGTGGTCCCTGGAACTAAATATTTTGAGATGGGGGTCCGTGGCCAAATACATATCATTGTGGGGGTCCTTCACATGAAAAAGTTCTATGTCAGTTGACCACTGACATAGAAACATAGGTTTTTCAAAGACCTTTAGAAGGATTTGAAATATTCAAAGACTTGCACACGCCATTTTCAAGATATTTCAAAAATAGCAGATCTACAAGCTTGCAGCGCACGTTGTGAGCTTGTATATCTGCTATTTTTTTTTTTTTTTAAAGCACAAAATGTGAGTGAATCCTTGTACCCAGGGCCCAGAATTTGGTGCGACACCCCTGAGCTGATTTACTCTCCAGAGGGTGTGATGGATTAAGGGAGAGTGTTTTCTGCAGGTCTTCCAGTCCGAGTGTATCAAAGGGTGCGTTCGGAAATGCGCACCGGGTCTGGTTAGGGTTAGTTTTAGGCATAGTTTTACTGAGGTTAGGGTTGGGTTTAGGCATAGTTTTACTGAGTTTAGGGTTGGGTTTAGGCACTCACTACACTGAGCACATGCACACCCGGGGCGCATTTCCGAACGCACCCTTTGATACACTCGGACTTAAAGACCTGCAGAAAACACTCTACCGATGCATTAAAGCGTGCCATGAACGACACTCAACATTGATTGAGTTGTCCTGCTTCAAAGGAATCCCAGAGGCCCCCGCCTCTTCTAATCCCTAAAGGGAGTTTGTGCTGAGACGCCTCTTCATGGACCAAATGACAAGCAGACAGCGGTGGAAAAATTACCTTTTTTTTTTTTACTTAAAGGAGTAGTTCGCCGGTTTTCAACCAAGTCTGTGTTCTTTTAGTCAGCTACGTTCATGCTAAAATGCGTCTATTTCCTTACATTACTGTTCTGTGGCCGCTAGGGGTCCATCGTCTAGCTACGTCATAGACTATTTTGGCCAATGGAAAGCCTGGGTTCCCCAAGCTATGACGTAGCTAGACGATGGTCCGTAAGCTACTGAAACTACAATGGGATTTGACCCGGTGCGGTTGCCGTAGCCCCCCTCAACACAACACTAGCTAGCATTAGCACAACAACAACAAACAGTATGGTTGTTTCAGACACGTTTTCTACTGACATAGGGACTTGCTGGCAGAATCTTCGTTAGAACTACTTTTTATATGAACTGGAGTAGGCTATACATTAGATTAGAAGAAGGAAAAAAAAGAAAGAAAAAAAAAAAAAAAACAGCGACGGGAACCAGAGAGAAAAGACGTGCGTCTGCCAGCTGGGACTCCACTACGCTAACATCATACAGACACATGTTGTATGACCATTCTCTGCACCCAAGTTATTCTGCCCACCTTTGTTGGGCAGAATACTTCTACTTCTTGCTGCTAGGATCCCTAAATTGAACTGGAGGAGACAACCGAAACACAATGGTATGTTTCATTCATGTATAACTTGTTTGTGTATGTGTGTGTCATCATCAATGTGTCCTGGCATACACATTCTTATTTTAATCCCAATTACTGAATGTAAAGCCTGTACGTTTTCTTTAGAATATGTATGATGGCACTGATTTTACTAGTATTTCACATTAGGAGTCCACTAGTACTGTGGTTCTCAAACCTTTTATTTTCTAGTACCTCCTACGTGTCCATTTGGTTCCATTTGTACACTCTGACAGAGATGGAAAAAGGACAAAGATACTTGAGTAAAAGTAGGCTATCAATACTGCAATATAGAAACGTTCTGTAAGAAGTAAAAGTACTGGCATCAAAATATACTTTAAAAGTACAAAATGTTTGAAAATGGCAGATCCACAAACTCACAACACATCGCATCAACGCATTGTGAGCTTGTAGATCATCTATTTTCAGATAGCCTGGGTAAGTGGGTATAAAATAAGGCTAAAGTTGATTAATTAGGTTTTATAATATAATCATTTATGTGCAAAGTAACTGACATTTTCAAATAATTGTAATGGAGTACAAGTACTATATTTGGATTCGATCTGGAGTCAAGTACAAGTACAGAAAGCTGGAAATATTCAAAGTACAAATACAGTACAAAGTACAACATTTTACAAGTACTGCTTACACCACTGCTCTCAAAAAATAGAGAGCACTAGTAGGCTACTATTTAGGGCTAGCAGATAATACTGTCTCTGGTAATATTTAATATTTGTATGTGCATGACAAAAATGTACACCAGGGGTAGGTAACCTTAGGCACGAGTGCCAACATTGGCACAGGGGAGGGTGGGCACACTAGCAGAAGTGTGAGAGACAGGATTTTTATTTCAAATATATATTTTAAACATGGTCAATTAAATGAAGTCACCTAATTTGCAGCAAATTACATCCTGCACAAATCTGACTGGGGAGGGAGTCTGGGAGATAAGTGACTAATTGCTAAGCTGGTATGGCGATGAACCCTTTGTGAGTGACAGAGACAATGCAACATGTTACAGTCTTTTCTTCTTCTCACTGCAGGCACTGCAGTATCGTTTGGAGTGTCTGGAGAGTCGTCGCAAGTGGAGAGTCGACGTCTTCTTACCCTGGCATCATTATATTGTATTATAGAGATGTGAAAATATCTGATCCTTCCCTTGTCATAATATATAATAACATAGATTCAATACATTTGATTTACCTTCTTTTCTGTTTTTACTGTATTGAGTGCTGTGTGAACCTGCTATTTGTAACACAGTAAACACAGTACAATCAAATTGTCGATTGTAGCCTGTGCAGTTTAACAAACACAGTGGCAAGTACTTCTGTTTCAGAGCATTACTGTAGTCCAGTGGTTCTCAACCTTTGAGTCTGGGAGTTGGAGCTTGTAGATCGGCTAGTTTCACAATATTTATCTGTGGAACGGAAACAAGCGGATGTAATGCCTCAACTCCTACAGTCCAAGTGCTTATCAGGGTGGGGGTCCCCAGTTCAGTTGCTTTGGGGGTCACGGCTTGAAAAGGTTAAGAACCACTGCTCTAGTCCAGCAAATAATGGGTGATAAAGGCAGGCATAAAAAAATACTTGAATGAAATCTAAAATATGACAGTTTGCAAGGATTAAACCAAAAAAGCTCATGACAATGTAATAGCCTATATTTTTATTGACAATGTGATTCTTTGTTCGCCTGTAGTATGCCTTTTTGGTGTGTGGAGTCCACCTGAAATTGAAACAGTTATTGTTCTAAGAGTTTGTGCTGTCATACAAAGGACAGGTAGAATGGAATGGATGTATCTTTACAGAAGGAAGGTAGCTTCATAGATAATACTGACAAAGACATGGACAAAATGTGTTCAATGACTGCAAGCATGCCTCGTTCTCTCATGCCAGTGTAGGATGAGTAGGATTTCTGCATGTATTAAGGTACGTGTATGAACATATAAATGTACACAACATGCACTTCAAATAGCACAGGTAAGGGTCAGTCTAAATAGTATAATATATCAAAAACATTTTTACATTGAAAGTATACACACAATGCCAGGTCTACAAATGAACCTGGCATAGGTTCCATACCATGTTATCTAAATTACATTTTAACCTTTGCATAAGCCTGCAAGGGCTAAGGTGGAGTCTGGGACCTGTGTAGCTGACTAGCTCTGGTCCATAGCGTTTGTGGAGTTCTCCCTAACTTCGCTCCGGCTTGGCAAAACGGGAAAGCCGTCTCGTCTGGTCAGAAAATAACAAAAACTGTTTCGCCCCTCACCAAACCAAAGGTATCAGTGGGGTGTTGAAAGCTTACTCTACTTAGTGAACGCAATTTGAGCCCCCACCACACGCTTAAAATATATTTCTAGGGCGAAATGAAAAATATTCCAACAGATGGAGACATAATTTCTATTTTTTTACTATTTGTCCTCGCCATCACATTGCCAGCTCAGTACTTCCGCACAGGTTAGAGGACCACATTAACAGAGCATTAGTCTCGTTGGGTGTTATTCAGCTCTACGACGTTGGAACCATAAAGAGTGTCTCCATCCGGTGGAATATTCATCATTTCACCCTTGAAATGTATTAAGTGTGCGTGGTGGGGGCCCAGACTGTGTCTACCAAGGAGAGTAAACTTTCACTCCCCTCTGATACCTTTGGTTTGGTGAGGGGCGAAACAGTTTTTGTTATTTTCGGACCAGACGAGACGGCTTTCCAGTTTTGCCAAGCCGGAGCGGAAGGTAGAGGAACATAACGTTAGGGAGAACTCCACTAACGCTATGGACCAGAGCTAGGACCTGTGGAGCGTTGTCCTGGATGGATTAGGGAAGGTTTGAACAGCTTCCTTGTGTTAGATGATATAATTTAGCAGAAACTTAGTCTGCAGAAGGGCACGCTTCTTGATAAAGTATAATTATTTTGCTCCCTAGTCCTACGAATTGGAACTATTATTCTCACACTATTCTCATCTTGTTTCCCAATTTGACTTATTTCAATAACAAGCTCACAATACTCTCCGGCCATCAAATGACAGTCTATCAATTCTCAACAGAGGCAAAACTAAATTTGCAAGAGGGGTTAGAGTAGTGTTAGTAGTCTAATATTTTTTAAACAAGATCATTTCGATGTATGCATCAAGATTGTGTGTGCTGCCAGGTTGGAACTGTAAGTTCCACTTCTTCCGCATCTCTTCTGAAGGCGATGTAGACAGGACTGCGATGTAGGACAGGAAGCGCAGAATCGCATGCATTTGAGCACTGTGGAAGGCTTCAACAGCACCTGTATGAACATAAATGTAAACAACATGCACATCACGTAATACAGGTGAGGATACAATAAATATAATTGAAAAAGGAAGACTGAGGTGCAAGTTCGTTCTACAGTTTGGGCGCCAGAAGTGAGAAGAGTCTGGGACGTGTAGTTCTGGTCCAGAGCGTCAGCGATTCTCACTGATGCTCTGACAGGCGGGTGACTCAAAGACTAGACAAGGATTTCTTGTTTGAGGGCTCAACTTCAGTCAAAATAAACTAAACTACTTTGCTACTCACCTAACCAAAGGTAGTTTTGCGTTGTTGAAAGTCTATTCTCCTCAGTGGGAAACCTCTCAGCACCCCACCCACTCTGTAAAATACATTATTTTTGTCATGAAATAAAATGCATCCACGTCAAGCCACCGCAGACAACCTGGAAATAAGCGGTGGTCAGAGTTGGATGCGTTTTATTTCATCACAAAAATAATGTATTTTACAGAGTGGGTGGGGTTTAGAGGCTTCCCACCGTGGAGAATAGACTTTCAACAACACAAAACTACCTTTGGTTAAGTGAGTAGTAAAGTAGTTTAGTTTATTGACCTAAGTTGAGCCCTCGTAGGGGTATAGAAATCCTGGTCTAGTCTTTGAGTCAGCCGCTTGTCAGAGTGTCAGTGAGAATCGCTGACACTCTGGACCAGAGCTAGGACATGGTTGTCCCGGATGTTTTAGGGTTCTGACATGTTCCCTGTGTTAGCTGATCTAATTTAGAAATTTAGCAGACACTTATATCTGCAGAAGGGCTGCACGATTCTTGTAAATGATTATTTTTCTCCCTAGGAATTGGAAAATTATTCTCACACTTTTATTTGATTTCCCAATTTGACTTATTAAAATAACAAGCTCATGACTTAGTGTACAGAGCAGGCAAGGCAACATTAGAGTTGAAAGAGGCTTTAGAGTAGTCTAATATTGAAAAATTAGATCACATTGCTGTATGAATCGAGAGAGTAAATAATATTCCTGGGAGTTCCTAGTAAGCTGCTTCTTCTACGGCATCTCCAGGGGTTGACACTAAAGGTCTCAGAGGCACTTGCCCATCGGGCAAGTACAGGTCATGTTCTACTTGCCCGAAGGTAATGCCCACTTGCCCGAAAAGTAAATCGTCCATTATAAAATGATAGGTACGATTTTAATTACCGCAATTTAACACTTATTTATTTACTTTCTGGGGCTGTGCGATAAAATGTCATACCTCAATACCTCCGAATCCAAATACCAAATACTTTAGCTATGATTGAATATGTCTATGGTTTCACACTTGTTATTTTATATTTTTTAATGTAGCAACAGTAAAAACAGCACATTATAGGTAAATAGTGCTCTTATTTTACATTCCACAGACCAGAAGACACAGCGCACTGGCCACGTTCAGGTGTTTAGACAGATATCTCGTGTTGTGTTTATAGACATTTGTGTCCCCTCTCAAATGAGCGCACTTGCCCTGTCGGGCAACCTGAAAGCCAACTTCACCTGCCCTGACGTTTTATTTACCTGCCGGGGGCAGGTGGGCAAGCCTTAGTGTCAATGCCTGATCTCTTCATTCAAAGGGCGATGTAGACAGTTGTACCGCTGTCTTCCCGCAGGACTGCTATGGACATCATCTTGGACGGTGGATTATGTGATGTGTCAGCACCTTACTGTATGCAATTATAGACAAAGAGGAGGAAAAAAGTTTCAGGGTAAACAGATTTTTTACAATGACATTTCAAAATGTTGCCATAGCTTTTACCCCATTTCTAGTAATCACACCATGCAATAATGAGAATCGTAAACCAGTTTGCTAAAAAAAGAACAGATCTAAGCTAACAACAGTAACACTGCATTTTACCATGTTACATCTTTCAAGTAATGTTGGGGGGTTGCTCTCGGGCACAAACCTCTTATCTCCATATTTAAACAGTTTTTTGTTTGTAAGTTTAAACCCTACTTTATACTACAGTGTAGTACAAAAGAATAAAAAGTAACTGGCAAAAGTGCTGGATGATTACAATTTAGGCATTTAGCAGATTTTAATCCAAAGCGATTTACAATAAGCAGGTAATATTGATAATAGGATAATGTCAGTACATCAACAACAATGTAACAAATGCATAGGAATATCAATCTAGAAAAACAATAACATTTAGACCACGCACCTAATCAGTAAAAAAAATGAGGGAAGGGGAGTGTTACAGTACTGCTATGTGTTTTAGTGGAGTTATGTGGATTCAGTTTGTTTATGAGTTTGTCTGAATAAAATATATTCTAGTGATTCACACACTTCACAGTTGTAAGTACCCAACGTTTGGTTGCCTACACTAGGAATCAGAGGGTATTATCATCATCATCATCATCATCATTTATAATAGCTCACGTTACATCATAATTACTGTGCAGCCACTGGGGGAGGGGTTGTTTGTCGATTCATATACATTATAATACAGTCCCCTCTGTTGACTTTTATCTCACCACTTTTGGGTGCCCCGCACATTTACATTAATGTTGGAACCGCACTGGTGTTACAGGCTAAAGAGTAGCATCGCTAGCAATAACAATAGCCTAAAGGTAGTCCTACCTCTTGAAAGAATACACCTTGATATGAAGCCTCTCCACCCATTAGATGGATGATTCTAAAGACAAGAGATGACAACACAATTAGTGTTACAAACATGAATCAAGTTGCAACCTTTGCTTGTACATTATACATTATGTTTCGTAGAGTGGCATTTTAATTCCAAACATACAGTACATACCTATGTTCTGCTTCTTTTTACAAGGCACAGTTCAGCAGTTGTCCATTCACCGTATTTGGGGGAATACAGATGGAACCGCGTTCTCCTTTATTGTGGTCTTTGTTTTCTTAGCTTTGCATTGTGTCCATCAATCCTGCCATTACATCTCTGTGCAGCAGCACCCGGGGCTCGCTCCGTCGCTCGGCTTCATTCAATCATCACACCACGGTAAAACAACAATGCCATGTTGTTTCACCGACACAGTTGCACACGTTTCAAAACTTCTACAACTGCTCAGCATCACTGCGGTCATAACATCCCATCTTCTTACTACGTGACTTCCAACCAACAGCAACAGCACAAACAAACTAAAACAGCAACGCAGCGAGGATGTTATCATGGTTACGCTGTTAGCTTAGCTTTGGCTCTCGTCTCTCTCCAAGCGCTGCTTGCGCAAAGGATTATGGGTGCTGTAGGAGGTGCTGTAGGAAGTGAGGTCATAGCTTCGCATTTCCAAAAAAATGTAAATGTACATCCAAAATAAAATTCTTTTTTGTTTTCCAAGTTCGAATATCATATTATGGGATTACAAAAGCCCTTGAAAACGACCGGAGCTCCCCTTTAAGTAAAAGTATCAATACTACACTTCAGAAATTCTCTACTTGTTACAAGTAGAAATCCGGAATTTGAAATGTCCTTGATTAAAAGTACAAAAGTATTGGTATTAGTATTGGTGCCGTAAGAATTCATTTTGCAGAATGTCACTTCACACGTTTTCAAATGTATAAAAATCTTTGAAAATAGCCGATCAACAAGTTGCATGGCGACGCATTGTGAGCTCAGCTATTTTCAAATGGCTGAAATGTATATAGGGCTGAAGAGGTTGATGTATATTTTGCAGTAATAATCAAGATCTAAAAAGTAACTAGTAACTATAGTTTTCAACTCATTGTAGTGGAGTAAAAGTACAATATTTGCCTCTGAGAAGTAGAGTAGAAGTAAAAGTACAGAAAATTGGTAAAGGAGTAAAGGTTCTTATTTACTTTACTCGACTGCATGCAGACTCTGCGGCTTTAAGTTTGCAGCCACCTGGGTTTGCGTGTGTTTTCCCTGTGTTTGCAATGTGTGTTCTACATTTGTTAGTGTTTTTACCCGAGGAAGAGAGCTGTTTGCTGTTTGTATGTGTCATCTAACATCTTTAACAACATGAACCCTTTGGCGTCTCTATTCAGGGGGCGAGCATTCAGCAAAAAATAGACGCCGTGTACAAGCAGCACGCATGTTGTGACGCATTGTGGGCCCTTTGGTGTAGACAACTCAAACCACTGCATATCGTCACTTTTGGGGAGAAACCTTGTTTCTTCAAGTTTCAAATGTGTATGTTTTTTCGTAAAGTAAAGCCCTGCTTCATCACTCAAGACTGTCTCAAAAAATAGCAGATCTACAAGCACACAACGCCTCACGGTTATTCTTCACTGTCTGGCCAAAACCTCTTAACTCTATTTTTTTTATGGCATAAATCAGGGCTAGTGAACACACTTTACATCTGAGTGTTGGTTAAAATAATATTGAACCAATGGAACGTAGTAAAAAGTGCTTGGGACAAAACCTAACTCCACACTTTCTGCCAAACCAGCTAACCACCCGATTGGCCCTCTCTCTTTTTCATAAATATGTGCTATTGAACACCCTTTATCTCTGTGTGTGTGTGTGTGTGTGTGTGTGTGTGTGTGTGTGTGTGTGTGTGTGTGTGTGTGTGTGTGTGTGTGTGTGTGTGTGTGTGTGTGTGTGACACACAAAAAATTGAATCAATATTTTTGAAAAAAATATTTAGATTTTTTATTATCGCGAGAACAATGGCTTCCACTTTAAAATTGAAACTTTTCAGGAATAGAAAGCCTGCAGTTAATCGATGATGTCACAAGACGATGGGTTTCTGACCTGCCCACAGCCCTCCTCTGAGAAAAAAAAATACATTTGAGTGAGGACCAATTATATGAACTTAGGTTGAAAAGTGTTGTTCTGGAGTGCCCCTTTAATTTGTAGCAGGCAGCCTTTCTCTTTATTGTATTTATTCATGTGGTTTGATTATTTGACACTGATCTTAGTCATAAATTTAAATATGTCCTTACTGCGTCTGACGCCGTCACATAACTGATATTCAATCATATATTATAACTCTGTGTTATTATATGTATAATCACAATATAGGTTCCTTTCAGCACACCATTATAGGAACAAACGCTTTGTTGAAAAGATATGTGGTCCTTAAAAGGACCGTTGTGTTTAGAGCAGGCAGGACAGTTTACTTGGAGCTGGTGTACTTGGTGACAGCCTTGGTGCCCTCAGACACGGCGTGCTTGGCCAGCTCACCGGGGAGCAGCAGGTGGACGGCGGTCTGGATCTCCCTGGATGAGATGGTGGAGCGCTTGTTGTAGTGAGCCGGTTTGGAGGCTTCACCGGCGATGCGCTCGAATATGTCGTTGACAAAGGAGTTCATGATGCCCATGGCCTTGAAAGAGATACCGGCGTCAGGGTGGACCTGCTTCAGCACCTTGTACACGTAGATGGCGTAGCTCTCCTTCCTGGACTTTCAGCGCTTCTTGCCGCCCTTTGCGGCGGTCTTGGAGACGGCTTTCTTGCAGCCTTCCTTGGGCGCTGATTTCGTAACAGCTGGTGTGGCTCCATGTCGAAGGAGAAGAAACGAAGTGACTGAAGGCGGCGTTGCACCGTTATTAATATAGGAGGTCTATGCAAATGTCGTGTGCAAATCGAAATCATTTGATTGGCCTTCATGTGACTCTCAGAGGGAGGAGTTATACATATCATGCCACGCTCCAATTGTATAACACACAAAGAGCGCGCGCGCACACACACACACACACACACACACACACACACACACACACACACACACACACACACACACACACACACACACACACAGTTGTGCTTTAAGACATTGGAAAATGATTACTTTTAAACAAAAAACTTTGACACACATGTCTTGTTTTACTTGTATTACATTTTCAGACATTTAACTTGCTGTGCAGTGAATATTGTTCAGGGTAATATATTTTAAACGTATTTTAAAAGACAAATGACATGAAAGTTACTCAACAATGCTACATGTATTGAGGTTTTAATGGTCCCAAAACAAAACTCAGGACCCCCTAGGGCTCAAAATGATTTTATTCCGATGTGAAACTAGTCTGCTCTCTGCTCAACTTGTCATTTGACTATGATACTTTTGTTTGCAAGTGTTTTATTTCGTTTTAGTTGTGTAGAAAACACAAGTGTCTCCGTATTCTGCACACAGCCCAGTGGGTTGAGACTCCATGGTTCTCATGCGGTGTCAAAGGGCCAGCCCCTTCTTTGGGTGTCCACCCTTACGTCCGCAGATCAAGAATAAATATAGGTCCATAAAGCCATAGGCGCTACTCATCATCTATCTTCTGAACGGCACTTCTAGAATAACTACCATGGCAAACCTGTTCCTGCAAAACAACGGGCTAGCGATGATCATCCTTGACATGCTGGGAGATGGCAACAATTGGACATGGGCTCAGATCCAGGTGGACCTCAACGCTGTGGCGGCGGATTGGGGTCTCCCAAACCCGACCGCTAACGACATCGACACCGCTATTCAGCAGCGAAGTGTGATGTCACTTCCGTGAAATGGCGTGAAATGACGCCCTCTACGGGGTTCATGCTGGTATTGTTTTGTATTCAAATCGCCATTGAGGAATTTGCGATCACCGCATATAAGAACTGTGTTAAAAATATAAACACACCATGTGCGCGGACATGCTCTCAGCGACAGTCTGTCCCAGACACGAGTGTCTCTCTGTAGTTTCCAACATTTAGGACAGCGTTGATTACATTTTCTCTGACAACAGGCTATATCAGATATGAATGAATATCATAAACTATGCAGAACCCCCCCGCTGACAGAAACGCGCACATGGTGTGTTTATTTTTTTAACACAGTCCTTATATGCGGCAATCGCAAATTTCCCAATGGCGATTTGAATACAAAACAATACCAGCATGAACCCCCTAGAGGGCGTCATTACGCACAAATGACGACATGGCTTCGTTTCTCTATTGCTGCCCTGCTAATAGATCAACGGGTCCTGATTGTGGCTCAAGCAGCATGGCTCGGCATGCCAGCTGGCGTCAACTTTCAGAATGAGTCCTTCCGCCTCGCCTGATTAAGAATCGCCGGAGAAGACTGAAACCCAACAAAGGCTCTTTTAAGAGCCACCCACTGTTTCATATAAAGATTGTTCCTATTCATTTATGGTCAAACCGCCCGGCCAGGAAACGGCTTTTATCAAGGCGGTTCGTAGAGCACGCCGGCAAGCGGCGGAGTGAAGAAGCCTATTCGGTTCACAGGCCACTGCAGATGAGACAGTCCCGTTCCCTGACACACACGCACACACACACACACACACAGTCCACATACAGTACAATCTGCAGCTCATGCAGTGAAGAGAACCAACAATGGAGAAGTGAAAACGTGGAGATATTTGACTAAATGCTTGGGGTCCGTAGAGCGAACGGCCGTGGTCAGGACATGGAGGATCCCTGGTCTATATTATATTAGTGTAAAATAATAATGGGCAATTAGTTTTGTTTGTTGTGCGTACACATTTACCCGCCGGTCGGTCACATACGCTGCTCCTACGATGAGAACCGTGGCTTTGCCGCGGCGCCCCCCCAGACTTGTCTCATCTCCCCGGGCTATGGCAGTGGGTCACACTCGAGTCTCACGGGAGGACACGGAGGGTTTTAGCGACTTGTTTGTTCTATATCCTTTTATTTCCGTCCATATATGCCTATCATCGTGACAGATATATTACATATATAGCCGAAAAAAGGGGTCGGGGGTCTACTCAAATGTTTTACTTAAGTAAAAGTATCAATACCACAATGCAGAAATTGCAAGTAGAAGTCCGGAATTCAAATGTACTCAAGTACTAAAAGTAGGCTACTCTACACGCTCTCAATGCGCTTGTGTTATGTTTTATTTTTTCTTCTTCATCATCGATACTAATAGGACTGTCTGTTGCAGGGAATGTAAAGTCAAAGACCTTCGCATCTCGGTTTAGTTGAGTCTCGTGAGTCATGAGTCGTTTCCACAACCTGCTGCGCAGCGTGAAGGCTACGACGCCCAGCGTATCGGGCAGGCACCCCGGTCTCTCTGGCGGCTGTGCTCGAGTTGAGACGGCCGAGAACCTGGCGTTGGCTGGAAACGCTGCCAGGGACAACAAGAAGACCCGTATCATTCCCCGTCACCTCCAACTGGCCGTCCGCAACGACGAGGAGCTCAACAAGCTGCTGGGTGGAGTGACCATCGCTCAGGGCGGTGTGCTGCCCAACATCCAGGCTGTTCTGCTGCCCAAGAAGACCGAGAAAGCAGCCAAGAAATAAACCTGCTTCATTCGTTTGACAAAGGCTCTTTCAATATAAAGATTCATTCCATTGCCTTACATATATATATATATATATATATATATATATATATATATATATATATTTTTTTTTTTTTTATTTTTTTTTTTAAGCTGACCCTCAAGCATAAGGTAGGCCTAATGTTTGCAGTCTATTATATTATTGACTGTTATAAATTGACTGTTTTGTCTGATTACATGATTTAATTATAATCCATTTTATACACGCGAACATAGAAGATGCATAATACTACAATACATTATAAAATACAAAATAACCACAAATGTATACTGTGGTCATAATGATTTATAGGCTAATTTGTTTAATATAAAATGACAAGTAAAATAAATTGATAGTCCATAATTGGCAGTTTTTGACACTTTGAGCAAATGAATATAATCTAGAACTGTCAATTAGATGAGTGAATGGTTTAAAACAAAATATGCCTACTTATTCATATACAACAGAACTTAAGTATATGCCAAGTGTTATTTTGTTTGTCACTTGAATAGATTATTTAACCCATGTCATAAAACATACACAGCAATGCATGTTCAGTTTGCTAGAAACTAATCCATAGTACTATCTATTAGAGCAGCAGAAAAAAAGGGCCCTCGAATAACTTAGATATTTGGAGGCATGTCACTTTGATGAACATTGATTATAAAATACTTGATAAGATAATTGTAAATAGACTAAATAATGATTTGGAAAAACTAATTGAAAAAGAACAAACATGTGCCATCAAGGGTAGACTTATGTGGGATAACCTGGGGATTTTGAGAAATAAAAGTGAGTGTTGTGCAGTGGCTTTTGGTCCCTCCCCAAAGAAGGCAAGTGGGTTTGGCTGCAGACCACAGCAGATTAGGGGCGGATTGTGTGAGGGATGCTATTGGATAGTATGTTAGGGGGCGGATTGTGTGAGGGATGCTATTGGATAGTATGAGAATGACTCAATCCGCCCCCTGGAATCTCAATCCACCCCCTATGACGTTGCACGGACGGGGCACCCTCCTGATGGAGGAAGTTCCCACTTTGCTCTGGAGAGTTTTTCAAAGGAGGGAGGGGGGGAGAGAGCCAGGGAGCCTGGAGCTCGGAGCTCCAGGGCCCAGGGGCCGGCCCCTCGCCGCTCGAGGCCGACCTGGGGGGCACTCTCGGTGGGGCAGGCCGGCGACGGCGCTGCCCCCCCGGCCCTGGAGCTCCGGAGGTGGTCGAGTATGCTGGTGCTGGGCGGAAAGTGGCCCAGATGGGTGTCTCTACTCGGGTTTGGGATGCAAAAGGTGGTCCCTGGTGCTCAGGGGGTCCCCGGGACCTCCAGAGAACCAGGGACCACCTTTTGCATCCCAAACCCGAGTAGAGACACCCATCTGGGCCACTTTCCGCCCAGCACCAGCATACTCGACCACCTCCGGAGCTCCAGGGCCCAGGGGCCGGCCCCTCGCCGCTCGAGGCCGACCTGGGGGCACTCTCGGTGGGGCAGGCCGGCGACGGCGCTGCCCCCCCGGCCCTGGAGCTCCGGAGGTGGTCGAGTATGCTGGTGCTGGGCGGAAAGTGGCCCAGATGGGTGTCTCTACTCGGGTTTGGGATGCAAAAGGTGGTCCCTGGTTCTCTGGAGGTCCCGGGGACCCCCTGAGCTTGTCTCCCCTGCCCCTGCCTTTTAGTGTTAGTCAGTGCTTAAAGTGGGCACTGAGCCAGGGAGCCTGGAGCTCGGAGCTCCAGAGCACCAGGGCCGACCCTCCACACCCTCTAGGCCGACTAGGGGCTCCCTCCTCGGCCACACTCCACCCAGCGCCGGCCTCTATACCAGCAAGCTCCATGGGGACCTGTGGATATTCTGGACTTAGAAAAAATCTCGCATCTATAGCAGATACCCAAGCTCGCCAAACGCTTTAGGCTCCTATTCAACCGCCCTTTGGGCCTCGCGCTCGAGCCTGGTACCGTCGGAACCGGCTCGCCGCCCCGCACACGATGGTGCCATCGCGGACCCCCGCGGACCCCCAGGGCCGGCGCCAGGCCCCGAAAACCGGGCCTGGCGACCTCCAGGGACCACCGGGGACCACCAGCGGCGGTCCCCGGTGGTCCCTGGCGGGCCTCCGAGCACCGCCGCCCGGGGACCCCCTCCAGGGACCCCCCCGGGCCCACCAGCCGTTTTTCTTCTAAGTCCAGCAGGACTCTGAAACATTTCCCTCACAAGCCGTTTTTCTTCTAAGTCCAGCAGGACTCAGAAGAAAAACGGCTTATCAGTTTTTCTTCTAAGTCCAGCAGGACTCTGAAACATTTCCCTCACCAGACTTCCGCCCCGTCCGTGCAACGTCATAGGGGGTGGATTGAGATTCCAGGGGGCGGATTGAGTCATTCTCATACTATCCAATAGCATCCCTCACACAATCCGCCCCCCTAATCTGTGGTCTGCAGCCAGACATGTCTCAAAGAAGGAGCCTACTGACCAATCAGAGAAAGGCGGCGTCTCGCAGACGCATACATAGGCAGCACTGCGCTGTGTTCAGCCATGGCAAGAACCAAGCAGACGGCTCGTAAGTCCACGGGCGGCAAGGCGCCCAGGAAGCAGCTCGCCAGTCGCCACCAAGGCAGCTCGTAAGAGCGCGCCGGCAACCGGTGGGGTGAAGAAGCCTCACCGTTACCGCCCTGGTACAGTGGCTCTGAGGGAGATCCGTCGCTACCAGAAATCCACCGAGCTGCTGATCCGCAAGCTGCCCTTCCAGCGCCTGGTGAGGGAGATCGCACAGGACTTCAAGACCGACCTGCGCTTCCAGAGCTCCGCCGTCATGGCTCTGCAGGAGTCAGCCGAGGCTTATCTGGTCGGTCTGTTCGAGGACACCAACCTGTGCGCCATCCACGCTAAGAGGGTGACCATCATGCCCAAAGACATCCAGCTGGCCCGTCGTATCCGTGGAGAACGTGCTATCTTTATGTCAATCTGCAACAACCCCAAAACGGCTCTTTTAAGAGCCACCTATTTGCTTGTGTAAAGAGATGTTCCTCAATACATGTAGATATAGTTCTAGACGCATCTTTTAAAATATAATTTGAATTTTGACGAGCTGAATAGGGCTGTTGATATGATCGAAACTGGTCTGGCGTATGAGGTGTGGTCAAATGAGGAGTTGTATATTTAATAACCAAGCTCACAACGGCTTACATGTTAGCTTGTAGATCGGCTGTTTTCACGATATTTGTGTTCTAATTTCGGGAAATTCATGAAATCAGAATCAGAACACACACACACACACACACACACACACACACACACACACACACACACACACACACACACACACACACACACACACACACACACACAACAAACACACACAACGGTATGTTTATTTATGCTTATTTATTTATTTGTGTCTCTTTGTATTTATAAGCATTCAGCCTCTTAGAGTATGGGTTTTGTCAGAATTGTTTAACATAGAATATCATATATTTATGGTGTAATGTTTGTTGTCTGATCTTACATTGTGTTTTGGAGTATTTACCATAACCATCAGTTTGAGAGACCATTGTTAATCAGCTGTGGTGTGTCAAAGCTCCACCCCCTGTCAGAACAGTTTAGGAGACTCCATATGTTCCTTCATGAAGAAGAGGAGGCCAGGATCACTGCAGTGAGAGCAGAAGAGCAGCAGAAGAGTCATATGTTGAAGGAGAAGATTGAGGGTCTTAACAGAGATATATCAACCCTTTCACACACAATCAGAGCCATAGAGGAGGATCTGAGAGCTGACCACATCTCATTCCTACAGAACTACAAGACTACAATGGAAAGTGCCCAGTTCACATTGGAGGACCCGCGGGACTACGCATGGGACCTGTTAGACGTGGCCAAACACCTGGGCAACCTGACCTTCAGAGTCTGGGAAAAGATGAAGGACATTGTCTCCTACCATCCAGTCATTCTGGACCCCTGCACTGTCTATGAAAGACTTGTCCTGTCTGATGATATGACCACTCTGAGATATGATCCAGCGATACAGAATCCCTTCACATAGTCTGAAAACACGGTTGTCCAGGCTTCAGAGCGCTTTGACTCAGGGATTCACAGCTGGGATGTGGAGGTTGGAGACAATACAAACTGGGATGTGGGTGTGTCTGAAGAGTTCCGTGAGGACACAGACGACATGCCACGTCTATTTTGGAGAATGGAGTTCGACGAAGGTATACAGTGTAGCCTGCACACCAGGGCCATTCACTGAGATCTCATTGAAGCAGAAACCTCAGAAGATCAGAGTCAAGCTGGACTGGAACAGAGGAAAGCTGTCCTTCTCTGACCCTGACACCAACACACACATACACACCTTCACACACACTTTCACAAACAAACTTGTTCCATATATTCACACGTTTGAAACTCTACCTCTGACGATGTTACCACGGAAGTTCAGTATAACTGTGGAACATGATGATGATGATGATGATGAGGCTATGATGTTGATGGTAGGAAATGAGAACAATGATTAATAATGTAGTACCTTTTAGTTTTAAGTTGGGGGGGTATTTGTCACTCTACATTTCACATGTGATTTGTCATCTGCATTAACCATAGTAGTCTTTAAATGTGGATATTATCCAGTTCCAAGGGGTCCCCGGTGAAAATAGTTTATATAGCATCACAAGCACTTGACCTTTTTATTCCTCCATTTATATGTTGGCTATTCAAAAATTATCTGAATTGTTTAAAAAAGGACAAAAATGTCCATGATGATAATGATGATGTTATGATCATACTGTATCTGTTTTATCAAAAATAAAACTTTTGACTTGGCTACTTTGAAGTGTCTATTTAGTCCTACTTTTAATCAATTTCAATGCAGCATATAATCACTGTAACATTTTGCAAGGAAGGTTATCTATCTATCTATCTATCTACCTACCTACCTACCTACCTACCCACCCACCCACCCTCCTTCCTTCCTTCCTTCAAGTTCGAGACGTTTGCCTGCGACCCAAACTAGAGAGACCTACAAGCACACAACATGTTGTTTCGCGCTGCGTTGCGAGCTTGTAGATAGGCTTTTTTCACTACTTTATTCATGGAATTTTTGCAATCTATATTACATGTTAGCCTTTGCTTAAGACAGCAAGGTCGTCAAGTGCTACTGTAAGTCATACATAAGTCACTAGCAGAGGTCAGTATTTGCAATGTTACAGGTTATGAAAGCAAACAAGGTGTGCATATGCGGTAAATAGCACCTGGATGATATGATCTATATTAAATTCAATCAGTTTTATTTTCTCTAATCCTTTGAGTATGAATGTATCTTCATGATCAGCTGGGCTGAACTGATGTGAACCATAGAGGAGTGACTTGCCAGAGATCCTTAACCACAATTAACCATGTTGGCTCTATGTGTTAGCAAATATTCAAAGATTTCCCACAAAAGTTCATGTAAGATTTGTCTAAAACAGTGAAAATAGCCCATCTACAAGCTCAGGGCACTTTAAGCTTGTAAATCAGCCATTTTCATAATATGACAGTATGGATCCGGAATTATGGATTAAGTAGGTTGAAAGTTGAAGCATATAACACAAAACAACAACCTGTGAGCGGGTGTAAGGCTAGCTGGTATGGTGCAGTGATCCAAATGCAGTATTTTGGGTGACTATGTTTAATGTGCCACAACCCAAGCCAAGAATATTGGTGTAGTCAACTAGTCGAGTCAGACCTGAATCTAAACATTCAGGGAATCACCAAGGCTATCTAATCAGTGTGAATTTTAACAGGCACATTCACACAATTGAAAAAGCACACTATGTTATTGCATGCTAGTATTACTATCAGAGAGAGATGAGCATAAATGTTTATTATACTCTACCCTTGATCATGCAGCTCAGCTGTCCGATAGATGACTCGTGATTGCCATCTGCCGGTGAAATGCATGCAATGCAGTCAAAGTAAATGCTGCTGTATGGCCATACAGTAAGTTGCTAATACTAGACTATTTGTCTTGCACTACAGGGAATGACTGTATGCTACATGGTAAAACAAAACTCATGTCTATAAAACACTTACGCAGGGTTACAATAATGCACTATTTGTATAGCACCTTTCATGGCTTGAAATGTGGCTCAATATGAAGTACTTAACAGAAAAACTGCATATTAATAAGGAGCAGAAAAGTAAAAGCGTAAAATATTTGAAACTTCAATAAGGACTAACATAAAAACGAAACCTTTTCAAAACAGTGCGGACATGAATAATGTAATAATGTGTGTGTGTGTGTGTGTGTGTGTGTGTGTGTGTGTGTGTGTGTGTGTGTGTGTGTGTGTGTGCGTGTGCGCGCGCGCTATGGACCAAAGCTACAACGTTTTCAAACACACTGGACAAGAAGGCAAGGTTGGAGTTGAGATAGGCATGCAAATGGCTTGAACCTCCAGATTCCAAGATGGCATTTCAGATATGGCACCCTTGAGTGCAGGTAGTGCATAAGCAGTTTGAAGGGAAAGGGTGTGCGTGCGTGCGTGCGTGCGTGCGTGTGATAAAAAAGATACAAATATGTATATTTTTCATAGAGTTCAGAATCAAGTATCATTATTATGTGTGTTAATGCATATCAGAGTAAATAAATGAAAAGGTGGTGATAGAACTGATGAGTACATAACACATCTCTATTGGTAAGATTTTTTTTTCTCCTGCTGGGAGCAAAGGTTGCTCTTAGGCGCCGTACAAACATTTGCAATAGCTAAGGTCACGTGACTCACATGGTTTTTTGTCTCTTGCAAATCTCTTGGCCAAAAGACAGCCTTCGGTTGAGCAAGAGACACGGTAACGACATGAAACCACGTGACTTACATAGAGAATGAATTGGACCCCGTGATTGCGGCCTCACTTCTCTGGGTTTTGTGTCCAGGAAGAGTTCTCCCAAAGTGAGGTCTGGGGCACCCATATTTCCCTGAAATGTCAGTTTCCCTATAAGATTTCCAAACTCACAAAAAATAGCACACTGCTATTTTTGAAAACATATAGATTTTCTTTGGGAGTGGGGACAAATTAGGAATATTCTTGAGTTTTATTTGTATATTTAACAACACATGGGTCCCTTGCTTAATATATTTTCAAATGGGTCCGTGGCTAAATACAGACAACATCAATTTGGGGGTCCTTCACATGAAAATGTTAGATGGCATTCTGGAGACCAATCTTGATAATGCATTGTGTGTGTCCACACCCTGTCCTGATGTCACCATACCAGCACTGATTACCAGCTGGAACCAGCTGTCTTCTCTGCAGGACACAGAGGAGAGCGTTTGAGATTCAAGGTTCAGTGTTTGCATGTTTTGAATTCCTTTGTCAAGTTCAGTCTTACTTGTTGAGTTTAGGTGGCAGATAGTTTAGGAAGCTACTTGTTTTTTTTCCGATGAGAGCACAATGGTACTCTTAGATCATTCAGGCGTTCTGGCACTGTTGCTATTAACAGCTGTCAGTGTCGCAAACGCCATTCGTGCTTCAAAAGATGGATCCATGATCGATGCTGAGGGAAGGGAATATAAATTGACCGGACTGACAACTGATACTGCTGCTTTCAAGAGCACAGCTCAGTCTTCTGGTGATGCCTCCAATATACGTATAAAGTGCACAGGGACTGCAATGCTTATCATGATACATGCAGACCTGTATAACAATGGACGCCACATATCTCCTGGAGAAGTCTGTTTAGGACAAGCATTGCATCCGTGCAATCCTCAGTGCCAAGCTTTTGCTGTCAGCGATACTGAATATGTCATTGAAGCGGAACTGCAAGATTGTGGCTCCAGGTTAACTGTAAGTACCTGATTATTGTTATCTTGCCCTTTTTATTTAAAGGGGAAGACCACCCATTTTCAATATTGAACTGTGTCATTAATATACCTTGTGTGGAATTGTGTGGAAATAGAAAAAAAGTTCCCCCCTTCTGTGTTGCCTAGAACGGGAGGATTGATTTTGGGGTTTGTATTGTAAAGTACAACTTGATGACATCACACATTGTACTTTACAATACAAACCCCTAAAGCAATCCTCCAGTTCTAGGCAACACAGAAGAGGGGGAACTTTTTTTTCTATTTCCACACAACTCCTCTAAGGTATATTAATTACATATTTCAATATTGAAAATGGGTGGTCTTCCCCTTTAAAGCTGCAATCTGGAACTTGTTTTAATGACACGTTAATTATTTTCACCTATCTGTATGGTAAAGTATGTGCAGTGGTTTGGATGCGGTCTCCCTATTCTTCCATCGAGACATTTACATCTTGGTGCAAGCCTGAAGCTCATGAGAGCACAATAAGCATAAAGGCCCATTCCCACTGGGCCAGATAACAAAACAATATATATTTCTCCATTCAAGTGGATGGTAAGATACAAATAAAAAATATGTGTCACAGATACATTTTTGTATCTGTGTCTTACCATCCACTTGAATGGAAAAATATATATATATTTTTTGTATCTCTTTATCTGGCCCAGTGGGAATGGGCCTTAATAGTTACAGTACGTATTGCAGCTTTGATGGATTAATCTCAATTTTGGTTTTCCACCACATTTCATCCATAAACTTCAAAGGAGTGTGTTGCACATTTTCAATCATATCTTTATATAACTGGCGCTCAACTAATGGCCAATGTAGGATGGTACCCTTTGAAGTGTCCACAGCCGATCTCCGAGATGCAGAGCAAGTAGACAGACATGGTGACTTCTTATAAAGAGCATTAGTGAAGAACAATTGCATGAAGATATCGTCGTTGTCCAATGAAAACCTTGTATGTCCAAAACCGTTTGTTTTGCATTTATCATTTTAAAAATGATTCAAACTAGTGAAAACAGCCGATCTACAAGCACACAACGCCTCGCGTTGTGTGCTTGTAGATCTGCTGTTTTACTACTTTTGTGCGACGGCCTTGTGGAGATACGAGGTTTCCACCTGACAACGACGATATTGAACATGGCTCCTTTTAAAGACATCAACTCACAGATGACAAAGATGGCTGTGTTAAATCCACAGACAACTGATGACTTATTGATCTACTCTAATGAGCTGATGTTCACACCGACCGCCAGTTACCATGGCATCATAAGGATGAACAAAGTTGTGGTGCCCGTCTCCTGTCATTATAAAAGGTTTGACATTTTATCGTGCTCTGTTGCATTGTATCCTCTCCATGTCCTACCGTCCAGTCCTGACCTTGTTGATCTATTTCTTCAACTGAATATGTAAGTTTATAAGATGTACATTTTAAACTTTCCCCCCGCTTTTGTTGTTATTTTGCTTATGATGACTGAGACAACATGGTAAATGTGGTTAATTAAGTTAATTTTGTCAGTCACACTCTCATTCCCTCACACAGGACTCACTTGGTGAGCAGTCACCCTGAACAGCCGTCGCTGGCAATTGCTACGCCTTCCTCCGAGTTCTCACTAAGGCTAATGACCGGTAATTATGTCAAAGTATATACACACACACGCGCACACGCACGCATGCACACGCAAAGCCAACAGCACAATAACCTAATTCAGGGGTCTTCAACGTTTTCAGGCCGGGGACCCCTTAGTTGAGAGGGAGAAGAAGCAGGGACCCCCAACATTAGATTCTGTATAGTTCCATTGTTTGACAGCACAATCATCAGTGTATTTTGGAATCATGTCAATTTGTGTTTTCAGATATTTAACAACTTGAACCGTCAATACTTGATAAACTTGACCTTTCACAGTACTCCGTCTGCTCTTTTTCCCCTCTACACCAGGGGTCTTCAACAGGGGGTCCGAGACCCCCAGGGGGTCCTCAGAGTTACTACAGGGGGTCCTCCAAATCTTCCAATCCTTTCATATTAACAACTTGAACCCTAGTGTCCATATTCTGAGAAATGTAGCCAAAAATAGCTGATCTACAAGCTCACAATGCTTCGCGCTGCAAGGCGTTGTGAGCTCAGATCGGCTATTTTCGGCAAAGAGGTTTGGTGTAGAGGGGAAAAAGAGCAGACTAAGTACAGAGTAAAAGGTCAAGTTTATTAGGTAATGACGGCTCAAGTGGTTAAATAACTGAAAACACAAATTGACATGAATCAAAAATACACTGATGATTGTGCTGTCAAACGATGAAACAATATGGAATCTATGAACAGGTTGTGAGGGTCCCTACTTCATCTCTCTCTCCACTAAGGGGTCCTTGGCCTGGAAACGTTGAAGACCCCTGCTCTACACCAAAGCTCTTTGCTGAAAATGGCCGATCTACAAGCTCACAACGCCTCGCAGCAAGAGGCGTTGTGAGCTCGTAGATCTGCTATTTTTGGCAAAATAATTCTCCGAATATGGACGCTAGGGTTCAAGTGGTTAATATAAAAAAACTTTTCTATCGCACAAAGATTTGAAGGACCCCCTGTAGTAACTCTGAGGACCCCAAAGAGGTCCCGGACCCCCTGTTGAAGACCCCTGACCTAATTTACTGGCATAGGGGACCCCTGGGGTCAAGGCCTGTTTGATAATCTGTCCTTGAGAGCATAATTGCTGTCTGGAAATATGGATCGAATGTAGTTCTTATTTGGTTCATACTTTTCTTTGATATTTATATTCATAAAAACCCACAGACACATAATACAAAACAGCCAAACGACATGCTTGAAGCACATTGTGGAGATACAGTACAAGGTTTCTGCCTGACAAAAATGACATCTTTATTCATATGCAGATAACTGGAGAAATGAAAGGTCCTCAAATGCCTTGTACCTGGGAGAAACACTCTACATCAAAGTGTCCTACGACGGTCCCGGTCACGAGTTGAGACGGTTGTTTGTGGATAACTGCGTCGCGACTTTGGACCCTGATGTGGCCTCAGTTCCGAGATACTACTTCATTGATAACCATGGGTAACTAGGACACATTTACCCAAACGGATGCACATTATACATATCTTGTTGATACAAACACTGTATAGGAGTGTAGAGGTTTTCAGCGACTCATACAAGTACAGTATGTGCAGTGAAATGCTTCACAGACCTTGCCAACAATATATATTCTTAAGAGTGCAATTTTCATTTTTTTCTGAATGTGTTAGGTTTCACCGATGCAAAAGATGAACGTTCAAATGCTCAGTATGAAACACGAGTGAGATCCAACATCCTTAATGTCAAGAATCAAAAATCAAGAATCACGAATCCTTTCAACAGCCTTCAACTGAAGCTGGAAGCGTTCTTATTCCACGATCCACGAAACACTGTGAGTCGTTCATGAACGATTACAGGTCTCATACATTGGTACACCTGGAGTTTTTTTTTATTTTTATTTTGCCCTCTGTCCTACTGTAGGTTTTCATCACATGCAAGCTAAAGGCTACGACTGAAGGAAGCAGCCCGACCGACAAGGCCTGCAATTATGCAAATTCAAGGTTATATCACTGATTTTGTAATACAGTGACCAGAATGGCCATGCACAGCAATGTGTGTGTACAACACTGTACATTATGGCAAGTAAGCGTAACCACTTGAACCCTAGGTATTCTATTATGGGGCAGACATTTGATTAAAAATAAACCAGTAAGACTCCCTAATCGGGAGATAAGCAACCGTCAGGTCGAATACACAAACTTTGGAAGGCAATCATAGCCAATCAGGAGGGAATATGGGAATGGGACAGATACATGTTGATGACATGACTTGTGAAGCGGGTGAGCTTTTGATTTAATTGTATTTATTTATTTTATTGCCGGTGGAGAAGTTTTATCCCTGCTTAGTCAGACTGAATGAAATGCATGCATTTACGTTTAGGAAATGTAGACTGCCTGATATTTATGTTTTATATCACAAAGCACCCCTATCTTGGTCAGATTTTGGTAATTAATGTATTAATTCTAAAATGACTAAACTAGAGCATTGTGTTTTTTTTAATAGTGTATGGCATGACAAATGGGTCAAGTGGTTAAGAATATGTCCCCCATTCACGTGAAACAGTTTGGATGTAAGCATTATGGCTTTTTGATACCTCTTTTTAGGTGGACAAATGTGGATGTGGATCATAATGATGATGATGATGATGTCTGTAGCTGTTGTGAAACTACCTGTAACAAATATCCTCCCAAAGGCAACAGCAACACTAACCTACTACAACATGCAGGTATGTTGACGTGGGATGTTTAGTTGTGTTTCCTGATGTTGTGTTTTACTAAGTACAAATATCACAATAGCAATACTATTACAAGTAAACATCCACATTTGTACTTTTAGTGAAAAAGTATCAACCACATTATGTGAACCCATTTCACAAATTTGATTGCCTGATTTTGAATAGCCAACACATGCTTCAGTACTAACATTACGTATCTTTATTTTTTTTTATTTATTTTTTTTTCAGATACTGCGGTTTATGGCATGGAGACACTCGATGTGATGGTATTGACCAGAGAGTAGCATGATAATACCTTTTGAATAATAAACAATCACAACTGAATATATCGGGGTTTTTTTTTTTTTTTTTTTTTCATGTTATTCATTGTGCATGCATGTGAATTTTTGAAGTCTCTTTTTTTAACCTTTATTTAACCAGATAAAAACACATTGAGACATAATCTCTTTTACGAGTGTGACCTGGCCAAGAGGCAGAAATAAAAATTACACGATCCTTGCTTTACATACAAGACATCAACAACAAAAATAGAACATCCATGATACACAAACAGATACCTAATAACAACTCCAAAAATACAAAATGTACACTAAATAAAAAACTAGTTTACATTTCTCAGGTAGCAATACATGCAGTGTGCACATTGTACCCAAAAGGAATACATGCAGTGTGCACAATGTACCCAAAAGGAAGAGATCTACAGAGCAAGTATTACAGGTCTGAACAAGTGTAAGTGTTTGTAGCTCTGTCTAGAGCAGGGGTGGGCAACTTTGATGATGGCGAGGGCCACTATATTTCCACCTTCACTGCAGAGGGCCACATGGGAAAATCCCAGTTGTCCTAGCCCAGTTGTCCTACTGTGTCCCAGTTGTCCTACTGTGTCCCAGTTGTCCTACTGTAGCCAGTAGCTACATGTAGCCTACCCCCACCTCAGCATTCGTACAGCTACTCAAGTAGTGTACAGCTCTCGCCGAAAATTCGCCGTCCTACTGCTGTAATTATTGTCCACGACATTGCAAGCGGCGCGAAGGCCAGCGGACCTTGGTCCTGCTCTTCGCGCGAGTGCCCGCGAAGAGCGGGCCAGGGCCGGCCGCGCGAGTTACGAAGCCGTGGTGAATGCAATCGTTATATTTATGCTCAGGCCGTAAGGCCTGGGAAAGCGCACGATAAACGCATGAATGGGATCATGAAACGCGATGCAAGTGAGCTCACATTTCACCATAACAAAAAGGAGGTTTAGTACAAACAAAAGGAGGTTTAGCCCCATGATAAAGTGGATCCAATTTGGCCAAAGTGGAGGCACAAGCAAACCTATAATGGTGTCCCCATAATCAAGCTGGGACAAGAACAGACCATTTACCAATTGTTTGCGGGAGGAACGAGAAAAACAGGCCTTCAATCTGTAGAAAAAATCTAAAGTGAATTTAAGCTTCTTTCCTAGAGCATCAATATGAAATTTAAAGTTGAGATGTTTATCCAGCCAGAAACCTAGATATTTATAACGCTCCACCCACTCAATGGGGGTACCATCTAGAGTGGCGATATTTACTGTTATTGCATACGCTATAGTGTGTGTGTGTGTGTGTGTGTGTGTGTGTGTGTGTGTGTGTGTGTGTGTGTGTGTGTGTGTGTGTGTGTGTGTGTGTGTGTGTGTGTGTGTGTGTGTGTGTGTGTGTGTGTGTGTGTGTGTGTGTGTGTGTGTGTGTGTGTGTGTGTGTGTGTGTGGCCGATGTACAAGCCTTGTAGATCTTTTTTGAATATCCAACATATAAATGGAAAATAAAGGATACAATGATTGTGATATGTGAAATACTTTTCCAAATGTTCAAGCTCACAACTCATCACATCACCATCTTATGAATGTGTAGCTATTTATACTTTCTATACAGAAATTGTACTTTCTATACAGAGTTTATTCCATAATTGCAATTTTAGGTAGGCTTTAGTATAGAGCTATTGTAGTAGCCTTTATAATATTTATGCGTACATTAATTATAACAATTATGTGCCATGATTTTTGATAAGGTCTTTCCAATGTTGTACATGACCAGTGCTGATGTCTCATTGTATTTTAGAGGGGACAGTCATTATGATCCTCTATGAACAGCCTTTCAGTGGGGTTCAGGGAAATGTAGACCGCCATAATGCAACATTACGCTGTATTATAATAGATTATTAAGACAGTAAGTGTACAAGTCACTGTATATTGCAGTGTGAAAATCAACATGATAGATCCCAGACCAATAAGTAATACATGGCAGAAATGTATTTCTTATAAATGTATAGTCAAGATTAAAACATAAAGACATGGAAACCATTGTCTACTCTAGATAGTGACTTTAATTAAGTGCTGCTACATTTATTTATCAGTTATTTTTGACTATTACATACAGCTTTATTGCATTATTTGTCTTCCAAAGCAGAAAGCACCCACTCACTGTGTTTGCTATCACATGATTTAAATTGGAGCATGTCATCATAGAAATATGAATTGCAATTAAAATATAGATTTAGCCTACACTATTATACATTGTCCTTATAGTCTATATTTTAGCAGGACAATTGGATTGGATACTGCAGGGAGTGCAGGCGGGAGAACATTATGCAGAAACTAGAATTGAATATTTCAATAATAACGTTTTGTTGCTTGTTGTTTTCTTAACCTCACTCAATGCCAAATGCCCAAATGGCTCCAAGGTAGCTGTGCCCTGATTTTGTATGTTTTTCTTTGCCATGCAATGAATTTTTTTTTAATATTTTTTCCCCCACATAAACAGACACAGTTGTTGTGATTCAGTGGCAAAAAGAATTTTGTCAATCAGACAAATGGTTCCAGAGATAGAGCTGTTTGAATGAAAAAAAGTGTCCATCCACTAGAATGGACACACATTTTCTCAATCAGCTAAGCGAGGGAGCCAACACACAAACAGAGAAAACCATCTCTCTGATCTCAGGTCATTTTGACATCTTTAAAAAAAGAAAAAAAAAATTCTATACAAAAAACACAAAAGACGTCAAAGACGTCATTGGCACTGAGGCCCATTGAAAAAAAGACGTCAAAAGACGTCATTGGCATTGAGTGAGTTAATGTGTTAAGCCGCAGGGGGTCCGGGGGGGTAATCTGCCTAAAATGTATGGCACAAAATGACAATGATTGTGCCTAGTGTTCACCCACCAAATGTCAGCTAACCCCTGGAAATGCACAAATGATATGTATTTGGTCCACGGAGCGGCTCCATGGCCTGCCCATCCCAAAATATTTTGTTCCATGCAGGGACCCCCAGAAGTAAATATTTGAGTTAACAAGACTGACCTATGACTGTCTTGATCCAAGGCTAAACAAGCGAAGCTTAAACCAGCGCCCTCCAAGTTACACCACTTTTTATGTCAAGGACCCCTAAATTGAGACGTATTAGCCAATGACCACCATGAATCACTGCTGAATCACCATGCCCATGTTAGTTGAAAAAAAAATCTCTTTCACTTAACTACAGTATTCAACTGTAGCCTACTTTCCTCTCTCTCTCCCTCTCTGTAGATAGATAGATACGGCGACAAGCCACAAAACTTATTATTGAAATATTTCAATTCTAGTTTAATGTGAGAGCGCACTGTCTCGCAAACAGGGAGCGCGTGTACTATTTGATTCACTGGAGTCGGGACCCTAGCTGTCTCCGTTCTACTCTCTCTTCTCTTCTCCTTTCTCCTGCGCTAGAGACAGATAATCACCCCCTCGTTTTAGGCGGAGGGGGAACGGTGAACGAGTGTTGTCTCTTCTATGATGTGATGGGTTGTGTGCGCCGGTTTTCCATTGTTTTATTTGTTTCCCCGGCCGGTCTCCTCTCTCCTCTCTTTCCTTTCTCCTGTGGCTACAGGCAGATA
This sequence comes from Nannobrachium achirus, assembly GCF_963921795.1. Classification (NCBI taxonomy): domain Eukaryota; kingdom Metazoa; phylum Chordata; class Actinopteri; order Myctophiformes; family Myctophidae; genus Nannobrachium; species Nannobrachium achirus. The sequence goes on from NC_137813.1 coordinate 60,446,311, forward strand.
TCACCCCTCGTTTTTAGGCGAAATAAGCGAATATTGCCAACAGATAGATTATATCACGGTTTCATTAAAAGGGGTGCAAATGATCTAATTCCATGATTGATTGATTGAAGAGTTTAGCACTGTTTGCAATAGAAGACGCAGTTACAATACACAACATTGGCACACACACACAGTCCCATTCCGCGACCCACCCGTGGGTCGACACCCAGTACTTGGGAAACAATGCTTAAAACATCATACACACGCAGTTTTTATAGACGCTGTCTGTATCTATCTCCGAGGCATTAACGCACACTCACTCACTCACTCACACACACACACACACGCGACGCGAGCGAAAAGCGGTTGTCCGTGGTGTAAGATAACTCTATGGGTGTAACACGTTGAAAAATTAAAAATATCCGAGCACATCGGTGCTTAATAATAAGTGAACTTTCCGACGGCGAAGTCCTTCTGATGGATTTTTCTTGGCTGTCAATGTCTCTATAGTCCGCTCTGAACGTGAGTAAAACGATAGTGTACTGTGTACGCTGTATCGACTTGTCATCTAAAGCATTGCCAAATGGGAAATGTTAACTTGAGCATGTTTAAACCACTCGCCGTTTTTTCCTCCTCTGCTGCAATGAATCGCTCGCCTCTGCTCGCACGAGCCGAGCACAAACGAGGAAGGGCGAAACTTGCCGAGGCACAACTGAGGGAGGGCTGGTGGGCTGTGGCGCTCGATTCCACATCTAACGAGGAGAAAGCCTCGTTAAAATACGCTAAAATACGTGCAGACAGCCTGGCTCCGCCCGGCCAAATACCTTCCGACACGTATATCGCCCTTCCCAAACCAAAGAAGGGGGGCGAAAAAGCAACTAGCAAAGCCCACGGATAGAGGAGCAGTTGATTCCACATGATCTGCACGCTGAGCGGGGGCGGCGCCCACTGACTTCAATAGAATACGTGGAGCCAGCCGAGAGAACCGCCCGCGTTTATCATCAAGTGACATTTATCCACTTTCCATTCTGACGTCACTGCCAAAGTGATTTCCAGGGGCTAGGTAAAGACGTTTTGCTATCACAAAACGTAACAAAGACAGTGTAACACCTCCCTCAGAGTCACATAGGCAGAGGGCCAGCCAATCAAATGCTGGGATTCGCACAATACATTTGCATGGGCTTGCTATAAATACTGGTGCAACGCCGCCTTCTAGTCACTTCTTTTCTTCACAACATTAAGAGAGAGAACTATGCCTGAAGTTGCGAAACCAGCGCCCAAGAAGGGCTCCAAGAAAGCCGTCAGCAAGACGGCCAAGGGCGGCAAGAAGCGCAGAAAGTCCAGGAAGGAGAGCTATGCCATCTACGTGTACAAGGTACTGAAGCAGGTCCACCCTGACACCGGTATCTCCTCCAAGGCCATGGGCATCATGAACTCCTTTGTCAACGACATCTTTGAGCGCATCGCCGGTGAAGCCTCTCGTCTGGCTCACTACAACAAGCGCTCCACCATCTCATCCAGGGAGATCCAGACCGCCGTCCGCCTGCTGCTCCCCGGTGAGCTGGCCAAGCACGCCGTGTCTGAGGGCACCAAGGCTGTCACCAAGTACACCAGCTCCAAGTAAACTGTTCTGTCTGCTCTAAACTCAAAGGTCCTTTTAAGGACCACCCATCTTTTCAAGTAAAGAGTTTATCTGCCTTTTAAGTAATTAATATTAGTATTAAAATCCAATATGAATAAACTTAAAAGATGGTGTGTTAGTGTAGTGGCTATGTATTTAACACAATTTTAAATGGACTAATAGCTTTCAGGCTTTTTAGTTGGTTTCACACTTTTCTTGGATTTATCAGTCTCACCCCTGGCCCATTGATATGTGGGCTACCTGTATCTCAAGTCTGCAAACCATAATATAGATGTAACATTACATTTTTCATGCAATAATGCAATAACAATCTAGCCGTCTCAAACATAATAGCAGACCCTTTTGACATAAGTTTAATGAGTGAGAGTGTGTGGTGCCAGTCTTGCGCCTATTCACAAATACTTAGCTATTCAATGTCACAACCGGCAGCATTAGCATTTTGGGATGTATTGTCTAATCAGTCAGAATTTCCTGGCTATATGCATGTTCATAACGTGATTGTGTCAGTGTATTATTTTCATCAGTTCCAAATCATTTCAGTGTAGCAGTATACATACTTGAATAAATATAAATCATAAATGTAAGTGTGAAATGAACTATAACGTGTCAGGTTTCTTATGATTATTAACAAAACAAGAGCTTAGCAGAGTCAGATAAATGACCAGTGTCCTCTCTCAAAGTGTCCATGCCACAGGGCAGGCCAACATCAGTGCTGTGTTTGCCGACACTGGAAAGCTTCAGTTTTAAAACAAAAAGCTTTGCCACAGACGACCCGTTTTACTTTTATTTCAAAGCCAGCCATCAAATCTTGCTCTGCGGCAAATATGAAACTGGTTGTTCTATATTAAAAGTATTTTAAAAGCCAAATGACGGGGAAAAGATGGCAAACTACTCTTCTGAACTTCTGAACTCAACTAAACCAGAAGAAGCCATGGCAAGAACCAAGCGGTAATAATGTAGTAATGTCTACTACGTTTGCCTCCCGGTTCGTCCATAACTGGGCTCGCTTAAAGTTTACGGGCGAGGCAGACCTCCCCACACGGGATTTTGTGGGGAAGGAGCTTTTGTTTAAGAGCAGGCTTGTTTGTGCAAAGGATATCTACTCTTTTATCGCCTTGCCGAACCGGCGTGAGTTCGAGTTGTGCTTTTTTCAAGAGACGACGCTGCGCCGCTTTCTTGAACAGTATGCTTCTGAGGTCGAGGAGGAGAAATGGAAGTACTGGTCCATAGAATCTTCTGTTAGCATCAGTGTGGTGAACGTGGTGGTTAAGTTTTGGACCGGACGGGTCTCAGACCACGACGTGGAGCTATACTTGAAGCGCTACTGCAACCTGCTAGAGAAACCGTACAAGCCGGTGGATTCCTTCGGGATATGGTATGGAGTGCGAAAGTACAAGGTGGAGTTCAAGCTCGACACCAACGGCAAACGGATGTGCTTGCCCAGCTCTATTTCACTGGGTCCGTACAATGGGCGTATTTTCTACCCAGGCCAGGAGACCAGGTGCTTCATATGTAACAGCACGGCGCATCAGGTCCGAGAGTGCAAACAGGTCAAATGCTGGAAGTGTGCGACCTTAGGACACAAGGCGAAGGACTGCCAGAACAACGCGGTGTGCAGTCTGTGTGGAGAGCTCGGGCACTCGTACTTCCAGTGCCCCAAGTCTTACAGCAACAAGGCTAAAGAACAGCGCAAAGAACAAGCAGCGGAGCAGCAGAGACAGGTCGTGGAGCTACTAAGGAGCAGCAGACAGCAGGTGCCGCCCTCTTATTATAACTCTATGGTGCCGCCACCAGATGACATCAGCACCCCACAGTCGGCTGACAGTGGGCAGCAGAGCCGTCCGCAGCTGGAACCCAGCGCTACAACACCAACTCCGACTGAGGAGCGCAGTGAAGCTGGGATGACAGCGGGGACGGGGAGAAAGGAGCCTGACCCTGACAACTACAGGCCAATCTCAATCCTGAGTTCCCTCTCTATGCTGGTGCCTGGGAGAGGTCGTACTCAGCTGGAACCCGGCGCTTCAACACCAACTCCGAGAGGGGAGCGCGGTGGAGCTGGGACGATAGCTGCCCGGCAGAGGGAGAGGCCGTGGGAGAAGTACCTTCTCAGCCGCCAACATGAGAGCTGTCGCAGCGAGCTCCGGAGGGGCGATCGTTCAGATGGTGAGACAGCAGCAGCAGTCGCCGCCGCCCTTTTGTCCAGAGGCAGCTGCCGCAGAGGAGACGGAGGAGGCGGTCAGACTGCTGGAGAATGCGGTGAAAAACATCCTGCCTCCCTGGTCCGACTCGTCTGGCGTCGAGGAGGAGAAGGGAGCAGAGGAGGAGAAACAACGTGATGAGGAGAAGGGCGAGGAGTCAGATTACGACTCAGCAAGCGAGGAGCCGAGCGACAGCACCTCAAGCACCAGCTTTGTTTCGGGCGGAGGAGAGGGGCTCCTCCCCGCTGCTGCAGACGGGACTCGAGGAGAAGGAGCTGAGCAAGTGAGTGTTAACGGTCAGAAGCGACAGACGTCGCCTCTGGCCAATGTTGAGAAAAAGCACAGGCAGCGATGAAATCGTGGTTAACACTATCACTGTGCCATCATGTCTACGCTCTCTGTAGTTACTTGTAACTTGAGAGGGATTAAAGGAGCTATAGTCAACTTTTTCATTGTAGGTGTACATCCTAGTCTACAGACTAGGATGTAAACAAAGTACGGGCCCTGTAAATGTAAACAAAGGGCCAAAATGATTATTTTATCATTATTTTACGCTTTTCGTGGTCATTTTTTAATTGAAACAAATATATGAAGCTTTTTTTTTTATAAAATATTTTCGAAACATTATTTTTATTTTAGCATCCGTTTTTCAAGAAAAAGTTGACTATAGCTCCTTTAAGTCTTCCGAGAATAGAAAGGTGAAGATGAACATTCTACACAGCACAACGTATGACATTATATGTGCGCAAGAATTAAGACTGACAACTCAAGATGATATTGCTAATGTAACTGCTATGTGGGGAAAAGGTACTTGTGTTATATCTATAGGTTTTGATAAGGCCGATGGTATAGCTGTATTTTTTAAAAGTAAGGTCGAAATTATAAAGAAAAGAGAAATCATTCCAGGGAGAATCTTATTAATTGACTGTTTTTATTTAAATTGAAAAATTTAGGATTATAAACATTTATACACCTCCAGATGTAGTTCGTAAAGTAAGAATGTTTAAACGATTATATGAGTTGTTGACAGTAGGTTATTACACTGTATTATGTGGAGATTTTAATGCATATACTGAGGCTAATGACAGAATCTCTGATGTGATCCCTGATCCCCGGGTCCGTAGAGAAGGTGTGGAATTGAAAAAGATGAGTGATTACTGTGGTATAAATGATGTGTTCAGGGTGTTGTATCCGACTGACGTGGGATACACTCGTTTTGACAGAAATGTCAGAACGAGGATAGACCGCATCTATATTAATGAAAACATCTCTGCAATAAGTTATAAAACACGTGCTTTGGTGAATTCAGACCACTTGGCTGTCGTTGCACTTCTAAAGCTCGGAAAAACAGAAAAAAAGGGGTTTTGGAAGATTGAATGTGAACTGTTTAAAAAATTACGAGGTGCTGGCAGAATTAAAGAAAGAGGTCGCTGTTACCAAAACTTTAAATATATTTACTGATTCATATCTTGAATTATGGGAAGCAATGAAAGTGCGCTTAGTATTTTTCTTTAAATTTAAATCAAAAATCTTAAATCAGGAGCTAAATGAAAAATATAATGCATTAATGGCTGGCTACGTGGATCTTAAAACAAAAGAAGATAAATCAGAAGTGGATATGGAACGTTTAGGTGATATGGAGGCTGAATTGGCCAAATTAAATGATGTATCCCATGGCCTCCGCCTACAGGCAGGCATGGGAGACTCTGAATGCCCCAGCAATGCTCATACTTTGATAAGTATACACAAAAATAACTTACAGAACAAACATGTCAGTGCAATTCTAAATGAGAATGGGAAATTAGTGGAGGATGAGAAAGAAAAAAGGGAAACGATAAGAGAACTCTGCCAAAAAATGTACCGGAAAATGAATGTTAATGTAACAAAGTTGCATGGTTTTCTTGACTCCATTGACCTAGGGGAAGTTGGCCTTAAAACTGTGGGTGGGGAAATTACTAAAAATGAGGTAAGGGAGGCTATCTCGCAATTAAGTAAGGGAAAGAGTCCAGGCCCAGATGGCCTGCCAAGTGAGGTCTACCTCTCATGCACAGAAGAGTTTGTTGACCTGCTAACTTCTGCCTATAATGATGGAGTCAGGATAGGCCAAATGCACGCCTCTTTTTTATCATGGCATTATTTCTTTGATTTTTAAAAAAGGGTCCTCCCAGTGTTTAGATAACTGGAGACATGTTACACTCATGAACATAGATTATAAAATACTTGCAAAAATTGTGGTGAATAGATTAAATAATGATTTGGAAAAACTTATTGAAAAAGAACAAACATGTGCTATTAAGGGCAGGCTCATGTGGGACAATTTGGGGATCATGAGAGATATTACTAGTGGAGATATAAAAGAGGAATTCTTTATTGTAAATTTAGACCAAAAAAAAGCTTTTGATTATATCTCTAGAGAGTATTTGTGGGAGGTCTTAAACGCATATGGTTTTAAAAACGAATTCATTAAGTTGATTAAATTGCTGTACTCTGAGTCCACAGTTCAGGTAAACGTAAATGGGGTCCTAACAGAGCCTTTTGAAATTAAGAGGGGAGTAAAACAGGGTTGTCCTGCGTCGGCAGCCCTCTATATTTTAGCGATTAACCCTTTATTAAAACGAATTAAAAATGATAAAAGACTCTCCGGTATAAAAACCAGTAGTGGTGAGAGGGTGGTCGTCTTAGCTTACGCGGATGATGTGACCATCATAATTAAAAACCAGAATGAACTAGACATTGTAAACGAGCACTTGTCACTTTACGAAGAAGTCTCAGGATCAAAGCTGAATCACGATAAAACAGAGGGTGTCTGGTTCGGGAGGAGGGAAGCCCGGCCAACAGTTAATATAAAATACAGTGAAACGATGTCAGTCCTGGGTATCAAGTTCAGTAACAGTGATAGCTATGGAGAAAATTGGGATGACAAAGATAATGAGATAAAACAAGAACTAGAGAAATGGGAACACAAATCATGCTGTTATAAAACCAAAATTATAATTATAAAATCATGTATTGTGTCCAAATTATTATTCCTAGCAACCATATTTCCTCCTAAGGACGAGACACTTAAAAAAAAAAAAAATTATTGGTCAACTTTATTTGGGGAACCACCAGGGAGGTTACAAAAAGAACCCTCTTGTATAAAAGTAAGCGCTTTGGAGGTCTTGGAGCTGTTGACCTGGGACTAAAACTTAAAAATTCATTTTGTAAAAATGTAGCTTCCGGATTTAAAAGAAGTGCAATGTGGATTGGCGAGGCCTTAAGCTGGACCAAAAAGAAGGGCAGAGCAAGGAACTCCCTTCCTTATTTTAAAATAATGTACGGGGATTTAATGTGTAATTCCGCTCACTTGAATATAGATTGGACTGAAATGTCTAGCAAAAACATTTATGGTGCCATATGTGATGATCTGTATGGTGGTGTTTTTCCATACAAAAATCTTGATGACAAACAGCAGCGGGTGTTTCTTAAAAATATTTGGGAAAAAACTTTATCAGAAAAGAAGAGAGATATCATGTGGCTGGTATCTGTACGGCGACTGGCCGTTAGAGCAGTGGTCAAGTGGAGCTTGTATGTAAGAACTGCTAAATGCCCTTTTGTCAATTATTGTGACGAAGACGAAACAGTAGAACACCTGCTACTGGATTGTCTCAGGTCACAATATGTTTGGGGGGAAATGTCCCGTATTGGTTTTAAAGTCAAAATAACTTATAACGCAGTAATGTATGGTGTTTTTGAAGAGACTCTTTCAACCATGGACCAGGACTTTTATTGGTCTGTGGTATGTACCGCAGTTAACAAACTGTGGAACACCCGCTGTGTAATGACAATGAAGAATGAGGCCACCTCTGGAGAGGTGGTCTTTAAGCAAATAGTCACTGAGCTGAAGAGACAAAGAACTTTGGACTCGAAAAAAAACGTACTGAAGCCGTGGCACCTTTTGAGCTTGTAACCATGTATTTATATTTATTATATTTCTATTTTGTTTTTTCTACTTTATTATGTGCTTTCTACTTAAAGGCCTATTTTGGGCTAGATGCTGGGGGGGAAAAAAAGAAAAGAAAGAAAAAAGGGGAGGATTTATAAGAAGAAAAGTAATGCCCTTACATATTTTTCCTGTACTTACAATGTAATTACATTCTAATATATTGACATGCCTGTTTCTGATTTGTTTGTATGAACTAGTCCTTACCCGTTCAAAGATATGAGCTCCGAAATGATGTGCAGTGTGTGGGTTATGGGATGTGCACTGTGCACACGGTATATGAGGGATGGAAAGTAACTTTAACTGGTACTTGCATGATAATATGTAGGAGCATCAATGTAAGAAATACCCGTTTCGTTTAATGGCTATGTGTGTGTGTGTGTGTGTGTGTGTGTGTGTGTGTGTGTGTGTGTGTGTGTGTGTGTGTGTGTGTGTGTGTGTGTGTGTGTGTGTGCAGCGGTTTGGACCGTGAGACCATCCGCAGAGTGGTCTGTGTTTCTTTTTGAGAGGGTCGGTCCGCCTGAAAAACGCGTTTTGGAACAAAACGGTTACGTTTTGCGCGTTTGTGACGCCCTCTACGGGTCGAATTGGAAATGCTTCTGGGGATTCGTTGAGTAAGCCACCCGCAACCTGTGGCAGAAATTCAGTGTTGACTCGACGTTTTGTTTGTGATTTATGGCTATTGTTTGCAAAACGGGCCCCTCCCGCTAACTTTGGAGGCCCGTTACGAACGAACGGTATGGACTATCAAAATATCCCTTGACTATGTTCATTGCATGGGTTCAGAGATCATGTGTACCCATTTTCGTGACATTTGAAGAAAATATGTAGGAAAAGGAGCAAAAAGTGTGTTTTGGAGAAAATTCAAAATGGCGGAAAATCTATCCTGACGCAAATGGGCGGGGCCTATATCGGGAGATGCGTATTGACCCAAGGAATCCAGGGAAAAAAGAATTTTAATGTTCCGACCTACGGTTCAAGAGTTACAGGCCGAAACGTAAAGTGGACTGTTATAGCGCCACCATGAGGCCAACTGACAAAGTTATTTTTTATTTAATCCTTGATATCATTATAAATCTCCTCTCAGAGTTTTGTAACTGTCGCCCCTATGGTTTGCGAGAAAAAAAATATTGAATGTGAGTTTTTGCGATTCCCATTATAAGTCAATGGGAAAAATGTATTCACTAATAAATTAATATCAATTAAACGATTTGTGAAAGTGAAAAAAGGGCTTCACAGTTATGTCAGGTGTGTTCATATGCTAATGGTGATGCGATTTCAGATCAATTGCTCCAGCCACTGAGGAGAAACGCTGTTTCAGACACTCACTCAGACACTCACTCAGACATTTGGTGAATTATATGTTAGATGCTTTAAAAATGACTGTAAACTGCAAATTATCAATAAAGTTTATTTAAAAAGCAAACTACTCTCCTTGTAGTGGTGTATATGTGAGCTTTTTAACGTCTCCAAACAAAACACAGGAGCACTCGGCACTCCACATGATTTGATTATGAAGTGAAACGTCTCTGCTATGTGCTCCATTTGTTATTTGACTTCAATATATTTTTCAGTCTGTATTTTATCTGTTTTAAGTTGTAGAGAAAACACAAGTGTCCCAGTATTCTGCAGCACACAGAGTGGGTTGAGACTACATGGTTCTCACAAATCCTTTAAGTCCCACCCCCTCCTCCTCTCTCATCATCAGTCTCTCTCTACGCAGGCTTTAGTTGTTCAGTGCATCTGAAATACGATACTGAAGAGAATGGCAGAAGTCGCCCCAGCTCCAGCTGCCGCCGCCCCGGCCAAAGCAGTAAAGAAGAAGGCCGCCGCTAAACCCAAGAAGGACGGTCCCAGCGTCCAGGATCTCATCGTCAACGCTGTGACCGCTTCCAAGGAGAGGAGCGGTGTTTCTCTGGCCGCCCTCAAGAAGGCTCTGGCCGCCGGTGGCGTCGACGTGGACAAGAAGAAGGTCATCGTTAAGAACACTGTAAAGAGGCTGGTAGCAAACGGCACCCTGTTTCAGACCAAGGGGACCGGTGCTTCTGGGTCTTTCAAGCTCAACAAGAAGGCTGAAAAGAAAGCAGTCAAAGCCAAGAAGCCTGCAGCCAAGAAACCCGCCGCGGCAAAGAAATCTCCCAAGAAGGCGGCAGCCAAGAAGCCCGCAGCCGCTAAAAAATCTCCCAAGAAGGCAAAGAAGCCTGCAGCTGCAAAGAAAGCTGTAGCCAAGAGCCCCAAGAAGGCTACCAAAAGTCCAAAGAAAGTGAAGAAACCCGCTGCCGCTAAGAAAACACCAGCAAAGAAGGCAGCAAAGCCCAAGGCGGCGAAACCCAAGAAGTCAGCCGCCAAGAAGAAGTAAACAGCCTCACAACAACCAGTTTAACACAAAGGCTCTTTTAAGAGCCACCCACAACTTTGATAAAGAGTTCCTATATTGTCTTGGTGCTGGCATTCAGGATCGATCAATTATGTGATTAGTTGTCATCAGTGAGAACTTGTGAGAACTTGTATTAATTGATTAAGGTCCGTGTCGTAATAGAACTATGCAAAATGTCTAAATTAATTTAAGACAACAAATGGGGCTACAGCCCAGCTAAAATACAATTAATGTATTTAATTACATGTTAACTAATGGTAGTTTGGAAGTTACATTTTATTTTCACAATCGGAATATAACTCAGTATTAATCTAGCAATATTTTCAGTTTTCTCTTTGCTAATGCTATGACAATGCTTCATCTAATATGCATTTATGCATTATATTTTACTCCACTAGGAATTATTGACATGTCTGACGTGTTCTTTAATCATTTGCCTCCAATAGATAGGACCACTTTTGCATATGCAAACGGTTAGTTTTCCATGGCCAATTGGCCATCTTGTTCAATATTTTGTAGAGAAATGATGCTGGTTGGTAAATGTGTTTAACAGTTCGTGTAAAATAAAATAGATTTGCCTTGCGAGCGTGCTACACGTCCCTGCGTAATATTGCACGTGTGTGAATAGTGTTTGATTCTACCCTAATACGAAGCAGGGAATTCTTGCTCTTCAAACAATACATTTGGTGGCTCTTAAAAGAGCCGTTTTGGGGTTTGACAGTGACGGAAAGATTAAGCACGTTCTCCACGGATACGACGGGCCAGCTGGATGTCTTTGGGCATGATGGTCACCCTCTTGGCGTGGATGGCGCACAGGTTGGTATCCTCGAACAGACCGACCAGATAAGCCTCGGCCGACTCCTGCAGAGCCATGACGGCGGAGCTCTGGAAGCGCAGGTCGGTCTTGAAGTCCTGGGCGATCTCCCTCACCAGGCGCTGGAAGGGCAGCTTGCGGATCAGCAGCTCGGTGGATTTCTGGTAGCGACGGATCTCCCTCAGAGCCACTGTACCAGGGCGGTAACGGTGAGGCTTCTTCACTCCACCGGTTGCCGGCGCGCTCTTACGAGCTGCCTTGGTGGCGAGCTGCTTCCTGGGCGCTTTACCGCCGGTGGATTTACGAGCTGTCTGCTTGGTTCTTGCCATGGCTTCTTCTGGTTTAGTTGAGTTCAGAATGTGAAAACAGCGCAAACGGCTGCTTTTTATTAGTGTCTGCAAGACGCCGTCATTCTATGATTGGTCAGTCGTCAGGAACCTCCTTCTTTGGGGAGGTACCATAAGTCACTTTCTACCGATTGGTGGGGAACACTTCACACTGGAGCTGCTGTAATAGATAATACTATGGAATACCACTTTCCAGCAAACTGAAAATACATTGTGTGTCATATGAGATGAGAAGAAACAAACATGTCCACTTGAGTGACAAAACAACACTTGACACAAGGATGCTTTGTTGTATAAAGATTATGTATGCATAATAGTAAAATCATACTCTAATTAATTTTTCCAATTATATCAATGTGCTCAAAGATCTGCCATCATGGACCATGTATTATGCTTTTTTTTTTATAGAAAGTCAATTAATCCTACAATTAAATACACCAATATAAACCGTTATGCCCAGTTATATTGAATTGTTGACTGAGAAGGCATCTTGTCTCAATATTTAACACGAATGTAATTAATGTGTTGGATAAATTATCAGCTTTCAATGCTGAATTAACTGAGGCACGATCCATGCAATGTACATGTATTGTATTGCCTACAAATGCTCATGACAAAATGAGTTTATATGAAATGTACATGTTTAAGTAATGGGGAAAATCTCTTTAAATTGAAACAGTGGGTGGCTCTTAAAAGAGCCTTTGTGGGGTTTGTCAAACGAATGAAGCAGGTTTATTTCTTGGCGGCTTTCTCGGTCTTCTTGGGCAGCAGAACAGCCTGGATGTTGGGCAGAACACCGCCCTGAGCGATAGTCACTCCACCCAGCAGCTTGTTGAGCTCCTCGTCGTTGCGGACGGCCAGCTGGAGGTGACGGGGAATGATACGAGTCTTCTTGTTGTCCCTGGCAGCGTTTCCAGCCAACTCCAGGATCTCAGCGGTCAGGTACTCGAGCACAGCCGCCAGATAGACGGGAGCGCCGGCACCGACACGCTGAGCATAGTTGCCTTTACGTAGCAGCCTGTGGACACGACCCACGGGGAACTGGAGCCCAGCACGGGATGAGCGGGTCTTTGCCTTCGCCCTGGCCTTTCCGCCGGTCTTCCCTCGTCCGGACATCGTGTAGGTTATTTCTGGAGTAGTAGCTCGAAGAAATGTGCTGGTTGAGAGACGCGCGAGACCTTTTATATCTTCGACTAAAGAAAGGACAGTGGAGTATGTGTGCTGAGGTTGAGTGTGTTTGAGCTCCCCTCCAATCAGCATCATCGTCCTCCCTATGGCTCCTCCCAGAGCCCTGCCCCCTGTCTAAAAACTTTGCGTTCATCCCCAAAGAAGGAGGTTCCTCTGAGTCTGAGGACGTAAGGGAGGACAGGCAGATCATCAGCCCCCCCCCCCCCACACACACACAATTCAATCCCCTATTCGTTTTTGGTCACAGCAGTTTACAGTAATATTACTAGTCAACTCTTCTTATCGACATGATATGAGTCTTTCTCTGTGTTTTATTTATTTTCTTATACTATCTAAATTGTATTGAGGAAAAAACAGTGCTATTTTATTCATACCCTGTATAAAATGACGCAATGCAACATAAAGGAGCTCTGTTTATACCCTCTCCAGCGGTATATATGTTCCCCATTTTCATCTGTTTTTATTTTATTTTTGACACTTGCTTTGGCAATATAAACGTATGTTTTCTCATGCCAATAAAGCTCATTTGAATTGATGTATATCCAATCCCTATGCTATATGATGTGTAATGGTACTTACTATTCATGTCGTTTTCATGTTGAACCAAAAGGTCGTTAAGTTTAACACAATATCAGGGGTGGTGGGTGGGTTTGCAAGCATGAGGAAAAGGCAAGGAAAAAGTGATTTGGATTAGAACACAGATCAGCTACGATGTTTAACGTTTAACCTTGCAATACATTAAATGTATTTTAGCAGGGGCCATTTGTCTCATCTCACATGTGACCGTGGTCCGTGGTGCATAAGTACAATTGAGGATACTCTTATAAAATTCAGGTGGTTGGCTCTTAAAAGAGCCTTTGTGGGTATAAATGTGGAACAGACAGTTTACTTCTTTTTGGGGGCTGCTTTCTTCGCTGCCTTGGGTTTGGCAACCTTCTTGGCAGGAGATTTCTTGGCTGCTGCGGGCTTCTTCGCCACTTTCTTGGGACTCTTTGTTGCCTTCTTCGGGCTTTTTGCTGCTACTTTCTTGGCAGCAGGCTTCTTGGCTTTCTTCGGTGATTTCTTGGCGGCTGCGGGCTTCTTTGCTGCAACCTTCTTGGGCTTCTTTGCCGCGGCGGGTTTCTTGGCGGCAGCGGGCGTCTTTGCTTTGACGGCTTTCTTAGCTGCAGGCTTCTTCGCCTTCACCGCTTCAGCCTTCTTGTTCATTTTGAAAGAACCAGACGCACCGGTGCCTTTGAGCTGGACCAGGGTGCCTTTAGCGACCAGGCTCTTGACGGCGATCTTAACGCGGGCCTTGTTCTTCTCCACATCGTATCCACCGGCAGCCAGAGCCTTCTTGACCGCAGCCAGGGACACACCGCTCCGCTCCTTGGAGGCGGACACGGCCTTGACGACCAGCTCAGCGACACTGGGGCCGGTCTTCTTGGGTCGTGGTGCTGCCTTCTTCTTGGCTGCTTTGGCCGGAGCTGGAGCTGGTGCGACTTCTGCCATTATAGTAACTTAGTCCTGTCTTCTCGAAACTTGACACTGACAAACTGACAGTGAACGCGCTGAAGGGGCTGTTCTTAAACACCACATGAGAACCATGTAGTCTCAACCCACAGGGTCAGTGCTCTGTGTGCTGCAGAATACTGAGACAGTTGTGTTTTCTCCTCAACAAAAAACACATAAAACACAAGTGAATAAAAGTTTTTAAGTCAAAAGAACAAGTGGAGCAGATAGCAGACTAGTTTCACGTCCTAATAAAATCATGTAGAGCCCTAGGGACTCCTGAGTTTTGTTTTGGGACGTTTATAACCTCTCTACATGGAGAGATGTTGACCAACTTTCCTTTGTTATTTGTCTTTTAAAATATTTCCAACATACATTACCCTGGCAAATATTCACTGCACAGCAAGGGGAGATGTCTGGCAATGTATTACAAGTAAAACAAGTAATCTGTGTCAAAGTGTTTTGTTTTAAAATCATCATTTCCCAGTGTCTGCAAGCACACCTGTCCAGTGGCATGGCAACTTATGAGAGGACACTGTGGTCATAAGCTCTTGTTTTGTTATTATTCATTTTGACTCATTTCACACCTGTAATTATTGAAGAAAGTCCAATTATATATTGTTTTCCAATGGTGCCATTTACAACGAAATACATAGGTCAAACACACAAGACACAATTTAATTGTGTACGTAGGTTTATACTCAAATTGTATGATATGTCTATACGTGTGTATACGTGTGTAAGCAATGGACCACGATAGCAGTGTTGTTTGTGGATGTAGCAAAACGAATTTGTCAATATACATACAGTATAGCCTATATATTATGTGTTTTCCCCCCCAAATCCATGGTTGTATGTCAAGGCACTTTTGTAGCGTTGTAGCCAGGCCTTGGCTTGTAGGCTGAGTTTCACACTGCACAGTGCAAGTGGCCAAGAGGGGTCTGGGGACCACTCCCCAGCAAAATAAGTTAATATAGCACCACAATTATTTTAACCACTTGCATACTTTGACTATCAAAAAATTTGGCAACGTCACTTTTTCTTGTTTTGTTTTTTCTCTATCAGTTTGGGGGTAATATACACAACATATAGGATATTATACACACCATGATCAGTGCTTATGGATTCGACCTCACTACAAGCTAAAAATAATATTTAGGTCAGATCAGAGGCTACTATCATGCTCATACTTGTTGACTGTCCGTAATAAATAACAAAAAAAGAATAAGAAAAGTATGACATTTGCATATGAATGAGTTTTTTCGAACATAAAAACATTTGCATGTCAATGTCAAGAACAGCAACACAAACACAAACTCAGTGCCATGAGCTAAATTCAGTACTGGCCTTAGCATACTAGACAAATCAGTTTACGATAGGGGTGTCCTATATTTTGCAAGTGTAAAGGCTAACACACTACAGATACTGCATTTAAAAGCTCAATTGAAGCCCCTTTTGTAATACAAGCGGTCATAATTTAAGTCGACAGTAAAAGGTTAATCTCTTTTCTTGAAAAGATGGGTGGTCCTTAAAAGGACCGTTGTGTTTAGAGCAGGCAGGACAGCTTACTTGGAGCTGGTGTACTTGGTGACAGCCTTGGTGCCCTCAGACACGGCGTGCTTGGCCAGCTCACCGGGGAGCAGCAGGCGGACGGCGGTCTGGATCTCCCTGGAGGAGATGGTGGAGCGCTTGTTGTAGTGAGCCAGTTTAGAGGCTTCACCGGCGATGCGCTCAAAGATGTCGTTGACAAAGGAGTTCATGATGCCCATGGCCTTGGAAGAGATACCGGTATCAGGGTGGACCTGCTTCAGGACCTTGTACACGTAGATGGCATAGCTCTCCTTCCTGGACTTTCTGCGCTTCTTGCCGCCCTTTACGGCGGTCTTGGAGACGGCTTTCTTGGAGCCCTTCTTGGGCGCTGGCTTCGCTGGCTCAGGCATTTTGCTCTTTCTCTAGTAGATACTGAAGAAGGAATGACTCCCCATGCGGCTTAGCACCCTTATTTATACCAACCCCATGTAAATGAAGGGTTCACATCCCTGCACAGGATTGGGTGATTCTGCCACAAGGAGGGAGGTGTCTTAGTTTCTGCAAAATGTTTTACCGCCCAGCCCTACAACATGCTCTATTGTCCCTCAAAATGAGCGGGACAAATGTCCCCTCCTATGTGGAAAGTCTCAGGTTGGGACTAAGTATATTATATACATTTAGGGTATATTTATTATTTCATTGAATAATGATATGCAACACGCCCATAGACAATTCCAGTTGTAACACTTTCAATGCAGAACATAATAATTAATTAGAACAGTCTGTGTTCATCTGTAAATAGTGTCACTATAACTGCAAAGCAGCCTATTGCTTAGCGTGATTCTCATTTCCCTTCCCAGTTCTTTTTAACCACATACTTTAATCATGTTTAATATGTGTAGCTGCCGCTGTCTCTGACTTCAAACAACGACGGAAAGATGTGTGTAATCGTTTGAGATGAAATTAGGTGAAAGGTGACTCATTCTACAGTCCTATGGTTTTTCACCCAGGCGCCGAAGCCCAGTAAAAAGTAAACAGTTTAGTTTATTCATTTAAATAAAAGTGAGTCAGGGAGTGTGAGTGCTGGCAAAAGTGGGCGTGAAGTTGGTCCACATTTAATCAGATTCAATACAATTTATTCGTGATTTTAAATGCAAATTATTTTTTAATGCACTATCGTGCTTACTGACCAGCCATGTAACAGTTGTAATACGGTTAAATCCATGTTTGTTTACTGCACGCTTGCCTATAGGGTAGCAACCAGTTTACATTAAACTTGTGCAGGACAACACATTGGCATAGAATCAACTCTTTGAAGAATTGTGTGGGCGGCTCTTAAAAGAGCCTTTGGGTTGTTGGTTAACCTCGCCTCACCAGGCTTTCCTGAGAGAAAGCCTGGTATTCGTTTACTAAACAGGTCGTCTGATCCGGTCTAGACCGGATGATATCTTACGTCATTTTGTATTCAAAACGGACTACACTTTGGCCGGAACTACCGACCGGAATCAGTTTTATCCAAGTTGGCGCATGCGCAAAACCAGGTTAAAACTGATTCCGGTCGGTAGTTCCGGCCAAATTGTAGTCCGTTTTGAATACAAAATGACGTAGGACGTCATCCGCTCCCGACCGGATCAAAAGCCCGAAATTGGAAGCGATCCCAGACTAGTTGTTGGTAGATCAAGTCGAAATTATTAACCTCCGAAGCCGTACAGAGTGCGTCCCTGCCTCTTCAGTGCATAGACGACATCCATTGCGGTAACGGTCTTTCTCTTGGCATGCTCGGTGTAGGTGACAGCGTCACGGATCACGTTCTCCAGGAAAACCTTGAGAACACCACGGGTTTCCTCGTAGATCAGACCGGAGATCCGCTTCACACCGCCACGGCGAGCCAGACGGCGAATTGCGGGCTTGGTGATTCCCTGGATGTTATCACGAAGCACTTTACGATGACGCTTAGCGCCTCCTTTTCCAAGTCCCTTTCCGCCCTTTCTTTTTTTGCTTTTTAAATAGACTTTATTGAACATTTTGCAGGTTTACAATCATTTTGCAGGTTTACAATCATTTTAAGCATTCAAATAAGTCATATGAATACAGTCATACATTAAGTAATTACACAATTATAATATAATATGTAAGGGCATTACTTTTTTTTTTTTTAACCCTCACCTTTTCCTTCTTTTTTACATCGAAGAGAAAAGCATACAAAACAAGAAAATAGAAATATAATAAATATAGAAAAATAGAAATAGATTTTTTTTTTCTTTTTTATAAGTTCAAAAGGTGCCATGGCTTCAGTTTGTTATGTTTAGAGTCCAGTGTTCGTTGCCTTCTGAGCTCAGTTTTTACTTGTTTGAAGACTACCTCCCCAGAAATGGTCTCCTGGTGGATGACCATGGCACTCCTAGTGTTCCACAATTTATTCACAACAGTGCAAATAATAGACCAAAAGAATTCTTGGTCCATGGCGGACATGTTTTCTTCAAAAACCCCGTACATTACAGCATTATACGAGACCTTTATATTAAAACCAAGTTGTGACATCTTCCCCCATACATATCTTGACCTTTGACAATCCACGAGCATTTTGCTGCAGCTGTGTGTGTAGATACAAAACTGAATGCCTGCTGGACTCAGAGCCCTCTCTTTATATCCGCGTTCTGAGGACGTAAGGGAGGACAGGCAGCCTGCTCTACACTGGGCGTTGCCAAAAAAAGCTGCAGCCCCGACCCCACCCCCTTCTTGGTTCTGCATGACAAGACCTCTCCAACGGTTATGAGGTGAGGTGGGTCTGCTTTGTTAAAACGATAGAATGCCCTGTGCCAGAATGTAAAGAGGTAGAAACGATTGGTCACCTTTTAATCGACTGCCCCAGATCAAAAGAGGTATGGAGTCAAATGTACGACTTGGGGGTCAGGGTGCCTTGCCACAGAGACATTTTATATGGCAATTTTATTTGTGAAAGAAAAAGTGTTGATTTATTTTGGCTGTGCATCTGTATAACTGTTTATAAGATCTGGAAAACGAGGTGTAAAATGTCAACTGATAACATCGTTGTGAGTGCCGATACAGTCTGTAGACAGGTAAAGTCTGAGCTGAGAAAGAGGAGAACATTGGACTTGAAAAGAGCCTCGCCAATTTTAAATTGGTCAGCAATTACCTTATGATTCCTCTAATTTATTATTCTAATGTAATCCTGCACTGTTAATTTTGTAAATTAAATTTATTTTTGAAATGTTCTTATAATATCATGTAGCCTAATGCTTTAAATGTCTTATAACTGTAGCTTAATACTTTAAATGTTTTGTAATTTTGTAAAAAGAAAAAAAAAAAAAAAAAAACTTTTCTTGAAATGCTCCTTTTTGGCTACAGTATGTCTTGAATGATTTGTAACTTTGTAAAGAAAATTAAATGCTCCTTTATTGTATAATGTATGAACTGTAACTCTGTGCAAAATTCAATAAACATATTTTGAAAATCCAACGGTTATAGGGCATGGTTACTTATAAAGATGAGAGACTTGGTTGGTGGAAGTTTTGAATTGATTCCCACTTTTCAAGTATGTGTCTTTTTTAGAATACCATATTATAAATCAGCAAGCCAGGAATAAGGGTACAATGTATCTCCACCAAGCAGTAAACATAACAAATATATTATTATTATTACCCTTATTATTACTATTATTATATTATGCATTTTATTTTCACAGGGTAGACCTCATGGGCGTTGCCCAAAACTGCAGCACACCCAAACGCGCACAAACACTTCTGTAAAATAGGCTATATAATGGCTGCTCTGGTTCTCGTTTTAGTCACATAATTCCTTGGTTACTACCCTCAATGTGTTCTTTAATCAAGTGCAATATGTGACTCTAACCTTTGTGCATTTGGAAATAGCTTTTTAGATACACTGGCGAAATTGTAACTTAACAATGCTTAAGCAGGTGTATCTTATTAGTGTGGTTGCCTACAGGACACTATTCTATAGTGTAGCTTTCTTATTTTCCCAGATAAACAATCCAGACTATTAAAAGTAAGTCCATGGGGAGTGGTGCTAGCTCGAGGATTGGTCGGGCCTCACATGACAATCTGGATATTCGATCATAAATAGGTCAGGGGGCCACATGACACCTGGCCATCTACACTTACTGTAGTCAGACCAAGAATCCCACATTGGCTGTTGAATGCTGATCCTTCATTAGCTGTTGATGGTCATCATATGAGCCATACAAAGCTTTGTATAGCTCATATGATCATATAGGCCAACTAGGAAGACGCCTCAAGCCCCTAAAGGACGAGGACGCGCCATGTCTTAGCCATCTGGCCAGTGATGTATATCGGACCAGTTACCCATATATGGAGACCCCTTGTACCCATATATGGAGATCCATGTACTGTAGTCTATATGGAGATAAACTGTGAGAGCCCAAACATCCTTACTCAGTTATTCGTTATGTAAAGGTCCTATGACGTCTATGACATCTGACATCATATACATACGATTTATTTTATGCCAATACATGGAGATCCCTGTCTGTAGAACCAGCCACACAAATATGGGCATTCCAATGAAGTCCTGTTAGATATGGACTTAATATTGATGACATCAGGGAACTCCATATATGGGCGTAAAAGGGATTCTGTTCGTGGTTCCCGTGACATCACAGTGAAGTCAGAGCGTGATGTCAGAGCAGCAAATCCATTCTGTTAGAGTGGTTCCCCTGACACCACAGTGATGTCAGAGCATGATGTCAGAGCGGCAAACCTAGACCTTAAAAAAGTGTACGCGTCCAGACAGACGGAATCAGCATGTGCCATTTCACATACTAAACTGCGACCTTCGGTCACAATCAGGTCACATTTATTGATGGTGACATCATCACATTACTAATTGCTAGTCAATAAGTATGGCCATTGGCTCATTATTAATGGTGAAGCTAAATAAAACCTAACATACCAACATGCATCTACACATAGAGTCCATTAACGATAAAACATGCCTATTAATAATTGATACATTATTAATACAACTGTTAACAAAAATGTTATTAAGCATGGGCCTTATCAGGATCTAAAACTCACATCACAGCCGATGCTTATTATTATTGTTATTCTTATTATTACTGCGTTGTAACACAATGGCTTTCGTCCATTATGGCGCTTTTTCCACTGTGTAGATTGTTTCAAGCATTTATCCATGTCACCTTAACCACACACACATAAGCACATTTTCGACTGCAGCTTTAGCTCCACACCACACCACACTACACCACACCACACCGCACCACATAAAAATATCTACATTTTCCATTTCACGTCCTTGTAGTGGAAAACCTGGCACAAGTGGGCGGTGTGGTGTGGAGTGGTGTTGAGTGGGGTCTGTGGAAAAGGGGCTTTACTGACACCAGCCACATGTCATCTCTCTTTTTTTCAGACAGGTTTTTATTCACCTGCTTTTGTCTGTCATCTGGGTTTTTATAGGGGAAAGTGCCACCATACAAATCATCGCATAAAATGCCATATATTTTCTTACTAGACATTTCAGTCCAATTGATATTCAAATGTGCAGACTTAAATAAAAGATCCCCATACATAATTTTAAAATAGGGAAATGAGCTTCTTGCTCGACCCTTTTTTTTAGTCCAGCTCAGTGCCTCTCCTGCATAAGGACCTTATTTTAAAACCTGACGCTACGTTTTTACAAAAGGAGATCCTTAAAGGAGTAGTTCACCACTTTTCAACCTGTCCTCATATAATAGGTCCTCACTAATGTTCATGATAAAATATCTCAATTTTTTTCTACTCAGTCTAAAGCCCCTTTTCGACTGCAGCTTTAGCACCACACCACACCACACCACATAAAAATATCTACATTTTCCATTACATAAAAGTACCCCTATCGGTAAGAAACAAATTGACCCTTTTAACTGTGATTACAATACAATATAAATTTGTATTACAACTATCCTAAATTTTAATACACTTTAATGGATTATAACTGTGATTATAATACACTATAATGTATTAATGTATTACTATGATAATTATAATACACTATAATAGATTATAATAGTGGTTATCACACAATAGAATCTATTGTCATGTATTACAACTATATCCTGGTGGTCTAAATGAAAAGTCAGTGTGTGATCAGTCATTATGAAGTGTTTGGCCCTGTGTGGCCTAGCTCAGACTAGCTCAGACCTACTCTAGATTGGATACTTTTAGTACCACGTTTAGTACCACTTTCATACCACTCTACCCAGGTCCTTGTAGTGGAAAACCTGGCACAAGTGGGTGGTGTGGTGTGGAGTGGTGTGGTGTTAAGGCTGGCTGTTAGAGCAGTTGTTAAATGGAGCTGCTTCGTAACAACTGTTAAATGTCCAGTTGAAAACTGTGATGAAGATGAAACCATAGAACACCTGCTTGTCGACTTTCACAGGTCACAGTATATTTGGAGGAAAATGTCACTAATTGGTTTTAAAGTTAAGATTACTTATAATGCTGTTATGTACGGAGTGTTTGAAGAAGAGCTGACTGCCATGATGGACCAGGAGTTCATGTGGTCTATTGTAGGCTATGTTATGTACTGTGGTAAATAAAATCTGGAACACACAAAGTGCCATGGTTATCAAACAGGAGGCCATCTCAGGAGAGGTGGTCCTCAAAGTTTCAAACAAATAATAACTGAACTGAAGACAGAGAACACTGGACTCCAAACAAAAAAGACTGAAACCATGGCACCTAAAGAAAAAAGGGGGGCATTTGTTTTGTCCTAATATCTTCTACTTCTTTATTTTCTATATTTCTATTTTTCTATGTCTTTATATTTAAAAGCCTTTCCGGCTAATGTGAAAAAAGTGGTTTAAAAAAAAAAAGAAAGAAAAGTAATGCCCTTACATATTTTGTATATACTTTAATATGTTCTTGTATTTAAATGCCTAATTTAATGCAAATGACTGTAATGCAAATGCTTAAATGATTGTAAAACATGAAATGATTGTAAAACCTGCAAATCTCAATAAAGTTTATTTAAAAAGGAAAAGAACCTTTCTGTGTGGAGTTTGCATGTTCTCCCGTGTCACCTAGGGTAAAAATGTATCCTCACAAAAAACCATGCAGTAATCCTCGTCTCTATACTGCCTCCCCCTGGCCAGCCGGGGCACCTGATGGAGGGGAAAGGAACTGTTTGGAATAACGTGTTCCTTCCACGCGCTACGTCCAACCGGGGAAACTCCCCCTGTCAGGTGAAAAGAAGTAACTTAGATTCTCACGCATAGAAGGAAGCACATCCGTTGCTCACCCCACACACACAGGCACCCCCCCCCCCCACACAGGCACCCCTCCCCCCCCCACACCCCCCCCCCCCCACACACAGGCACCCCTCCCCCCCCCCCCCCCCCCCCACGACCACCGCTCAGTTCACACGGGTGTGATTTTTTTATTTATTTAATGGAATTTATTTTAAAACTATTGTTATTATTAGCGCATGAAGGTTCTTTGTATATTTTACATAGCTGGGTCCCTATGTTCCCCTCAGGTCCTCCAGAACATAGTGCACTGTGCTGACCTGAGCAACCCCACCAAGCCATTGCAGCTGTACCGCCAGTGGACCGACCGCATCATGGAGGAGTTATTCAGCCAGGGAGACCGAGAGCAGGACATGGGCATCGAGATCAGCCCAATGTGTGACAAATACAACGCATCTGTCTGAATTGATCTTCTGAATGCATCTATCCGTCTGTCCTCGCTTGCAGGTGGGCTTCCACTTGCAGGTGCATGGGCGTCCATCCTCTGTGGGAGGGAGACGTGGGCCGACCTGGTTCACCCGGATGCTCAGGACATCCTGGACGCCCTCGAGGACAACAGGGAGTGGTACCAGAGCAACATCCCCCACAACCCCAGCTGATGCCCGCTACCTACCCCCGGGTGGAGGGGCATTCCAGTTTGAGCTCAGTCCAGGAGAGGAGTTGGAGGAGTACAGTGTTGCCAGACGTACGATAATTATCGTATTTGTACGATAATTTGACCCCCTGTACGATGTACGATCAATAATTCCAAAAATGCCCAAATGTACGATAATTTCGGCATATCATCAAAAAGAGCGTGAATTCACTATTTTCCCTGGCTGCTGATCTGGGATCTGGTTTGGCTTCTCAAAATAAGCCAGGAAATCAGTCAATCTCCCTAGATCTGTACTTGGAGGCATTAAAAACACTGGTTGCATCTTTCCAGACCAGTTTCAGGCTTTTATTTGTGTAAGCTCCAAGAAGTTGCCTGCCTCCACAGAGCATATCTGATGCGTTTTTGTCACGCAGGAGTCTAAAACGAGGTCGTTTCTTACACTAAAGACGCATTTTTTGGTGAAATTACGTTTTTACGCGAGTGATTTCTCTTTTTTTGGCCGTGTACGATAGTTTCATGTCAAATACGATAATTCTGAGCCTCCGGTACGATAATTCAACATTTCCCATCTGGTAACACTGGAGGAGTAGGACAGGGGGTTTGACATCGAGGAGACAGAGGGCAGCATCAGCCGTGGCAAAACCATGCCTGTGTTCTTCTCCTAACAACTCTTTGCCAAAATAGCCAATCTACAAGCTCACAACACGTCATGACGCGACACATTGTGATATTTTTAATACAGTATGCTTATTGCTTACCCTGCCACCCCTGTAACAGAAAATAATGATGTACCGGTCCGGTATTCATGGGTTGCATTTGTAGTCCTACAGCATGTGTTGAGGACCAACACAGGTGTTCTGATTGGCTTGAACATTAGTTCTATGGCAATCAAATACATTGAAACACCTGTGTTGGTCCTCAACATGGCCGTTTAGGTCTACACATGCAACCCATGTAATCCTAACTTTGTCAAATGAATTGTTTGTTTTCTATTTCACCTTTTTCTCAGTACAATCCTGCATCTGTTCCTTGGAGGAGTTGCAAAAGGGAGTTTATTTTGTTATTAATTCAGTCCCTACATTGACACAATAGAATATGATGATCAAGTCATGCAATACTTAAGTTAATTGTTAACAGCACAGTTATCTGTTTTTGTATGGAATTCATGATTGGTGTTTGTTGCAATAAAGACATGGATTGGCAACAATGTACGTAATTTGTTATCCCTATGTCCATAGAATAGTTCAAAACAAAATAGAATGAAGTTCACAAGTTCGCTAGCTTAGAAGATGGAAGTGAGAACAACATACTTAAAGCTATACTGTGTAAGTTGCTCAACTAGTGGTCAATAGCGGTATAGCAAACCGCGGTCGCGTTTTTCGGCCATTTTTCGCCGCGGACCGGGCCTCAGACCACCGCGTGTGCCTTCAGCTCGCCGAGATGAATCTTGGGTCTTGCATCCCTCTCCGACCAGGCATTCTCCTACACCAGACCAGAGTAATGCTGTAATGCTGTTGTTATGTTGAGGCAAGCTACTTCCTGAGAAGACGGCAAGACTCGCTGATTGGCCGGCAGTGTATGATCTGCGCTGTGATTGGCCGGTAGGGAGACACGTATACAGAATGATGCAGATGACATAATTTTGCCGGTAAAAACAGTCCCGGTCACGGCCACACGGGCTCAGTAGAACACATATAAAGAAAATACTTTTGGGGCTGAAATTAACAGAGTGGGTGTTCTAAAACTTTAGCGATTTAATAGTTAGGACAATTTCAAGACTTGTTTTATTAAAAAAGTTACATATAGCTTTAACCTTTTGGAATAATAGACTCCATTTGTTTTGTTTGTCTGTTGTCATGTGTGCTCTTCAGTGAGAGATTAGAGCAAGGTACAAACTTGGGAAAAAATAAATTATAGCACCTTATGTCATTAACACTAGGTAAATAATATCGTTCACCCCTAAGATAACACCAGTAAGACTCCCTAATCGGGAGATAAGCGACCATCAAGTCAGCTGCGGCCTTGATGGCCCTGAGGAGTGGGACATCGAGAGCGAGAGCCGATCTGATAAACGAAGCTTTAATATGCTTAAACAAGATAGAGAAAGCAGGGTGTGATGTAGGCTTCCTTTGGGTCCCAGGGCATGCAGGTGTAGAGGGCAATGAAGTAGCCGACAAGTTGGCCAAAAACTCGCTACAGAGAGAGAACATAAATGTGAAAATCCCTTTGGGCAAGCCAGAATTCTATAGCACCATAAAAGAGGGGCTTGAGAAACAGTGGCAAGAGGAGTGGAACAATGAAGAGAAAGGGAGGCTGTATTTCTCAGCGCAAACATCTGTCAAAAGGAGCATGGACATGGGGGGGGACAGAAGAGACTCTGTCAAACTGACTAGGCTAAGATTTGGTCACTGTGGGCTAGCCAGCTGCTTGAAAACTGTTGGGAAACATCCAGATGGACTGTGTGAGTGTGGGAGAGCGGAGACTGTTGTGCATGTGCTACTTGAGTGTGAGAAATACAGGGAACAGAGGGCTCAGTTACGCAAAGAGCTGGAGGATATTGGAATCTCTATCTTGGATTATAAATCACTGTTCAGTCAGCGAAAGGAGCATCATGCTGTGGAGAGGAGCATCCTGGCTTTCCTCCGCAACGCAGACCTCTATCAGAGGATATAGGAACTCTAAGGAGTGCAATACCACCCTGAACTGCGGAGGGCAGTAATACGCTAAAGCGTCAACACTGCCGGAAACCCCATTAGAAGAAGAAGAAGATATTCTCTACCAGTCTCACTGAAACTCTAGCTCAGTCAGTGTTGCCAACCTAGAGGATTTGTCGCTAGATTTAGCTACTTTCCAGACCCCACTAGAGACTTAATTTGTGAAAAGCTTCTAGAGACAAATCTGGCTACTTTTTCTGCTGATTTGGAGACAGATATTGTTTACAGGAGCCATAGATAAAACCCTATTTTTCCTTCCTTTTCCCTCTCTCAGCCTCCATTTGCTGCTTGCCTTCTCCTCAGTGACACACAAACGTGCACGCCGCATCTCTTTCTCTCTCTACTGGTACTGCCGGCGTGCAAAAAAATACAAAAACTCGAATTATTACCCTAGAAACGTGCACGCGCATCTGTTCATGTGCACACGCTTTTGTGTGCACGTGCGCGCAGCGCGCGTGCACCCCACCCCTAGCGACTTCTAGCTACTTCTGGGAGAGCCACTAGCTACTTCCGTTACTGGGGAGTTGGCAACACTGAGCTCAGTGCATTTGAAACTCCAACCAGAAGAGAATCATGGCAGAAGTCGCCCCAGCTCCAGCCGCCGCCCCGGCCAAAGCAGCCAAGAAGAAGGCAGCACCCCGACCCCAAAAGACCGGTCCCAGCGTCGCCGAGCTTGTCGTCAAGGCCGTGTCAGCCTCCAAGGAGCGGAGCGGTGTGTCTCTGGCTGCGGTCAAGAAAGCGCTGGCTGCCGGCGGCTACGATGTGGAGAAGAACAAGGCTCGCGTCAAGATCGCCGTCAAGAGCCTGGTCGCTAAAGGCACTCTGGTTCAGCTCAAAGGCACCGGCGCGTCTGGCTCTTTCAAGATGAACAAGAAGGCAGAAGCGGTGAAGGCGAAGAAGCCTGCTGCTAAGAAAGCCGTCAAAGCAAAGAAGCCCGCTGCGACCAAGAAGCCCAAGAAGGCGGCAGCAAAGAAGCCCGCAGCTGCCAAGAAATCACCGAAGAAAGCCAAGAAGCCCGCCGCCAAGAAAGTAGCAGCGAAAAGCCCAAAGAAGGCTACCAAGAGCCCCAAGAAAGTTGCAAAGAAGCCCGCAGCAGCCAAGAAATCTCCTGCCAAGAAGGTTGCAAAACCCAAGTCGGCAAAGAAGGCAGCACCCAAAAAGAAGTAAAATGTCAGTTCCATGTACATTTACACCCACAAAGGCTCTTTTAAGAGCCAACCACATTATTTTACAAGAGTATCCTCACGTATCCTTATAGCCTACACCATAACATAAACATTTCCATAGCTAGCCTGGGTTATAATCCAACCACTTAGTCCTTTTTTTTTCCTCACATGCTTTGAACTGTAAAAAACACTATTTATTGCCCTGGCGTTGTGGGTCAACTTCAAAATGACATGAATAGTACCATTACACATCTCGTATAGGCATTTGATATACATCATTATACGATATAGATAAGAGGAGTTGACTATCAATATAAATAGGGGTGCTGTGACCAAAAACGAACAAGGGGGAGGTGTTTTGTGTGTGTGCGTGCGTGCTCTGCTGCTCTGCCTGTCCTCCCTTACGTAAAGCACAAAAAGATTTGAGCTTGAGTTAGGAGACAGGAATATCAGCAACACAGTAAACAGTAACATGTGTTATACATATCATTCCCACCATGTTTTAGACAGATATATGGATGGATAGCAGATTGTATGAATAAACAGATCTACCTGACTATTGAAATGGTTTAATTGGGAATTCGGGTATTGGGTATTCTTTGTTAAAACTATTTAAATCTCCATTACTTTGTAACACTAAATCATTGTTGGTCTTTCATTTGCGTCACCATTTACTGTGTCGTCTCTGACTGAGGCGCCGTCAATCTCTGGTTGGTCAGGAACCTCCTTCTCTGAGGAGGAGCCACAATTCACCGTTACAGATGTTTCTGATTTGTGGGGAGCACTATACGTCACTGTTACGACTTTTCTGATTGGAGGGGAGCTCTCAGAGTCCTTCTCTCCAATAGACGGCTCGGAAAACTCAACTCCGCCCACTTGAAGATGTTATAAATAATGCTGTATTCCTTTTTCCAGCACATTTCTCTACGACTCCCATTTAAGAACTGAACTACCACGATGTCAGGAAGAGGTAAGACCGGCGGAAAGGCCAGGGCGAAGGCCAAGACCCGCTCATCCCGTGCCGGGCTCCAGTTCCCCGTGGGTCGTGTCCACAGGCTGCTGCGTAAAGGCAACTATGCTCAGCGTGTCGGTGCAGGCGCTCCCGTCTATCTGGCGGCTGTGCTCGAGTACCTGACCGCTGAGATCCTGGAGTTGGCTGGAAACGCTGCCAGGGACAACAAGAAGACTCGTATCATCCCCCGCCATCTGCAGCTGGCCGTCCGCAACGACGAGGAGCTCAACAAGCTGCTGGGTGGAGTGACTATCGCTCAGGGTGGTGTTCTGCCTAACATCCAGGCTGTACTTCTGCCCAAGAAGACTGAGAAAGCTGCCAAGAAATAAATCTGCTTCATTCGATTGACAAACCCCACAAAGGCTCTTTTAAGAGCCACCCACTAATTCAATTTAAAGATTAATTCCATGGCCTTCTATAAATGGATTTGTTTTTATAATCCGTCTCATAAGTAGCCTATTTGGTAGTTGTTTGTAGGCTATTATATTCTAGGGTGTGACTCTTGTCCATAAATTGTTTTTTTTTTCCTCTATTTTTTTTTCCTTCTCCTGATCACATAATTACAATAGCCATTTCTTATACACCGAAATATACACGTAGATGTATAATACATTATAAATCATGTTTACTGTGGTCGTAATGATTTGTAGGCTATTTCCATGTCAAATAAATTGATAGTCCATAGTTGACAGTTTTTGACAAACAAATTAATATAATCTAGAACTATCAATTAGATCGGTAAATGGTTTAAAATCAGATATGCCTACTTATTCATATACAACAGAACCTGTGTCAAGTGTTATTTTGTCACTTGAATAGAAATGTTTATATTTCTTTGACCCATGTCATACAACATACACAGTCAGCAAAGCATTTTCAGTTTGCTAGAAACTAATATTCCATAGTATTATCTATTACTGCAACTCCAGTATGAACTGTCAGTGTTCCCCTCCAATCGGTAGCAGTGACTTATGGTACCGCCCCAAAGAAGTAGTCTACTGACCAATCAGAGAATGGCGGCGTCTCTGAGGCGCAGATAAAACGCAGCAGCCTGCGTTGTTTTCTCATTCTAAACTCAACTCAGTCAGAAGTAGCCATGGCAAGAACCAAGCAGACAGCTCGTAAATCTACCGGCGGCAAAGCGCCCAGGAAGCAGCTCGCCACCAAGGCAGCTCGTAAGAGCGCGCCGGCAACCGGTGGAGTGAAGAAGCCTCACCGTTACCGCCCTGGTACAGTGGCTCTGAGGGAGATCCGTCGCTACCAGAAATCCACCGAGCTGCTGATCCGCAAGCTGCCCTTCCAGCGCCTGGTGAGGGAGATCGCCCAGGACTTCAAGACCGACTTGCGCTTCCAGAGCTCCGCCGTCATGGCTCTGCAGGAGTCAGCCGAGGCTTATCTGGTCGGTCTGTTCGAGGACACCAACCTGTGCGCCATCCACGCCAAGAGGGTGACCATCATGCCTAAAGACATCCAGCTGGCCCGTCGTATCCGTGGAGAACGTGCTTAAATCTTTGTCATCGTCTTAACCCACAAAACGGCTCTTTTAAGAGCCATACACTTTATTTTTAAAGAGTTATTCATACAGTAATGCTGTGACGAAATACACACACACACACAGTCCACTAACTGCAGACATCAATTCGACATGACACTTAGCTATGAGTGAGTTTGTACCACGCTTTTGATCATGTTCGTTTTAGCTGGGGTGAGTAGGTGTTTTGGGTCATTGCGTCCCATGCACATTGAATTTCAAAACTAACTGATAAAAGTCACTCGAGGGAAAAAAAATGTAGAAAATGACAATATGGTTTCAATATCCTTATTCAATTTTTAATGTTGACTATGAATTGAAGTAACCCTTCATAGCTTCCCCATAATTACATGTACCCAATGTCATGGCTTAATAAAAATGTAATTAATACAGCCTTTACAGACAGCTAGGCTACAACAAAAATCATTAAAACTACCAATCACAATTAACATGAAATCAACTCCGTATAGAAAGTGTGGGCGGCTCTTAAAAGAGCCTTTGGGTTGTTGGTAGATCAAGTCAGCATTATTAACCTCCGAAGCCGTACAGAGTGCGTCCCTGTCTCTTCAGAGCATAGACAACATCCATAGCGGTCACAGTCTTTCTCTTGGCGTGCTCGGTGTAGGTGACGGCGTCACGGATCACATTCTCCAGGAAGACCTTCAGGACACCGCGGGTCTCCTCGTAGATCAGACCGGAGATACGCTTCACACCGCCACGGCGAGCCAGACGGCGGATAGCGGGCTTGGTGATTCCCTGGATGTTATCACGGAGCACCTTGCGATGACGCTTGGCGCCTCCTTTACCGAGTCCTTTTCCGCCCTTCCCTCTTCCTGACATTTTACTGCAGTTGTATGTGTAGATGCAAAATTGAATGGCTTCTGAACCTAGAGCCCTGTCTTTATATCCGTGTTCTGAGGACGTAAGGGAGGACAGGCAGACCCCCCCCTCCCCTTCCCCTCCCCTCCCACTGGGCGTTGCCAAAAGCTGCCGCCCAGCCAACAATAACCCCTCCCCTCTCTACCCAGCAACACCCCTCCTATAACTTCTACTAGTGGTCTTCAAACATTTTCATGTCAAGGACCCCACATAGATATTTAGCCACGGACCCCGTGGTATTTGCTAAATTATTAACATTTGTTTTAAAGTTCACAACCTGTGTGAGCTTGTAAGATATGTTAAAACAGGAAATTAATCACATAATGGTTACATGGTCGGTGAAAACAATGATACATAGATCAGAAGCAATTACAGAGCGCTTTTGTGCATGTTGTCTATGATTGTGCTAGATTGTTTTAGAGTTATTAGTCTACTTGCTTGGTATTTTTCACATTATACAGAGCACATTTGGGCATGTTGTCTATTGTGCTACAGACTAACCACGTTTACCACCTTTCTTCCAATCTGATTAAAATAAACCTGATTGAAGGTTTTGGATAAGTGTTTACATGTGGTGAGATCAATCTGATCTGTTTTTTGATCAGGATGTAAAAAGGTCTAGACCACGACCACCCCTCTGCATCTGATTAGAATTTAAATCTGGTTGGTTTTGATCAGCTTTATTTGGTGTACATACATGGAGAATTTTAATCAGATTTATTTTAAATCTTGTTTTAACCCGATTAAAAGTTTACATCTATTGTTGGAGAAAATAGAAATATAGCCTATTGTATTTTTTTTATTAATCATAGATGTGGGGTGGTTCTTATAAAGTTACATTCTTGTAACATTCAAAGTGGTTATAGGGTATAGGCAACCTTAGACACGGGTGCCAACATTGGCACAGGGCGATGGTGATCACTAGACAGAAGTGTGAGAGAGGACTTTTATTTCAAAATCAAATATTGTTTCAAACGTGGTCAATTAAATACTGATGGAATGACATTAAAATGTGGCAGTTGTTCTCAAACCTTTTCATGTGAAGCTGAAGGACACATAAATTGACACTTGCGGACCCCCATTTGAAAAAAAGATATATTGCAGGGACCCCATAAGAGAAGATTTTTACGGATTTTAGCAGTGATTCTCAACCATTTTAATGTTACAATTTTACACAACCCCCATTAATGGCATTTCTGAGACCCCAAGCTATATTGTAAAAGGGGTCTGAGTTATTAAAGGGTCCATTTGGTTCCTGATTGTGATTTAGCTGGGGACCCCCTGGACCTTCCTCAAGGACCTCTTTGGGTCCCTGGACCCCACTTTGAGAACCAACACCTTAGGGGGTTCATACTACTGTACTTGTACTGTAGCCTACACTGTTAACCCATCAAAACATTTCACATTTTAGCGATATACTGCAGTATGTGTGGCCAGCCCACTTACTAGACAAAGCAGGGTGGGACTTCACACCAGCCACCAGGGTACTTTGCCCATGTTAAATGTGAATAGCTCTATTGTACCACCGCGTGAAGTGGTCCCCTGAGTGATCACTTCATCAGTGTGCAGCCCACTTACTGGACTCACCCTGCATCTCTATGCAGAGTGGGACTTCATGCCAGCCCCCAGGGTACTTTGCCCCTGCTAAATACCTCAATTGTACCGTGTGATCACTTCATCATTGCAGCGTGTGACTAAAAAGTACTACTAATAGTATAGTTGTGTTATGCAATGTAAATGAGGGGACATTACTCCAGTTTTGATACATTTTAGTGTAAAAAATGAATGTGCAGTTACAACTGGTTATACCAAAGGGCAGTGCAAGAAAAATGTTTTGACTTAACAAAGTGGCAGTAAAGACACATTAGCATTGCATCAAACTTGCAAAGCAGAAGGCACACTTATACACCCACAGTTCAGCACAAATATACAACACCAGTTACGAGATAAAGGGTGTATTTAGCAGTATCTTTAGCAGCAGTGTCACTAATGTCAAAATGAAGGAGAAAAGGCAGGCAGAATAATTCACTTGTCAATGTATAATGCAGACTCCACATCATCACAACATTACTTGTAGGGATGGTCAGTGCTGCTACTCTGTGACGCTGACAGAGTTTCCAGAGATCAACACCTCTTACACAACCCACCTACCAGTTACCCATATATGGAGATCCCTGGTACCCATATATGGAGATGCATGTATGGTATATGGAGATATGCTGTGAGAGCCCAAACATGCTTACTCAGTTATTTGTTATGTGAAAGTCCTATGATGTCTATGCCATTTGGCATCATACCATTTTATGCCCATACAAGGAGATCCCTGTCTGTACAACCAGCCACACAGATATGGGCTGTCTAATTTGGTTTCTGTTAGTGTGGTACGTATGTGGCCGATGTGGCCTCCCTATCATTCCCATATGAAGTCAGTGGCAAACCCATGGACATGCACTCCGATTTTATTTCCAAGTTACAATGACAAGCAATTATATTCTATGGAAGCAGTCTAGCACAAGTGCTTTTAACAGTCATTCGGATAATATTGCTGATTTGCCGCACAACTCTGGGGAAAAATACTATGTTTTTTACACTCCATTGATAAATGAGGGCCTCTGACTTCCAACAAACTTAAAACAGAGTGAATCTCTGAAATTGAGCTGCATTTGGCTGAGGACCCTTAAAGCTATACTGTGTAAGATTCTCAACTAGTGGTCAGTAGCCATATAGCAAACCGCGGTCGCGTTCGCGTCTTTCGCCCGTTTTTCGTACCTTCACACCCCCGCGTCTGCCTCCACAACGCCGAGAGCTATCTTTAGAGGGGTCCCTGGTTCCTGGGCGTTCAGGCATTCCGGAGAAACGGACGACTTCACCCTGCCTGGTAGGCGAGATTAGCTTTTGAGTAAAGAGACACACGGGCGACTACAAATATGGCGACCCCACTTCAAGATGCGCTGCATTGGCCGGTAGTGTACCATGTGTGCATGATCGGCGATGTGATTGGGCAACGTATACACAACGTATACAGATGATGCAGATTACGTCATCATGGCGCGAAAACCGGTCCACGGCCAGGATCATAGAAAACATATAAAGAGAAGGCTTCAGAAGCTGAAAATAACGGAGTGGGTGTTCTAAAACTTTAGCGATTTAACAGTTAGGACAATTTTAAGATTTGTTTTATAAAAAAAGTTACATAGTAAAACTTTAATTGTGCGAAGGACCACTAAATCTAATTGTCTTTTTCTACATTAACAATCATTTTATAATACATTTTAAAACAAACAAACAAACAATATATATATATATATATATATATATATATATATATATATATATATATATATATATATATATATATAATTATGTCGTGAAAAAGGCAAATCTACAATCTAACAACACACTTTGCGCTTGTAGATCTGCTACTCTCACTAGTTTGAGTCAATATTATTCTCTCTCTTCGATAGATGGATAGACAGACAGACAGACAGACAGACAGACAGACAGATAGATAGATAGATAGATAGATAGATAGATAGATAGATAGATAGATAGATAGAACATTCCTTGCAAAATGTTACAGCGATTATATATTGTAAGAGGAAGCTGCATAGAATGGATTGAAAGTAGAACTAAATAGACACTTTAAAGTAGCCATGACAAGTTTTATTTTCGACAAAACAGATACAATATGATCATAACAACATTACATCATCATCATCATGGACATGTTGACATCACTGATCAGTGATGTCAACATGGGCCCCCACATTGAACTGCATTTAGCTGAGTGAGGACCCTTTGTGAAAAGGACCCCCAGAACAGATGTTTTTTTTGTTTTTTTTTACTTTTCTTTTTTTTTTACTTTTCACCGGGGGACCCCTGGACTGGAGTGTTAATGTTGACTGTCCTGACCTAGACCACAACACAATTATATAGAGTATACAAAACCTGAGTAATATTCACATTTAAACACTACTAATGGTTAATGCTGATGACAAATCACATGTGAAAATGAAGAGTAACAAACCCCCCCCCCCCCTCCCCCAACGTAAAAAAAATAAACAGTACTAAATTATTAATCATTGTTCTCATTTTCTACTCATAATCATTATCATGATGTTCCACAGTTATACTGAACTTCTGTGGTAACATCGTCAGAGGGAGAGTTTCAAACGTGTGGATGTATGGAACAAGTTTGTTGGTGAACGTGTGTGTGAAGGTGTGTATGTGTGTGTTGGTGTCAGGGTCAGAGAACGACAGCTTTCCTCTGTTCCAGTCCAGCTTGACTCTGATCTTCTGAGGTTTCTGCTTCAATGAGATCTCAGTGAATGGCCCTGGTGTGCAGGCTACACTGTATGTACCTTCAGCGAACTCCATTCTCCAAGATAGACGTGGCATGTCGTCTGTGTCCTCGCGGAACTCTTCAGACACACCCACATCCCAGTTTGTATTGTCTCCAACCTCCACATCCCAGCTGTGAATCCCTGAGTCAAAGCGCTCTGATGCCTGGACAACCATGTGTTCAAACTCTGTGAAGGGATTCTGGATCTCTGGATCATATCTCAGAGTGGTCATATCATCAGACAGGACAAGTCTTGCATAGACAGTGCAGGGGTCCAGAATGACAGGATGGTAGGAGACAATGTCCTTCATCTTTTCCCAGACTCTGAAGGTCATGTTGCCCAGGTGTTTGGCCATGTCTAACAGGTCCCATGCGTAGTCCCGTGGATCCTCCAGTGTGAACTGGGCTCTTTCCATCGTAGTCTTGTAGTTCTGTAGGAAGGAGATGTGGTCAGCTCTCAGATCCTCCTCTATGGCTCTGATTGTGTGTGAAAGGGTTGATATGTCTCTGTTAAGACCCTCAATCTTCTCCTTCAACATCTGACTCTTCTGCTGCTCTTCTGCTCTCACTGCAGTGATCCTGGCCTCCTCTTCTTCATGAAGGAATAGACGTAGACTACTGAACTGTTCCCTAATCAGCCTCACTGTGTCCTGGCCCTGGCGCTTGATGCATTTTGCTGTGATCTTGACACATTTAG
This sequence comes from Nannobrachium achirus, assembly GCF_963921795.1. NCBI lineage: Eukaryota > Metazoa > Chordata > Actinopteri > Myctophiformes > Myctophidae > Nannobrachium > Nannobrachium achirus. The sequence continues at coordinate 60,482,101 of NC_137813.1, forward strand.
TTTTAAATGCATTGAATGTCTTCAGTTTCTCCTTTAAAGGCTTCAGTGATTCCTGGATGTCATCCTTGTGGTCCAGTGCAGCTTCATCGATGGGTCTGAAACTGTGGTTTGTGTGTTTTTCTGAATGAAGACACACATTGCACACTGGCTGTTGACATTCCAGACAGAAGAGCTTGAGCTCCTCAGAGTGCAGACTGCAGAGATCACCAGACCCTGATGAAGTTCTCTGACGTTTTGAAGGTCTCTGATGTCTCTCCTGCTGGGCTGGCATTGCAGTGCGGCGTGAGGGGGCGCAGGCTCTGCTACCCTGTGTGAAGGCCTCACACAGGTTCCTCAGAGCCAGGTTACAGGGTGGATCGTCCGTTGAAGATGTTTTCTTACAAACTGGACATTCAGTTATTTTCTTCTCTCTCCACCATTTCAGCACACAGGCTTTGCAGAAGCTGTGGCTACACGGCAGGAGAACAGGATCTTTAAAGATGTCATGACAAACAGAACAGGAAAAATCCTCTTCTGAAAGAGATGACTTGGAAGCCATTTGGAATGAAAGCTACAAACACTCTCTGCTCAAAGCAAAAAAACAGTCAGCCGGTCAGTGGTCCTCCTCTAGAATGTTCCTTGAAGTTGACTCGTTGAATCGTGGTTCAGTTGTTCAAGTCTGTTCTGCTGAAAGTGGTCCAGTGGTCTGGGTCAGTATTCCCTCCTGTAGCTGTGGATGGAAAGACAGTCTGTCTTCCCTCACTGGAAATTGTGTGTTTGGTCCGAATAGCTGAAGCTTTTATTCTCTCTGATGAGTCTGGCAGGGGGTGGAGCTTTGACACACACCACAGCTAATTAACAATGGTCTCTCAAACTGATGGTTATGGTAAATACTCCAGAACACCCTGTAAGAACTAGGTGGGGAAAGATCAGACAACAAACATTACAAATTAAATATAGGCCTATGATATTTTATGATAAACAATTATGACAAAACCCATACTCTAAGAGGCTGAATGCTCTATATGAAATACAAAGAGACACAAATAATAAGTCAATAAACATAAATAAACATCAGCTAAAGGTGTGTGTGTGTGTGTGTGTGTGTGTGTGTGTGTGTGTGTGTGTGTGTGTGTGTGTGTGTGTGTGTGTGTGTGTGTGTGTGTGTGTGTGTGTGTGTGTAAGGGCATTTTCAGTGTTTCTACAAATCTATACATTTTCCCCAAAAGCATTTAAAAGTAATTGCCTTGTTGTACAGTGTTTTTTACAATTGTCATAGTAGTCTCAAAAGTGATATAACATCACTTTTTATGTTGAACAGTTCAAGTTGTATCTTATAGACTTTCATCACTGGTTGAATTTACTCCAAACTGAGTGTCTTAACTAAACCCACAGGGAAGACATAGTGTAAAAGGTTCTCAAGTGTTTATCACAGTTTCTACAGTAAATCTATATTCCAATTATATCCCCCCAGAGTGGATTAGTGACAACATTAAGATTATACAAATTTACAGATATGGACTCAATCACCATGGCAACAACATACGTTTGAATGCCATAACAGACAGTAGTGGTGTTACATTTGTTAGACACATATTATTGATTGATATATTTACTGCTATGGATGAGAATTGACCAACTCTAATTAATCATACAATACTGAACATGGTTGGTTAACTAATCAAATCTCCACTCTGAAATAAACTATGATTTTATGAAGGGCTTCCAGGCCACACAGTTAAACTCTCTGTGTTGCAATTTGCAAATATACAAAATAACAATAAGGGTGTTACTGCATGTGTATATGACAGTTAGGCACATTTCTCCAAACTCTAATTTGATTACAAAAATATTCTGAAATGCTGGAGACCGCCTCAACTCCTAAGCTCCACTTTGAGAAGACACTTTGATAGACATGCTGATTAGATCTACACGTTCACACTTACTTAAAGATGGTTGATGTGTCATGAATGATTCAGAGCTAAGTGGCTCATTCCATGACTATGAATATCTAAAGTCCCAGAAGGGAGTTCATTGTCTTGCACTGTTGCACCGGCCTACTCTGTAACGATGCAACTCCAGAACAATGCCTGTTGAAAATGCACGCCCCACCCTGGTATGCTTTACAAGTTGCACCACCTGTACAGTAGCCAGTAGGTGTGGAAGAAATTAACATGACACATTAACAACTTTCAACGTGGTCTTTTCTTTCTTTTCGCAATTTGGCATATTTATGCCTACATTTGGTTTAAAAAAAGGGTGATCTACAATCAATTTGTTGCATTGTGATGTGTTTTGCAGATCTGGTGTTTTGTCATGCAAGAAAGTATGAAGGCAAAACACTCACCACGTTGAGTAGCAACTCCCCTCTTATCATGGATAAATAAAAATGATGGACGCATAAGAAAACACCTGTAAATCTGTGATGTTACAATACAAATGATTCTCATTCTGACTCTGTATGCCTAGTCAACAGGACCTAGACTAGTCTTCTATCTTAGTGGTTCTCAACCTGTGGGGCAGGACCCCCAGGGGGGTCACCACTTTATTTTGAGGTGGTCCCTAGATCAGGGGTTCCAAAACTTTTTTGTCTCAGGGCACCCCATAAATATTGTTTTAATCCGAGGCACCCCTACATTATAATGTTCACCCGCAGCACCTTATATTTATAGCATCTACAAGCACACAACGTTGCTTGTAGATCGGCTGCTTTCACTATAGTTTTGTGCGACGGTCTTGTAACTTGGAAATACAAGGTTTCAGACCGACAGTGACGATATTTTAGTGATTATGTTGTGAGGAAAACGTTGAGATAATAGCCATTTCGGTTAGAACTGACTGAAAATAACTTTGTACTTCAAGTTTAAAATTATACAAAATAATATTTTTTTCAAGTGTCCAAATAAATTCCAAATATTATCATATTATCTTGCAGCACCCCTGGACTGCCGTCGCGGCACCCCAGGGTGCCCCGTCACCCGCTTTGAAAACCCCTGCCCTAGATGACAGTGAAGTCAAGTGACAATTTAAGGACTGTTAATTCCCTTTTAATAAAAAGGGGAAAAACAAAATAAAAGTATACCAAAGTATAAGCAGCATGGGTCAAATGATCAAATAATAGTAGACCCTGCTAGAAAAACCAGCACAGACCAGCACAATTTTCATGCTGGTCTGTGCTGGTCTATGCTGGTTTATGCTGGTTCATGCTGGTCTGTGCTGGTGCTGGTCTATGCTGGTCTGTGCTGGTCCCATGCTGGTCCACCAGCACAGACCAGCACCAGCACAGACCAGCATGAACCAGCATAAACCAGCATAGACCAGCACAGACCAGTACAGACCAGCACCAGCACAAACCAGCACATGTTGTGTTTTACTGCTGGTCTGTGCTGGTGCTGGTGCTGGTCCAGCACAGACCAGCATGAACCAGCATAGACCAGCACAGACCAGCACCAGCACAAACCAGCGCATGTTGTGTTTTACTGCTGGTCTGTGCTGGTGCTGGTGCTGGTCCAGCACAGACCAGCATGAACCAGCATAAACCAGCACAGACCAGCACCAGCACAAACCAGCACATGTTGTGTTTTACTGCTGGTCTGTGCTGGTGCTGGTCCAGCACAGACCAGCATGAACCAGCATAGACCAGCACAGACCAGCACCAGCACAAACCAGCGCATGTTGTGTTTTACTGCTGGTCTGTGCTGGTGCTGGTGCTGGTCCAGCACAGACCAGCATGAACCAGCATAAACCAGCACAGACCAGCACCAGCACAAACCAGCACATGTTGTGTTTTACTGCTGGTCTGTGCTGGTGCTGGTCTGTGCTGGTGCTGGTCTGTGCTGGTCTGTGCTGGTCTAAGCTGGTCATATACAAATAGGGACAAACACCCATTTTAACTAACAGGTTCCAGTGGCGCCGAGGATAAGTGCAGGACTGAAGTGCCGGAGGTAGTAAGTTCAAATCCCACTCACACCCACAATGTCAAAAATAATGTCACAATCTAATATGGAATACAGAACAGGATTCAAGCACCAGAGCAAAGAGCAAATTAAACCAGCAAAGACCTGGTCCACTTCTCAGGGGGGTCCCCCGGGGGTCCCTGACCACACCAGCACAGACCAGCACCAGCACAGACCAGTGCTGGTCTGTGCTGGTTCATGCTGGTTTAGATGGTGGGACCAGCACAAACCAGCACCAGCACCAGCACCAGCACAGACCAGCTAGAAAACACAACATGCGCTGGTTTGTGCTGGTGCTGGTGCTGGTCTTACTGCTGGTCTTGTGCTGGTTTTTCTAGCAGGGGAGCCATTGTGAAAATAGATGATCTACAAGCCAAGGGGTGGGGGGTCCGGGTCCCCAGTTCAAATATGATTATTTTTGGTTTTACTAAGTTTATTAAGTGTCTGAAAATAAACATTAACGCACAACACGACAGGCAACAAACTGGTCAGGCTACTGCTTGGACTCAAACCTATATACAACGTATTTAACCACTGCTCATTTTGCAAGAGTGGGATGGTTCAGGGTAGAGGGCATGCAGAGTACAGAAACGGGCTACCTTGAAAAACGAGAGGGAGTGTCACAAATCACGTTCAACCCAGATTTGACTCAAACAAGGGGTTACATTTGTTCTACTGCTAATATGCTTAGCACAAAATGGCCCTACCGACATAGAAAAGTGTGAATCCTTACTCTCCTGCAAAACCGCTCTAAAATAGCACTCGTGTTTAACTGTGAATTGTTTCAATCAATCAATCAAATCAAAGAAAGGGAGTCTATGAAATCTATGAAAATGTTTGATGTGCGACGCAATTTAATGTGATACTATTATGCCTATGTACTAGAGGTCTGTTTCCATTTTCATTTGAGCATGCATGTTACTCACGGAGTCGACAGTAGGGGGCAGGGTAGGATCGGGTAAAGGTACTGATGCCCATCATGTCCCTTGTTTATAATGTCATCATCATCTATCTACCACTATGAGAGTAAAAGTTCAACATTCAACACTTGACCATGTCGAGCTTGTTGGAAAACTTTCCAATGAGCTGCAAAATTAATTTCAGGCATGTCATATATAAGACTTTAATCTGGTAGCGAACTCAAAATCAGTGGGTTGGGAAATTTCAACGTTGTCTTTTTTTGTTTTAAAGACTTGTTTTTTGGTCTTGTTATGCCTTTATTTGATAGGATAGTAGACTGACAGGAAATGGGCCAGCGGGCGCCTCGGTTTGATTCAATTTTGAATAAATTGTGTTCCCATATCGGGAGTCGAACCCCGGTTTCCTAGAATACTAACCGCTTGACCATAGGGACTGAATACAACCCTGACCCACTGACCCAGTTATCTTCATGTCACAAAATGTAGGCTACACATAGTACATATCAACATGCACACACAGTGGCGTCACAAGCATAAAGGCCTACAGGGAATATTACATTATGTTATATGTTTTTACCAGTGTTGCATTGGTGATTTAATGTAGGCCTATTGACATGCATAGGCCTATAGGCTCATCTCTTTGTTAAATCACCCTGCGGTGACACTAAACGTTGTCAGGTGTGAATTTGGGGGTTATTTTGAATCGATGCATGCGTTGAGTGGCGTGACACTGATCAGAAGATATATGGGGCGGCGCGTAGGCGCGTGACCGGACCATTGCAACACTGTTTTTTGACCATAAAACAAGCATTTTTCTTGTGGGAAACGAGAAAATTGTCCTCACGTCTACCTCTCAAATTGTAAGACTATTATGTGTCAGCCATTTCACGGATTTAGTTTGTTCTTATTTGTATTCTTATGTGTTTAGATTATGGGTTTATTGGCTATAATTTGGGCACCAAGGGCATGCCTCTCCCAGGCAAGGGTTTGACTGACAGATAGCCTATAGGGGGGAACGGCAGGTACGAGATGGACACACATTATAAGCGACTATAAGACCTACATATGCCTATGTCAAAAGCTGGTTGTTTTTATGCACTTGCACTTGAGCAGTAAACAATGCAAACTTTAAGTCAACTCGAGGACGTGGTTTATTATTTCACCTGCTTCTCAGTGGGTTTGGAGGAATTGTTTGAATACGACAAAATAGCACAATATGCTTGTGGGGAAATGTGGCCCTCAGAAGTAGAGTATAGGCTAATAGGCCTACATGTACGGCTTACCCTGTGCACGCACACGCACAAGTGTGCACGCACACACACACGCCTCATCTCCCACCAAGGTGTAACTCATTTTCTGCAGATTAATTAAGAGCAGACACTTTGGAGCTGCCATCTCGTTTAGCTAATTACTCCATGGGTATGAAATGCCAGGGTTTTAATTAGCTGCCATTGTCACAGACAGAGAGCGGGAAGAAGAAAAAGAAGAAAATAATCCAGAGCAATTTTCCTTTCTCGCTTGGACACACTTTATATGACTTGATATTAGCAGGACACTGAATGTGATTTGATTTCATTATAGAGAACAAGATGAAGCATGTTCTTGTTTACTCTCACCAGCGGGAACCATGCACAGTATTCACACCAGAAACTTACTGAGTGTGTTTTTAATTGGGTTATGGTGTGACTAAATACTTATCCAATTAAATATCTGGCCTTTTTCTGCAAGATGCCAATGAAAGGGTCTCTGTGCATGTGTGTGTGTGTGTGTGTGTGTGTGTGTGTGTGTGTGTGTGTGTGTGTGTACATCACTATAATAAACAAGTTAATATGTCAGAACATCAACAACAATATAACAAATGCATATGAATATCAATCTAGAAAAACAATAGGCCTATAATCAGTAAAATGTTTCTAAAAACCTAAAAAACGCTAACTAGCTTCATGTAGGCCTATGGAGTGTTTCAGTAGGCCTAGTGCTATGGGTTTGGGTGGAGTCTGAAAAGGTGAGTCTTCAGTCCACGGTGGAAGCTAGGGAGTGAGTCTGTTGTTCTAAGTGCATGGGACATGGAGTTTATTCCACGGTCACCACATCAGGAGGTTGGAGATGGGTCAGGGAAGAGTGTGGAATGTTAGGTTGCCAATCAAGTGGTGGTGTGTTGTGCGGCTCCGGCGTGTGGTGTGTGTGTGTGTGTGTGTGTGTGTGTGTGTGTGTGTGTGTGTCTCTGTCTGTCTGTCTGTCTGTCTGTCTGTCTGTCTGTCTGTCTGTCTGTCTGTCTGTCTGTGTGTGTGTGTGTGTGTGTGTGTGTGTGTGTGTGTGTGTGTGTGTGTGTGTGTGTGTGTGTGTGCGTGCGTGCGTGCGTGCGTGCGTGCGTGTAGTAGCTGGTAATTAGATTGATGAAGGCTGGACGTGTGCAGGGGACACACAGCCACGGGATGCTAAATGGAGATGGATGAGGCAGTGGGGTCTGCGGCTACGAGATAGGAATGGAGAACAGGCTCATCTCATCAGCGCTCGCTGCATGACTGAACCGCTGGCTGGGCCGCATGCGGGGGAGAAGAATGGACCAATCAGGATAATCGTCTCTGGAAGCTGGGAGACGTCCACTGGATGCTGCATGCGTACCGCACTGCACTGCACGTCTGTTTGTCTGTTCCATGGATGCTACTCTGATTAGATGCCTTTGTTTGGTCTTTCTCACTCTGCGTATGCTGTGTATGAGATCAGACAGGCAGGCAGGCAGGCAGTAGGGACAAACACAAGAATATTTTCAGAGGAAAACAGGTGTGCTCTGCTCTGCTCTGCTTGTGTCCAAAGTGCCCTGCAGAGTGCATGTCTGAGTAAAGAGAGAGAGAGAGAGTGAAAGTATAAAGTATCAACCACAACTACTGGCATTTGGAGTCACAAACAGCCAGGTGTTTTCCAAGCACCGTTGGACCTGCCTGGTTAGCGTTTCAACCCACTAACGAGAATGTCCGCAAAACCTTTATTTTACACAATGCTTTCATTTGTATTCTGTTTGCCTATATCTTGTGAGATTGCCCAGTCTGGGGCCTACTCAAACACAGCATGGGCAGTTCAGTGTTGCCAGATGTACGATAATTATCGCAAAATTGTACGATCATTTTAACCTCTGGTACGATGTACGATCGTTAAGTCCAACAAATGCTCAAATGTAGGATAATTTCTGCATATCACAAAAAAGGAGCGTAAATTTACTGGCTGCTGATCCGGGATCCGTTTTGGGCTTACTTATTTGATTTCTCTTTTCTGGCTGTGTACGATAGTTTTCTTTCAAATATGATCATTTTAATTAAGCCTCCTCCGGTACAATATTTCAACATTTCCCATCTGGCAACTCATGGGGCATGTTTAACCTATTGGTTCCCAAACAGTGGGTTATTACATGTCGCGGACACAAAGGTTTGGGAACTATTGGTTTAGCAGATGTACAAGCACTCAGCGCGGCACGAATCTGCTATTTTTGAATAGCCAACACTAAAATGTAAAATTGGCACAGATGCTTTCCTGGGTAACAGGGCCCTGGGTTTGGTGCTCGGCCTGTTACAATTACCGGTATATTACAGAATTGTCTGATTGCTATTATTCGTACGTCAATTAATCGTCAACTAAAACTCTGCAGTGACAACCCTATTTAACGGAGCACAGCATGGTCGGGGTAAAGGCCTTTTGAGGAGGCACACATACAGACAGTCTAGACCCCATGGAGAAAATGATCCAACCATGCAATCAGGTTCCCAATGACCGCAAGAATGTGACATAAGAGTATGATATATAGGTAGAGTGGTTCTCAACCTTTTCAGGCTGCGATAACCCAAAATATTCATGTTTTAACTCCCCCCCCCCCCCCCCTACACACACACACACACACACACACACACACACACACACACAAACACACACACACCCTGACAAGCACTTGGTTGTAGGCATTATATTTAGTTTGACTCGGTTCCACAGATAAACATTGTGAAACTAGCCAAACTACAAGCTCACAATGCCTTGCAGTACGAGGCGTCATATATTAGCTTACAAATGATAACCTCTTTCTTACGTAACATTTGACCATGGTATTAAAAAGGTCTGTAAAGTAATGACATTGTCACATTAGAAATGTGCAGATATCCACTTCACTGTATACTGTATGTTGGTTTGTTTTCTGACCAGGGACATGCTGGGTCCCTGATTCAGCCCGGGAAAAAGAGTTGGAGAGGCCCTCATTGCTCGCTATACACTGCTGCTACTCAAATATTTGCCATTTCAGATCATGACAAGTGACAAGCCAGTGGGCCAATTATTGTACATGAGTTATATTTCGTCGTTGTCGGGTGGAAACCTTGTATGTCCAAAACAGTTGGTTTTGTATTTATCATTTAAAAAATGATTTAAACTAGTGAAAACACTGTTTTCACTACTTTTGTGCAACGGCCTTGTATGATGAAGCAGGGCTTTCCTTTGCGATTTTTTGTTTAAATGTGAAACTTGGAGATACGAGGTTTCTGTCCGCCAGTGACGATTTACTTTGTTGGCCGCCCAGCCCCCAAAATGGAACGAAGGCCGACATTTTTCTTCCTTTTTTTCTAATGGCCGGCCTGGACCGGGCGGGAATGAACCAGCCGTTCGGGAGTTGTCCCACTTTTCCCAATGGCCAGCACGTCCCTGTTACTGACGAGTGAAAAACAATGTTGCACATGATTGAGCTAATCATCTGGGGACCCACCCATAACAATTAACAATCACTGCTACTGTATATATCATGAATATGATGTAAGTGCCAGGACCTCCCATGTTTTAAAATCTGATGTTCTATCCCGGGGGATCCACAAGCACCTTTTACTATTTTACTGTAACTCGTTTGACTATTCGTCTCCAGTGAGCACCTGGTTGCCCTGCACTCTGTGTTAAACATATTGTTGAATCATAACTCACAGAAGCTGTATACTTTGACATTATACAAAGAAGGTCAGTGTAGATTGTATAGCGTTCTTTGTTGTTGTGTGCCAATAAGAAATTTGGAAATGTGAGTACTTTGTCCTCCACTGATTTAAAGATTTGGATGTGCTACCTTTTTGGAAATTTTAATTCCTACTATTTATGTATACTGGACTGGTCTAGCACTCCACTGAGAAACCCCAATGCTGATGCGCAACCACTTTTTCTGATTTACAAAGGTTATGCTTCTACCAGTGGATATAGCTGCCAGCCATAGTGAGATGACATTCGCGCCATAATTATCAGTGAGGACCAATTATATTAATATAATATATTATATATTTGTGTGTAAGTATCGAAAATAGCAGACCTCCAAGCTCAACATGTCATGCTGTGACGCGGTGTGAAGTTGGAGATCGGCTATTTTCGGTGCTTTATACCACACGGAACTAAACATAATCAAGTCAATACAAGAGATTTGGTGTAACACATGGACTTCTACACAGAAAGGGCAATTCTTTCAACATAAGATGCTGCATTCAAGTTCAGGAGAGTTTGGACAAGGCAATGTTCTTGATCGCCGCCTTCAGGTATGGCATGGAAAGATGGGCATTTGCATTTCTTTCACCATAGTAAAAACAGCATTCCTGGTCTGGAGAGGGCACTTTTTTACAGACGGATAAAGGGCAGGGCCTCAAGCCCCCCTTTGATGTCTATGTGTGCACACACTGCACACGCCTGGCTTGCAGCCATATTGGTTATTGATCATGTTGTTGTCAGGATGACAGATAGATAGGGTCAGGGGTCATGTCTGCACCTCCTGAGGTCCTCCCAGGGGAGTCTGGGTACAGAGAGGTCAGATGGGTGTCAAAGAAAATATAAAACATGTTATTTTGTGAACACTGTAACGATCTGTAAGTACGTATTTTCAGGGACTTTCAATTCAACAGAGCTTTATTGACACACGTCTCCATCCAGTTCCAATGTTGCGCGGCTCAGCTGTTCTTAGAGGCTGCGTTAAAAAAGACCCGCCCCCACCTGCATCTGATTGGTCACCCTACTTCTGTATGTGTGATGACGCATGTGGAAGCGGGAAACAACCGGAAACGGCCGGACGCCAAGTCCCGCGATGCATATTCCCCAGAGCCGAAGGAGGCTTCTACCTTTCTATGTCTATGGTATTGTGGGAGTGAAGTTTGTCACATGCTGTTCATTGACTCTTACTGTTTGACTGTAACGTAATGGTCACATCATCAGGTCAACCACTGGAGAGGCAGTTGCCCCCCCATCTCTTCTTTTCTCTTCTCTTCTCTTCTCTTCTCTTCTCTTCTCTTCTCTTCTCTTCTCTTCTCTTCTCTTCTCTTCTCTTCTCTTTCTATCCTTATCTTTTTTGAATGAATATGTGCAATCCTCTTAAAAGCAGCAGCTTTGGCATTTGTCAAGTTATCATCATCGTCGTCATCATCATCATCACACTGATTCTGTGCCATGTGCTGTCTCATTGTCTGCTATCTTGAATTCATGTTCGCCTCACAAAACTGCGTAATAGAGAAAATCCATTGTGCCGGATTAGACGGACTAGCACCGCATAATATTTGGCACTAATGCTATTAACGGTGGCTATACAATCGCAGAAATTAGATTTCCAATGAGCTATTTCCATGCAAAATATTGTACGCACTGCCAGTGCGCCTCACACACCAAACAAATTGAATTGAATCTGGAACAATGTGCGACGGATATTAAAAGATGCAACATTGCATAAATGCATAATTGTGTTTCCTACAGTAGGTAACAATAGCCAGTGACCAGTGGTGTAAAAGTATAGGGCTTGTATTCAAGATTTGGGAAATAGTATTGGCATGATGACTTTTGAAGACTTTGCGTCACTTATTTGTGCCGTGCTGCGTGCTAGCTTGTACATCTGCTACTTTTGAACGTTTTACATAAAATCACACCTTGTGTGATGTGAGCCAGTGCTATTTATGAGTTAATGTCATTACAGTAAGCGTCCCTTGAAGCTTGGCCAATGCGATCATGAGCGAGTGTACAAAACAACTTGAACACTTTGTGCCATGATTTAGGCCAGATGTAAGCCAGATTGATGTAGGCCACACTTCAGAGCCTGGACATTTAGTGGGCATACAACAAACTTTGACCACTTGTGCCAAGATGTAGGCCAGATGTGAGCCACTCTCCAGAGCCTGGATAGGGCATACAACATCTTTGAGCACTTTGTGCCAAGATGTAGGCCACAACAAGCTCTGAGTGCTTTGTGCCACGGACAAAGACAGATGTTGGTGCTTTGCTCCTTCCAGATTGAGAACCACTGATTTAAAGGGGGCCTGTCACTTTAAGAATCATCTTAAAAAAAAACAAGTTAATATTTTTATGATGTCATTGTGGGGATGCACAATTATAAGCCAATCAAATTAATTGTCTGTATAGCCTGACTGTATACTTACTGTACTGGTCAGCTGGCGAGGGGCACTGTGACATGAGCTTCAGACTGTTTCAGACTGTTTTCAGAGAAGCTCACGTCACAGTGTAATCTGCCCCTCAACCACTTTAGGTGACAGTACCCCTTTAAGTAGAGTATTTGAGTAAATGAAGCCTACTCATACTTTCTTTTCCTTTATATGATGTTGTGAACACTCTGACCCGGGCTCTGAACTCACCCACTGCGCTACACTGAGGCTACGCTAACAACCACAGTAAAAGTAATGATGATTAGCATAGCGATGGGAGGCAGTAACAACAACACACGCTGTGATGTATGGTAAATTGAGCCTCCCGTTTCGTAATTGCATCGTCACATTTTTATTCAGGGTTCAGGGGGAGTTGGCTCATGATGATTAAGTGTGTGTGTGTGTGTGTGTGTGTGTGTGTGTGTGTGTGTGTGTGTGTGTGTGTGCGTGTGCATGTGCGAGTGTGAGTGTGCGTTTGTGTGTGTATTTTGTATTTATGGGTTTATGCAAATAGGTTTAGCATATTATTAAGGGATGAAGCTAATGAGAACATTTTACAATGGTCTAATGCTGCATGCCTCACTGCACGTGTGTGTGTGTGTGTGTGTGTGTGTGTGTGTGTGTGTGTGTGTGTGTGTGTGTGTGCGTGCGTGCGTGCGTGCGTGCGTGCGTGCGTGTGTGTGTGTGTGTGTGTGTCTCTGTGTGTGTGTGTGTGTGTGTGTGTGTGTGTGTGTGCGTGTGTGTGTATGCGTTATTATTATGTCTATCTGTCTTTGTGTTGTTTTCATTAAAGTTGAGCAGGAATCACATTAGGGAGCTCCAAGTTGTGGTCTTCATTCATTCATTCATTCATTCATTCATTCATTCATGTGTGGTCACTGGTCATGTGGTTCGTCGTTGCATAAGCTGTCTTTGCGGTTAGGAAGGACCAGCAATGCCATGTGGGCACGTTGGTATTGCAAGTGGGAAAAACAATGACAACACAGGAGGAGTTTACCCCCATTTATTTTGTTCTTTTTTCCCCTATCAGTTGAAATCTTGAGTTCATGGTGTTTTATTTTTGTATAACTTAATGGCCGGATCAAAATCTAAATTAAAAATTCTAACATTTTCAATATTTTTGTACAATTATTCAAGCCAACACTTACAGTGTGACATGCATGTGGTGAGCTTGTAGATATGCCATTTCTTTTAATAGACAACATACATCGTTAAAGTGGTTAAGATTGTTGTGGAGCTACATGAACTGCTTTTGCTGGGGAACCCCTGGAACACTCCCAAGGACCCCTGATGTGGGTCGGACGGTCACCCCACTTTGAGAACCAATGCCAGCTAGACTGAATAACAAATGCTCAATGTGTGATTGGTCTATTCTCCTGTAGATGGCAGTGTGGCGCATGTCTGCGCATTTCTGCAGCTGGGAGACACACAGGGGCGTCACAAGGGGTAGGAAAGTGGGACTGAGTTACTAGGGCCCAAGGTGTTGGAGGGGTCTTAATTATTTTATACTTTAGCTATTGAAAGATAGCAGATATACAAGCTCACAGCAGTGAGCAGTGCTGCGCTGCGAGCTTGTAGATCTGCTATTTTTGAAAGATTGTGAAAATGTGTGCAAATCTTTGAATATGTATTTTTCAAGCTAACATTTGTAACTCAAATTTTGCTTCTGGGGGGTCCCTGGAACTAAATATTTTGAGATGGGGGTCCTTGGCCAAATACATATTATTTTGGGGGTCCTGCACATGCAAAGGTTTGAGCTCCACTGACATCGAAAACATAGGTTTTTCAAAAAAACCTTAGAAGGATTTGAAATATTCAAAGATTTTCATGATTTTTCAAAAATAGCAGATCTACAAGCTCGCATCGCGGCACTCGGTGCTGCGCTGTGAGCTTGTATATCTGCTATTTTTCAATAGTTAAAGCACAGGGGCCCCACAGTGAATCCTTGTACCCAGGGCCCAGAATTTGGTGTGACACCCCTGGAGACACATGCACATGAAAATGCCTTATCTTTTACATGAATGTTGATATCTGTACAAACATATTATTCAATTCAAGAAATAAGAATTAAGCCTATTATGTATTTGTCATTTAGCTACACAGCAGTGGTTTTAAGTGTCCAATGCACACAGAAAGATGCAGATATGCACATGTGTTTGTGGGCACGTGTACGTACACACACACACACACGCACACACACGCACACACACACACGCACGCATGCACGCTTGATATTAATGTATGTATTGATTGTGTTTGTGGCAGTGATGAAAGACCATTGTGTGGATCATAACATAAGGAGGGAGTTGTCTGTCTGACTGCTGCATTGTACTCCACTACTATTGCTAATGCCACTCCCTCCCATTCACACACCATATCCATAGACTGTAAAAAAATATATATGGACGGTGGGAACCCATTGGTTTCTATGCTGCAAAAATGAAGCTTTTTTTGCCCTTGTATGGGTGTCGCCATCATGGAACCCATTACTACCAAAATAATGCTATTGGCTGCCAACATCACGTGCAACCGCAGGGATATGGGACCTTGTCTTGAGCTTGCCGAAAATAAAGCACACAAAGAAGAATCATATCACAAGCCTATGATCACAAGCCCCTGCTTTAACATCAATTGACCGTTTGTCAGCCTTCTGATTTGTCCCTGACTGGCCAACCAGAAAATCATTCTCTTTCGCTACCGGGGGCAGAGTTATGCAGTGGGAAAAAGTCCACATTCTTCCATTAATATTAATGGCGAGAGTGTAGTTTTGAATTGATATTTTTATTTTTATTTTATTTTTTGCTTTGTCATGATAAATAGGAACATTTTGGAACAAAATGGAGTGAATACACAGTGAATATTTGTTGAAATGATAAAATAAATTGCTATGTGAATTACTTGCATAGAAGTCTCCTGCTAGACTGATGCATTGTGCTGTGATGCGCGGTACGGCCACGATGCGCTACAGCGCTGCGCGGTCATAGCGATTTCAATGAGTATAATAAATAAGCTTCAACAAACTAGTTCACATGAACGATATGGATGTAACTAAGAGATTTGATTGGTACATATATTCTAAATGGGCAGAATTACAATTAAAATACATTTCATGTTGAGGGCGAGATTATAGTTCCACAACTTCCTGGTCACTGTGAGTCACCCAAGATGCACTGCGCTCTCTCTCTTCTCTGTCCTCTGCCTGTTTCAGAGGATTAAACTAATTAAAACATGTATTTTCGGGGGAAAAACCCTGTTTTGCAATGTAACTACTGTACTTTTATGTTCCTTTTTTATTAATATCACATAGATGTTTTTATTTTGGTACTTTAAATAGCAATAATGAGGCTATGAAAACAACATTGTTCCCATTCACTTCCATTAAAAAATATTCTTCCCTGGCTTTGTTGTCTCATGCACCTAGTAACAGAATGACATCACAAAACACATATCATGGTGATTGAAAAAAAGGCTTTAAACTAGCGACAGGAGCCATAAAGTAGTTATGACAATGTTTATTAAAGACTTTGTAAGCCGGCCGTACTTGCCCGTACTTGTCCGGACCACCCAATTAGTCGCTCGTACTTTCCCGTACTTTTATCATAAAAATGAAATTAATAATATATATATTTTTTTAAAGTCGCCGGTCGTGCTCTGTCTCTTTAAAAAGTGATGTGAGGGGTTAATGTGTCAGTGACGTCATTTCGTCCTGTTCTTCTCTCTGCCTGGAGATTACAGAGCACCCACTGCGTCTCCCTGTGTACAAGCAGTGTCCGTTGGCACAGCGATATTCCGAGGCTATTTCGATCAGACGAGAGGCGGATTCAAGGCTTCACAATGAGTGGATTACATGTGTTCAGATCGCTGTGCGTGCACAGAAGACGGATTGTATTTTCGGGTGCTCTTTATTATCGCTGTTTTCCCCGTATCGCTCCATGTAAATGACCGGAGGAAAACTGCCTTCAGCTGCATCAAAAAAGGTTGGCCGACCAAAAAATGTTGTTCATGCACGGTTTGCTGGCTTGCACGGAGCGATCCGACCGTGTTGTTATGATTTCGTGCTTTGCTTTTTTAAAACATGTTTATAAATAAATAGCAGATTCCACGGCAGTACCTCTGCACCCCTGTTTTTAAGGGGGCCCCTGCGGCTTTGAAAGGGTTAAGGTAAGAAAATCAAATGTAAAAGTCTGGGGGAAATGAATGGAGTCCTATGGAGATGCTTTTGGTACCAGAACAGCGCAACTAGCGGCCAATCATAGGAACTTTTAGTTCCATGTTTGCCTCATTTTAAATCCGGACAACTGGCCCCCTGACCAGAACACACTAGTTGTGTGGTGAGAAAAAATATTCAGTTTGGGGAAAGGCACCTCTTTCTGAAGGAAAGGACACTCTGGATGCTAGAGATGTGCCATGACGCTCATCATGGGTGCCAAACCCCCAGAAGTTCAATGAAATACATAGCAGTGAATGGAGCCGGCCGAACCAGCTCATGAACTAACACAATTTAATGCACAGTACATAATTGTATTGAGGATCTATCAAAATTACAATAATTATAGATACCTCTATAAAATTCCACAGTGCACACTTCAAAAAGCAACACAGCAGAAAACAATGTGTGACATGTCTTCTTTTATTTTAGAATGGTCTCAATCGTTCCGAAATAGTGTTTGTTCATGATGAGCTGGTCTAGGGGCTTCCATTAACTCCAATGCATTCCCCTGAACCTACGGTTGTAGTTTGGATCCCATGGTGCGACGAATCTGCCAGCTGGAATTGCATGATAGAGACAATGACGTTGGTGACCTTTCCTAAAATTTGAGTTTCCTTGGGTTAGGCAGGGTTGCAAACACTAATGAATCCAGCAGGAGTCTCCTGAAATTTCATTTCTCCTGAATTTCTCCTGGAATGTCACCAGAACACCGGAAATTACATCTACTTTGTTAAAATGTTGGGGTGGGAGCCGTGGGACCCAAATACCTATATTTGGGTTATTAAATTGCTTTACTAAAACATGAATGTCCTCACAAACAATACAAGTATAGTAGTACAAACCTGTGTGTGTGTGTGCATGTGTGTGTGTGTGTGTGTGTGTGTGTGTGTGTGTGTGTGTGTGTGTGTGTGTGTGTGTGTGTGTGTGTGTGTGAGAGAGAGAGAGAGAGAGAGAGAGAGAGAGAGAGAGAGAGAGAGCTACTGTACGAGATTTATATGCATGCAATGAATTCATATTGCTGGTAAGGTAGTTTGTGAGAGAATGGATAAGCTCCACACCATGATTGTATTCTAATGAACGTGGACATTCTGGCAGAGTGTGTGCGTGCCTGTTGTAGGCAGACATTCTGGCATGCTGCCTGCACTACGGGTGCTCGGCCAGACTCTCGTCTCAAGACCAATTGACATTACGTGACACACAACAATGAGCAGCGAGCAGTAGGAACTACAGTGTGTTATCAACCGGGCTTCACTGCAGGCCCGGCGCCATGGGGGTGCCAGCCAGAGCGGTTAGTTTCATATCGTCACTGCCGGGCAGAAACTTATCTCCGACTTTAAAATATCTGCGTTTTATCGTAAAGTAAAGCCCCGCTTTATCTTCCAAGATAATCGCACAAAACGAGTGAAAATAGCAGATCTACAAGCACACTGTGTGCTTGTAGATCGGCTATTTTCAAGTGGAAGTGGAGTTACTAGGGCCCAAGGTGGAGGGTCCTTAACTATTTTATTACTTTAGGTATTGAAACATTGAATTGAACATTTGTGAAAATGTGTGCAAATCTTTCAATATATATATGTTTTAAGCGAACATTTGAGACTCAAATTTTGCAACTAAATATTTTTAGATGGGGGTCCGTGGCCAAATACATATCATTACATGAAAAGGTTTTAGCACCACTGACATATAGAAACATTATCAAAAACACCTTTTTTATTGCGACCGTAGGTCGCACTTACTACAGAAAGCTCCACCAGGTGTCCGTCTGTCTGTCTGTCTGTCTGTCTGTCTGTCTGTGAGTCAGTCACACTTTTGCCCTGCTCATATCTCCACAACCGTTGCCCCCATCCATGGCAAATTTTCCACACAAACTCCTTACCTGCCAAACTACAACCTCCAAGGACCCCCGCAGCTCCAGGGACCCCCAGGTCCCTGGGGGACCCCCAGGTGTCACACGTCACATGTCACACTTTTGCCCTGCTCATATCTCCACAACCGTTGCCCCCATCCATGCCCCATTTTGCACACACACTCCTTACCTGCCAAACTACAACTTCCAAGGACCCCCAGAGCTTCAGGGACCCCCAGGTCCCTGGGGGACCCCCAGGTGTAAAAAATGACCAAATGTGCAAAAATGACCAAATGACCACCCCAACGGGGCTGCTCACAGGGAATTCCTGGGGACCACCCACTCCTGGTGCTCCAGAACGGATGCAAAAGTGGTGGCGCCCCCAGTGGAGGACCCCCTCCACTGCAGCTCACATAAAATGCCGTAACTCGGGCTAGGAGCGTCCGGGAGAGCCGGGGCCGGTACCTATTTGTCCGCCAAGGCAACGCGGACACCCCACCCCTCTTTGTGTATACATGTGACCTACGGTCGCTTATCTCCCGATTAGGGAGTCTTACTGGTTATTCAAAGACTGGGGCACAGTGGCGCAGTTGGTAGCACTGTCGCCTCACAGCTAGAAGGTCCTGGGTTCGATTCCCACCGGGGGATGCTGGGGGCGTGTTCTCTCCTCCGCGTCATCAGCGCCAACACCCTAGGTGGGGTTGGCGAAAAGGGCCGTTCTGTGTGGAGTTTGCATGTTCTCCCTGTGTCTCCTAGGGTAGATACCTTAAAAAAACATGCAGTAATCCTGGTCTCTATAATGCCTCCCCCTGGCCAGCCGGGGCGCCTGATGGAGGGGAAAGGAACTGGTTGGAATAACGTGTTCCTTCCATGCGCTACGTCCAAACTGGGGAAATCCCCACTGTCAGGTGAAAAGAAGCAACTTGGACTACTCATGCATAGAAGGAAGCATGTGGTCAGTCCGTTGTCTCCCAGGTGCGGCAGAGGAAGAGCAGAGGCCAGGATTACAGCTTAGGCAATTGGCACTGGGTGAAAAATGGGTTACAAAATTGTGGGATAAAAATTATAATGCTATAAAAGATAAAAGATCCCTGGGGTCATCGATATTTATCACTGGCCAGATGGCCAAGACATGGCCCATAACTGTGTGGCTGGTTCAGATAGGGATCTCCATGTATGGGCATAAAATGTATTGTATGTTGTGATGTCATGGGAACCACTCTAACAGAATCCCTTTTATGCCCATAAATGGAGATCCCTGATGTCATCAATATTAAACCCATATCTAACAGGACTTCATATGGGAATGCCCATATATGGAGGAAGACAGCCCATATCTTTGCAGCTGGTTCAGACAGGGATCTCCATGTATGGGCATGAAAGGGATGTACTATATATAGTACATGGATCTCCATATATGGGTAACTGGTCCGATATACTGTACATCACTGGCCAGATGGCCAAGAATTGACGCGACCTGAGGCGTCTTACTAGTATTCCATTGATTTATGCCCAAGCGTGGTGTTGTGTTTTGAGTGGAGGAAGCCAAGTCAAGTCGTCAAGGGGCCCGGCCAAGAGAACTGTTTCCTCTCTAAACGGTGGGCATTTCAAAACAAGAGTCTTTTTTGTGGATACAATGTGTTCATTCAATCAACAATACACTTTTATTTTGAAATTGTAGTCTACTATTTGAAACAGAAGCAGCAGCCACCGGGCTACTTCAATATTTTCTCAACTGCCTTTGCATATCTGCCGCCCATTGTTTTTTCTTCTTATTCTTCTTCCTTCATTAATGGCCCCCCTGCGGGTCTAGGCCCCATAACTAAACATACACACAACATATGTGGCTCTTTCATCATCAGCAGCACTGCTCACTTCACACTGGAGTGATTTTTCTTAGTTCATTAGCCTAACAGTGGTCTTTCCACCGTTTAGTAAAGAGGATTTATAGGTTCTTTGTGTGTGGGTCAATTGAACCGGAGACCAGCTCAGTACGTGGTCTTGTGGTAGAGTGTCGCGGGTTCAATCCCCTGGCCGTGTCATACCAAAGACTATACCGGTACGTTTCCAGCGAGCGTTTAGGCCCCATAAAATCACTGGTAATGTGCAGAAGAAACTCAGCTCAGAATCCAGACCAGCAAATCTGACATTTTCACTTTGTCTGTTTTTGTACGGATCCACGTAGATCCGTGCTCACATAAAGTAACTGGCGTCACAGTGACTCACGGACAGAACGGCCAATGAAGGGTAGGCGCAGAAGTATATATATATCATCGTACCCGGAAGCTATGCGGGAATGCCTACTGAGTGACATAAAACAGAGTCAGTATAGGAGTCATGAATGAGTCATGAGGAGTCAGTAGGAGTGAGGAGAGGCGCTTCCCAAGTCCAATGCTTCATGCTGCTTTATTTATTTATTTTCATTCAGGTTTCCACTCATTCTGTCCATGGTGCTTTACTCTATACCAGGGACGTGCAGAGAATGTTAGAGAGGCAGGGGCTGAAATTTCTAAAAGTGCCTTTTGGTGGAAATATCGAAAATAGCAGACCTCCAAGCTCACTTGGAGGTCAGCTATTTCGTCGAATTCGGTGCTTGATATCAAACTGAACTAAGCATAACCAAGTCAATACTGGAGATGTGGCATAAGGCATGGATTTCTACACAGTGAGGGCAATTCTTTCAACATAAGATGCTGCATTCAAGTTCAGGAGAGTTTGGACAAAGGCAATTATTTTGAATGCTGCCTTCAGTTATGGCATGGAAAGAGGGCATTAGCATTTCTTTCACCATAGTAAAAACTTGCATTCATGGTCTGGAGAGGGCACTTTTTACAGACGGATAAAAGGGCAGGGGCTCAAGCCCCCTTTGATGTCTTTGTGTGCACCAGTGCACGTGCCTGGTCTATACAAGGAGAAATGCATGTGTGTCGTGTTTGCACCGCTCACTTCGGACAGGTGCTATTTTTTATATGCTAGCCTATATACTTTGTCATGTACGGTACTTTTGTTAATTATTAATGATGTTTTTGTTTATCTTATTCTTCCTATGACTGTATTCTCACCAGTGTTGGGCAGTAACTAGTTAATATATTGCTGTGATATTATTACTTTACCCAGTAATGAGTAAAGGGATTACTCTGCCAAAAAAGTAATATTATTTGTAAAAATCAAACCTCGGTTCGAAGTGAAGCGGTGAACTTTTATTCTATGTGTTCTAGAGCTATGAACTCTGTGATCTATACATTCTTCCAATTCTGAATGAATGAATGAATGATTTTATCTGGAGGGCCGAATTGTCATGTGAAGCTTGACCAATCCTCAAAGTATGGTCTCATTGGACATTTTTAATCATCCAATCATCAGACCGGGACGGACGTTACACACATATTCTGGATGTACGGGACAGATAAAACCTGTTCATTCTGGACTGGAATGACCATATATGGACATGAACGGGACACACATGTACGGGACAGATAAAACCTGTTCATTCTGGACTGGAATGACCATATATGGACATGAACGGGACACACAAAGCCACTCCTTGGAAGCGGCTTTCACCGCTTCAAAAATAGAATATATTACGTATTACTTTGTATTACTTTTTTGTCGGGCTGTTTTTTTTGTGTGCGGTTGCCCAACAGGGCAACACACTGTAGTCCTGGGGAAACTTTATTTTTCTAGATAAACTTTAATAGGGAATCAATGGGAGTGGTGCTAGCTGGAGTATTGGTCGAGCTTCTCATGACAGTTAGCTTGCTGCAGAATATAGTCACGGCAACCACACTTGCAATTTCCAACTGCATATTTCTAATTGTTTTTCTGTTTTTGTTTTAAAGGCCAAGAGAGATTGCTGGTACATAATATAGCCATTTTGGCCGATTGGTGATTCTTATTGTAGGCTCGCCTGAAAGGCGAGAACACTATGTTATCCTCATTATTTATATAGCGCGTTCCGCCGCAGACAGTTCAAAGGCGAAAACACTATGGTTTCGTCATTATTTCCACCGCATATCGTGTTCCGTTAGCCAACGAGGTGCAATTGGTGGAAGAAAATCTGGGAGTGGTGTTAGCTGGAGTATTGGTTGAGCTTCACATGACAGTTAGCACGCTGCAGAGTCACGAGCGTGCCCACACTGTTTCGTAGGAACAGTATTTCCAGTTATGATTATTATTCAGAAAGAAATGATTCAGTTCAAAAAGTAACTGGCTAAACAGGTTGTGTTACTGCACCTGTCTTCTTTTGATGCTGGTGGGGGGGGGGGGGGTGTATATCATGTAATATCTCTTGATTCCAAGTAATAAGTAAAGTGAAGGTATTCCTTTTTTAATGAGTAATACTATGTAATAACACATAACATATTACTACTCTTCTCCTGAGTAATATTGCCCAACACTGAATTTCACAATACATCTCACTCTGTATCTGTATCTGCACCTTAACCACTGCACTGGCTCTGGTGCCTGAATTTCTCCAGCAGAAGTAAAAAAGTTCTATCCGTTGCATCCAGTATTAGCATTACTTGCGCAAGCAGATTGTGTAAGTACTGCGATCGGCTGGGTATGTATGCCGGTCTCCTCTCTTGTTTAAGACCGTAGCCCAATCAGGGACCAGCATCATCAATCTGGCAATGTCATCATTAACAAGGCAACGAGGGACCAGTATTCCTGGCGATGCCAGTGGTGATGTCATTGGCATCGCCAGTGGTGATGCCAGTGGTGAGCGCACCTCATGACGTCTACTTCAATCCCAAAGAGGATTTAGACCGAGTTGTACCAGGTAGTCTCAGCATTTAAAACAGCAGGTGTACATTATTAGTCATAATGTGTACGTTTCGGTGTCGAATCCGAAACTTGTACATTATTAGTCATAATGTATACGTCTCGGAGTCGAATCCGAAACACGCTGTCAGGAAGCCATCCAGGCCAACCTCGTTGATTGTGGTTAGTCCACCTCATGTCCGCGAGTGAGTCCAGACACAATACCGGCAAAATACACAACATTTCGTAGGATCTGTCTATCTCCTGTCTAACCTGAGCTTTCTTTTACCAGCTGCAGGCGCTGTGTTCCTCAGTTCCTCCGCCTCATACAACTTCTTCATCGCGAGACTCAGAATCTTCTCCAGATGGGGTGCAGTTATACCCAAAGTCCCGCCATAAGACTGATGCCCATGGGCCATGGTCATGTCCTTGGCGGACATGAGGTTCTGGAGGAGGTGGTGTTGGCCTTCAATGTGCTTCAGCTCAGAATTCCTCTTCTCTAACTCAGTGATGTCCTTTTCCAGCTCTTTAACGATGTCTTTAGCCTGTTTCTCTGTTGTTTTATGCTTTTCAATACAGCTTTTGAGATCAGCGACGGCCTTCTTGCATTTGTATGCTATTTCACCGTCTTTCTCGCTGACAGGAGAGATGATAAGAGAATTTTCAAAACTATTATCACCGGTATAGAAGTATGGATAGAGTTTCTCTGTGAAGGTGCAGTCAGTGAATGAGTAGAGATTAACTCTGGCCTCCACATCATAAAAGGAGACCAGGCCCTCCTCATAATCCACGAACACTCCCACCTTCTGGAGCTTGTGTCCTACATGCAGAGTGACAGAGGGGTTGTCGAGAGCCTTGTACTCTTTTCCATCCCTCAACCATATAGCCCAGTAACCATTGTCAGGGCTCAGTTTAACTTTTTTCTTCATGTCAATGGACTCTCTGGCGACCCCTAAATCCCAGCCAGTCTTCCCCGTAACCTGAACCTCGTAGTAAAACCTTCCAGAGGAGATGCTTTGTTTTCCCAAGACTCTGTTACTTGAAGAGAATCTGTCTTTGTTCTTAGGGAGATCCTGGGGCACCTTTCCGGAGTTGACTTGTTTTCCATTGTCATAAAAGATGAGATAGGGATTTGCCGTGTCAGGGTCAAAAGTGACATTCATTGCGTACTGCTTTATATTGGACAGCTCTGCATTATGCAGCCTCTCGATCTCCTGGCGGAGTATCTGATCCAGCTGAGCCACGGTTGCCCTGCCAGTCAGAGCAGTAACACTCTGCACACTGTCTGCTATGTCTCTCTCTGTGTGTTTCTCGTTGAGCTCTATTGAGTCTTTGGCCTCTTGAATCTTGGTTTGTTTGTCCTGGATCATCTGCTGAACCTCAACTTCAAGAAGAAGAACCCCCTCCTCCAGAGATGAAGTCTGATGTAATCTGCACTCTGACTCGGCGCAGAACTGACAAACACACACGCGGTCCGTCTTACAGAAGAGCTCCAGCGGTCTGTCGTGTTTCCTACACAGAAGGTCCTCCAGGTTCTTCACAGGGTCGATTAGTTTGTGCCGTTTGAGCGCCGCAACTCTCCCATGGGGCTCCAGGTGGGCCTCACAGTAGGAGGTCAGACACATCAGGCAGGACTTCAAGGCCTTGGGCTTGATGTCAACACAGACGTCACAGGAGACTTCGTCTGGTTTGGCGGGCAGCAGCCGCCGCGACGTCCTGAACTGAGCGGCCATCTCGGAGATGAAAGTGTTGACGAATATCTCCGGCCTCCGAAGGAACTTCTTGGTACAGTACGGACAGTGGCACACCCCAGCGGTGTCCCAGTATTGTGTGATGCAGGTCTTGCAGTAGTTGTGTCCACACGGGGTGGTGATTGGTTCGGTGAACACATCCAGGCAGATGGCACAGCGCAGCTGCTCATGGGTCATGACGATACCGGCAAACTCCATTTCCAAGACTACGGAGAACACAATGTGAATGCCAACGTCTGTTATTATCTGCAGAGCCCTTGTCATCCCACATCACACAGTGACATCACACAGGAGGCTTACACTGTGCAGACGTGACGTCAGGGTTAGCATTGCATACTTTAAATGGTAAATGGTGAAGTAATATACCAGAAAGGTGTCATTCTGGCAAATTGTGGCAAGTATGGTTGCACTGACGTGAGTTGCAGAGGAATCCGTAGGGAAATGAATTCCGCTTGACCATTTACAGAATATTACACTAGTCCTGTGCCCGGGGCTACGCACAGTATATGAGGGATTGAATGTAGGAGTCTCAGAAGTAATGTTGGAAAAGATGTTGGGCAGAGCAGTCACCATCGACGTCCAGTTAAGCAATACCTTTCTGTGATGTAGGCATTTCAGCATGTGGCTGTTACATGGTGGCGACACTGTTTGTTATCAGTGATGTCGGGATGCATACAGATGGCGGACGTCATTTCCAAATTTGGGCATCGTTTCAGCTTGTGGCTGTTGCCATGGTGCACGCTCATCTCCACATTTGGGCATTGTTTCTGCATGTGGCTGTTACCATGGTGGCGACACTGTGTAGTATGAGTGATGTCAGCATGCAGACAGATGGACAGACATTCGGTAAATGAATAGTTAGGCCTAGATATCGTGATGTCATGTTAAGCATGGCCAATCCTTTCAGAAAGAGACAAAAAGTCCATTGAACTCAATGGACTTTTTGAGTTTGGGCTTACATCTGCTATTTTTGAAAGAAAAATAAATCTCGAAATTTAGACGTTTCTGACACAAATTTTCTCTTCTTATTTTTTATTTTTTTTTATTTTTTGGGGGGCTTTTATGCCTTTTTTGATAGGACAGTAGACTGATAGGAAATGGGGGAGAGACGGGGAGGGACATGCGGCAAAGGTCGTCCGGATAGGGAATCGCACCAGCGACGCCGCCAGGCATCTGCGCCTATGTGGCAATGCCTAAGCGGTATGCGCCTAGACCAGTAGGCCAGCGGGCGCCCACAAATCTTCTCTTCTGGGGGTCTCTGGGTGCACAAAACATTCAGGTGGGGGTCCTCCTCCAATCTATCCCATCCTACTGTACAGTATATGTGTATATATATATATATATATATATATATATATATATATATATATATATATATATATAGATCATGTACAGTACATCCTTCTGTTACAAATGCCAGTGCTTTGTGGGTGTGCAGCATATAGGTATAGGAGGGAATAATATTCGAATATGGAGGTTTGAGCTTGCTGCTCACTCACACACACACACACACGCACTCACACTCACACTCACACGCACGCACGCACGCACGCACGCACACACACACACACACACACACACACACACACACGTGCATGTCAGAGTGATGAATGTCTTCTTCCTGTGTGAATGACCTCCAAGGTCAAAGCCGTCCTGTTGGCGCGGCGGTGTGAGCGGAGCGGAGCGTCCCATTGGCTCTCGCAGCGTGTGACCGGAGCGAGGCGTTCCCATTGGCTCCTTCAGCCACAGTACAGCCAGGTAGAAAAGCTATGTGTGTGCGATGGAGTCTGGCTGTTGCTCAGAAAGAATCATGATGGTTGTTTTAAAACAGTGGTTCTCCTCCTTACATTTTTATCCCACGATTTTGTAACCCATTTTTCAACAACTGCCAATTGCCTAAAGGCCTGTCCATACTTTGACCGAAACCGCTGTTTTTGGTCAAATGGTAAGGTTCGACTACAAAATGACGTCACTCGCGACTTCTGAAAAGCATTAGACCGAATGAGAGTTCGGAAATTTGCACGTCAGTAAGTCCAACTAGCCGAACATTTCGGTCAAAGTATGGAGAGGCCTTAAGCTATAATCCTGGGCTCTGCTCTCCCTCTGCCAACCTGGGGAGGGCCCAGAACTTTGCTCATGCTTCCTTGAGTGCATGAGGAGTGTTCGAGCCGCTTCTTATCACCTGACAGAGGGGAGCTTCCCTGGTTGGACGTAGCGCGTGGAAGGAACACGTTATTGCAACCAGTTCCTTCACCCTCCATAAGGCTCCCTGGCTGGCCAGGGGGAGACCAGGATTACTGCATGTTTTTGTGAGGGTATCTACCCTAGGAGAGACTGGGAGAACATGCAAACTCCACACAGAAAGGCCCTTTCTCCAACCCCACCTATAGGGTGTGAGCGCGGAGGAGGGAACAACCCAGCGTCCCACAGCGGGAATCGAACTCAGGACCTTCTAGCTGTGAGGCGACAGCGCTATACCAACTGCACCGCCGTGCCCCTGACCAGTGGTTCTCAACCAGTGGTCCGGGGACCACCAGTGGTCCTTGAGGGGGTTCCAGGTGGTCCCCAGCTAAATGATGGAGAGTTGGTAACCAAATGCAGGGCCCTTGATGGATCTTTAACTCTTACTCTCTCAAGAGTTATATTATTGTTACAACATCTGCATTGGTTAATTTACCAGTCTACACAATTAGAGCATGTAGAAGTATTGTTATCCTGATCAACGTTTGCCCGTTATCTCTCCTTTGGTACCATGTCAATACAGCATGGAATTTGTGGACAAACTCTTGTCCAGCAATAACAAAATATTATAATATATAATAGGCCTACAATATAATAACATTTATATATATATATATATATATATATATATATATATATATATATATATATAATATATATATATATATATATAATATTCCCAAACTTTTTTGTTTTTCACCCGAGGCACCCACTCGGGTGGAAACCTTGTATGTCCAAAACCTTCTCTATTTGTGTTATTATTTTAAAAAACTATTTAAAATAGTGAAAATAGCCGATCTACAAGCACACAACGCCTCGCATAGCGAGGCGTTGTGTGCTTGTAGATCTGCTATTTTCACTACTTGTGACACTTTTGTATGATGAAGTAGGGCTTTTATTTTACCAAAAAACATACACATTTGAAACTTGGAGATACAAGGTTTTTGCCTGACAGTGACGATATTCATCATTTTCACTCCCAGCACCTATTTATGTAATATTTTAGCGATTATGTTGTGAGGAAAACATTGAGATAACAGCCATTTGGTTAGAACTGACTGAAAAGAACTTTGTACTTTGTACCAAATAAATTCCAAATATCATCACATTATCTCGCTGGACTGCCATTGCGGCACCCCTGGACTGCCATCTCGGCACCCCATTGTGCCCCGTCACCCACTTTGAAAACCCCATTACTTGGTCTACCTATGTCTTTTTTTCTTAGATTTACTATTTCTATGCATTTGTTGTATTGATTTAGATGTACCTTGCCGTGACGCCTCAAGGACACCCTCCTAGGGGGTCCCACGGACCGCACGTTTAGAACCAGTGCCAGTGCACGTTGAGAGCCATGTGTGCATGTAAAAGCATGCACATACATATATGTATGTGAAAGGCAAGCACACGTGCATGTACACAGACACGCTTACAGTAACAGTAACAGTGCGGCGGCTCAATTTAACCTTGTTTTCTGGTCGTTAGACTGCTGTGTTTGAGACTGTCCCTGTGTGTGTCCGACTGTCCGTGCGTGCGTGCATGTGTTTGTGTGTGTGCACATACATGCGTGTGTGCGTGTTTGCTGTCATTGCTGTCTGCTCCACATATCAACACTGCCACCAACGGCACTTTCACTGTGACAGGACACACACACATCACACTGACACCCCATTTATTACTGCAGACCACAGGGGAAACGCGCACACACACACACACACGCACGCACGCACACACACACACACACACACACACACACACACACACACACACACACACACACACACACACACACACACACACACACACACACACACACACACACACACACACACAGGCGAGCGTGCGAAACATGCATACAATCATAGAGCAAGAATACCGTCCGTCCAGTTCCCACAAGATCATATACAGTACATACATATAGTGTGATATATCTTGATAGGACTATAGGGGTGGGCAACTTTGATGAGAGGGCCACTATATTTCCACCTTCACTCCAGAGGGCCACATTGCATATTACTGCGTCCTACATTCTAGTATCTCATACAAAAGAAGCCGATCTACAAGCTTGCAGGGCGGTGCGTTTTGAGCTTGTAGATCTGCTATTTTTGCTTCTTTTGAATTGGAATCCTTTTTTTTATTAGAATCCTGAAATGTAACATTTTGATTTAATTTCAAATGCATTTAGTTGTCATTTTAACTGTATGAATTTAAATACAAATACTTTGGATATAAAAAAGACTAACATTTTAATACTACTATACCATACTAGTCATTAACTCATTCTGTGCCTATCCCGAACATGTTCGGGATATTTTCAGTCCAATACAATTTTTTTTTTATTAATTGACTTACCCTGAGCTGCTTGTATAGTCGTGGGTGGTCCTGGCTCGTCCTACGCTAGCCAGCTAGCCATTTTACATGGTCCGACGATATATTCCATTAAAAATGGTTTAAAATACATTTTTGAGACCCCCAATGTTCACCAAATGTTCAGCGCCGCTTCCGGAACGTAGTCCAGTGTGCCTATCCCGAACATGTTCGGGATATTTAATGAAATGAATAAAATGATCCGAGGCCTTCTGAAGCCTGGGCCTAAATGTAAAATCCAGTGGTCCAAATCCTGGGGAAGCCATGCCGGCCGTGAGCCGCGAACGTAGCCGTGAATCGACGCCGAATCCAATGAAAAACCACATCTTTGGAGGCCCATATCTCTGGATTGTGTTTTTAGGGATGCGCGCCGAGGTTTATTTACGGCGAAATCGCCTAAAAATGATCTTTAAAATGACTAGATGGGAATAGCTATTCTGTTAGCATTAACATCCGGGACCTTTCCATGATGTGCACGAACGTGAGCACGCGCGTCACTGCAACGTGAGCCCCTGGATGCTGAAGCGCTCGCCTATGGGAAAAACTCTGGCATTCCAACGGCGCAATCTAGGGGCTGGCACTGGAAGCGTTAAGCTACTAATATAGACTGAAGTAATAGCAGGTCATGTTTGCATGTTTGGAATTGCAACAGCTGAAATCAATGATTGTTTTCATATTAACCTGCTGAGGGCCACATTAAGTGAAGGTGGGGGCCGCATGTGGCCCCCGGGCCGCCAGTTGCCCATGTATGGACTATATGCAAAAACTTTGGTCATAATTTTGTTCTCGTGTTTTGTTTCTTGGGTTTTTTTTATTGACCAACAAATGTACATTATGTTATTTAGATAGCTTAGATGTGGTTTGGACAAACACTTTAGGTGCATTGTTTTACCTGGTTTAGTTTCAAATGTACAGAATGTTATTTACATATAGCATGGTGTGTTGACAGCTGCTAGGTTCAGTGTTTAACCGCTATATATAGTTTCAAATGTGCATCATGGTGTTTAGACCGGTGGTTCCATACAAAAAGACCCACCTGTGTGTGGGTCAAGATGGTCTGGGCCCACATGCCCAGATAAATACTCTATACCAGGGGTCTTCAAAGGGGATCCGGGACCCCTAGGGGGTCCTCAGAGTTACTACAGGGGGTCCTCCAAATCTTTGAGTGATAGAAACCCTTTTCCTCCTTTTTCATATTAACCACCTGAACCCTATAGCGTCCATATTCTGAGAACTTTGGCCAAAAATAGCAGATCTACAAGCTCACAACGCCGAGGCGTTGTGAGCTTGTCGGCTATTTTCAGTAAAGAGCTTTGGTGTAGAGGGGGAAAAGAGCAGACTAAATACAGAGTGAAAGGTCAAGTTTATTAAGTATTGATGGTTCAAGTGGTTAAATATCTGAAAACACAAATTGACATGAATCCAAAATACACTGATGATCGTGTTGTCAAACGATGAAACGATATGGAATCTATGAACAGGTTGTGGGGGTCCCTGCTTCATCTCTCTCTCAACTAAGGGGTCCTTGGCCTGAAAACGTTGAAGACCTCTGCTCTATAAGGTACTGTATATAATAGGGGTGTAACGATATAGTAACTGTATCAAAATATCGTTTTTAACTTAAAAAATCGAAGTATATCGAAATGAAAACAGCTAAAATCGAATCGTATCATTTTATTTTGTATCGTATCGAATCGGCAGTGCAAATAATCGATTGTATCGATACTACCTACTTGGTCATTGTATTTAGCATTTTTAAGAAGAAAAAATTAAAAGGAGGGGTTTAATTACTTTTCCTTTCCATATAGCTACACTGGTCTATCGATAAATGTGTGTAATTTCTGGGTTCATGTCAAGGTGCAGGTTTGTCAATATACAATGTATTTGGCAGATAATCACTGTGTTTACTTATATATATCCATAATAATACATGTTTCCCTTAAAAACCTGCACTATCCACACCTTTCACACAGATTTAATTTCTTTGCTAAATAGTTACTATATCGATTTTAAATCATTGAATCGAATCGTATCGTATCGCCATGAATGAACCAATATCGTCCATGTATCGTATCATCAACCATATATCGTGATATGTATCGAATCGCTATTAAAATGTATCGTTACACCCCTAGTATATAACATAGTATAGTTGGCCTGAGGCTCAACAGTGGGCCTCGGCCTAGCTCCGGTTGAGAACGTCTGGTTTATAGACAGATGCTATACTATAGGTTCATGGTTTACTTGGTATCCTTGTTTCTTGAGGCGCTATGTATCTCTCTTGGCATACTGTAGGCTAGCTCTGGTCCAGAGCATCAGCTGCACTGACGCTCTGGACAGACCCGTCGCTAAATGATATAGACCGGGATTTCTCAGCCCTTGCGAGCGCTCAACTTGAGTCAAAATAAACTAAACTACTTCACTATAGCCTCAGAAACCCAGACTTTTGCGTCGTTGAAAGTATATTCTCCGCGGTGGGAAACCTCTCAGCACCCCACCCACTCAGTAAAATACATCATTTTTGTCATGAAATAAAACGCACCCACTTCGAGCCACCCAGCGGCCACCGCAGACACAAACGGTTCACAACCCGGAAATAAGCGGCGGTCGAGTTGGATGCGTTTTATTTCATGACAAAAATGATGTATTTTACAGAGTGGGTGGGGCGCTGAGAGGTTTCCCACCGCGGAGAATAGACTTTCAACAACGCAAAACCACCTTTGGTTTGGTGAGTAGTGAAGTAGTTTAGTTTATTTGGACTCAAGTTGAGCGCTCGTAGGGGCTGAGAAATCCCGGTCTATTCATTTAGAGACGGGTCTGTCAGGACCAGAGCTAACTGTAGGCC
The DNA here is from genome assembly GCF_963921795.1 of Nannobrachium achirus. Taxonomy (NCBI): domain Eukaryota; kingdom Metazoa; phylum Chordata; class Actinopteri; order Myctophiformes; family Myctophidae; genus Nannobrachium; species Nannobrachium achirus. The sequence goes on from NC_137813.1 coordinate 60,514,395, forward strand.
TACATGTACACAGCCTCAAAAGTCTAGTATCTCCCCTGGAGTAAAGAGATGTCTCTTTGGTCTAGAAGATGTTACTTTCACGCGGCAGACCCGGGTTCGCATAATATGTGATCATTTACCTTGCTTTCTGTAAATTGCTCCGGATTAAGAGCACCTGCTAAATCAGTGGTTCTCAACCTTTTCAGGCCACGACCCCCAAAATAATCATATTTTAACTGGGGACCCCCCACCCTGACGAGCACTAAGCAGAAAGAAGGAATACACTTCCCGGCACCGGCGTCTGCCGCGGAATTGCTGCGATAGGCACAGAACAGGACCGACAGTTCAAACGCACACACCGGCGGCCGCCGCACAGACCGGCAGTTCCGGCAGGTAGGACCGTCGGCGGTTAGGGTTAGGTATAGTTTTACTGAGGTTAGGGTTAGGGTTAGGGTTAGGTAACGGCCGGCACCCACCGGTGCCGGCAATTGTTTTCGCTGTCCCTCGCACAGTGTACAAATGGAACCAAATGAACCCGTTAGAGTTGAGGCATTACATTTTGTATAACATGGTTCTATTGTGAAAATAGCAGATCTACATGCTCACAACGGCTCGCGATGCGAGGCGTTGTGAGCATGTAGATCGTCTATTTTCACAATGCCATTTTAGAGGTATTAAAAAGTCCTTACATTGTCACTTTAGAAATGTGCAGATACCCTCACTTAAACTTTATGTTGGTTTGTTTACTGTTGAGAGAGAAAAACAATGTTGCACATTAAGCTTATCATCTGGGGACCCTCCCAAAATACTTTGGGGACCCGACCCACAGGTTGAGAACCACTGTGCTAGGTGCCTGCAGCACTGTTCGTGGTAAATTGCAAGTACAGTACTTGAGTAAATGTACTCGGTTACTGATTTCCACCCGTGCAACACGCATGCCATCGTCGCTGCCAGGGACGTGCTGGCCATTGGGAAAAGCAGGACAACACCCGAACATCTGGTTCATTCCCGGCCGGTCCAGGCCGGCCATTAGAAAAAAAATAAAAATAAAATGTCGGCCTTCGTTCCATTTTGTGGGCTGGGCGGCCAACAAAGTAAATCGTCACTGTCGGGCAGAAACCTTGTATCTCCAAGTTTCAAATGTGTAAGTAGATCGGCTGTTTTCACTACTTTAAATCATTTTTAAAATGATGAATGCAAAACAAACAGTTTTGGACATGCAAGGTTTCCACACGACAACAACAAAATATAACTGATGTAATTGGGCCACTGGCTTGTCACTTGTCATGATCTGAAATGGCAAATCTTTGAGTGGCAGCAGCGCTATAGAGAGAGATCTCTCTCTATAGCGCTCAATGAGGGCCTCTCCAACTCTTTTTCCCGGGCTGAATCAGGGGCCCAGCACGTCCCTGGTCGCTGCGTTCCTCTGGGACGCGGCTGTAAATTATACATAAGTATGTTATTACGCATGAGAGCCGCTGACAGTGGCCTAATGAATACGGGCGGAACGACCAATCCATCTGCGATGGCGTCTTCCTCCTCTCTCTCTCTCTCTCTCTCTCTCTCTATCTCTCTCTCTCTCTCTCGTCTAGAGATCGTATCCAGGCCAACGCCATCAATCGTCCTGTCAACGCCGCCGGTCGCATATGGACGCTCGCCATATCATAAACACATTTATTATTCATGAATTAGCATTATTGGTCCGCTTAATTATTCAGCAGGTCCTTAATTATACTGGCATATTCTAATCGGCGGTGAGGTCGCGGTGGAATTAGACGAGGGGAGATAACGTTGGCGTTGCACCCCACCCCCACTTGATCCTTGATGTCAGAGGTGTGTGTGTGTGTGTGTGTGTGTGTGTGTGTGTGTGTGTGTGTGTGTGTGTGTGTGTGTGTGTGTGTGTGTGTGTGTGTGTGTGTGTGTGTATGGTTGTGCGTGTGCATGTGCTTGTGTTACTATACTTGAGAGTGCCACATATCCCCACAGGTAGGAATTTGTGAAATAGACCTTTTCCAGCCCTCACAAGACAAAAGGTTGTTTTACAACAACAAAAAGGTTTAGGCTTAAGAGTTAGGTTTACAATTTGGAGTTAGGATTAAAGAGGTGTTGCCATAGTTTTGTTCTTTTTCTGGTTTTCATGTGTCTAGGAGGTTGACAGTACTTCATTAGATCCCCTGGTGTGGTTGTTTTGAGCAATTATGTATTCCCTTTGTATTTGGGGTTTCTTCCTGGAGGCTGACAGCTTGTGGGTCAAAATTGCCGATCCAAAAACAGTGATAAAATGACATCATATAATCATCCCCTCCCCTTTAACCATTCACCCAACACGGTGGGTGTGGCTAACTTCAGCTGGGTCACCAGCTCACCACCCACCATGACAACCAGGCATACTTAATGAACTGGTGGGTGCATGTGGTCACATAAAAACCAAATTTTAACTATTTCTGTACACTCTTTTAGTGTATAATCATGTTTTTAGGGGGGAAATAAATCATGGCACTGCATCTTTAAGCATTTAAAAGGGATATTGTCCCTGTACTTATTTGCCTTTTTTTTTATATATTTTAAATGGTCAACAAATGTCTAAGAGTGTTTGCATATTGAGGTAAGACGACACACAAGATAGGAAGGACCCTTATAGATGTAGGGCTCTATTTTCTACCATACCTTACGTCTTACCCCTAAACCTTTTTTTTTTTTGCCATGTTTTACTATTTTCAAGAACATTTTTGAATATTTCAAATAGCTGATCTACAAGCTCACGGTGTGTGTGTGTGTGTGTGTGTGTGTGTGTGTGTGTGTGTGTGTGTGTGTGTGTGTGTGTGTGTGTGTGTGTGTTGATAGTGCATGTGTGTGCGTGCGTGCGTGTTCAGATTAATGGGGGAACTACGAGGGGATTCTGCACACAGGCTGAGTAATTACAATTAACACCCCGAGGGTCTCGCTGCACTGAGCACTGCCACTAACGAGCTGATCCATTTCAGCAGACACACAGGAAACTAAATGTACCATTTTTAACATGAATTAATGGATGTGTTTCTTATTGTCATGCACACGATGGAGTTCCCTTCATGTTTTCACTCTGCTTCTACATGTAGGTCGTTGGCCGTTAACCTGCTGGAAAAAAACCACCTGAAGCCCACACGCACGCACGCACGCACGCACGCACGCACGCACACACACACACACACACACACACACACACACACACACACACACACACACACACAAAACGTACCTCAACTGGAACTCACTCCAACCTTTTTTTCTTTGAAAATGTCAGGGACTTTCCATGGCGTCTAGTGTGGCCCTGTGTTGCGTTGTGTTAATCCTTTGATTGAAACACTATGAACGCTGTGTTGCGTATGAACCAGTAGACCTGATAAAACAGAAACGTTTGATTTAGTTTCAGTCATAGTCTTTATGTTATGTTATGTCATTTGACATGGACATCACAATCACATTGGACAAACCAGATGCATTGATTAAAAGTGATTTTAATCAGGCTTTTCTAAATTACAATAATACAACTATAACACCCAATTAGGTACAGTAAACAATAAGAACTAAAATCCAATCAAGTACAAAAACAGTAATATCTAAAACCCAGTCAAGTACAACAAAATTATAATATGAACAATAAGAACTAACATCACCCACTATCTGACGCAATACATCAGCCTGTGGAACAAACAAAAACATAAGTAGACATAATCATTCAAACAGAAGGTCAGGAACAGACTATTCATGTGAGCACAGTTGATTTGATTTCAACCATAACTTGAGTCCTCTGTAAAAAAAGAGAAAAAAAAACATTAGCATCCGTCTCTAGTTTTAAAACTGTAGGCAAAGAGTTCCAAAGGTCTACTCCTTTACTGAGACTACCAAATGAGACTGTCCAAATGTGTTACTGCAAGTGGGAACAATACAGTCACCATTTGTTGAAGCTTGTGTTTCTCTACCATTTTTTATTTTTTTTATTTAACCTTTATTTAACCAGTAAAAACACATTGAGACACAGTCTCTTTTGCTAGTGGGAACCGGCCAAGAGGCAGAAATAAAAATTACACTGTCTTTGCTGCACATACAAGACACCAACAACAACAATAGAACATCCATGATACCTCACAAATACCTAATAACTCCAAGGTAATATAATTCACACAATATAAAAGCTAGTTCACATACTTCAGGTAGTACTACACAAACAGTAAACCAGAGCTCTGACCAGAGCTCGGACGTCTCTGGACCAGTCCAGAGAACAGAGGTGAGACTATTTATGTAGACATTTACATGTAAACAGATTATGTAGACATTTAAAAAAAGAAATACAAAAAGTCACACCATATTCAAACGTAAAAGGGTTTGTTGTCTTAGAAACCTCAGTGGTGCCATCTCATTGGTTTCTGAACCATTAGTTCTATAGCTTGTTTGTATATTGAGGTTTTAGTGCATTTTGGGAAGCTTGTGACCATGATGTGATGCAGTATGACAGATGTGAAAAGATCATATATAGCATGCATATACAGCTGTGCAGTTTGACATGATAAATCCTTTCTAATGTGGGGGAAGCAGTTTAAGTTTGGTTTGACCTTCTTACATGTGCTTTAGCTGTTTTTCAATTTTTTAATTTGTATCCAATATATAATGCCCAAATATTTGACTCATTTCAGAGAAATACAAATTAGTTTAGTGTTAGTTTCAGCGGTGCACTGCGGCGCGTTGTGAGCTCGTAGATCGACTATTTTCAGAGTGCAACACCCGAGCGCAACCAAACAGAAAATGACTTGTCTAGTTCTACTGGATCTGTTCTCCACTTGTTCATTTGTAGACAACATTGTCAGTATATTTAGTCTCAGTTTAGTTTTTCTTAGTTTTTATTTAGTTGTGTCAGTGAAAATGTCGAGAAACATTTTCGTCATTGATTGATTGATTGATTGATTGAAGACTTTATTAGAAGTTTGCCTAGGAAAAGGTACAGTTTCATGACAGTACAGTTCACTGGTACAAGGTCAACTAAAAGGATACACTAAGGAAAGCATTATGGCTTATTTACATTGAGATCTTTTTATTAAAACTCATAACATTGCATGACAGACAGATACAATACAGTACTATGCAGAGAAAAAAAGGGGAAAAACTGTCGTGAAAACACGATGAATGGTATTATAGAAGGGTCAGGGGGAGGTAAGGTCAGGCTAGGTTTATTGTTACCAGTTTCGAGTGGCAGCCGCCTGTAACTGGCTTTTCAGAGCGGTCTTAAAGGATGTTAGGATGTAGGGGAGAGCCTGCACGATTGTAACGTTTTTCACATTTCAATATTTTACTTTACTTCTTTCACCTACATATGTAATATTTTCAGGCAAAGGACTTACACATGTCTGCTATCATAAACCACTTCAAGTTTTTCATTTGATAAAACAGGTCATGAGTTATTAAACCGAGAGTGGACGCTGTTCCGATGTTACATTTGAAGCCCACACAGGATTAATTGTAACAGCATGATTTACAAATGTAACACAGCTAAAGAACCTTAATAAACAAATATTTTTTTGTTTAAATCAATTATATTTCATTCAAGCAACTCTTTTACATTGTTTTCATACCAAGGGTGTGATAAGATACTATATCATACTTTAGGAAAATATTAAATATTACAAGATGTACCAGTTTAAGCGTTTGAGTGAATTCCATGGAAAAATACATTGATTACCTAAATAAATAGCAAGTTTGATTAATGCAACATGTTATACATCCCTAATCTGACTTAAAATACACTGTAATTGAATGTCAGCTGACTGAACACAATGTTGGCCAATATGTCAAATATTTCAATATGATATTATCATGTTAGATTGTGTTACAATTGAACCGTTTTGGCACCCCTGCTTTGACGTTGCCTACAGAACAGAACTAACATGCATAGCAAGTTAAAACGATGTAAACTAATGAAGAACAGATACATGCAGACAGCCATCTAGATTTTATCTCCGCAGCATTACATTTTTTACGCATTTTGAGAAATACCATTTTTTCTGCAATAACTCGGTCTAGGCTGGATACAAATAGTTCTTACTTCCTGGAGACGTTCATTACGGCCCTGGTCACAAACTGATGCGATGACGTCATGATGGCATTGACCAATCAGGAGATAATGTGCTTATTACAATAATGAAGCGTTACAATTGAGGCGGCTCTCCCCTACACTCCTTAGGCCTTCGGTAGGGACACATTTTAGTGGTTTAGCAGGGGAATGTATATAGTTTTAGTCAACTAAATAAACACTGGCGTGAACCAGTAGACCTGATCACCTGTGTACGGTATGAACCAGTAGACCGTGACCAGTCAGTTTGCATTTATATACAGCAGAACTTACCGTATACACACTGTGTGACAACGCAACAAATAGGCAAACTGCACCTCGCATCACTATATGTGCGTGTGCGACTGCGTGTGTGTGTGTGTGTGTGTGTGTACCCGTTCTTAGTGTGTGTGTGTGTGTGTGTGTGTGTGTGTGTGTGTGTGTGTGTGTGTGTGTGTGTGTGTGTGTGTGTGTGTTTGTGTGTGTGTGTGTGTGTGTGTGTGTGTGTGTGTGTTAGGGATGCACATCGGTATCGGCAGTGTTGATTTCGTCGACTAAAACTATGACGAAAAATGTTTGTCGACTGTGTTTATTTCACGAAAACTAAATAAAAACTAAGCTGTGATGACTAAAACTAAGACTAAATATATTGAAATTTCGTCAACAAAATAAAAACTAGACTAAAAGGTTAGGGAGGGACTGGTGGAGAAGAGAGTCAGTCATTTTATGTTTGGTTGCTCTCAGGTGTTGCGTGCGTCGCGCTGCGACGCGTTGTGAGCTTGTAGATCGGCTATTTTCAGCACACAACCAAGTGTAAAATCAGTCATTACGATGCCATCAAGGCCTGCCAAAATACATTTCAGTTGACTAAATCAACTGTAGATTTAGTCAACTAAAATCGTATGATATTTAGTCGACTAAAACTAGACTAAAACTAATACTTTTCAGGTGACTAAATTATGACTAAAACTAATTGACATTTTATTCAAAAGACTATGACTAAGACTAAATCAAAATTTGCTGTCAAAAACAACACTGGGTATCGGCCAGATATCGGTATCCGACGATATTTGTCGTTTTCAGTCAATATCGGTATCGGCAAATAAAAAGCTGATATTAACCGATGGCAGTAGCAGATATTTATCTGTTGTTGATAAGCATACATTTTGTGGTGTTTATGTTTTGGTGTAGGCCTATTCAACAGTTCTGAACAGATATTTATTATAATGAAAATGTATTTGTTTGGCATACAGGGGGGAAATAAATATATAAACAAATATCGTTATCGGTTATCGGCTAGATTGCTATTTTAAACATCGGTATCGGCCAAGAATTTCCATATCAGTGCATGCCTAGTGTGTGTGTGTGTGTGTGTGTGTGTGTGTGTGTGTGTGTGTGTGTGTGTGTGTGTGTGTGTGTGTGTGTGTCTGTGTGTGTCTGTGTGTCTGTGCATGCGTTTGCACGTGCGTGTGGTTTACTGATTTAATACCTCATAAGCCACAAGGAATCCAAATATTGATCCTGTTCACTTGCTGATCATATATTGAGTCATGTGATCCAGACCAGGTAATAAATTCAAGGTGGATTTATTCACCCAGTGTTTCCCACAGGGCCATGTTGATACGGTAACGAGCATGACCTCTAACCTTCACCCCGCCCTGCATGCCAGACAGGTCAGCAGACAGCGTGGTCGGGGGGGGGGGGGGGGGGTCATGGTTGCATTTCTCAGACGGCGTGATCCCGTCTGTGGCGTTGCATCGATCCACTTCGACTGCCGGGCCATAGCAGCACCCACCCCCTGGAGGTTTACATGTCATTTTTTTAAGACCCCCATTTGAAAAGATTAGATTTCTTTTTGTATTGTTCCACATTTTGCACAATTCTTCAAAAATAGCAGATGTACGAGCTCGCAATGTGTTGTGAAGCGACGTCTTGTGATCTTGTGGATCTGCTATTGAATAGCTGAAATATGACATACGGTTAAAGGACAACTTTTGTTTTTTACAACAAGGGTTCATATTTTAGATTGTAATTAAAGAATATAAAAGATGAGTGTTAAATTGATTTCATTTACTTCTTTCTATTGTTTTAGAGATTCTTATTTCAGTGGTTGGGGGCATGCGTACAAGTGGCAAAATATGTCATTTTACACAGAATAAGCCCATTCCAAAGATACAGCGCAACCTTTCATGGTTGGATGTGACTTATGGGGGCTAGAAGTGTTACTGTAAATAGCAATAAAGAAACTGCTGGCTTATTGTGTCTAAAAAGACATATTTAGCCACTTGTACGCATGCCCCCATGCGTACGCATGCCCCAAATAAAACATTTTAGCACTCACTTTTTCTTTTCTCTAATTACAATCTAAAATATGAACCCTTGTTGTAAAAAAAACAAAGTTGTCCTTTAACTAGTTTTCTTGGAACCCCCCTCAAGGACCACTGGGGGTCCCCGGACTCCACTTTGAAAACCGGTGCTGTAAACAAGGTGGCAACAAACTGGCTTTGCTGTGTGTGAGTGTGTGAGTGAGTGTGTGTGTGTGTGTGTGCGTGCGTGCCTGCCTGCCTGCCTGCCTGCCTGCCTGCCTGCCTGCCTTGTGTGTGTGTTCTAACACAGGGGTCTTCAACAGGGGGTCCGGAACCCCTAGGGGGTCCTCAGAGTTACTACAGGGGGTCCTCCAAAACTGAGTGATAGAATCTTTTTTCCCCTTTTTTATATCACACACTTGAACTCTGCCAAAAATAGAGAGACAGCCGCTGACCAAAAATAGCAGATCTACAAGCTCACAACGCCTCGCAGCGCGAGGCGTTGTGAGCTTGTAGATCTGCTATTTTTGGCAAAGAGATTTGGTGTGGAGGGGAAAAAGAGCAGACTAAGTAAAGAATGAAAGGCCAAATGTATTAAGTATTGATGGTTCAAGTGGTTAAATAACTGAAAACACACATTGACATGAATCCAAAATACACTGATGATTGTTGCTGTCAAAAAATGAAACTATATGGAATCTATGAACATCTCCCTGCTTCATCTCTCTCTCAACTTAAAGGGGTCCTTGGCCTGAAAACGTTGAAGACCCCTCAGACGGGACTCCTTCCGTCGTCTATCGATCGGCGTTGACCGCAGGTCGGTGTCACCGCCCGGACCGCAGTGGACTCGGCTGGGTCATGTGACCTTTGGCCTCTCCAGGGACCGTCTGCAGTGACACTTGACTTCATACATTATAAAGTGTCACTGGGAGGAGAATCTCATTTCATAACCACGCATGGACACAAGCATGTTTCTTATCATAATCATTTCACTGTCGGGTGGGAAATGTTCAAAACTGCTACATATCAAGAAATTAAAAAAAAAAGAAAAAGAAGAATAACCTGTGTTCTAATGTAACCAATGTCGAAATTATACTAGTGACAAGCTCTTAATACTTCTCACTGCAGTTCAATTTTTATAAAATCCACTTTCACATAAATAAATAAAAAATAAAAAATAGCAAAGAATTATCACCGTTAATTGAAACATTGAAGATTAATTGAAACATATATATACATATATATATATATATATATATATATATATTTTTTTTTGCTTCTCTTTTGCATCACAGTCGTGTATGATGGCAAAGTAAGTACAGCATTAATTTACAAAAGAATAAAACATAAAATAAAGTTGAAATGTGGAGATATCGAAGTGTCCTTGAGCAAACCCCCCAACATGCTCCCGATGAGCAGATTGGTGCGTTGCATCGATCATTTCTTCCGCTGTCTGTGAGTGATTGAATGCTGCATTGCACTTAAAGGTGCCATTTTAAAAGGTATATAAACATACTAGGGCATTCACCAAATATTCGAATATTCTAATATCAAAGTCACTATTCGACGTTGTTCACCAAAGTCGAATATTCTCTTCTTTCTTTTCTTTTTTCTTTTTTCAATGCCCCTGGTGGATGAATATGTTAATGCTCTATACCAGGGGTTCTCAAACCTTTTTTAGGCTGTGACACCCAAAATAAACATATTTGAACTAGGTACCCCCACCCTGACAAGCACTTGGAATTGTAGATATTACATTTAATGTGACTCGGTTCCACAGATAAATATTGTGAAAATAGCTGATCTACATGCTCACAACGCCTCGCAACGCGAGGCATTGTGAGCATGTAGATCGGCAATGTTCGCCTCTTGCTTATTTAATATTTGACAGTTTGGACAGTCCTGTCGAATATTCGACTATTCGAATACTTTGAGGTTGAATAATTCGAATACTAAAAATCACTATTCGTGAATGCCCTAATACATAGGCTACCCCATTTAACATTTACAAGTCCACTGTCGTGTTTTCCTCAGCATGAACTATTTATAGTAATTCATGTTTTTGTTTTCCCCTTTTCTCATCTCCTAATGGTTAATTGCTTCCAGACACCCTGCTGTAGGCTACTTCTTCTCAGACATACAGTGCATGCGTGTGCGTGTGTGCGTGCGTGCGAGTGTTTACCAACAGTGTTGACACGGGGCAGAGGATTCATGGTGGTGGGTCGTCGCTACACGCCTCCCCCTCCACACGCCTCCACATTCACTTCATCACCACACGTGTTGAATTATCGTGTCACCCTAAACATATATCTGTACAATAATCCATACATGGGTGACACGCGGACAGATGGTTGTTTAATTGCGTGCGTGTGGCGGTCATCATGCTGCGTTGCGGTCAGATTCATGGTTTCGTGGCGGCCGTTCGTCATGATGTCGCCTTGTGGCGCATTCATCTCATTAACAGCTGTTGCCGCAATCTGGTCGAGTCTGGGATGTCACTGGCAGACTAAGGAGAAGCAGACATGGGTGTTTTAGCAGTGTTGGGAGTTTAAGTTGCATTTACGTCCCTCTTCTATACTTAAGCAATATTACACGAGAGGGTGTGCATTATCACGGTTATCTGGCACGACAGTCTTGCAGGAACGAGTCGACGGTAATTAAGATATTCGATAGGAAGTTGTAATTTTTTAATGCCACATTTAGCTATGTCCCTGAACTTCACATGATAACTGCTAGCCTAGCTGCCTAGCATAGTGTGGGGAGAAGGAGAGCGCACAGCTGAATTCTTTGCTTGATGAGACAGCGCAGTAGTGCTCGTTATCTGCACTGTTGGAGAGCCTGTTTTTCATTGAGAGCCTGACTAACCGTTGTATAACCCGGATTTGAACCTGGTTTCCTGCGCTGAAACTAAGTGCTGAAATGTTTTACCATTGAGCTAAGCCTCTCTGCTTGCTGGGGATAAACTCAATCTTGACCATCAGGTCAAAGATCGTGTCAGATCCTGTGTCAGTGATGGTCAATACCAATACACAGAAGACTCTAGCGAGTGCAATCATTCAGCCTATGACTATGGAGTCCACTAAAATACCACTAAAATGTGGGATATTTCACTTTAAAAAAAAACTTTTGGTCATTTTATCGTGACTAATCAGGCTTTTAGGAACACCCTGAACAGTTTTTAATTTTAACCATGATAGATTCATTAAAAACACATTATTTTTTTCTGGTGACTCATAATAGGCCGTGTTTTTTCAAAAACGTTTTTCAGTTTTTTTGTAATAATTCTTTGGGAAAGTAGAACAAAATAAATACAATAAGAAATTATTAAAAACTAGAAGCAGTGCTCTTCCGAGCACAGGTCTCCACCAGGCCAGGCGTCCTGGTGGTACTACTGTATAATAGGCCAATGTAAAAAGGGTGGCATATGTTCTTCACCTTAGACCTTTCATGGCAATCGGACGCTGCATGCATGATTTGAAGCATTGTGTTCCAAAAGATTGTTTTGCTAAAGTCTACCTGCTGGTGGCGCTATAACAGGCCAATGTGAAAAGGGTAGCATTTGTTCCTTGACATAGTGGGAATATGTGTGGCAAATTTCACGGTAATGGCAAGCTGCGTTGATGATTTGAGGCATTTTGTTCAAAAACGGAGCAATCCTGCAAACTTTGGAAGCTAATATTAGCCAATCAGGATGGAATATGAAATATCAGATGGATCAGACTTGATCACATGACTATAGAGATACTGTGTACTGATTTGTGTTATTTTTGGAGAAAATCTGAAGGAGTAATATCCAAAAATGTGTTTTACATAAGTCAGCCCAAAGGTGGCGCTATAAAAGGCTGATGTGAAAAATGCAGGGCAAAGGTTTATCCTTAGCCTCTAGGGAGTGCGCTTACAAAGTTTGAATCTAATCGGTGGAGTTATAGGTAAAACAACAATAGCGCCACCATGAGGCTGATTTCAAAAATTTGAAGTGGCATTTCTTCCTCGACCTAGTGGGAACGTGTGTGCGTGATTTCATGATAATTGCACTTTGCGTTTGGGATTTGAGGCATTTTGTTCAAAACGGCTCAATCCTACAAACTTTGGAAGCCAATCTTAGCCAATCAGGATGCAATATGCAAAATCGGACAGATCCGTGTCGATCACATGACTGTCGAGATACTGCCTACCGATTTGTAGGATTTTTGGACAAAATCTGTAAGAGTAGTGCACAGAAATGTGTTTTGCGAACATCGGCCACTAGGTGGCGCTAGAAAAGGCCCATTTGAAAAGTTTAGGGCAGAGGTTCTAGATTGGCATCCAGGGAATGTGTGTGCTCACTTTGGCAGCGACCGGGCCAACGGCGACTGAGATTAGGTGCACACAAACTGCGAGGACACACGGACGGACGGACGGACGGATGCACGGACGGACACACGGACGGACGAAGGGGAAAACATACTCTCCCCCATGCCTTCGGCTGGTGGAGACAATAAATGAAAAAAGTTAAGAACTGTTGACATTTTAGTCTATAGTTTTAGTAAGGACAGTATTTTACAGTTATTTTACCCCTTTTACTTTTTTTTCCAGCAGATAATATAGAACATTTCCATCTAATGGATGAAAAAACAAATCACAATTTTAAACAGTACAGTACAGTACAGTACAGTACAGTACAGTACAGTACAGTACAGTACAGTACAGTACAGTACAGCAAGACCGCACTTGGTTATAGAACCTAATGACTAGTTAACACATTGTCCAGTTCATCCAACTGATCCCAGTACAGCCTAACATTGTCTGGGTCAGAACCACCAGCCAGGGCATTTCTCAATCTGCTGTGGGTGATACTTGCAACTTCAAATGTATTTTTTTTTTCTTTTCTTTTTTTTTTACCCAAACGGCACAGACTTATTTTTCATGTCACTCCAGTGGCCTGTGGTAGTGTAGTTGCTCTGTGTACACCTGTTTCCGACAGCATCCAAAGAATGCTTGTTGTAGATGTTTAGGTGCAGGGGTCATCGCCATGCAGGCTTGCGGTGGCCATCATTTTTGCCACAGACATACAAACACAAACCCAGAGATAGCCCTGAATGGCCATGACAGGTCTATAACTCTGAGAGTGTACAAATGGAATCAAATGGACCCGCATGTGTACACTCTCAGAGTTAAGGGGGTCCTTGCAAATAAAACATTTGATAACCACTAGTAGGCCTACTAGTCAGGGGCATCAATTGGGTATGGCAGGGGTATGCAGCTGCCATACCCTGGGTCCAGGGGGGGAAATAAAAGTTACTTTTAAATATAAATCCGTGAATGTCTCTTTGTTTATCTGTGCTGGTTATGTTGTTAAATTACAGTGCCGTACAATAACTACAAATACAAAATGTAACAAAATGGTCACTTTAACAAGGTATTATATTCTCCACACTTTTATTCTCCCCATCTTGACAGAATGGTGTATTCCCAGGTTCCGCAGGTCAGCTGCACAGGTGCAATGCATTATTGTTATTTGTGGCACGTTTACTAACATGCCAAGTTTAGCTGCACTTGAACAACCGTGCAGGCTGCCATATCCAGCCCAAGAAACCGTAGAAGTGGGGGAAATACCCTATATGTTGCTATAGGGTATGGCAACATGACTGGTGTCTTGCACGCGCGTGAAGGTGCTTGTGCAAAACACCAGTCATGTTGCCATACCTTAGCTTTTTCTGAACCGACGCCACTGTCTGAGAGTGTACAAATGGAATCAAATGGACCCGCATGTGTACCCTCTCAGAGTTAATGGGGTCCTTGCAAATAAAACATTTGAGAACCAATAGTACTAGCTGGTCTCCAATATGCCATAGAGGCGTAGCCAGTAAGTAAGTGTTCCGAAGAAAACCTGGAGACTTGACATTAAGTATTTGGGTCTCATGATCAAAATAAGAACATCATAATGTGTGTAAGACAATCTAATCTAACATTTGCCAGTTGCCACAGACAAGACCAAGTCTTGCCACAGACACATGTGTCCGTGTATGGGCATATTGCTGACCCCTGTTTAGGTGTGATTTATACTTAGCTGCAAGCCAGTGTATTGCGCCAATATAGGCGATCTACAAGCTCACAGCGAGTGCGTCATGCTGCGAGCATGCAGATCAGATCAGCTATCTTCGGTGTGAGACACTGGTGTGCAAAAGGGTAGGCCTATAAATCAGGCACTACTGTTGGTTGAGCACCCTGTGGAGTTCACTTCAGCCACTTTCACTGCATGTTTGCGTGCGTGCGTGCATGCATGCATGCGTGCATCCTGCCAGGTGACATGCTTGAGTTGAAAAAAAAGAAGAAAGAAAAGAAACTCTGCCCTCTGTTGGTTGAAATAAGACACTGGCACTACAGCCTCGCAAAAGAAACCCATTCTATCAATAAATATAATTTAAGAACCGTAGGGTCAGAACACAGAACACACACAAATAAACAGTTTTGGATGTGATGTTTTGGGACCACAGACAGACCCCTTCCACACACCTAGTGTTCACATTAATTAACCTCAACAATCTGTTTCTTTTATGCATTTTCTCTACGTGCACGAAAGTATGCACGCACACGCGCACGCACACACACACACACAGACACACACACACACACACACACACACACACACACACACGCGCGCGCGCGCGCAGCGCGCGTGCACATGCGCACCTATTAAGACAATAATTTGTACCCCCCAAAAAAGGAAAAAATGTACCCCCATTGATTCCGGATGGGGACCCAAGTGCATTTTGGGTCCCCATCCGGAATCAATGGGGGTAAATGTACTAAATCAAATATTTCTCTTAGGAATGCGTCAAATACAACAATATTGAATCCATTGTGTGAGTAATCAATAGAGAAGAAAAAAGTCATTTTGGGGGTGAACTACTCCGGCTTTAAGTGTCTCTTTTTTAGGAGAGGAAGTCTAGAGGAGAGTAGAGGAAAGGAGAGGAGAGGAGAGGGACTTGCCGTTGTCATGGAAACGGCGGGGGGCGGGGTCATGGGGACCAGTTTGTTTTGTTATGGAGTGTCACGTGACGGCGGGCTGGCCCCTCCCCCCTGCTAGCAGCAGCTGCTGCTCCGCTCACACACACACACACACACACACACACACACACAGTTTGAACACAAAATGGCTGCAAAGACCAGAGCCCACTGACTGAACTACACTTTATTATGGTAGGAAGATTTAATATCAAAATACTCTCTTTATTCTGCGTATCGCCGCTGCTCGGGGACATCATAATAAATGTAACGTATTAAACGCGAAGCTATTGTTGGTGTTCGGGACCAGACGGGACTCGTAGGCTGTACGATTCGCATTGATATTGTTGTACAGTTGTTCAATGTATGGCTGCAAAGACGCGAGCTTCATGCCTTGCACCGAACACTTTATTATGGTAGGAGACTGGAGTCGGACATTTACTATCTATTGCATGCACGCACGCACACACACACACACACACACACACACACACACACACACACACACACACACACACACACGTCCTCAGTTGTTGTTGTTGTTGTTGTTGTTGTTGTTGTTGTTGTTGTTGTTGTTCAGCTTTGCTTGATTGGACCTTATAATAATACAATAAGGTTACACGGGGCTGTACGTTAACGATATGCAAAAATGGATGTTTCTGCAGTAGCCTAGTGTTTTTAATCCACTGGTTCCCAAACACTGGGTCGGGACCCATGTGTGGGTCGCGGATAGCTCTGGTCCATCGCGTCACCTCCCGCATCGCTCCCGGTGACGCTCTGACAGACCCCTCGGGAAACGCATGGACTCGAGATTGTCGGCCCCTCCGAGCGCTCAATACTAGTCAAAATAAACAAAACCGTTTCACTACTCACCAAACCAAAGGTCGTTTTGCGCTGTTGAAAGTCTATTCTCCGCGGTGGTGAACCCCTCAGCACCCCACCCACTCTGCAAAATACACTATTTTTGGCATGAAATAAAGTGCATCCAACTCGACCGCCGCTTATTTCCGGGTTGTGAACCATTGTATCTGCAGTGGCCGCTAGGTGGCTCGAGGTGGGTGCGTTTTATTTCATGACAAAAATAATGTATTTTACAGAGTAGGTGGGGTGCTGAGGGGTTCACCACCGCGGAGAATAGACTTTCAACAGCGCAAAACTACCTTTGGTTTGGTGAGTAACGAAACGGTTTTGTTTATTTTGACTAGTATTGAGCGCTCGGAGGGGCCGACAATCTCGAGTCCATGCGTTTCCCGAGGGGTCTGTCAGAGCGTCACCGGGAGCGATGCGGGAGGTGACGCGATGGACCAGAGCTAGGTCGCGGACATATCTTTTATGGGTCCCTTACATATTTTTTGTTTCCTACTTTTTTAGAGAGAGAGAAAAATGCAATCATTTTCGTAGGCTAATTCTTTTAAGAAATAGATGAAAAATCTAAGAAATGCCATGCATTAGAAAACAAATATATTTATAGTAGTGAAAATAGCCGATCTACAAGCTCACAACGCGGCGATCTGCTATTTTCATTAGCTTGGGTCCCCGGCCGGGCAAACGTCTCTTACATGTCTCTTTTCGGTCATCATGAGCTAAAAAAAAAGAAGCTTGGGAATCACTGTATCCACTTCTTTGACGTCGATGCCTTCTGTGTTGTGTCGCCGCTTGTTTGGAAGCCTTTCCATTGCTTGGGTGGCGCTGCTGACTTTTTTTTGTGTGGGAATAGTTAATTTGATGTTGTCTTTGGCTGTTATTTCTACCAGCAACTTGTGGTCGTCTATGCACAAACATAGGCTATAGGCTACGCATTCTTTTGGTAGAGCGTGGACGGCTGCTTAACTAACTACTGTAGTCCTAGGACTTGTACATGCAGATAGATGGTTGTTAGATGCTGCCTGGTACATGGCGATCTGAAGTGGGCATTGCTTGGATTTACAAATGTCGTGCAGATTTGGCACCATGTGCAAACAATACATAAATAAAACAAAATAGTGTGCAATGTGCACACTATTGCAATTTAAAACAATTATGCATTAACGCCATTATTGCTTTGATTGCATTATTTTAATGGCATCACTATTATTTGTTTGTTATTATTGTACATGATGAGTCCCAGATGTATAATCAATCACCTTTGACGTTCATTGCAGCCTTTATAAGGTAGTAAACACGTGATTAAGCCTATAGTATAGGCTATAGCTTGGCATGTTGTAGTTTGTTTATTTCTTTGTGTTGTTGTTGTTGTTATTACTACCATGTGCATGATGATGAAATCTCTGTCCTTCTGGTTGAGCGTGAGAGTTCTGATCTGCATGCTGTGGAATATTAGTAGCCTAGTACATTTTATTCGTTTTGAATGGTAGAGCATGCAGGGGTCTTCAGGCCAAGGACCCCTTAGTTGAGAGAGAGATGAAGCAGGGACCCCCAATACCTAGATTCCATATAGTTTCACAGTTTGACAGCCAAATCGTCAGTGTATTTTGGATTCATGTCAGTTTGTGTTTTCAGATATTTAACCACTTGAACCGTCAATACTTAATAAACTTGACCTTTCACTCTAGTCTGCTCTTTTTCCCCTCTACACCAAAGCTCTTGGCCAAAAATAGCCGATCTACAAGCTCTCAGAGCTTGTAGATCTGCTATTTCTGGCTAAAGTTCTCAGAATATGGACACTAGGGTTCAAGTGGTTATAAATATATAAAAAAAATGTTTCTATCACTCAAAGATTTGGAGGACCCCCTGTAGTAACTCTGAGGACCCCCTAGAAGGGGTCCCGGACCCCCTGTTGAAGACCCCTGTGGTAGAGTGATCAGGCTGTGATTGACCTTCCCGTGTTCCTGACGAAATGTTTGGAAGTGACTATTAGTCTCATGGCTGCTGCTGAGGCTGCACTAGTAATATGGAACGTGACACTGTGTTGTTTAACCATTTAAATGGTTGTTGAGCGGAATCCCTCAGGGCTCCATGCGAGTGCATTTTCAGTTTTCTGTCATTGTGGGCTTGATGACAAACAACAGGGTTATAGTTTATCTCGAGAGTTGAGACCAGATTAACTCGAGACGGCATCAGTCGTCGTCCTGGTAACACGCTCAGGAGACGGTGCCACCTCTCAAAGATATGTATTTAAACATTCCGAAGAGCTTCCTGATGGATAGATTACACTTTGGAGCAAGAAGGGAAGTTTGTTTTGTGCATGTTTGGAGCAGTAAGGGGATCAAACAGGCTCACCTCTTTGGGCTATGTTAATACATAAATAAATAAATAAATAAAACGCACAAATGCAAAATATAAGGTGCTCCCTTCTTGCTCCAAGTGTAATCTATCCATCAGGAAGCTCTTCGGAATGTTTAAATACTTATTTTTGAGCGGCAGCACTGTCTACTTAGCGTGTTACCAGGACAACGACTGACGCTGTCTCGATCTGGTCGACTGGAAATAGCAGATTAACAAGCTCACTCCGCGAAGCAGCTACAATAGAGGGTATGCGCGTGACATCGTCATCTTACCCGGAAGTTATGCTCAGTGGCAAAAAACGACTTGCCTTGACAGCCCGTACATCCAAACAGAAAAGTCCTAGCTAATTGCATTAAATGACGTATAGACAACGTTAAACTCACTTTGCCACTCAATTTGCCATTCACTTGCATGCATATACCGCTTTTTGTGTTATCGTGTTGGCATCATTGTAAAAATCGTGCCACTGGTATAGGGCTGTCACAATTATTACATAATAATCGTCTAATCGTGATTATTTGACATTATCGCAATTATTTTGTCATAATCGTCATAATCGTGAATGCTGAAAAATTTCCGAAATAGTGGAAATAGCAGATCTACAAGCTCACAACGCGTCGCATCGCGACGCGTTGTGAGCTTGTAGATCGGCTATTTCCACTATCAAAGTGATTTTTTAAGTAGTAAGTTGTCAAATATGTCAGTAATGTCTTTGTATATTTAGGTTATGTGTCATATCTACCATGTACAACTTCAAAGCCTACAGTAAAAGCCAAACAGAAATGTAATTATCAACGACAAAAACACAATTAAATTGTTAATCGCCAATTATTTGAGTGACAATTAATCGTCATGTAAAATGTCATATCGTGACAGCCCTAGCCACTGGACTATTTGCAAACTGTTAGAGTTTTCACTCAATCAATTGTCGTGTGACACGTTGTGAGCTTGTCGAGCTGCTGTTTTCAGCGAGAGCTTTCCCCACACAAATGCTGGCGTTAAAATGGTTAAACCAGTGACACCGGCCACTGATTTCCCCCCAGGGATCAATAATGATCTGTTTGTCTGTCTGTCTAGCTGTCTGTCTGATCTTGCTGCCTATTTAGCTATACTTCACAACTAGTTAACTTACATTTAGCTAAAACAAAACCAGTTATTTCTATTTTTACTTAATTTTATTTGCAGTTTGTCACATGCACAATTATTCACAGGGTCAACATTTTACATCATTTTCATAATCATATTACTCCATATCATTCCTCCGTGGTGTCATCATAGCTTAAAGGAGTAGTTCACCCCCCAAATGACTTTTTTCCTACTGATTACTCACCCCATGCAGACTTGAATTAAATAATATGTTTTTTGTTTTTGTTGCATTCCTAAGAAAATAATTTGATTATAATAAATGTACCCTCATTGATTCCGGATGGAGACCCAACTGCTTTTGGGTCTCCATCCGGAATCAATGGGCCTACAAAGAGTCTCCTCAAATGATTGGCTTCGGAATGGAACACAAAAAAGTCATTTTGGGGGTGAACTACACCTTTAAGGCTCATTCATACTAGGGGAAGTGAGTAGCTCCTCACTTTTTTAGGTGATGGGGTTTGCAGTGAAGCGCTCTTCACCGCGGCTAATGACGTAATGTTGTAGTTTTCTCAATTTAGAAAAGCGTAGGGTACTAATGTTCGGATCCATAGCAGGTTGAAATGTAAGTTAACTAGTCAATAAGAATACAGGTCGACTCGCTATAAATCCATCTCGCCAAATCAATTTTCTAGGACACCTCGCCAACTAGCGTGGACATGTCGCCTAAGGGGTTAGGACGCCTCGCCAAATGCTCCAAAGTCATGTCACCAACCAGTGTGGACTGCTCGCCCCAGAAAATCTTTGAGTCCTCAATACAATGTTTTCGAGCGCTGTGAGCTTGTAGATCAGCTATTTTCAAAATGTTTGCCTATTTCTTATATTTATTTTACAATCTGGCTAATGTTTGAACTTAGAACCCCCCGGGGGTCCCGACCCACAGGTTGAGAACCACTGCCCTGGAGGACAACGATACAGGCAGGAAGACGGTATAGGCACCGTTTTCGCTAACCTGTTGGAGGAAGTCTGTAAATCGTCTCTAACCCCGTGCAGCGGATTGGGGAGGGTATATGGGGGGGATTTGGAAGGGGGTGGGGGTAGGGGGGGGGGGGGAGTGGGGGATAGGTCAGGGGCCCTCCTGTCAGCGCTGGCGGCCTGTGAAAGGGCCTGTGTTATTCACCGGTGGGGACTTTATGACAAAAAGAGGCCACTTAATGCTCTGATTACTATACAGCGTTAGGTCATAGCTCCCCCTCACATTCACTTCCAGTCCCCCGGATGCCTGTCTTTTTTTTTTTTTTTTGTACAGTGCAGGATTGCAAGGTTGAGGGGGAATTTGTGCCAGACTGTGTGAAATTAGGCTGTCTGTTTTTGTGTGTGTGTGCGCGCGATGCGCGTGCCTGCGTGAGTGCGTGCGTGCGTGATGGGATAGCCTACTTACCTGGAATTACCTGGGAATAGATCAGTGAAGTGCAACGTCATTTACACATCCTACCTGGTTCGCGTTCCCCCCCCCCCCCCCATTCTGAATTCCCATAGACCTTTTTCATATCGCGTCATATAAGAACTGTGTTCCTAACTTAAACGAATCATCTCAGCTCACACTAGTTTGTCGCTGTCAGGCGGAAACCTCATATCACCGCATTCCAATGTTTGTTTGTTTTTGCTCGTGCATGCGTGCCATACTTCATTGTATACTAACTACGGTATCGCGCAAGAGCTCTTATTGTTTTATATATTTGAAACGTGTATGGGGTCCGTGGGGACAAAATATATTCCCGATGCCTGGGGGTCCGCGGCTAAAATGTGGGGGTCGTTGACGTGAAAAGGCCTGAGCTGAGAGCCACTGTGGTGCAGCAATAGAGCAGTAACAGATATAGAACATATAGATAGACCTTTTTGCATATCGTCGTTGTCGGGTGAAAACCTTGTATGTCCAAAACCCTTCGTTTTGCATTTATCATTTTAAAAATGATTTAAACTAGAGAAAACAGCCGATCTACAAGCACACAACGCCTCGCACCGCGAGGCGTTGTGTGCTTGTAGATCGGTAGATCTTGTATGATGAAGCAGGGCTTTACTTTGTGAAAAAACTTACACTTTTGAAACTTGGAGATACGAGGTTTCTGCCCGACAGCGACGGTATACATGTAAGTCTCACGTCGTCGTGCAGGTGAGATGATGCACGTATTTCTAAAGCTCAAGCTTGACAGCAAACACTAGTTGCATCTGTTCTGCGTTGATATGTTCAACCGCTGATTTGGTCGTTTTGGCATCATTCATGAGGGAGAACTGTCTTGGTTTATTAACTTCTTAAGCCCCAGGGTGGTCCAGGGGGAAAATCCGCCTAAAATGTGTGCCCAATTTGGAAAAGTTGTGGACACAAAACTACGATGATCATGGCTACACTTGGCTCACCAAATGTCAGCTAACCCCTGACAATTCATGAATGCAGTGTAAAAGATCTAATTTCTCTCACCATAATTGTCCTGCTGTGATCACTTACTCAGGAAAAGATGACTGAAAAAGACCTCTGCATATGGAAAATTTGCATTCTGAGTAGTGAATGAGTCTCAAGACCTCATTGAAAACATATATATTGTGAATTGCGAAAATGTCCACCAAGGTGTCATCAAATGATAGGCAACAATGTATGAATATATTCCAAACTATGTAAACTCTACAGATGTTGTTGTGAGAGTAGTGCCGTAATATTAGTAACAATACGGTGTAATAATAATGTAATATGAGTAATGTATTGATGAAAAATACAATGGCAGCTGATTATATATGCTGTAGGCCCACCGTGGCAATAATCAACAAAATTCTAGTTTGATTTGGTCTCTATTGATTTATTGACAATGACATTTATTGACAGCTGTTCAGAGGTCAACATGGGGCTCAAGAGGTTAACACCAACAGTAGGCACTTCTCTTACGACAGTAGTTGCCTTAACACTTTTTTAAACGGGTTCTTTTGTGCCAAAGAACCTCAAATTCATATACACTGGAAACCCCCAATAAGGACCACTGGGGGTCCCAGCTGGACACCACTTTGAGAACCAACATCTTACCATTCCACTCTTATTCTGTGTCCAACTCCTGTCGTTATTATTATTACTTTTCCCTTTTTTGCTGGAGAAAAAAAAAAAAACGTTATAATGGCAACAATTCCAGCAATAAAAGTCCAGATCGAGGGAGATGGGCAGCTTCATTTTCCCGTTACGCACATGTGCCATTACTCTCCCCAAAGTGCTCAGTGTTTTGTTTCACGAAGATGAGAGGGTCTTGTATTGGAAAGGATGAGAGGGACTAATAGGACATTTGTTGGGGGGGGGGGGGGGGGGGGGGGGGCATTCTGTCATCTATTGCTGTGGGTCGGGACCCCCAGGTCAAACAAACCAACACACAGTTTAAGCTTATGGGGTATCTGCACATTTCTAAAGTGAGAATTTAAGGACTTTTAAGACCTTTTTTAAACTTCTAAAACCTCTTAAGACCTCTAAAATGAAACATTTTACATTGGCGAAATTGTCAAATATTAGAGGCAGAAATTGTGAAAATAGCCGATCTACATGCTCACAAGGCGTTGTGAGCATGTAGATCTGTCAGAGAGAGAGGGGGAGAGAGTGGGAGAGAGAGGGAGGGAGACAGAGCAGGGACGTGCAGAGAATGTTAGAGAGGCAGGGGCTGGCATTTCCAAAAGGGCCTTTTGGTGGAAGCACCGAAAATACTTGTGAGCTTGGAGGTCAGGCTATTTTCATTGTGTGAAACCACACTGAACTAAGCATAACCAAGTCAATACTGGAGATGCAGCTTAATGGCATGGATTTGAATTTCTACACAGAGAGATTCAATTCTTTCAACATAAGATGCTGCGTTCAAGTTCAGGAGAGTTTTGACAATGCTGCCTTCAGGTATGGAAAGAGGGCATTTGCATTTCTTTCACCATAGTAAAAGTGCATAATGTCTTTGTTACCCCTGGAGAGGCTTAAAGGAGCTATAGTCAACTTTTTCTTGAAAAACGGATGCTAAAATAAAAATAATGTTTCGAAAATATTTTATAAAAAAATAAGCTTCATATATGTGTTTCAATTAAAAAATGACCACAAAAAGCGTAAAATAATGATAAAATAATCATTTTGGCCCTTTGTTTACATTTACAGGGCCCGTACTTTGTTTACATCCTAGTCTGTAGACTAGGATGTACACCTACAATGAAAAAGTTGACTATAGCTCCTTTAAGTATGAAATGCAAGACATAAGGCAGAGGTATTTCTCGAAGTATGGTCCCCCTTCTTAGATTTTCTAGAAGGGGGCAACTGATTTAGGTATAGGCCTATGATCCTTACTGTATGTAAGTCTGGTTATGATAATATGATCGACATCCCACCACCATGTACGCACACGTATAGATAAGGCGCTGCAGGATTCTGGCCCGTGTCGCACTGTTCAGATGGGGGTAGAGGATAATAGAAGTTTTCTTTCTCTTCCCATGGGGGCGGTGAGACACGGGCGAGAGTTCCTTGTGCCCCCCTTCTCTTTTTCTGTTCTTGAAGCCTCTTACCACTTGATATGTATATATTTTGTTCTCCCTCCCCCGTTATTTGTCTTATTATTATTATTTGTATGTATGATTTCCTGTATGTCTTTTGTCTTGTGTGTAGGTCCAAGTCTGTTAGTTTTGTGTCTAAAAATAAAAAATAAAAAAATGCATTTATGGTCTGGAAAGGGCAGTTTTTTTTACAGACAGATAAAAGGGCAGGGGCTCCCTTTGATGTCGAGAGAGAGAGAGAGAGAGAGAGAGAGAGAGAGAGAGAGAGAGAGAGTCGAGAGAGAGAGAGAGAGAGAGAGAGAGAGAGAGAGAGAGAGAGAGAGAGAGAGAGAGAGAGAGAGAGAGAGAGAGAGAGAGAGAGAGAGAGAGAGACTGTCACTGGCCTGGGTCAGAGAGCTTTAGCGATGACCTCATCACTGAGAACAGCCTCAGGTGCTTTACGGTGTGAAATCCTCTTTGTGGAACTCAAGGACTTTGTCAGATATGCTTACCTCAGCGATCTGTAAGACCTCACAGTTTCCTCCTGCCTCCTGCACACAGATGGAAAAGAAAAGAAGGGGGGAAAAAGCACAAATCTCAACACACTAGGGCAGGGGTGCCCACACTTTTTTTTACGTGAGATCTACTTTAAAAATGACTAGCTCGACATGATCTACCCATCCAAAATGTTTTAGCTGAGGGCCTGAGGGGGGCTTTGGAATAGCAGCACTGGCATTTTAGACAAACACACTTACTGTAAGGGGGAAAAAAATGGGAAATACTGGGGGAAATGTCTTCATCCCATTCTGTATGGAAGTGCTAGGTTTTGAAGTTCTTTGCAATGCTACTGACTCTTGAACAAAGTATTGCATTGAAGGTTTGCCTACTTTAGAAGCCATGAAGGGAGCTGACAGGCCCATCTTGATGTCATATTGACATAATCTTTTTATATTTTAATTATATATTTTTAGAGGCTTGTTGTTATAAGGTCTACCTGCACACCCTTGGTGATCTACTGGTAGATCACGATCTACCTTTTGGGCACCCCACACTAGGGCATTCACCAAATATTCGAATATCAAAGTCACTATTCGACATTGTTCACCGAAGTCGAATATTAGCTTTTTTTTAATTGTTTTCTCTTTAAAAAAAATATAGTTTATAAAGCTTGGCTAGATAGGAAGTCATGAGAATGAGTTGTCAATGCTCCTGGTGGATGAATTTTTGTATGCTTTATACCAGGGGTTCTCAAAAATGTTTAGGCTGTGACCCCCAAAATAAACATATTTGAACTGGGGACCCCCACCCTGACAAGCACTGTAGGTATTACATTTATTACATTTAATGTGACTCGGTTCCGCAGATAAATATTTAAAAAATAGCTGGAGGCGTTGTGAGCATGTAGATCGGCTATTTTCACAATGTTCGCCTCTTGTACTTAATATTTGACAGTTTGGCCAGTCCTGTCGAATATTCGCCTATTCGAATACTTTGAGGTTGAATAATTCGAATACTAAAAATCACTATTCGTGAATGCCCTACACACACACGCACGCACGCACGCACGCACACGCACACGCACACTTTCTAATATTTGTCTTTTTGTGCCTTTATAGATTGTAGTCAGCCACTGAGAGAGTAATCTCTCAATCTGTCAGCACCACTGCCCTAGTAATTGTTGTAGTGTTGTTCAGTATGTCTAGTCATTTCATCAACATGGTCCCATTTAGCGCCACCATCAGGCCGCTTTTTTTCAAACACATTTTGGACAGATTTTGGCCTAAAATCACGCAAAGCGGTACACAGTGTCTCTAAAGTCATGTCATCAACATGGATCTTTCCCATTTCCCATATTCCCTCCTGATTGGCTACGATTGCCTTCTAAAGTTTGTGTATGCGACGTGACGGTCGCTTATCTCCCGAATAGGGAGTGAATAGAGAAATGTCAACCTTCTGAAGTCAGAGTTACTGGAAGTCCAGTGGGAAGTTTCCGAAGTCAGTGATGATTTTCGGGTGCTATGGCATCTGCAATGCTTTTTCACACAATATTCTATTTTTTTGATGGATCTGTGTGTGGTTCAAGTGGTACATTTACGGAATGTCTTGTCTGTCTGCCGTCTGTCTGTTCACCGTCTGTCTACAGTACTCTGACATCATAGTACTGACGTCACATAGGCCTTCTGGCCTGGACATGGAACAACATAATATGGACATAGGACACGGAGCACCATATATGGGCATAAACACTATCACTGATACCGCCGCCGCCATGGTAACATGTCTTGCGCTGCGAGGCGTTGTGAGCCTGTAGATCGGCTATTTTCGGCAAAGAGGTTTGGTGTAGAGGGGGGAAAAGAGCAGACTAAGTACAGAGTGAAAGGTCAAGTTTATTAGGTAATGACGGCTCAAGTGGTTAATATCTGAAAACTCAAATGGACATGAATCCAAAATACTCTCAACTAAGGGGTCATTGGCCTGAAAACGTTGAAGATGAAACGTTTTTTTTTTTTTTTTTGTCCCTGTATCGATATGGGGGTTGAGGGGTATGGGAGCGGTGGGGCTGGGGGCGCACACATTCTAGCTGGTGGAGCTGCTGCTGCTGTGGTTGCTATAGCTAAAATACTGTAGCTAGCAGAGCGTTCCTTCTCCCCCCCCGCCTCCCCGGGGGGCTCGGCGTGCTTCTTGTTTGTCTTGCAGCGCTGGCATTCTCTGGCTCCGTGCCCGGTGACTGACTGTCCCCCCCGCCCCCATCCCCCTCTTAAAGGCGCACGCCACACGCATGGATGGCTGCACGCATGACACGCACACAGGCATGCGTGCATGTATATGTACTCTCCACACATGCACACACAAGCCGCACGCCAAACAGCCCTCATCAATCTTTGGGTACGAGTCCCTCTATCTCTCTCTCTCTGTCTCTGTCTCTCTCTCTCTCTCTCTCTGTCACTATGTCTCTCTCTAAGTCAGGGGTTCCCAAACTTGTTTGTCTCAGGGCACCCCATACAGTATATACATATATTTTTTTTTAATCCGAGGCACCCCTACATTATAATTATCACTCCCAGCACCTTATATTTATAGCATAACGCCGTTGTCAGGTGAAACCTTGTATGTCCAAAACCGTTCGTTTTGTATTTATCATCTATAAAATGTACTAAACTAGTGAAAACAGCAGATCTACAAGCACACAACGCCTCGCATCGCGAGGCGTTGTGTGCTTGTAGATCTGCTGTTTTCACTAGTTTTGTGCGACGGTCTTGTATGATGAAGCAGGGCAAAAGACATGAGGAGATGAGGTTTCTGCCCAACAGTGACAATATTTTAGTGATTTATGTTGCGAGGAAAACGTTGAGATAATAGCCATTTTGGTTAGAACTGCTTGTAGATCTGCTATTTTTTGGACAAATGTTCCGCCCCAGGATAATGGATTTTGATTATTGCAATATCGTAAATCGCAATTTATTTTGTGTGTGTGTGTGCGTGTGTGTGTGTGTGTGTGTGTGTGTGTGTGTGTGTGTGTGTGTGTGTGTGTGTGTGTGTGTGTGTGTGTGTGTGTGTGTGTGTGTGTGTGTGTGTGTGTGTGTGTGTGTGTGTGTGTTAGGGGTGGGCAATATAATCGATATGGCAATACATCGCGATAGTTTATTTGCAAATACTGTATCGATACTTCAGGCCGTAGTATCGCGATACTTTGAGGAAAATGAAATATGTTCCCATGCATAGGAACCAATAGAAGAAGTCCGGTCCTGACACTCCGCTGCCTCTAGATGTCGCTGTACTGTAGTAGCTACTTCCCCCTCCCAGGGTTCAGTGAGTGGAGGTCTCTCGAGAAAATGGCTGCGAACGACGAAAACAACAACATTGGAGCAGCGCCTTCAGCTTTTAAAGCTGACATATCGCGATAGTATGGCAATAGTATCGTTTTGTAAAGATTCCTAATATTCGCAATATGCATCGTAACCCAAGTATCGTGATATGTATTGCATCGCAAGATTCTTGCCAATATCCACCCCGTGTGTGTGTGTGTGTGTGTGTGTGTGTGTGTGTGTGTGTGTGTGTGTGTGTGTGTGTGTGTGTGTGTGTGTGTGTGTGTGTGTGTGTGTGTGTGTGTGTGTGTGTGTGTGTGTGTGTGTGTACAGTGTGTGTGTGTGTGTGTGTGTGTGTGTCTAGCTATACTTATGGGGACTAAACTCATGTTCACACAGTCACCTGCAGGGGACCTCTGACAGTGTGGGGACAAAATAGTAGGTCCCCACAACGGTTAGGGTTAGGTTTAGGGATAGAGGTTAGGGTAAGGCCACAGGACTTGCTTAAAAAATGAATGGAAGTCTATGTAAAGTCCTTACAGGTGATGTAAATATATAGTGTGCGTGCGTGCATGCGCGTGTGTGTGATGATCATTCCACAGCAGCATGCAGCTCTGAGTAGGGTTGTTGTCACAGTTATGTCATTTTTACTGGGAGGGGCCTGCATTCAAAGCGTTTCAGTCATGAGAGTTACATCTTGCTTTATCTAGGCTAGTCTGGCCTTTTATGTGTGTGAGAGAGAGACACACACACACACACACACACACACACACACACACACACACACACACACACACACACACACACACACACACACACACACAGAGAGAGAGAGTGGGGGGAACAGTTAGCTTAAGCCTCTGGCGCAGTGAGAGCTTGCTGTGCTCTTAAAGGTGTAACGATATAGTAACTGTATCGAAATATTGTTTTTAACTTAACAAATCAAAGTATATCAAAATTAAAACAGCCTAAATCGAATCGTATCGTTTTATTTTGTATCGTATCGAATCGGCAGTGCAAATAATCGATTGTATCGATACTACCTACTTGTGCATTGCATTTAGCATTTTTAAGAAGAACAAATTAAAAGGAGGGGTTTAATTACTTTTCCTTTCCATATAGCTACACTGGTCTATCGATAAACGTGTGTAATGGCTGGGTTCATGTCAAGGTGCAGATTTGTCAATATACAATGTCCATGAATTTGGCAGATAATCACTGTGTTTACTTATTTATATCATAATAATACATGCACTATCCATGCATTTCACACAGATCAAAATTTCTTTGCTAAATAGTTACTATATCGATTTTAAATCAAATAATTGAATCGTATCAATATTGTCATGAATGAACCAATATCTTCCATGTATCGTATCATAAACCATGTATCGTGATGTGTATCGAATTGCTATTAAAATGTATCGTTACACCCCTACGTGCTCTGTAGAAGCCAGTCGCTTCCAAAGAACAAACGCCACGGACAGCTCTAGACTGGAAAAGGACAGTCTGTGCTATAAATAGTTGCCTCTCCGTCAGCCTGGACCACACGGTACTCTCCAGGCTGTGGCGGTGCGCTTGAGATTTAAGGGTTTGCGTTAAAATTTAGGCCTATAGAATATTGAATGCTTTAACCAGTGAAAAAATAGCAGATATACAAGCTCGCAGCGCGGCACCGAGTGCCGCGCTGCGAGCTTGTAGATCTGCTATTTTTGAAAAAGTCGTGAAAATGTGTGCAAATCTTTGAATATATGTATTTTCAAAGCGAACGTTTGTAACTCAAATTTTGCTTCTGGGTGGTCCCTGGAACGAAATATTTTGAGATGGGGGTCCGTGGCCAAATAAATATCATTTTGGGGGTCCTTCACATGAAAAGGTTTGAGCACCACTGACATAGTCGTCTCTCAAGCACAGACTAACTGAGCTCCAGTTAAGTGAAAAGGACCTTTTCTTTGACGATGGCTGGCCAGATTGCTGACATAGAAACATAGGGTTTTTCAAAAAACCTTAGAAGGATTCAAAAGACACTAATATAATCGGGTCAAAATTCAAATTTTCACGATTCAAAAATAGCAGATCTACAAGCTCGCAGCGCGGCACTCGGTGCCGCTCTGTGAGCTTGTATATCTGCTATTTTTCAATAGCTAAAGCATAAAATAATAATGTGTACCCGTTTTAAATGGGTTAAAAAAAGAAAAAGAATAGAAGTAGAGTTGTTCACATACTGATACCAGTATCGTAAAAAGCTGCCGATATGTGTAGTATATGCCAGTGGTTTTCAACCAGTGGTCCGGGACCCCAGGGACCACCAGTGGTCCTGGATGGGGTTCCAGGTGGTCCCCAGCTAAACACTATTGAGCAGGGGTCTTCAATGTTGTCTGGCCGAGGACCCCTTAGTTGAGCGAGAGATGAAGCAGGGACCCCCACAACCTGTTCATAGATTCCATTATAGTTTCATTGTTTGACAGCACAGTCATCAGTGTATTTTTTGGATTCATATCAATTTGTGTTTTCAGATATTTAACCACTTGAGCCATCAGTGCTTTTTTTCCCCCTCTACACCAAAGCTCTTTGCCAAAAATAGCCAATCTACAAGCTCACAACGCCTCGGGCTGCGAGGCGTTGTGAGCTTGTAGATCGGCTATTTTTGGCTAAAGTTCTCAGAATATGGACGCTAGGGTTCAAGTGGACGTGGTTCATTTAAAAAAAGGAGAAAAATATTTTCTATCACTCAAAGATTTGGAGGACCCCCTGTAGTAGCTCTGGGGACCCTGTAGGGGTCCCGGACCTCCTGTTGAAGACCCCTGCTATAGAGTTTATATCCACCTCTTTCCGCGGGAGTTTGCTGGAGGCGACTGGAGATTATTTGGACCACACTTCCGGTTTAACAGCAGACATACAAGCTCACGTCGCGTCGCAGATGCAGCCCGTTGTGAGCTTGTAAATCACACTCAGCTGCGGCGCCGGAAGCTCGGTACAGCGTCTGCGCAATGCACTATGGGGCGTTGGAAACTCGTGGATATATGTATCCACAAGTTTCCAACATCCCATCGTGCATTGCGCAGAAATTTGGACGGAGCTTCCGGCGCCGCAGCCGAGTGTGATCTACAAGCTCACAACGGCTGCATCTGCGACGCGACGTGAGCTTGTATTTCTGCTGTTAACCGGAAGTGTGGTGCAGAGTGGTGCAAAACATTCTCCAGTAAATTCCCGCGGAAAGAGGTGGATATATAAAATAAAAAAAACTGCCACTCCGATACCAGGCAATTTATCTAATGATGATATTTCACATATTTTGAATGTTTCAGTTGGAGTTGCTGTACCACACTTTTAGACTGTACCATTTGGTTTATTAGTTTACATACTTGTAGCTGCACAATTATTATTCCTATATCAAACTTTTTCAAGGACCCCCATAACCCTGTTCCATTTGGAACCCACTCAAGGAACCCAGATGGTCCCTGGACCTCACTTTGAGACCCTTATCGTGTCCTAGTCCTACAGGAGCGCCGCCTTACAGGGCGGTGCTCCTGTAAGGAGCTAACCCACTCCTACATCTGGCTTTGTCCCGTTTGTCCCGTGTCTGTTTGTTCGCCCACGGGGTCACATTGGCCAAGCTTTGCCGGCCGCTTGTTGAAACTGACTCATAAATAGCTCCGCTCACTTCACACTGGGTGTGATTTTTAACCCATTAGCTGATTTAAAAAAAGAAAAAAAAAGAAAGAAAAAGAAAAAAAATATATATATACATTATTCAAACATTACAAAAACGTTATGTAGTTATTACGTCATTATACGATTTGTTTTGTGGGCTCTCTGTGCCTTCATTCGATAGGATAGTAAACTGACAGGAAAAGGGGGGAGAGACGTGACACGCGGCAAAGGTCGTCCGGACTGGGAATCGAACCGGCAACGCCGCCAGCCTATACACAAAGCCCACGTGTTATGCGCCCGGCCCAGTAGGCCAGCGGGCACCCCTATTTTCCCGTTTTAAAAATAATGACAAAAAAAGGAAGGTTTTGGACATACAAAGTTTCCACCCGACAACGACTATACATACGTACTGTACTGCACATAGCAGCACGAACCCCAAAAGGGGTTCCCGTCTTGAAAGGTATAGTTACAAAATGGGGTTCCCCGTCCCAAAAGGGGTTAAATTACACACAGGTATTGGATGGGTACTCGACCGATACGCAAGTTATGGGTACAGAATCGGTATCCGGAAGGAAACAAAATATATTTATTAAGGGTGCAACGGTTTACAAAATTCATGGTTCGGTTTGATATTTTGGTGTCACGGTTTGATACTTTTTAGATACAATCAAAATAAACAGAAATGTCCTTGATTTAAAAATATATTTTTATAACTGTATTCTTTTTG
This sequence comes from Nannobrachium achirus, assembly GCF_963921795.1. NCBI lineage: Eukaryota > Metazoa > Chordata > Actinopteri > Myctophiformes > Myctophidae > Nannobrachium > Nannobrachium achirus. The sequence continues at coordinate 60,546,777 of NC_137813.1, forward strand.
TTTTAACATTGAACAATACAGTACCCAACCTCTAGGGTCCTAGGGGTCCTTGAGGGGGTTCCAGGGGAATGTGGATGTAGAGTGGTATTGTATTGTATTGTATTGTTTGGTACAGGTTCATTCGGTTCGGTACACCCTCGTATTGAACGTTTCGAGTATTGTTGCACCCTTAATATTTATATATCGGTAGTACATCTCTAAAAAGAAGACGTCGTTCTTGAATCCCTCCCAGTCGTCACACATAACAAACATTTATTTTATCAAAGTGGATAGAGAGGCTTCAGTGTGGATATTATGGAGGCTGGCTGCCAGTGCAGCTGCCCCGTGGCTATAAATAGCTTCTGGCCGCTAGCTAGCTCTCTCCATTGAAAGGCATCAGTGTGCATGGGATTTGTGTCTCATGTTAGGAGCGGAGGATAAGCGAGACGAGCGATGGTGTAGTTATAATGTGCGCTGCTCTCTCTTTCTCTCTCTCTCTCTCTCTCTCTCTCTCTCTCTCTCTACCTCCCACACACACTCGCTCAGCATCAAGAAAATCATTCGTTTTTTTTTTAAAGAAGCGTTTGGTCTGTAGGCGACCTTGTGCCAAGTGGTTACAACCACCCTCTGTAACAGTGGTTCTCTGACCTTTTCATGTCAAGAACCCCCGATTTTTAATAAGTTACCAGTAAGACTCCCTAATCGGGAGATAAGCGACCGTCACGTCGCATACACACACTTTAGAAGGCAATCGTAGCCAATCAGGAGGGAATATGGGAAATGGGACAGATCACAGATGTATAGTAGGGCTGCAAGCGAACGTTCGGGGATTCGAACGTTCGTTCGTTACGTTGGCAATCGAAGTTCGAAATTAATGGGTTCAGGTTTTTTTCTTTTTTTTTTCCTTTTTTTTTACACTAAAAATAATTATCAGAATGTGATAGGCCTATTCAGAATATCACAGTAGTATAGATAGCCAAATAAGAAATAAGTTAGGCATACCGGTAAACACTAACAGTTAATGGTGACCGTTAACACATGGGAAGCCAAGGTTTCTAACATTTTTAGCTGTTGCTGCTGCCGTCGTTCACTTACGCTTTAATTTTGAAGAGCCTCGGAAGCTTCGTTCGTGTGCACGTGAGTGTCCACTGACGATTGAGGAGGATAATCCATTTGTTTACAAACGCTCGCGAAACTAAAATCCAAACCGGGGCCGACCATCGCGGTAAAGTGTCGCCGTGAAAACAGGCAGATCTCTGCTTCCCTGGCGTTCTTTGCACCTTATTCATAGATAAAGCTGTTTTTATGTTTCAGCCTAGAATGGAATTACTTCCATTCTAGGCTGAAACATCCATTTTGCTTCTCTGCGAGCCACGGTATGACGTATGGACCAGGGTCTTTCACAGGGAGCACAACATGCACGCAGCAGCACGCTGCACAGTTAACCCTTTGTCTCGTTCCTGAACGAGACAACTCCTTTTGCCACAGCGACCTCCAGTGGCCTTAGCTCGTTACTGAACGAGTTTGGCCCCTTGGGTGTTAAAGTAGTTATAAAATGTGCCAGGACAGCTTGGAGCGATCAAGGACCGTCCTCCGCTCCAATTCCGCTCCTGTTTGGGGCCGCGAACCAGCCTCACTGACACATGCTTGTTGATAATAGAGTGAGAGCACTCTCAGCTGGGCAGAGATGGACTTGTTTGTCCTCCGATTAGCAAACACCCATCCACGCACTAGGGCTGCAAGCGAACCTTCGGGGATTCGAACGTTCGTTCGTTACATTGGCAATCGAAGTTCGAAATTAATGGGTTCAGGTTTTTTTCTTTTTTTTTCTTCTTTTTTTCTACACGAAAAATAATTATCAGAATGTGATAGACCTATTCAGAATGTCACAGTAGTAGAGATAACCAAATACGAAATAAGTTAGGCCTACCGGTAAACACTAACAGTTAATGGTGACCGTTAAAGTAGTTATAAAATGCACCAGAACAGCTTGGAGCGATCAAGGACCGTCCTCCACTCCAATTCCGCTCCTGTTTGGGGCCGCGAACCATTACAGCGCCTCGCTGACACACGCTTGTTGACAGACAGTAGAGTGAGAGGCAGCACTCTGAGCTGGGCAGAGAGAGACTTGTGTGTGCTCTGAACAGCGAACACCCATCCACGCACCCAAAGATTAAACAGCCTTTCTCCTAAGCATGAGCAAAGATGGATTTCATTGCAACCACCTAAAGGATCTATAATGCGATTTCTGGGGTTGTTACATCGAGACCAGTTCAGCCCGAACGTGACGCGCTCCGACGCATTCACCAAGTCTAATCATCATCCGTACGACTCTGCTATACATTGAGCCTGTTCGTCAACAAACTGTGCAACATTTTCTCCAATTGGGTTGGATTTTCCAAGTGTTAGCCTACGTGTTAATGCGGCCACGCATCCATGCGTTTTCAATGGTTAAAACAGCGCATTTAAAACATTTCCTACACTGTTTTAGCTGGTTAAAGGTACAGTACGTTCGATGGTTCGGTGAACCGAACGAACCATCGAACGTTCGATGGTCCGTTCGGAAAATCCCCCTGAAGTTCGAATCCCTAAAACAGGGCTAGATTACAGCCCTACCACGCACCCAAAGATTAAACAGCCTTTCTCCTAAGCTTGAGCAAAGATGGATTTCATTGCAAACCCCGGCCTAAAGGATCTATAATGCGATTTCTGGGGTTGTTACATCGAGACCAGTTCAGCCCGAACGCAACGCGCTCCGACGCAGTCACCAAGTCTAATCATCATCCGTGCAACTCCGCTATACATAATGTGTTCATCAAAAATCAGCCTGATGGTGGCGCTAGAAGAGGGCCATGTGAGAAATCGGGGGCGGAGGTTGTGAGTGCAAAGTTTGGCATGGATAGGGGCAACGGTGCCGGAGATAAGAGTAGGGGCAAAAGTGTGACGTTATGTTACGGACAGACGGACAGCCTGTGGAGCTTTTCATAGTAACTTGTCGCAAAAAAAAAGAAAAAAAAAGTCAAAATATACTCCTCAAAGAAATGAAAGGAACTAAATGTTCCCTTAATTGATTTGAATTTATTTGAGTATAGTATACTGTAGTAGGCTACTGCTCAAAGAAAGCTCAAAGAATTAAGGGAACATGTTGTTCCCTTCATTTCTTTGAGCAGTGTATATTTGTCAAAAGTTGCAGACATACAAGCTCGCTGTGAGGTTTTAGCGACGCGCTGTAAGCTTGTAGATCTGCTATTGTTGAAAAGTCAACATATAAATAGATAAAGTGGTTAAAATGATTGTGATGCTACGTTAACACATTTTTCAATTGGGTCCAAGGACCCCTGGTCCTGGTGGTCCCCGGACCCCACTTTGAGAACAAATGCTCTATAACTTAGAGTAGACCTGAGTGGCAACTTTCTTCACATCTGCTTTCCTCGGTATGCTCTTTTTGAGCGGTGCTAACAGCTCCTATGTCTGGCTTTGTGTGTATGTCCCTCTGTGCCCGTGTCCCCATGTCCCTATGTCCTTATGTCCCTATATGTCCCTATGTATGAGCACGAGGCTAATGTCATAGAAAGTACGCAGAGACCGATATCACCACAGCTGATGTCACGGACAGATAAGGAGATATTCACTAAGTCACTCTGCTGACCTCTTAACTCATTGACTGCCAAGGCACGAGTTTCACGAGTTATTACAGTAGTCCCAGGCTGCCACAGCCCGAGTTTCCCGAGTTGGAAGCCATTTTGAAAAAAAAAAAAAAAATTTTTTTTTTTTTTTTTTTTTATAAATTTTTTTTTATAAAAAAAATTCTAAAAATGCCTCAAATGTATTAGGCATGATCGCAATTGCGAAATTGCATGTTTAGCCCCATAACAAACACATCTTTCAAAATGTCAAAAATGGCTGTTTTGTCTGACTTTGAAGGCTTGTATCTCATGAATGCCTGAACGGATTTCCAAGCGGATTTTTTTGTTTGAAAGCTGTTAACTCATTGAGTGCCAGCCTATCACCACTAGAGGGCGCCCAGTGACCAGAGAATAATAGAGATATGCTGGTAATGCATGCCCAAGCCCTGGAGCCATGCCTTTTTTTACAAAGGAAAGGACACTTTCCTTTGTGCATGTACAGGAAGAGGATGAAGTTAGCTTGAAGTTAGCTATTGGCTACCAAGCATTTTAGAAGCCTTATTTTCGTCAACTTAGCCATGATTAAACCTTGCACACCTCATGCATGGGAAAAAAACAGAGAAGAATGAGCTCTAAAAAATCCAATGCAATCCTGGATTGCATTGGAGTGGATTTGTGCAGTTTGTTCACAGCTTTCAAACAAAAAAATCCGATTGGAAATCCGTTCAGGCATTCTTGAGATAATCGCCATTATGTTTTACATGTAATGTAAACAAAAATGGCTGCCCTGTATGTTAGATGGGGTTGTATGGGGGTGGAACATGCAAAATCGCGATTGAAATCATGTTCACCAGATTTGATGGGGTCCAAAAAAAAAAAAAAAAAATTCAAAAAAATTTTTTTCAAAAAAAAAAAAAAAAATCTTTTTTTTTTTTTTTTTTTTTTTTTTTAAAAGCCGAACTTGTTCGGGATCGGCACACTACGATACGCTAATAAAGCCGAACTAGTTCGGGATTGGCACTCAATGAGTTAAAAAGTACTACACATATGGTGCATGATCTAGGCATGGGCGTGCACGATCCGTGCACTAAAAATGTATCCGTGCACTAGAAATTTAGGAAGGTGGCAGTGTTGTTTTGTCTGACTTTGAAGGCTTGTAACTCATGAATGCCTGAACGGATTTCCAAGCGGATTTTTTTGTTTGAAAGCTGTTAAAAAGTACTACACATATGATGCATATATGGTGCATGGGCGTGCACGATCCGTGCACTAAAAATTGATCCGTGCACTAGAAATCTAGGATAGTGGCAGTCTGGTACTTGGGGGCCATCTTGAAATGGCATTCAATGAGTTAACTCCAAAATGAAAATATTCTGAAAAATGAGCGCACGTGGAGTTAGGAGGTTTTGACCAAAGGGCTTTTTACTACTTTTCATTGGTTCAATATTATTTTAACCAACACACAGACGTAAAGGGTGTTCAATAGCACACAAAGAGAGGGCTAATGGAAATGACTAACAGATGCCAGCTTCCTGTCTCAGCTATCCGGAGGTGTAGTTCCAGACTCATATATAGCATTCAGAGATTGTGTTAATAGTTGTCTGGCTACGCAACGCTACCCCGACTCTCTCCCTTCCCGTGTCCTGTCTGTCTTCACTGTGGACTATCAATGAAGCAGATATACAAGCTCGCAGCGCGGCATCTAGTGCCGCGCTGCGAGCTTGTAGATCTGCTATTTTTGAAAATTAGAATTTAGACCCGATTCTATAAGTGTCTTTTGAATCCTTCTAAGGTTTTTTTTTTGAAAAACCTATGTTTCTATGGCAGCAATCTGGCCAGCCATCGTCAAAGAAAAGGTCCTTTTCACTTAACTGGAGCTCAGTTAGTCTGTTCTTGAGAGACTACTATGTCAGTGGTTCTCGAGATTTTTCATGTGAAGGACCCCCAAAATGATATGTATTTGGCCACCGACCTGCATCTCAAAATATTTAGTTCCAGGGACCACCCAGAGGCTAAATTTGAGTTACAAACGTTCGCTTTGAAAATACATATATTCAAAGATTTGCACACATTTTCACGACTTAAAAAAAAAAAAAAAAAAAAAAGCAGATCTACAAGCTCGGAGCGCAGCACTTGGTGCCGCGCTGTGAGCTTGTAGATCTGCTATTTTTCACTGGCTAAAGCATTCAATAATTCTAGGCCTAAATGCGTTAAGCATGTGTACAGTGTGCAGGCCTAGGAAACTCTCCCAGACCCACAGGGGCTCCGCAGCCTTTTCCATCCCACACACTTGCCTCTCTCCTGGGCAGCCTGGGCAGAGAGCTGACTGGCCTTGGCCCTCAATATGTTATTATTACTAGCCCTTACCCGTTCAAAGATATGAGCTCCAAAATGATGTGCAGTGTGTGGGTTATGGGATGTGCACTGTGCACACAGTATATGAGGGATGGAAAGTAACTTTAACTGGTGCTTGCTGCTTGCATGATGTAGGAGCATCAATGTAAGAAACCTGTTTCGTTTAATGGCTACAGAGATACTGTCTCCCCCCCCCCCCCCCCCCCACCCGCCTGCACACACACCCGCCTGCCTGCACACACACACACACACACACACACACACACACACACACACACACACACACACACACACACACACACACACACACACACACACACACACACACACACAGAGCTGGTTAAACATTTTGCCTCAAGCTTGATGCAGAATAGATGTGCCTCATGCTAGATGCAGAATAGATATAGATACAGCATAAAAATGCTAATATACAGCATACGATTTGTGAAAGTGACAAACAGGCTTCACAGTTATGTCAGGTGTGTTCATATGCTTATGGTGATGCGATTTCAGATCAATTGCTCCAGCCACCGAGGAGAAACGCTGTGACAGACAGACACTCACTCACTCACTCACTCACTCACTCAGACATTCGCAAAATTATAGTATAGATTGAAGTGATACTTTTTGGTGTTCCTTTCAGATTTTCGTCTCATAACGAAATACATTTTAATACCCAAAATCAATTTGGTATTAAAATGTATTATTTTGTCTAATCTTTTACACTAGCCCTTACCCGTTCAAAGATATGAGCTCCGAAATGATGTGCAGTGTGTGGGTTATGGGATGTGCACTGTGCACACAGTATATGAGGGATGGAAAGTAACTTTAACTGGTGCTTGCATGCTAATATGTAGGAGCATCAATGTAAGAAATACCCGTTCCATTTAACGGCTACAGAGATACTGTGTACCGATCTGCATGATTTTTGGACAACATCTGTAACAGGGCCAGAATCCCCCCCCCCCCCCCCCCGCCCGCCCGCCCGCCTGCCTGCCCGCCTGCACACACACACACTCCCCCCCCCCCCCCCCGTGTGTGTGTGTGTGTGTGTGTGTGTGTGTGGGTTTGTGTGTGATTGTGCATGGCCTGAACAACAGCGCCCCTCCCTTAACTCATTAACTGCCAAAAACGTGAATCCCTTAAAAATCCCGTTGTACCACCCTGCCACGCCCGTGAATCCCGTAAATAAAATAAAAATAAATAATTTTTTTTTTTTTTTTTTTTTTCAAATTTTTTTTTTTGGACCCCAAAAACGTTAGTAGGCATGATAGCGATCGCGAAATTGCTTGTTTAACCCCCATACAACCCCCATACAACTCAGGTAGCAGACCTCCAAGCTCACAACAGTGTAAAACATAATGGCTGCTATCTCATGAATGCCTGAACGGATTTCCATTCGGATTTTTTTGTTTGAAAGCTGTGAGCAATGTGGACACACGTGGTGCATTATCTAGGCATGGGTGTGCATGATCCGTGCACTATGAATTACATGGAAGTCTATGGAGACGAATGGCAGTTAAAGAGTACGAAGGTATTGTTAAATGGCAGCATATGAGTTAACATGTGTGGTCACAAAAGGTACTGTAGGCTAAATAGATATAGATACACCATAAAAATGCGAATATACAGCATACGATTTGTGAAAGTGACAAACGGGCTTCACAGTTATGTCAGGTGTGTTCATATGCTGATAGTGATGCGATTTCAGGTCAATTGCTCCAGCCACCGAGGAGAAACGCTGGGACAGACAGACACTCACTCACTCACTCACTCAGTCAGACATTCGCAAAATTATAGTATAGATTGATCAGTTGTGGTTAACTATTTCACCGCTAGTTACCAGGCTGAGATATCCCATGCTGACTTCAGAAAAAGAGCAGTCTTTGATTGATTGATTGATTGAATACTGAAACGATGTCAACATCATATGGACGGTACATACAGTAAGTCATCACAGCGAAAAGGATAACAGTGGATCGGAAACATCTCGGTCAGTCTTGATTGAAAGCTCTAATTGGCTCTCTGCAGTCATATTATGATCCCTGTCAAGCTCTGCTCGCCTTAACCCAGAGTCCCTGCTGTCAAACATCTGCAGTGCAGCAGTGTTGATTTTGTCGACTAAAACTGTGGCGAAAAATGTTTGTCGACCATGTTTTTTTTTTTTTTTTTTTTCACTGACGAAAACAAAATAAAAACTAAACTATGATGACTAAAACTAAGACTAAATACATTGACAATTTCTTCAACAGAATAAAAACTAGGCTAAAACGTTAGGGAGGGACTGGTGGAGAAGACAGTCACTTTATGTTTGGCTGCTCTCAGGTGTTGCACGCTGAAAATAGCAGATCTACAAGCTCACAGCGCGTCGCAGCGCGGCGCGTTGTGAGCTTGTAGATCGGCTATTTTCAACTCGCAACCAAGTGTAAAATCAGTCATTACGATGCCATCAAGGCCTGATATTTAGTCGACTAAAACTAGACTAAAACTAAAATTGATCAGCTGACTAAATTATGACTAAAACTAAAAAAAACATTTTATTCAAAAGACTATGACTAAAACTAAATCAAAATGTGCTGTCAAAAACAACACTGCAGTGCAGTGCCTGGGGCCAGGGGCGTCACACCAAATTCTGGGCCCTGGGTACAAGGATTCACTGCGGGCCCCCCATGAATGTTAACTATTGAAAAATAGCAGATATACAAGCTCACAGCGCGGCACCGAGTGCCGCGCTGCGAGCTTGTAGATCTGCTATTTTTGAAAAATCGTGAAAATGTGTGCAAGAAACCTATGTCAAGGACCCCCAAGAGGATATGTATTTGGCCACGGACCCCGATCTCAAAATATTTAGTTCCAGGGACCCCCAGAAGCAAAATTTGAGTTAGAAATGTTCGCTTAAAAAATACATATATTCAAAGATTTTCACACATTTTCACAACTTTTCAAAAATAGCAGATCTACAAGCTTGCAGCGCGGCACTCGGTGCCGCGCTGTGAGCTTGTATATCTGCTATTTTTCAATAGATAAAATGATTAGGGCCCCTCCACCTTGGGCCCTAGTAACTCAGTCCCACTTTCCTACCCCTTGTGACGCCCCTGCCCGGGGCAGGGGCAGTGGTTGCTATGCCACAATGTGGAACTACTCTGTTACAAGTACAAGTCCTTGAGCACAAAAGTATCGGCATCAAAATCCAAGCCAATGTGAGTTTGTTGACTGTGTGGTATGTCCATGTACTGTACGTCCCTATCCGATCCTTTCGACACCATGTGGATCTATATACATATACGGTATAGATCATCATCATACACCAACCAGTAAGACTCCCTAATCGGGAGATAAGCGACCGTCTGGTCGCATACACACACTTTAGAAGGCAATCGTTGCCAATCAGGAGGGAATATGGCAAATGGGACAGATCCATGTTGATGACATGACTTTAGAGATACTGTGTACCGCTTTGCGTGATTTTAGGCCAAAATCTGTATAGGAGCAGTGTTCAAAAATGTGTTTTGCAAAAATCGGGCCTGATGGTGGCACTAGAGGAGGGCCATGCGAGAAATGAGGGGTGGAGGTTGTGGTTTGGCAGCCAATGAGTGTGTGTGCAAAGTTTGGCATGGAGAGGGGCAACTGTGGCAGAGATATGAGTAGGGCAAAAGTGTGACGTGACGTGTGACGGACAGACTGACAATGGTGGAGGTTTTGATAGTAACAGCAGACAAGCACACAACGCCTCGTGGTGCGAGGCGGTATGTGCTTGTAGATCGGCTGTTTTCACTAGTTTAATTATTTCATTATTTAAATGATAAATGCAAAACGAACGGTTTTGGACATACAAGGTTTCCACCCGACAACGACGATATGGGTCCCCAGTCCCGGCCCAGCGTTTGGTAAACTGGTATAGAGCGTTTATCTACGTGGCTGCTCATGGATGGAGGCCTCAGGGGGATGCGGTTGCCATGGTGATGGATGGCACACACTCCACTCCGCTGGAGGGATGATAACTGATGTTTTATGTTCACTTTGTCATCGCAGGGTCAAGGGCAGGGCAGGGCTGGCCCTATACAAGCTCACAGCGAGCTTGTAGATCTGCCATTTTCTTTTAATTCGTGAACATTTTGTGCAAGTCTTTGAATTATTTCAAATCCTTCTAAGGTTTTTTTTTTTTTTTTAAACTATGTTTCTATGTCATTGGTGCTCAGACCTTTTCATGTGAAGGACCCCCAACATTATATGTATTTGGCCACGGACCCCCATCTCAAAATATTTAGTTCCAGGGACCCCTCAGAAGCAAAATTTGAGTTGCATATGTTTGCTTAAAAAATACATATATTCAAAGATTAGGGCACGGTGGCGCAGTCAGTAGTGCTGTTGCCTCACAGCTAGAAGGTCCTGGGTTCGATTCCCGCCGGGGGACACTGTGGGTGCTGGGGGCGTGTTCCCTCCTCCGCGTCATCAGTGCCCACACCCTAGGTGGGGTTGGCAAAAGGGCCTTTCTCTGTGGAGTTTGCATGTTCTCCCTGTGTCTCCTAGGGTAGATACCCTCACAAAAACATGCAGTAATCCTGGTCTCTATAAAGCCTCCCCCTGGCCAGCCGGGGCGCCTGATGGAGGGGAATGGAACTGGTTGGAATAACGTGTTCCTTCCACGCGCTACGTCCAACCGGGGAAGCTCCCCCTGTCAGGTGATAAGAAGCGGCCTGCTCACTCCTCATGCATTGAAGGAAGCATGAGCTCAGTTCGGGGCCCTCCCCAGGTTGGCAGAGGGAGAGTAGAGCCCAGGATCACAGCTTAGGCAATTGGCACCGGGTGAAAAAATGGGTTACAAAAATCGTGGGATAAAAAAAAAAAAAAAAAAAAACATATATTCAAAGATTTGCACACATTTTCACGACTTTTCAAAAATAGCAGATCTACAAGCTCGCAGCGCGGCACCGTATATCTGCTGTTTTTCAGTAACTAAAGTATAAAATAATTAAGGCCCCTGCACTTTGGGCCCTAGTGACTCAATATTCGAATTCTTTTTAGATGGATCTGTAGAGCACCATTTATTTAGGCTAAATGAAGTCAGGCTCTAGGCTAGAATCAATCAATCAATCAAACTTTATTAAGGACACTTGATCCATAGCAACATAAAAACATAACAATAACATACAAATACAAACAAGGGTGGACATAGTCCACATAAATCACTTCCATGTGAAACAAATAGCGGAAAGTCACAGGTAGTGTTTTGTTGGCATTGCATTGCAGTCTCTCCATTGTGAACTAATGATGACAAAAAGCACCAGATGTACGTCTAAAGATGTTTTCAAATTAGGCGCGAGAGGAACCGCTGTTATTCTGGAAGAAAATGTAGCATACAGAGCAGCGGTTCTCAACCTGTGAGTCCGGGTCGGAACCCCCAGTGTTGTGAGCATGTAGATCAGTTATTTCATCCAGTCGCTATAGCATCAGTTGAGGCAGAAGGTGGAAAAAAGTACTCAAATCGTTTTCCGATCTACAAGCTCACAATGTGTCGCATCGTGACGCATTGTGAGCTTGTAGATCGGCTATTTTCAAATGGCCGAAATGTATGCGGTTGAAGTGGTTAATGTATGTTTTGTAATAAGAATCAACATCTACAAAGTGCTATAACCAGTCACTAGAGTTTTGAAAACTCTTTTTCAAATAAGTGTAGTGGAGTAAAAGTGCAATATTTGGATCCAAGATGTAGTGGAGTAGAAGTAAAAGTGTTTTTTTGGAAATTGGAAATAGTCAAGTAAAGTACAAATACCTCAATTGTGCTCAAGCAAAGCACTTAAAGGAGCTATAGTACATTTTTTCTTGAACGGATTCTGAAATAAAAATTATGTTTCGAAAATATTTTATTAAAAAAATAAGCTTCATATTATGTGTTTCTATTCAAAAATGACCACAAAAAGCGTAAAATAATGATAAAATAATCATTTTATCATTATACAATAAAATAATCATTATAAAATAATCATTTGGGGTTATTTTAACCCTAACCAATCATTTTGAATAGAAACACATCTATGAAGCTTTTTTTGTATAAAATATTTTGGAAACATATTATTTTTTAATTTTAGCATCCGTTTTTCAAGAAAAAGTTATAGCACCTTTAAGTAAATGTACTTAGTTTCTTTGGGAACGGGTACAGGGCAGGTGGAGTCTTCAGACTCATTTCTTCAGACTCATCCACTTGACCTTGCTCAGCCAACTTGACCTTTAGCAGGCTGTTATATCTTTAAAGATCAGCACTGCAGGTTCTGTGTGGAATGCACTACTCGATGAAGAAACTGGTACAGGTTTGTATCCTAACCGCTACATTAAACGCTACATTGCTGTTTCTCTTTTTGAAGCAGCTAAATTCGATAGTTTCATTATTATTTGCATTTCAGTTGCTCTTATAGATGGTCGTTGCTGGCATTAGCGTCAATTCTGCAGACCAATGTTTAATTTTGCCTGCGTTGAAAACAAACCATCAGTGCATCGGTGGGTTTTTGGAGGAAACGTTTGTAGCTGTCAAAACTGCACTTACATAATTATATCTACACAGTATATAAAATAATGTTATTTATATTCTAATAATAATATTAATATCATGTGCATCCATTCTGAGAACAGAACAAAGTGTGGCACAGACACAGCGGCCCAGTGTTGTATGAGGAACTATTGACGTGTGATTTAGAACTACAGTATTACATATTTAACCCCTTTAGCTTTTTTGTTTGCTTTAACAACAAGCCAGTGGGATCCTGAGATTTCTTTATAAAAAAAAAAAAAAAAAAAGAGACTATTAAGCACTCCAGTGTTGTCATGTCCGCTTATTATTAGCAACTTGTTTTTCTGTAAAGTTGTAAGGGTTGCATTTTTTTTTTTTTTTTACATTTCCCCCAAGATTTCTTGGGAAATTTGCAGATCTACAAGCTTGTAAATCTGCCATTTTTAAATAGCCGATGTACATCATATAGGTTTAAAGTGCTCACGGGTTAGTCGCTTCTTTTGGGCTTGTTTTCAACACCTGGTGGATTTATTTCTCTGGTAAAATCTGGCAACAGTGGTGGAGTGGCGGTGTTGTAGTGGTAATGACTATTGGCCTTGTGTTGGAGTCTGAGAGTGCCATTACAACACAGCGACCCGGGCTGTCGTTGTTGGCCTTGGTGGCTCACTTATAGAAACTAGACCAGGTCAACCTGGTTGTGCCAGACCCCCTGTCTGTCATCATCATTTATGACATCATGCCTTTTGTAGGCATGTCATCATCATGTCATCATCATATATACCCTTTATATAGAAAACCCGGACAGACAGACCGACATTTGCTTATGTAGGCCTACCCATTTCATGGGTCTGGCAAACAGTGCTCAATATCAATTTGTTCTCTGCTGTCGAGCTGCGGCTGCACAGGTCAATTCCTCTCGTTTTTTCTAGGGATGGTCCGATCAGGTTTTTTGGAACCGATCACCGAGCACCGATCACAAAAGTTTGATCACCCGATACCGATCAATCACCGATCCGATCAAGTTATTATTTATATATTATTTATATTTTCTAAATGTTAATGTTTTAACTTTAATTAATTAATTCACTCATGAATTCATTTATATATTTGCCTTATAGTTATTTACCAGCATTACTATGTATTTATTATCATAGCAGTAACTAATTATTCCTTCAGCACTGTGGAAATCAATACCCCAAAATGGCTTCAAGTGGGCATACTGAACGGCTGGTTGATCGGATGCACCGATCGGATCGGATCGGTGAATTTACCTTTTGATCTAAACCACCGATTATCGCCGATCATGCTTTGATCGGCCCGATCAGATCCATTGGCGATTGATCGGTAACATCTCTAGTTTTTTCCATTTGTCCACCTTGAATGTGTTCTGCGGTTTCATGGGGACAGACGATGGACGTTGCAGAAAGACATTGATGCTCAAGGTTCATTTTATTCGTCATCACAGGACCAGCAGTGTACATTCATAAAAATACATACTAAAAACCAGTAAGACCCCCAAATCGGGAGATCAGGAGGGAATATGGAAAATGGGACCGATCCATGTTGATGACATGATTTCAGAGATACTGTGACTGTGTACCACTTTCCGTGATCTTAGGCCAAAATCTGTAGGAGCAGTGTCCAAAAATGTGTTTTGCAATAGTCTGCCTCATGGTGGCACTAGAAGAGGGCCATGTGAGAAATGAGTTGCCATCCAAGGAGTGTGTGTGCAAAGTTTGGCATCGATAGGGGCAACGGTTGCGGAGATACGAGTAGGGCAAAAGTGTGACTTGACGGACAGACGGAGGGACTGACTGACGTCGGAGGGAGGGAGTGACAGTCGGTGGAGCTTTGCATAGTAACTTGTGACCTGACGGTCACAATAACTATGAATAAATACATATTACTTTACTTGGCATAACAATTCTAAAGTGCAGAGAATTCAAACTGAGCAGAAAAGTATTAACTTGCAATTGGATAGTGCAAGTGCGGTTGCCTTGAGGCGAGTCACACTTGCAAATGTCTCTGTATCTGTCAGTCCTTGTTCCTATTCGAGCGGTGCCAACCATTCCGTCCTTGTCCCTTTTATGCCCATACATGGAGATCCATGATGTCATCATTATTAAGCCCATATCTTGGAATGCCCATATATGGACATACTGTGTCAGTAGTATGTCCACAGTGGACATACTGTGACACATACTGTGTCAGGGGTTCCCAAACGTTTTTGTCTCAGGGTACCCCGTGATTATTTGTCTTAATTCGAGGCACCCCTACATTATAATTTTCACTCCCAGCACCTTATATTTATAGCATATCGTCGTTGTGGGGTGGAAACCTTGTATGTCCAAAACCGTTCGTTTTGTATTTATCATCTATAAAATGTACTAAACTAGTGAAAACAGAGGATCTACAAGCACACAACGCCTCGCATCGCGAGGCGTTGTGTGCTTGTAGATCGGCTGTTTTCACTAGTTCTGTGCGGCAGTCTTGTGTGATAAAGCAGGGCTTTGCTCTATCAAAAGACGTGCACATTTGGCAGATTTGTCTGGTTCCAGGCTAGCGATATCGGAGTCTGATGGGTTAAATGTCTTGCTCTGGGGCACGTCGGCACTCAGCACATAGACGTGGGCTGGCAGGTGAACCGGTGACCTTCTGATTAGCAGACGGCCTCTCCCTCTCGGCCGTGGCCGACGCAACAACGTGTGGCATTTGACACACTGTACTGTATACAAATCACATTGCCGTTTGTCTTTTTAGGCATTGTGACGAATGACTTGATATTGATATTGTTTTGTATTGCAGGTGTTTACGTCATTAAAACTCTCTGTCCTCTGTCTCCTTTGTTTCAGTCATGAGAAGAACGAAGGAATACGAGAAGACGAGAACCATTTGATGGAAGAAAAGAGAAGGAAAAAGCAAGACGAGAAAAA